>NW_024070207.1:116170305-116318456 GCF_014754425.2 Oryx dammah
ATTCCCATCTCTTTCAGAATTTTCCACAGTTTCTTGTGATCCACACAGTCAAAGGCTTTGGCATAGTCAATAAAGCAGAAATAGATGTGTTTCTGGAACTCTCTTGCTTTTTCCATGATCCAGCAGATGTTGGCAATTTGATCTCTGGTTCCTCTGCCTTTTCTAAAACCAGCTTGAACATCAGGGAGCTCACGGTTCACGTATTGCTGAAGCCTGGCTTAGAGAATTTTGAGCATTACTTTACTAGCATGTGAGATGAGAGCAATTGTGCGGTAGTTTGAGCATTCTTTGGCATTGCCTTTCTTTGGGATTGGAATGAAAACTGACCTTTTCCAGTTCTGTGGCCACTGCTGAGTTTTCCAACTTTGCTGGCATATTGAGTGCCACACTTTCACAGCATCATCTTTCAGGATTTGAAAGAGCTCAACTGGAATTCCATCACCTCCACTAGCTTTGTTCATAGTGATGCTTCCTAAGGCCCACTTGACTTCACATTCCAGGATGTCTGGCTCTAGGTGAGTGATCACATCATCATGAGTATCTGGGTCATGAGGATCACCTCCCTCTTATAAGGCCCCTTGTGATTATTTTGAGCTCACCAGGATAATCTCAAGTAAGGTATTTTGGAGAGCGGGACTATGGAGTGACTGAAAAGCACCTTTCTAGACAGGAACTGCATTTCTCAGAACCATGTGCATCTAGGTGAGGCCCATATGAGTACCGGTGGAATGTGAGTAGACGTGATGTGTGTTACTTTTGACTGAGGTGCCTATGACAAAGGGCTGGGTTCTTCATGCTCTCCTCTTCCACCTGCTGGCTCCATGTTGACTCGCAGATGACTCTGGAAGCCTTGTGATGAAGATGGTAAAGCTTCCAGTAGCCTGGTGGTGGTGGTGCTTTAGTCACTAAGTCGTGTCCAACTCTTGCGATCTCATACACTGTAGCCTGCCAGGTTCCTCTGTTCATGGGATTCTCCAGGCAAGAATACTGGAGTGGGTTGCCATTTCCTTCTCCTGGGGATCTTCCCAACCCACTAGCCTAGGTCCCTCAATAACTGAGTGGAGCACAGTCTGTACTCCTGTCATTGCCAAAATGGACACTTGTGTGGCCTATAATGTGAACCAGAAATAAATTTATTTTATGTTAAGCTGCTGACATTTTAGGTTTATTCATTGCAGCAACCAGCATTATCTTAAGCAATACATCTCCCTTGCAGACTGTTATTATCCCCTCAGACTATAAAATGAAATCCTGTGTGTAAAGTGCATATGAAGGGACTAAGAGACTCACAGATTAGAAAGTCATGAACTTTTCTGCCTAGATCAGTGGTTTTCCAACTGCAGCATGCATCAGAATCCTGAAGGGCTCCTTAAAACATGAATTCAAGACCCCACTTCAAGAGTGTCTGGTTTGGGGTGAACCTCCTGCACTCTGAATTTATCCTTAGGCTTTTCTCTCATGCCTGTGTGTTCTGTGTGGTTGTCACCTCCATGAGGGCAGGCACTGGGTCTACCTTGTTGGCAACTCCCTTCCTGAACTAGCACAGTATCTGGCAAATCAAAGGCCTCCAACCAGAAGTGGAAGAAGGAAAAGAGCAAGTTGGCAGTCTGCGGCTCCAGGGCTGGAGCCAATATCCTTCAGTTAAAGGTTTGACCATTTCCTCGTTCTTAAATAGACTCGAGTGGGATTCTTTGTTCCTCCACGACCCTGTAAAGGGGAAGGGGAAGAGAAGCTGCCTCAGTAGTAGCCTGTGCTGTTATCTACCAAGTAGATTTTCCCTTTTGCTGGTATCTTTTTAGAACAGCTCCTGGGATTGATGAAATATTTTGCATCCCACAAAGTATATCCATTCTCCTATCAGGCAAACTTTATTTTGCCTTTACATTCTGGGACTTTCATCTATGAATGAACATATTCACTTGATGACACTGGAGGATTTCATTTCAGAGAGCTGCTGCCCGTTTGAGAAAGTATGTCGACTGTATTTCCTCTCAGTGGAGCTTCCGTGCAGAATAGAAAGCACAGGGCTCACAGCAATGAGCTGGCCCCACACAGAGGCTGAGGAGGTAGCCCTCTCCTGGTGTGAGGAGAGGCCTGGGGGGACCAACGAGGCCTGGGAAGCAGCTTTTACAAAGCAAATGTTATCTGGGAAAGAGGGAGATGGGTTCAAAGAGACAAATTCTGTGTACTTGGCAATTTTGCCCATAGTGAGCTCTGAATTCTATCTTTCTGTGAAGTAAGAAGTTCAGTATTCGCAATTCCAAAGAGTCATTCTGATTTCAGCAGCTTTGAAACCTGGCAGCAGTGGGGAGACAGGAGTGCAGTCAGAATTCCTTGGCTTCAGCACCAGTGTGTGGCTGCCAGAGGACCAGGAGGAGGCAGGAGGCTGGCTGCATTTAGTTTACCCTCCCAGAGCTCTGACAAGATAGGGCAACCTCTCCCTGATCACCGTTCTCTTGGGTCGCCTTTGGAGGCCTGAGCTATATCAGATTTAAATTTCTTGGGTTAATTTATACTCCATTATGAGTAAGTTTTTGTAAAAGCTGAGAACCAGCAAGGATAAAGAAGCTGTATTTCCATTACAATCTTTCTTGTGATTTGTTGTGAAATGAGTAGTCCGCCAGACTCCTCTGTCCATGGGATTCTCCAGGCAATAATACTAGAGTGGGTAGCCATTCCCTTCTCCAGGGGATCTTCCCAACCCAGGGATTGAACCCAGGTCTCCTGCATTGTCGGCAGATTCTTTACGGTCTGACTCACCAGGGAAGCCCCATTGGAGAGGAGCTGAGGGGAAGTTCAGCACGGGCTTGCCCCATGCTTGGCTTTGTGTGTTGGGGGCCTTCACTTGTATTGAAGCAGTGGGAGGGGGAAGTTGTGCTCCCTCCCAAAACACCCCCCGCCCCCCGCCCTGTGACCTGGAGTTTAATCATAATCCACAATGTGGTGCGATGTGGGAAAGTGTAAACAGAGCTATGTGGCCAGCCTAGGCCTCTCAGACTCAAGTTCATTGCTGCCTAAATGTCCTCACTCAGCCGATGTTTCAGTATTAAGCTATTCTCTAATTGAAGTTTTAAATTTTACTTGGAGTATTTGGGGAGATGTGGTGTCTTATGTGGGAATTTTCTGAGAGCTCTATTTCCCCCATTTCAAATCCTTGCTAATGTAGCATATTTGGGCACCTGTATGATTTTTATTCATTAACCCCAACTAAACTGCTCATCTGAACTGACCCTGGATCATCTCCACTATTCTGTGTGCTTTCTTTCTGTTTTCTCATTTTCATCCCAAAACTTTCAGAATTGGTTTTCCTGCTTGGGATTTTGAGGACAAGGCCTGCCAGTGATTTGTTTCATATGTAGGTTCATTTCTTTGTGTCACTGGTAAGTGTCCACTGATGTCTTGGAGTTGTAGGAGATCGGATTCTCAAAAGCTTGTAAGTTTTTGCATTGAAACATGTATATTTTCATATGTACAATAGATGACCAGTGCAAGTTCGATGCATGAAGTGGGGCACTCAAAGTCGGTGCTCTGGGATAACCCAGAGGGATGGGGTGGGGAGGGAGGTGGGAAGGGGGTTCAAGATGGTGGGACACATGTGTACACATGGCTGATCTATGTTGATGTGTGGCAGGGGCCACCACAGTGTTGTGAAGTG
Organism: Oryx dammah; assembly: GCF_014754425.2. Lineage (NCBI taxonomy): Eukaryota > Metazoa > Chordata > Mammalia > Artiodactyla > Bovidae > Oryx > Oryx dammah. The sequence continues at coordinate 116,173,961 of NW_024070207.1, forward strand.
ATTGTCCTCCAATTAAATAAATAAAAAGTTTTTAAAAAGCTTTTAAGTTGCATTTTAATTTCAGATCCTTTCTTCCAGATGAGGAGGTAAAAAGAGGTTATGAATAATCACACATGCTTTTTAATATATTTGTATGAAAATAAATTTGGGGTTTATGATTGCTGGTTTTTCCAGTAGTCATGTATGGATGTGAGAGTTGGACTATAAAGAAAGCTGAGCACCAAAGAATTGTTGCTTTTGAACTGTAGTATTGGAAAAGACTCTTGAGGGTCCCTTGGACTGCAAGGAGATCCAACCAGTCCATGCTAAAGGAGATCAGTCCTGGGTGTTCATTGGAGAGACTGATGTTGAAGCTGAAACTCCAATACTTTGGCCACCTGATGCAAAGAGCTGACTCATTGGAAAAGACCCTGATGCTGGGAAAGATTGAGGGCAGGAGGAGAAGGGGACAACAGAGGATGAGATGGTTGGATGGCATCACTGACTCAATGGACACGAGTTTGAGTAAACTCTGGAAGTTGGTGATGGACAGGGAGGCCTGGCATGCTGCAGTCCATGCGGTCACAAAGAGCTGGACACAACTGAGTGACTAAACTGAACTGATTGCTGAAAGATCACTTTTAAACTTTCTCTTTTAGTCAATGGAGTTTAAAATAGTTGCTGTGGATTTTATTTTGCACCTTTAGAATATTCAAGTATGAGCTGAGATTTTTTTTCAGCTTTATTGAGGTATAATTGACAAAATTGTAAGATATTTTAAGTCCATTGTGATGGACTTCCCTGGTGGTCCAGTGGCTAAGACTCTATGTTCCTAATGCAGGGGGCTCAGGTTCGATCCCTGGTCATGGAACTAGATCCCACATGCAGCAACTAAGAGTACACATGCTGCCACTGAGACCTGGCACAGCCAAATAAATAAATAAGTAAAAGTAAGTACTAAAAATAAATAAAGTGTACATTGTGATGGTCTGACATATGTGTATGTTGTGGAAGGGTTTCCCCATCTAGATAATTAACACCTCACATATTTATCTTTTTGAGTGGCTGTGTTTTTTGTGTGTGTGTGTGAGGACACTTAAGTTCTATTCACTTAGCAAATTTCAATTATACAATAAAGTGTTATCAACTATAATCGCCATCCTTTACATTAGATTCTCAGACCTTATTCATCTTATAATTGAAACTTTGATCTTCTTTACTGCTGCTGCTAAGCCGCTTCAGTCGTGTCTGACTCTGTGCGACCCCATAGACGGCAGCCTCTCCCTATTTCCTCCATGCCTGGAAACTTTTCTACTCTCTGTTTCTGTGAGTTTGACTTTTTTTAGATTTCAAATGTAAGTGCTAGCTTGCAATATTTGCCTGACTTATTTCACTTAGCATAATGTCTTCAGGGTCCATCCATGTTGTCACAAATGGTAGGATTTCCTTCTTTCTCATGGCTGAATAATACTCGTGTGTGTGTGTGTGTGTGTGTGTGTGTGTGTAGCACATCTTTTGGTTGATTATGAAGATCATTTTATTTAGCACCTCTGATATGGAAGGGACAGCACTAGGTGTTAGGATTCAGAGATGAATAAGGACAAGCTAGGAAGCTGACAGATGATTATGTGACACCAATCATGATAACAACAATATCTAATATTTCTTAGCATTAAAAATATGCCAGTACACTAAAATCCACTGAGCTGTACACTTAAAACATGTGCAAAGTCTGGTAATAACCTGTAATGGAAAAGAATCTGAAAAAGAATATATGTATATAACCGAATCACTTTGCTACACCTGAAACTCATACAACATTGTAAATCAATAATAGTTCAATTTAAAAAATATGTGCCAGGCATGCCACATACATTTCTCATTTACTTCTTTATAGCTTTAAAAATCTAGATATAGTTGACATATAACATTATATTAGTCTCAGTTTTACAATATAAAGATTCAATATTTGTGTATTTTTGAAATGATCACAAGTCCAGTTAACATTCATCATCATACACAGTTACAGAATTTTTTCCTTGTAATGAATATGCTTAAGATCTACTCTCTTAGTCACTTTCAAGTATACAATATTATTAATTCTAGAACCCATGTTGTACATTACATCTTTCAGGACTTACTAATTTTACAGCTGGGATACCCCATCTTCTTTATTCATTCACCCGTTGATGGATACATGGGGGACTGAGATTATTTTTAATTCTAAACTTTATGTCAGTAGCAAATTGTCACAGGAATAATTTCCTCTGGGGCAGTGAATGCAGATTTGAGTTCATATAAAATTTAGGAAGAAGACAGAACATTTGAAAGGCAGTGAATGTCTTTTCTCTCTTTGGCTTGTTACATCCAACACACCCATCTCCTTCTTGTAGATAAAGACCAGTCAAAGGCAGTTTGTAATCCCTTTTCTGGGTCCTTTTCATGTGTTTTTGAGTTTTCCACACCTGAAGCTTGAAGCCAGTCCTAATCTTTCCTGAAGCTTCCTCCTAGATTCTGCCTGCTTCCCATGTTGTCTGTGATGGTAGGAGTCTGGCCTGCGCCAGTCACATGGCTAGCACCTCAGTTAATGCAGGACAGAAGGATACAGCCCTTTTCCCAAAGGAATATGCTGCCAGGAAAATTTTAGGTCACAAGGGCTTAGGCTCCTGAAAGGCAGACCCTTATTCCTATGGCCAAGGCCCAAGGAACTGTCAAGATAACTTTCTATTGGGCCTAAATAGTCATGGAGGGGTCTGGGCCACTTTTGGCTCAGGCAGAGGGACTCAGAGCTGGGAAGTACCTAACCCCATTGTAAGACTTCAGCGGGAGTGTGAAAGAACTATCGATATTACACTTGATGATGGAGATAAACCAGAGGCGATAGGATGTGTTTTATACAGTAACTGTGCCCAGTCAGGAATTTTGGAAATGGTATGGAATTGACCTATACATACATACATACATACATACATACATACATACACACACACACACACACACACACACACACACATATATTTTAAAAGCATGTTAATTTTTGGCCGAAAGAAACATTTCATTAGAAAAAAGCCTATTCTATGACCTTGACGCTCAAAGGAAGGTCTGTGAACAGCTTTGGCATCCCCTGGGAGCTTGTTGAGCTTCCCTGATAGCTCAGTTGGTAAAGAATATGCCTGCAATGCAGGAGACCCCAGTTCAATTCCCGGGTCGGGAAGATCCACTGGAAAAGGAATAGGCTACCCACTCCAGTATTCTTGGGCTTCCCTTGTGGTTCAGCTGGTAAAGAATCCACCTGCAATGTGGGAGACCTGGGTTTGATCCCTGGGTTGGGGGAGCTTGTTAAAAAACACAGTCTCGGGCCCTGCACAAGCCCTACTGAATCTGCATCTTAATAAATCCCCCAGGCAATTTATATGACATTTCCTCTCTCTCCCCTGTCCTCTTTTGCTTTTTTACAAATTTTTTGTTTGAAAATAATTATAGATTTACAGGAAGTTGCAAAGATACAATAGAAAGGTCTTATTAGACCCTTCACCCACTTGCCTCCAGAGGTTATATCTTACATAAGTATAATGTTACTTTTCTACAAGCCTACAAAACCATTATGCTTCCTTACTGAAAGCTAGTGCACCTGACGGCACTCACTTGGGTTGCAGGCCACTGTTGTGCCTCATTCTACTTGGCTGCTGCTGCTGCTGCTAAGTCGCTTCAGTCGTGTCCGACTCTGTGTGACCCCATAGATGGCAGCCCACCAGGCTCCTTCGTCTCTGGGATTCTCCAGGCAAGAACACTGGAGTGGGTTGCCATTGCCTTCTCCAATGCATGAAAGTAAAAAGTGAAAGTGAAGTTGCTCAGTCATGTCCGACTCTTAGCGACCCCATGGACGGCAGCCTACCAGGCTCCTCTGCCCATGGGATTTTCCAAGCAAGAGTACTGGAGTGGGGTGCCATTGTCTTCTCTGCATTACACCCTAGATAAGCACAAATGAGGAGAAGAGAGTTTGAATGTGAGAGGCAAGGTCTTTGGGACAAACCTGGAATCGCCAACACTGATTTCCAGGTCTTTTCACTGAAGCAAAAGAGGACTTATTAGAACTGTTTGAAAACCCACAGCAGGGGCCGGGAGACAAGTTCGGAGTCTCATTGCTGAGGTTCAGGCCAGAGATGGTGACAGGATAGGGTGGTGGCTGAGGAGACTTGGATCCTGGGAAGGTCAGGACCTTGTCCGCATCTAACCCCTCCCTTGCCTTCCTCTTCCAGATAGTTTGCCTCCCACTGGCTGGCTCAGCCCATCAAGGCCAGAAGATACTTGAGGGTTTGTCTGTCAGTGCTCTGTGGCTGAGTGGCAACCAGCCTTGCCCTGATGTCCTTCATCTGACTTTCTGCCTTGCTTTCTGCTCACAACATGCTGCACCCTGCTCAGAATTCATTGCCTGCTGGGACTAGTACTCTTTCTTACTTGTATTTGTCCTCCTCCTAGTCTATTCACTTTCTTACCTGGCATCTAGCCTATCTAGATCAAATTGAGAAATAAAATGCAAGTTGTCCCCCAGTACTCACTCTCCCTTTCTTTTATGATACGAAAACTCTTGATTTTCATTTTTATTTTTTTAATTTATTTATTTAAATTGGAGGCTAATTACTTTACAATATTGTAGTGGTTTTTGCCATACATTCACATGAATCAACCATGGGTGCACATGTGTTCCCCATCCTGACCCTCCCTCCCACCTCCCTCCCCATCCCATCCCTCTGGGTCATCCCAGTGCACCAGCCCTGAGCACCCTGTCTCATGCATCGAACCTGGACTGGCGATCTGTTTCACATATGATAATATACATGTTTCAATGCTATTCTCTCAGATCATCCCACCCTCGCCCTCTCCCACAGAGCCCAAAAAGACTGTTCTATACATCTGTGTCTCTTTTGCTGTCTCACATACAGGGTTATCGTTACCATCTTTCTAAATTCCATATATATGCGTTAGTATACTGTATTGGTGTTTTCGTTTCTGGCTTACTTCACTCTGTATAATAGGCTCCAGTATCATCCACCTCATTAGAACTGATTCAAACGTATTCTTTTTAATAGCTGAGTAATACTCCATTGTGTATATGTACCACAGCTTTCTTATCCATTCATCTGTTGATGGACATCTAGGTTGCTTCCATGTCCTGGCTATTATAAACAGTGCTGCGATGAACACTGGGGTACACGTGTCTCTTTCAATTCTGGTTTCCTTGGTGTGTATGCCCAGCAGTGGGATTGCTGAGTCATATGGCAGTTCCATTTGCAGGTTTTTAAGGAATCTGCACGCTGTTCTCCATAGTGGCTGTATTAGTTTGCATTCCCACCAACAGTGTAAGAGGGTTCCCTTTTCTCCACACCCTCTCCAGCATTTATTGTTTGTAGATTTTTTTTGATAGCAGCCATTCTGACCAGTGTGAGATGGAACTTCATTGTGGTTTTTGATTTGCATTTCTCTAATAATGAGTGATGTTGAGCATCTTTTCTTGTATTTGTTAGCCATCTGTATGTCTTCTTTTTTTAAAATTTATTTAAATTTTATTTTTTTACTTTACAATACTGTATTGGTTTTGCCATGCACTGACATGAATCCACCACAGGTGTACATGAGTTCCCAACCCTGAACCCCCCTCCCACCACCCTCCCCATATCATCTCACTGGGTCATCCCAGTGCACCAGCCCCAAGCATCCTGTATCCTGTATCGAACCTAGACTAGCAATTCGTTTCTTATATGATAGTATACATGTTTCAGTGCCATTCTCCCAAATCATCCCACCTCTCCGTCTCCTACAGAGTCCAAAAGTCTGTTCTTTACATCTGTGTCTCTTTTGCTGTCTCTCATATAGGGTTATCATTACCATCTTTCTAAATTCCATATATATGTGTTAGTATACTGTATTGGTGTTTTTCTTTCTGGCTTACTTCATTCTGTATAATTGGCTCCACTTTCATCCATCTCATTAGAACTGATTGAAATGTATTCTTTTTAATGGCTGAGTAATACTCCATTGTGTATATGTACCACAGCTTTCTTATCCATTCGTCTGCTGATGGACATCTAGGTTGCTTCCATGTCCTGGCTATTATAAACAGTGCTGCAATGAACATTGGGGTACACGTGTCTCTTTCAATTCTGGTTTCCTTGGTGTGTATGCCCAGCAGTGGGATTGCTGGGTCATAAGGCAGTTCTATTTCCAGTTTTTTAAGGACTCTCCATGCTGTTCTCCATAGCAGCTGTACTAGTTTGCATTCCCATCAACAGTGTAAGAGGGTTCCCTTTTCTCCACACCCTCTCCAGCATTTATTGCTTGTGGACTTTTGGATCGCAGCCATTCTGACTGGTGTGAAATGGTACCTCACTGTGGTCTTGATTTGCATTTCTCTGATAATGAGTGATGTTGAGCATCTTTTCATGTGTTTGTTAGCCATCCGTATGTCTTCTTTGGAGAAATGTCTGTTTAGTCCTTTGGCCCATTTTTTGATTGGGTCATTTATTTTTCTGGAATTGAGCTGCAGGAGTTGCTTGTATATTTTTGAGATTAGTTGTTTGTCAGTTGCTTCATTTGCTATTATTTTCTCCCATTCTGAAGGCTGTCTTTTCACCTTGCTTATAGTTTCCTTTGTTGTGAAACTCTTGATTTTTAATAAGGTTCCTTTCCCAGGCTTCCATAAAACTGGATATGGCCATATGACTGAATTCTGGCCAGTGGGATATAAGCAGAAGTGACATGTCCCTCTTCCCACTTGCTGGGAAGTAAATTTGGTCAGGAACCATCTTGGTGATGGAACAAAAAGAGGGATGAAGCCTGGGTTCTTAATGACTTCATTAAGTAACGCTACCACGCCAGTTTGGACTTCTTTGTGAGTCAGAAGTAAACTTCTGTTGTGTTTAGGCCACTGTTGTTTGGGGTCTCATTTCTCATTTCTTTCCCATAAAAAATTCCCCAATTTCTTAGCTCATAGAGTTTAACATCATCACCCTTCCTGAGTGCCTATATGTGCTGGACACTTCTACAAGCTTCAAATCACCACACACTAAAGCTTTGAGGTAGACACACATCACCACCATATTTACGTATGACGACTTAGTCTCAAGTGCCAATAAAAAAATTTGAGATTTCACCTAGTCCTCTGTAATCCCAGATCTCTGGTGATTGTGCATTAAGCCTCATAGGAGTTGATAAAAATTCAGGCGGTTTGAGTTTTATTAAGTGTACAATAGTGAGTGGAAGCCAAATGGAAATTTAGATTTCCAAAAGGAAATCTAGGCTCTCAGAGGTGAACTAGAGCAAGGTGTCTCAGGCTTGAACATGCATAGGAGTCTTTGGGGATGATCCATCCCTACCTAAAATTGAAGGCAGCAGAACAAAAAATATGTGGGCCCAATATTTTCTGCCCCAGGTGTTAGCCTGAACAGCCCATAACTGATTTAATAATAAAACTTTGTTTTCTGATTTTAGTATCACTTTACAGTGATATTCCTGGTATGGAGTTAGTTGGAGTGGATTGATGGACAGCAGAGTCTCTCAAAGTATGGTCCCCAGACCAGAAGCATCAGTGTCACCTGGGAAGTTGTTAGCACTGTGGATTCTCAGGCCCTGACCGAGAGCTGCTGAATCAGAGACTCTAAGGGCAGGGCCCAGAATTCTGGGGATTTCTCTGGGGAATCTGATGCAAATTTAAGAGTGAGAAACACTGGTATAGAAGAAGAACCTGAGAAGAGGCAGTTATAGTATAATGGAATAAAAGCCTTCAACTGAAGAAATCTAGGTTTAATCCTAGCTGTTTCTTTGTTCTTAAGTGGAGATGGAAGCACTAACTTCACTAAGTAATTTGCAGAATTAAACATAATGATGCTTTTGCTGTGTACCAGTTAAGAGCACAGACTTTAGAGCACAGCCTGGCTTCACATCTCAGCTCTGCAATTGTTAGCTTAGACAAGTTACTCCTTCCTCATCTGTTAAAATAGGGATAGTAATAGTATACCAGTCTCATATGTTTATAAGGATTACATGAGTTAACATTTGTAAAGCCCTTAGAAGAGTTTCTGGCATTGAATAAGTGCCATATGTTTGTTTACTAATAATAATGTCATAAATAATAATAATAAATTCAGGGCTTGGTATACACTGTGATTATTCTGAAAGTATTTTTGGTTTAAGAAAGAAAACAGAGCAAACTGGGATTATGGGGGAAAGGAGATTGGAATGAACCTGGGTCTCCTGCACTGCAGGCAGATTCTTTACCGACTGAGCTACAAGGGAAGCCCCTCTCAGGGAATCAGTACTCCTGAAATCAAAACAGAATGCCAACTGCTTGAGACCAAAAGACCCTTCTTCCCACTTGAACCCCATCCCTACCCCCAGGGTGACTGTCCTGGCACAACCCAGAAGTGTGTAAGATCCATCTGCTGTGGTTGGATTCAGCAGGCATTTGGTTAGAATTGTTCCCTGGATGGCCCAGCATCTCTGCACAATGTCCATTCAGGTTTAAGAGTAGTATTAATAGAAACCTGGCCAGTGCAGTTGAAGGTACCCTTGCCATCCCTCCAGTGAACTGATTGACCTGTAGTGGCTTCATAGGGCTTAAGCCCACAAAGGCACCCCAATCAGCTGAGCTAGAGAAAGGAGGGGCTGGTGTATAAAATGTAACTGCTTAACAATTTTTATTTATTTTTTAAATCAATGGTATTGAGGTATACTTTACATACCATAAGATACACCCATTTTTAACATTAGAATATTTTTTCTTCCAGTTTTACTTATATAAAATTGATATACAACACTGTATAAGTTTAAGGTGTACAATGTCATGGAATGATTATTGCAAGTTTAGTGAACATCCATTATCTCATACAGATGTGACATTAAAGAAAAAATTTTTTCCTTCTGGTGAGAACGCTTAGGATTTACTCTCTTAACAACTTTCATATATGACATATAGGAGTGTTAATTCTGTTTTTCAAGTTGTATTAATACATTACATCCCTAGTACTTACTTATAACTGGAAGTTTGTACCTTTTGACTGCCTCCATCCATTTCTCTGCACCCCATCCCTCTCCTCTGGTAACCACAAATCTGATCTTTTTTTCTATGAATTTGTTTGCTTTTGAAGTATAATTGATCTATACTATGTTAGTTCCTATTCCACAACATAGTCATTCGATATTTCTATACATTTCAGACTGATCATAAGTCTAGTTATGATATATCAGTATACGAAGTGAAGTTGCTCAGTCATGTGCGAGTCTTTGTGATCCCGTGGACTGTATCCTACCAGGCTCCTCTGTCCTTGGAATTTTCCAGGTAAGAATACTGGAGTGGGTTGCCATTTCCTTCTTCAGGGGATCTTCCCATCCCGGGGATTGAACCCAGGTCTCCTGCATTGCAGACAGACACTTTACCCTCTGAGCCACTAGGGAAGCCCTACATTCCCCACACTGTTCCACCCATTTTGTGTACAATTTAATGACTTTTTAGTGCATTTACTGGACTTTCCTGGTGGTGCAGTGGATGGGAGTCTGCCTGCCAATGCAGGGGATGTGGATTCAATCCCTGGTCGGGGAGGATTCCACTTGCTGCAGAGCAGTTAAAGCCTGTGAGCCACAACTACTGAGCCCACACACTCTAGGGCCTGTGAGCCACAACTACTGAGCCCAAGTGTTCCAACTGCTGACTCCCATGAGCCTAGAGCCTGTGCTCTGCAACGGGAGAGGCCACCACAATGAGATGCCCCTGCACCACAACGAAGAGTAGTGAGCCCACCCATTACAATAGAGAAAGCCTGCACACATCAATGAAGACTGAGCACAACCAAAAAAGTAATGATAGTAATCAAGAAAATTTTCAAAATTTACTGAGTCATGCAACTATCACTGTAGTCCAGTTTTTTTCTTTTTATAAATTTTATTTGTATTTAAGTATTGCTGATTTACAAGCATGGTCCAGTTTCAGACATTCCTAGCAACCCCATAAGATCCTTCATTGCTTATTTATAGTTGATCTATCTTCCCATTTCCAGCCTCAGGCAGCCACTAGTCTACTTTCTGTCCCTGTATGGTTGACTTTTCTGGACATTGTCTATAAATGGAGTGGGTTTTTGTGAATCTTTGTGTGGATATATGTTTGTTTGTTTGTTTTCCTCTTGAGTAGATAGATACCTGGGAGTGGAATTGCTGGGTCATTGGGTAAATTTAGGTTTCAAGTTTAAAGAGTTGCCAAACTATTTTCCAAATTTGGCTGTACCATTTTACATTATAACCAGCATTGTAATGAGAGCTCCAGTTTTTCCACATCCTTACCAGTGCTTGCTATTGTCTGTTTTTTTTTTTTCTAATTATCCTTTAAGTGGATGTGAAATGGCATTTCATTATGGTGATTATTTGTATTTCTCTGATGACTAATGCTGTTGAGCGTCTTTTCATGTGCTTACTGGCTATTCATTTATCTTCTTTGCCAAAATGTCTATACAAATCTATAGAATTTTTGTGTTTAAAAGTAGATAATAATGTGGATACCACCTCTTTCTGCCTCTTGGCACCCAGAGAGGAGGACTCTTTCCAAAATGAGTCCAAGTCCCTCAGGCTACTGGTAGGCTGGGGTTTCCAGGAGATTAGCTCTTGTATGTGTCACTTAAAACCTTTTCATTGGAGACTCCTCTGGTGGTCCAGTTGCTAAGACTCTGTATCCCCATTGCAAGGGACCCAGGTTTAATCCCTGGTCAGAGAAATAGATCCCTCATGCTGCAACTACAGGTTTGCATGCCACAACTAAAGATCTTGTATCCCACAATGAAGATCACAGATCCTGCATTCTGCAACTAAGACCCAGTGCAGCCAAATAAATAAATATTTTTGGAAGAACCTTTTCATTGCAGGATTAGGGAGCAAATCTGTGAACTGCTGAACTAAAAGAAAAGGGAGTTGGTTAAAGTAAATGCTTGGTTTGTTTTCTGTGATTTACGCTTTTCCTTGTTTTTGTTTTTGTTTTTTTTTTTTTTTAAGCAAATTAACCTTCTGTGGGGAAAAAAAATCACCAAGCTAAGGTTAGATTATTTAGCTGTTATTCAGATATGTACATATTTTAAAAGATGAGGAGTTCAGTTGTTTTCTATTTATGCCTTTTCTTTTTCATTCTGAATACCCACATTGCAAAGTGAATTGGCAAATTCCAAGCAATTTTCATTTGTGTGAAACTGATTAACAAATGATGCCACTAAAAAGGGCCCTGCCACTTTCTTGGACAAAGAATATAGATGGCCTACAGTTAGTAAGAATAAATTTCTAACTACCAAATAGCAGTGCACCATTAGTGGGATGGCATGTAAAGCTAATGGCATCAAGGATAATGGAGACGGAGTGATGAATGGGAGCCAAAATGTTTCCTAGAAATTTGTATTATGCTCCCAATAAGCTCAGCAGGAAAGGCTGCATTACTGGAAAGGCCAAACCATTCCCTGGCAATTGTAGACCACAGAGTTTACACTTGAGTTTTCAGAATGGCCTATAGCATGTTCTAGTTATGTTGCTGCTAAATCAGGACAACTCAGGGGCTCAGAATGTGAAAAAAGTGTGATTCCAAGAACTAGCATTATCAGGAGAATGCAGAGTACCATTATTACTTGATGTCAAAGCTATGTTTAGTGTCCAGTGGTGGCCACTGGTCAGCAGGAAGATGCTAGGGAGAACTATTGGAATAGGCTCAGAGGGTCTGGATTCCAGATTTCTTCCTTACTCCATCCATCTTGCCTCCAAGATGTTGAGGAATGGATACCCTTCCTTTCAGTTCAGTTCAGTTGCTCAGTCGTGTCCGACTCTTTGAGACTCCATGAATCGCAGCACACCAGGCCTCCCTGTCCATCACCAACTCCCAGAATTCACTCAAACTCATGTCCATCGAGTCGGTGATGCCATCCAGCCATCTCATCCTCTGTCGTCCCCTTCTCTTCCTGCCCCCAATCCCTCCCAGCATCAGGGTCTTTTCCAATGGGTCAGCTCTTCGCATGAGGTGGCCAAAGTGCTGGAGTTTCAGCTTCAGCATCAGTCCTTCCAATGAACACCCAGGACTGATCTCCTTTAGGATGGACTGGTTGGATCTCCTTGCAGTCCAAGGGACTCTCAAGAGTCTTCTCCAACACCACAGTTCAAAAGCATCAACTCTTCAGTGCTCAGCTTTCTTCACAGTCCAACTCTCACATCCATACATGACTACTGGAAAAACCATAGCCAGCTTTTTCACTCTCTTTCACTTTCATTTAAATGGTCTTTATTTCCTCTTCGCTTTCTGCTGTAAGAATGGTGTCATCTGCGTATCTGAGGTTATTGATATTTCTCCCAGCAATCTTGATTCCAGCTTGTGCTTCTTCCAGTCCAGCATTTCTCATGATGTACTCTACATATGTTAAGTAAGCAGTGTGACAATATACAGCCTTGACATACTCCTTTTCCTATTTGGAACCAGTCTGTTGTTCCATGTCCAGTTCTAACTGTTGCTTCCTGATCTGCATATAGGTTTCTCAAGAGGCAGGTCAGGTGGTCTGGAATTCCCATCTCTTTCAGAATTTTCCACAGTTGATTGTGATCCACAGAGTCAAAGGCTTTGGCATCATCAGTAAAGCAGAAATAGACATTTTTCTAGAACTCTCTTGCTTTTTCAGTGATCCAGCGGATGTTGGCAATTTGATCTCTGGTTCCTCTGCCTTTTCTAAAACCAGCTTGAACGTCCTTCCTTTAAAGGGACACAAAGCAAAGGGCCCCAGTTACAAAAGATTCCTACAAAACTTAGTTTATTATTGGTAAAATGAACATAACAATAATCATGTAGTAGAACTGATGGGATCGCACAGAGTCAGACACGACTGAAGCAACTTAGTAGCAGCAGCAGCAGCAGCAGAACTGATGTGAGATAATCTGCATTGTGGCAGCAGAAAATAGGCACTCAGTGACCAGAAGCTGTTACTATGCTGTGTTCATACATTTTGAGTGGTTAGCTTGTAGGCAAGACAGTGCACATACTTGCAATTTTTCCAACCATTGATTGTGTCATAATTGAGTCATTCGTCAACACACATTTTTGAATACCTACTATGTAGCATTGATTGTTCTGGATATAGAGCATGCAGAGGTATAAAACAGAGTCTCTATCCCCAAATTGTTAAAAATCCAGTTGGAAAATTAATTCTAGAAGACTGTGTGAATGACTGTGACAGAGGATTGACAAGGTACCATTGGAGGACAGAAAGGAAGTGATTCACTGTGCCTGGGATTAAGGAGGGAGTCAGTTTTCATTCCAATCCCAAAGAAAGGCAATGCCAAAGAATGCTCAAACTACTGCACAATTGCACTCATCTCACATGCTAATAAAGTAATGCTCAAAATTCTCCAAGCCAGGCTTCAGCAATACGTGAACTGTGAGCTCCCTGATGTTCAAGCTGGTTTTAGAAAAGGCAGAGGAACCAGAGATCAAATTGCCAACATCCGCTGGATCACTGAAAAAGCAAGAGAGTTCTAGAAAAATGTCTATTTCTGCTTTACTGATGATGCCAAAGCCTTTGACTCTGTGGATCACAATCAACTGTGGAAAATTCTGAAAGAGATGGGAATTCCAGACCACCTGACCTGCCTCTTGAGAAACCTGTATGCAAGTCAGGAAGCAACAGTTAGAACTGGACATGGAACAACAGACTGGTTCCAAATAGGAAAAGAAGTACATCAAGGCTATATATTGTCACCCTGCTTGTTTAACTTCTATGCAGAGTACATCATGAGAAATGCTGGACTGGAAGAAGCACAAGCTGGAATCAAGATTGCTGGGAGAAATATCAATCAACCTCAGATATGCAGATGACACCACCCTTATGGCAGAAAGTGAAGAGGAACTAAAAAGCCTCTTGATGAAAGTGAAAGAGGAGAGTGAAAAAGTTGGCTTAAAGCTCAACATTCAGAAAACGAAGATCATGGCATCCGGTCCCATCACTTCATGGCAAATAGATGGGGAAACAGTATCAGACTTCATTTCTTTGGGCTCCAAAATCACTGCAGAGATGACTGCAGCCATGGAATTAAAAGATGCTTACTCCTTGGAAGGAAAGTTATGACCAAGCTAGATAGCGTAGTAAAAAGCAGAGACCTTACTTTGCCAACAAAGGTCCATCTAGTCAAGGCTATGTTTTTTCCAGTGGTCATATATGGATGTGAAAGTTGGACTGTGAAGAAAGCTGAGCACCGAAGAATTGATGCTTTTGAACTGTGGTGTTGGAGAAGACTCTTGAGAGTCCCTTGGACTGCAAGGAGATCCAACCAGTCTGTTTTAAAGGAGATCAGCCCTGGGTTTTCTTTGGAAGGAATGATGCTAAAGCTGAAACTCCAGTATTTTGGCCACCTCATGGGAAGAATTGACTCATTGGAAAAGACCCTGATGCTGGGAGGGATTGGGGGCAGGAGGAAAAGGGGACGACAGAGAATGAGATGGCTGGGTGGCATCACTGACTCAATGGACGTGAGTTTGAGTGAACTCTGGGAGTTGGTGATGGACAGGGAGGCCTGGCGTGCTGCAATTCATGGGGTCACAAAGAGTCGGACACGACTGAGCCACTGAACTGAACTGAACTGAAGAGTCTTGTTTTTCAGAAGAGGTTATATTTGAGCTGAGCTTTTAAGGATGGATAAGAGTTCACGAGGTAGAGATGATAGGGGGAGCATTTCCAGAAGACAAAATAGACAACAACATGGACCTAGCCATGTGATTGTGATGTGTTTGGAGAACTTTAAATATCCTAGTGACTATAGTGTGGTAATAGGATTGGATGGTCTCAGAGTTGAGAGCGTATGGACTGAAAATATACTTCAGAGTGAGATTTCAAAAGACTGCTTGGGATTTTAAGGAATTTAAGCTAAACACTGTAGGCAAAAAGAAAGCAGAATGGGTTCTGAAAGCAGTGGCATGACTGTTTTCCCAAATTAAAAATATTTTTCAACCTGTTGGGAACATGTCAACTAGTAGTTGTACAATATCTTTAGAAAAATGACTTACGGAAGGAGGAATCCAAAACTTAATCAGAAACCTAATAGATCACCTGACCTCTGACCATCAATTAAAAAAAATCCCATTACAAAAAAACTGTTATAAAGACGGCCTGCTATACTATTTCTCTCTCTAGGCATGTGGCTTAGAAACACCATTTTCTTTTTATTTAATCACAATAACTTATATAGAATGGATAACCTGGTACAATAAATTCCATCTTTGTTCCTGACACACATAACAGTTCCTTTTCTGTAGGGAGAGCAACTGCTTCTGGACTGCACACGGAAAGAGGAGGCTGAGTTGAACTGTAGCTGAACTCCATTTAGTTTTTCTCTTCAATTATCAATCCCCAACTATTCCTTGACCTTCCTTTACCATCTCCACCATAAACATTCCAACCCCTTCATCCAGAAAAGCTCATTCAGACTCCCAAACCACCCACCCAACTTCCCAAACAAAATACTCTAATCCCAAATATCTGAAGCTCAGAAAGGAACCCCTGGTGATTTCCAAATAAGGTGGATTCTTGGCATTTGAAGATTCAACAACTGCCATTCCAACTCTTCATCAGTGACCCTGACAGTCATTTCTATTTTTGGTGGGGCATGGATTTTGAGCATTGCAACAAGCCTGTTACTAGGGAAGTCCAGACAATTGCTAGCCACATCTCAAGGTGGCTTTGTTCTCTCTGCTTGTCACATATGCATTTTTGCTCAAGAAGTTTTGTTTCACTGCATTTGATGAGGGATGCTCTGTTCTCTGGATATTAACCAAGTCAAGAATTCATGGGAAGTCTTATGACTAATACCTTAAGAATGTTAAAGACCTATTCTGCTTCTAACACTTGCTGATATGGAACAGGGATGTGGTGTGTGTATGTGTCTTTTTTAACTTTATTTATGAAAAAAACTAAACCTACAGAAAAATGATGGAAATAGAAAATGAACTTGCACAAACTTTCACTTAGATTTACTTATTCACGTTTTTCAGAAGGTGAGACAATAAGACTGAGTAATTGGTGAGACAGAATGTTAGTTAAGGTAACTCTAGCTATTCTAATAGACCTCCAAATCTCTATGTATGTTTGTATAGTTATTATTTACCGAATCATTTGAGACTAGCTTGCAAGACAGCATGACCATTTACCTCTAAATATTTCAGTATGTAAATGGAATTCTCTTACAAAACCACAGTGTAATTATCCAATTCAGGAAATTGAGCATTGATATTCTACCATTAGCTGGTATAGAGTCCATATTAAAACTTTGCTGATTGTTTCAATAATGTCCTTTAGAGCAATTCAAAAACATTTTATTGGAGTATAGTGACTTACAATGTTGTGTTAGTTTCAAGTGAACAGGAGAGTGATTTAGTTGCAAATATACATATATCTGGGCCTTCCCAGGTAGCGCTAGTGGTAAAGAACTCACTTGCCAGTGCAGGAGACATAAGAGACCCAGGTTCAATCCCTGTGTCGGGAAGATCCCCTGGAGGAGGGCATGCCAACCCACCCCAGTATTCATGCCTGGAGAATACCATGGACAGAGGAGCCTGATGGGCTATGGTCCATAGGGTCTCAAAGAGATGGACATGACTAAAGTGACTTATCACATACACATACATATATCCACTCTTTTTTAGATACTTTCCCCATATAGGCCATTACCCAGTATTGAGTAGAGTTCCCTGTGCTATACGGTAGGTGCTTATTAGGTATCTGTTATATATATAGTATCGTGTATATGCCAACCCCAGTCTTCCAATTTATCCTTACCCGCTCCTTAGCCCATGGTAACCATAAGTTTGTTTTCTAGGCCTGTGAGTCTGTTTCTTTTTGTAAATCAGTTCATTTATAACATTTTTTAGATTTCACATGTGACATCATATGATATTTGTCTGTCTTTGTCTGACTTCACTCATATGATAATCTCTAGGTCCATCCATTTTGCTGCAAATAGCATTTTTCTTCTTTTATGGCTGAGTAGTATTCCATTGTGTATATATAACTTATCTTCTTTATCCATTTCTTTGTTGATGGATATTTAGGTTGCTTTCATGTCCTGGTTGTTGTAAATAGTGCTACAATGAACATTGAGGTGCATATATCTTTTTGAATTGTGGTTTTCTCCATAGAGCAATTTTTAAAAACAGTCCATGTTCCAGTCCAGGCTCAAGAATAGCATTCAGTAGTCATGTCTTTAGTCCATGTTAATCTAGAACATTTCTTTTATCTGTCTTTGTGAAGTTTCCTGACTCTAATTTATTTTTTATTTTTTGTAATTCTTTTTATTTTTTATTTTATTTTTTTTAAAATTTATTTATTTATTTTTAATTTTTACTTTACAATTCTGTATTGGTTTTGGCATAGATTGACATGAATCCATCTAATTTATTTTGAAGTGTACAGTCCCAATGTTTCATAAAATGTTCCTTGATTTAGGTTTAGCTGATGCTTCCTCATGAATGGATTCAGGTTATGCATTTTGGATAAGAAATTTACTTGGATTTTTTTTTACTTTAATTAATTAAGAATGTGATTTTCAAACAGTGCAGTCATTATCAAAAAATTCTTCTGCATCAAAATGTCATGGGTAGATTCCAAGGAGACTCATTTTAGTGGAATTATTTTCCTTTACTAACATAGATTTCTGAAAATCACTTCCCAGGTTGCTGATGTGGAGTAGAAGTTGACACAGCAGACAGCTATTCTGGTGGGTCATTTCCTTTCAACATTGCCCGTCAGTTCATGGAGTCTTGGTGCGCCGCACTGCTGTCCCTCAGTAAAGCATCCAAAGGTCAGTAATGGAGGGAGTGTGCAGACATGGAACAGCATTTACCAACAAAAAACTGGCAGTGACTCACATTTTTAAATCTTCATTACTTTTACAAAACACATCAAAAATATAATAAATAATTCACATTAAACTGTACTTATCAAAACATGAAAAGTTCATTTTATGATACAGCACCTTGATTTCGATAGTTTTGAATTCTCCATTATTTGTTAAATGGACATGGGTAGTATCCACTCACTGACACTAGTAAGAATTCCAAAGCTTTCAGTGATTCAGATGTGGAGTTCTGACCCTTCTAAGATGGGATGCGGAAACAATATAAACTTAAATCTATATTATTTCTTCCTTCTTTCATTCACTCAACAAAATGTGGACTGAGAAGCTACTTAGTGAGCTTCCCTTAGAAGCTGAGTAGCTTCCCTTAGAAGCTACTTAGGCTTTTAGGGATTAAAGACCTAGTTCCTGGCCTCAGGGAGCTCTTATTAGAATTTGATATTTGGACTCAAAAGTCAGAGCCCAAGTTATCCTCTTGCTTAATGGCATCAGTTCACATTTTATCCTAATTTAAATGGTAATAAGGCAGAGAGCTTCCCCGTGGTAATTTCGTGACTCTTGCTTCATCTCATTGGCTCAACGTTGCTGCCATCATATATTGGCATGTCCTTGTACCTCCCCAAGAGCTAAGAAGCCCACTTTCAGGGTTGTCACATGCCATGACCCTGTTTTCAACCTGCCACTGACCTTTTTAGCCTGCATTCTACCAAATTTCAGTGGCCCTCAGTGCCTCTCTTGTTAAGGTCTGCAGAGGTGTCCTCTATGCCTTGGATTATGCCACGTAGATGTATTAACTCATTAAAAACCCATTATGTCATGAACCCAGTATAACAGAAGTAAAATTGGACTTGGATTCAAGTAATGTGGTTTCTTGGCTGTGGCGGGGATGGGTCATTGTTGTTCATCACAGCTGTGTTCTCCTCTTTTGGGGCACAGAGCTAGTCTTCATTTTCTAGACTCTCTTGCAGTTAGGTGTGGCCACATCACTGAGTTGTGTCCAGCAGAATGTGAGTAGAATTGGTATCTATGTGTACTGCTGCTAGGCCTGACTCATAGAAACATGTGTTCTGCCAGGCTCTTACAGAGCATGCCCTTCTTGCAGAGAAGCCACATGTTGGTGGTGGAACCAAAAGGTGCCAGGCATCTGGATCCCTGAATCACCATATAGACCCCTGCTATCCCCAGTGAACAGGGATTCCCACCTTGGATTGTCCTAGAACCAAGAAATACATGCCTATATATTAAGTCCCTGAAATTTTGGTATCTGTTATTTAACAGATACTGTCTCATCAATACCTTTGACTTGTCTTCATGTTCTGTTTACCCTTGGGCAAGTCACCTAGCCTTTCAGAGTCTCCATAACCTCCTCTGTCAATGGGGAATAAGATAGGCATTCTTGGTCCCATTTTACAGATGAAAGGATTAAATGAGGTAATATTTGCAAAGATACTTTGTAGATGACTTTACAATACAAATGTAAGGTGGTGCTATTACTATTGGATCTTGTCCCTGTAGGTAGCTGATATGTTTTCTATTCAAGCACCTGTATTCCTGGGGCTTCCCAGGTGGCACAGTGGTAAAGAATCCACTGCCAATGCAGGAGACACAAGAGACGTGGGTTTGATTCTGGGTTGGGAAGATTCCCAAGAGAAGGAAATGGCAACCTACTTCACTATTCTTGCCTGGAAAATTCTATAAACAGAGGGGCCTACTGGGCTACAGTCCATGGGGCTGGACACAACTGAGCATGCGCGCGCGCACGCGTGTGCACACACACACACACTCACACACTCACACACCCACCTCTGTTCCTTCCCTAAGCAAGTAACATTTCCTGGTAAATGTATAGCTGGGACTCTGGAACATACTGCTCAATGAGAGAAAGCACCATTAAGGAGCACTCAGACTATGTCGACTCTCTCTGGCATGTCAGTTTGCGGACCATGCCTGCCTCAGTCAGCACTGAATATCTCCTACTGCCTAGGTGACATCCTGGAACTTGCACTTCTAACCAACGAATTCCTATGATCATCTAGGCCCAATCATAGGCATCAGAACTGTAAATTTCCCAAGGCTTTCTTGGATTCCTAAAGGTCTCATGATAATAGCAGACATAATGTTGAGTGCTCCTGATATACTGTTACTGGATGCGTTACTCCAGGTCATCTTCACAACCACCCAAAGAAGGAGATTCTCTCTCATTTTGCAGACGATAAAGCTGAGGTTATCCTACAGAGGTTAAGAATTTCACTCAAAAATAACTCATGTAGACAGATTCAAACTTGTGTCTCTGAACAGCCTATACGCTTAACCTCTATGTATCCAATGGTTAACTCTGCTTCACAGCCCACCATTGCCCATTCCCTTGTAAGAGACTCATTGCTGAAAAATCAAAACCTTTTAGGAGAAAAGGATTTTACCTTGTGAAAGGAGCCAGCAACAATAACCCCTTCGAATGTTTCAATGGACTTTAATATTTCTGAAATAATGACATTTCCTTGAAATTTGTTATTTTTCATAGTGATTGTACCTTAATTTGCCTGCAAGCTATATTCATGCATTTTTTTAATGTGAAGGAAGAATTCTCTGGGGGCAAATATACAACAACATTGTGGCATCACCGTTCAGCATCTGAGAGAAAGTGCAGGGTGAGTGGTTTTCCTACTTGCATAGGGCTGACTGCCTGCAGAGGGTTCTGTGTTGGGATGGGAACCTAAATCCATCCCAGTGTGCCGGTCAGTCAGTGCATGAAAGGGGTGCCCCCGATGTTTCCTACTCTACCGGTTGTAATTGCTTGACAAGGGGTGAAATCACTGGGTTATTTCACTTGATATCTGATGGGCACTTAACATTCCAGATTGCATGTCTGTCTGTGCTGAACCAGTACCCCATAGGATCGTTCTATATTTATTCCAAGTTTGTTCCCTACCTCCTACAGAAGCTGAAGAATTCTGTTGTCAAGCAAATGTCCTGTGTTATAAAGGAAAGGCAGTATGTGACAATCTGCCCTTATGAAGTATATAAAGTCCAGAGTAAAGTAGCTCTGAGTTGAACTCTTGCAATTTCAAAATATTAAATCTCTCAAAAATTCAGACAGATTAAATCTCATCTTGACATCTTCATTATCATCAAAAGTTTTAACTCATGAGTAAGGAAATGCTTCCCATTCATCATTGAAGTCAAAAGGAAAGCAGTACTGGGTCAGCCAATACTTCATGTGAAAAAGTGAAAGTTGCTCAGTCATGCCCGACTCTTTGTGACCCCATGGACTGTAGCTCCCCAGGCTCCTCTGTCCATGGGGATTCTCCAGGCAAGGATACTGGAGTGGGTTGCCATGCCCTCCTCCAGAGGATCTTCCCAACTTAGGAATCGAACCCATGTCTCCCACATTGCAGGCAGATTCTTTACCAACTGAGCCACCAGGGAAGCCCAATACTTTACGTACATTTCCCCTAATCCTCCAACCACTTGGCAGGGTAGGTCTTAGCTCCATCTTACAGAGGAAGAAGCTATGCTAAGCAGGCCTAATTAACTGGTCCAATATGCACAGCTAACAAATGGCAGATCCACGCTTTGAAGCAAGACAGTCTTGGCCTCACAGTCCATACCCAGCGACCTCTCTGCTCAGAACACATCTGTTTCCTAAATAAGGAATTCCTATAATCTAAACATCCATAGGAAGTTGTTATGAAGGAACTCTGAAGCAAGAAACAGAAGGCATGCTTTTTCAGAACCTTTCTGGTCAGCTGTTCTGAGCCTTCCCTCTTCACTGTGAGTTCCCCACAAAAGAACCTTGCTGATGCCAGAGTCCACCCCACACACCACACCCCTACGCCAGGGAATGAAAGAGGACCAGGCGGGAAGATCTTAGTGAATATCGGAAAGATGGAGCCAAAGAGACCCATGCACTTCTAATTAAAGAGCATGCCTTCCATGGGCCGCTCAACGTCCTGCTGCCTTCTCAAAGTGTACCCAGAGAGTTTCAGCTTTGGCAAAGGCCTCTGAGATTTCATGCTCCTTTTCCCCATGTAATAAAAAAGTCATTTTTGCCTCAAGCTAAGGAAAACACTGGCATTTTTAGCTTTTAAATGTTTGGGTGAGGTTTATATTGTTGTTGTTGTTATTGTATTTTATTGTTGCTGTTATTTGGAAATCTTGTGGACATTCGCAGTTTTTGGTTCCCTTACTGAATTTTTCTGGAAACTTCTATGGAAATAAGGGTTAAAAGCAGAGGAAAGAGGTTGGTTTTTAAACTCCAAGTCTTTGAGTGGGTGGAAGATTTTAAAAACTGTGCCTGCTGGGTTTCAGATGGCATACACTTTAGTCCTAGCCTTGGTGGAAAGCAGGGGACTGGCATGGATGCCATCTTGCTCTTGCCTCCTTTAAAAACTAGTGTCAGATGCCCTGTCTGTGTTCACTGACCAGCCTAGGGGAGGTTTTACCCATGTACACATCTTCCTTTGCTTATTTAGAGGGTGAATTCACCCTCTAAAAGGAAAGCAGGAAAGAAGGATCCAACCCTTCATAATTTGAACAATACAGGGAAGAAGCAAAGTAGAGCCTTCACCAAAATATTCAATGTGGTGGTCAGACCTCACTACCCAGGCTCCAAGTTCCAAATGAGCTTTGCCCATTTCCCCATTTTGTCTCTCGCCATCTTGGGGCTGCACCAAAACATGTCGCCCTTAGCTTTTTGCAATCAATACAGTTGCCTTGTACAGCCTCACCCTCTAATGGAATTCCCTTTCTGCTTTAAGGATCAGGGAACTGATCCTAAAGTGATATACTCTTTAAAAACACCCCACCCTGTCCCTCCTAGCACCATCCTCTCTCATCCCGGTCCACTTGGATCCCTACAGTTTTTCCCTCTTCCACTCAATTTCTGAGGGTAGAAAACACTCCATTTTCCTCTTTCCTTTTGGTGACTTGAATGTCTCAGAGGATATTTATGAGGGAGTCATGCATTCCCTGGGCTTCCCAGGTGGCTCTGTGGTGAAGTATCCACTTGCCAATGCAAGAGACCCAGGAGATGCGGGTTCATTCCCTGGTTTGGGAGTAACCCCTGGAGAAGGAAATGGCAACCCACTCCAGTATTCTTGCCTAAAACATCCCATGGACAGAGGACGAGCCATAGTCTATGGGGTCTCACAGAGTTGGACACAGTGAGTGAGCATATATGCAATTCCCCATTCCACTTCCTACTCACATTTCCAGATCCTCGAGGCTTCTTTAGTAGCATAGCATTTGCTCCATCTCCCAAATCTTCCAGCCTTAGACCCAAGTGAAAGGAGTGAGTCATTCAGTCAGTTGACAAATTTCCGTGCAGTGCCCACCAGGTGCTAGGCCCTTGGAGATGCAGTGGGGAAAAGACATAGCCCAGCTCTCGTGGGGACTTCTCAGTTAAGTGCAAGCTTGCCACCATCTAGGCTTCTCTGTCATGCCCACACTAATCCTAGCCTCAGGGGAACATATGTAAGCAGCACCAAGGCCTTGCATCCTGGCCTCGACTACCTACCACCATCACTGCTGCACCTTCACAGTGTGCCCCAGAACTGCTCACCTAATTGCCCACTCATTCGGGGGTGCTCATGAACACCCCCCTGCAATTCCTAGAGTCAGTTACCTGGGTACTTTTCTAGCCTCTTACACACATGATTTGATGGGTATGTTTGAGCTATGCCAGATCTACATTCTTCACGGTTCTGCCCAAGTTTATGTGAGCCAGATAAGTGACTTCCAGTTAAAGGGCAGGTCACTATATCCTTAGTTTCTACAGAATCTCTCTCCACACATTCTCCTTTGATTTAGGGGGTGACTGGAGAGAAAATTATTATCTTAAATCTTATTTTGCATGTCACAATATAGAGATTTATCCCAGACACAAGCATGCATTCTTAATTATAATCACAGCATTGATCTGAGCAAGTATAAGATATATGGCTGCAAGTTACTGGTGGTTTTGCATTACCATTTTAGTGCAATTAACATCTACCACTAAAGCACCATCTTACGCATAAGACAGAATTAAAAAGATGCTTGAAATGTTATGTCCTATCCAGGAAATGTTACTATTGCATTTTAAAGATGAGGAGTTAAGGTTTTCATTTTTAATTACATTACTGAGTGATTCGTCTTAAGGGAACCTAATTGTGAAGAATATAAATTACTTTGCAAGTTTATGGTGAAGGACTAGTAAGCCTTTTGGGAAGCAAACAAACAAGCAAATTAGAATTCAGCAACATTCAATAGTAAAGTGTAAAATTTCTCTCTGGTTGTAACTCTTTTAAAAAGCCTTTTTACAAGGATATTGTAATCAATAATTTAATCATTCATGAAGCATTTTTGCTGTGATTCGAGGGCAGTACATACAATGGCAGAAAGCTTATGCAGCTTCAAGGCTGCTGCCCACCCCGCTTTTAGGCCTGTCTTCTTCCCTGAAGAGTTTTCTCTCCTCTTACAGGGGCCGTGTAGTCCCAGAGCCATCCTTGGAGTGCCTGCTTAGACAGGAGTCATTCTCCAGGGCAGTGCCCCAAGTTTGCAAATTCTCTTTTCCTCTGCTACCTTCACAACTGCTATTCTTTCCCTCCAAGCCACTCAGCTAGCTGTTAGGGGAAAGCAGCTGATTAAACAAAGTCACACTCCAGTGTTGATGAATAAAAGCACTTAGTGCTCCCTAGGGTGTCTGTAGCTGAGACTGTGAGCCTATAATGGTGGAATTTCAGGCTGTAGTACAGGCTGGTGGGTTATAATTTTTGGTGTGTTTTGATGCCACTCAAGTCATACGACTTGTAGATGCTAAAGGAGCTGATAGAAAAGGATCTCATAAAATGACATTTTGCCTAAGGCCTTTCTTCCAGGGCTTCAGATAGTCAGGAAGAGGTCTTAGTGGTCTCCTAGTCCCAGGAACTCCAGTACTCTTGCCTGGAAAATCCCATGGATGGAGGAGCCTGGTAGGCTGCAGTCCATGGGGTCACAAAGAGTCAGACACGACTGAGCGACTTCCCTTTCACTTTTCACTTTCATGCATTGGAGAAGGAAATGGCAACCCACTCCAGTGTTCTTGCCTGGAGAATCCCAGGGACGGGGAAGCCTGGTGGGCTGCCGTCTATGGGGTCGCACAGAGTCAGACACAACTGAAGCGACTTAGCAGCAGCAGCAGCAGTCCCAGGAAAGTTTTGTCTGGGTCACATCCATCTGCCCCTTCTTTGAACTCCTCTGTGACCTTCAAACATAGATGCTGCCTCATAGAGCTGTAGCAATGTTCCTTGGACCGATTCGTTCTCCACAAATGGAGTCCTGACTTCAGGAGAAATATAGCAGATCCTTAACATTTGCTGAGGAGGCATTCCCAGGCCTTTTGTTTTCCCATGAAAGTAAAGTGTAGCTTCCCAGGTGTTAATGCACATGAGGATAACAATAGACATTTCCTATGTTTCCAGCACTGTTCATGTGCTCTCCACATGTGCAAAATGAATTCATGAAACTAATGTGTAAAGTTAAGTTATATAAGTTAATCTTTGAATAATTTTTATGAATTTGTAGCATTTATACTTCTGAAATTATTAAAGCTTAAAATGGCACTCGTCCTGTATTAACTCATTTAATTTTCATGACAACTTTAACATGTTGGTAGCATTGCTTACCCCATTTCATGGATGGGAAAACAGAAGCACTGGGAAATTACTTTGTGCAGTGTTAAATAGCTACTAAGGGACAAAACTGGGATTATAAACGCTGGCAGTGTAATCCCTATATTTGTGCTCTTAGCCACTATGCCACACTACCTCTTGGGAGTTGCTAGGAGGCAGCAGAGATGCTGCCATGCCTGAAGAACAGCTGGACTCAATCATTAGTCAAATGTTTCACTCTCCACGCCAACCTCAAATTGTTATGATTCAATTTCAGCCATAGCAAGATGGCACCTTCCCACATAACATGGATTATCAGGGCCCTCATTGGGACCAAAACCATGAATGACAAATCTAGAACTGCTAAGTATCCCCTGTGTACCCCACTTTTGTGTTTCCTACACTTTTACATAGCATGATCCAATCCACGCTTGTTAAATTGAATTAAATGGAATTGCCACTCTCTAGTGAGTTTGGGCAAGTCCTCCTGTCTTGCCATCCACTTAATTCCAGACCTATTGGATAGCGTTGGCATGGCCCCATTTCTCTCCTATGCATCACATGGCAACTTCCTCCATAAACCCACCACACATGCCCTAGCCTAAAGAGCCAAAGTAAGTGTCTATCATTGCTACATAATAGCCTCCAAGGCTGCTACATCCTCCAATGGGAGAGGAGGCACAGTGTTCTGTTTTGGGGAGCCAGCCCCAACTAGGCCAGAACTAGACCTGAAGCTATTTATGTCTGTGGTCAGGCAGTCAGTCAGCCTCCTCTAGCTGATTGCAGGGACTTCATTTGTTCTTCCCAGACCACCTGCATCTCCTTTCCCAGACTCACTGGCCTCCCACTGACCTTGGCTGGGGGGCTCTTGTCTCCTCATCCTGTTTTCTTGGCAATAGCCTCATGACCCTGGCAAACAGGAGGCATTAACACCTAAGATCCAGGGAGCCTCGTCTGTCTTTCATGGCCCACAGACAGAGGGCCTACTTGTTCACCTAACTTTATGGCGCTGTCCCTGGCACCTGGAACCTCCTGAGACTGACCTAGTCCCATTAGCCAAGGCTCTATCAACGGTACTTTATTTCTTGCTGGAATTTCTGAAAACTGAGAGGTTGCTCAGGGATTTCTGAGCCTTGAGTTGATTAACAGTTAATGATGTGTGTTTTGATGAGAAAATAAAAGATTTTGTTTATCCACTTGAGAGGAGGAAAATTAGGAGTCAAAAGCAGAGAAGGAAAAACACAAATTCTCAGCTTTTCAATGGGGTTTTAAGTGGTTAGAGTCTGCTGAGTTCCCAGTCATTGCTGGAAAATTCTCTGGGTGTTGATTTTATGTATCAGCTCTCAGAAAAATTCATGAAGTGTTTGGCTCTGCCTAAAGCTGTCAGGAGACACACAGAAGGCCAAAAGGGCTGCTGGACAAGTCATTTTACTATTCAGAGAATGTGCAAATACAGCCAGGAGGTCCATTCATACTTCCACCTGAAGCAGAGGGAGAGAGGAGCCCACTGGGACCAGAGGCAGTTTCCAGCATTGAGTCTTCCAGCCAGAGCAATGGTTCACAAGGATGTCCCCAACTGAGTCAACATGTACAAAAAAGATGTTTTCTGAACCAACTCTTGGTCCACCACTGTTTAAGTCATGGGGAAATGAAGAAGGGCTCCATAAAGGCAGTCTGTGGTAATCTAAAAGGAATAGGCTTTGGAGTCTAACCAATCTGGGTTTGAATCTCACTTAACTATTCCAGATTTCTCAATCTCTCTGAGTTTCATTTCTCATTCATAAAATGGGCCAGCACTATTTAACTTGCAGAGTTGCCATGAAGATTAAATGGTTCACTAAGTGAAATTAACTAGCATAGATTTACTCTCACCACCCCTTCCCTTTTTTCTTGTAGAAAGTCTGCATTTTCCCCTCTCTAGAGCACACATGGCCTTTAATGGCAGACACACAAAACAAATAGACCAAGGTGGTTAACATCTTCTAGGGGGTTGGGTTTTTTTTCAAAAACAACTCACTGGGGAACTAGTAATTCATAATCCTCCCTTTCAGTTATTCCCTGATCAAATCAACAAAGTGTCCTTTATTAAGTGCTGATGTTGGAGTTTTACAGACGGTTTGGGCCAATAAACTCAGTTGGCTGGAGTTAGGCAGTCAAACCCTTGATTTCCAAATGGGCCCATAGAAGGGATGTTCTTTGACAGTAAGTCTTACTCAGGCTAGTTCAGCCAGTCACATAACAAATAAGTATTGGCAGTTATATGTGGAGCTAGATGAGAGACTGGGTGAGGGTCTTTCCCTATCACTATTACTAAAATGGCAACTTGGGGCACATCTTACTGGCCAGAATCCTTACCTTTGCTTTGCAAGGCCTGTCCATGGGATAGGAAGTACCCTTTGGTGAGAATCTGTTTTGAAGACTTTGCTGATGTTCTTAGGTAGTCCTAACTCTGAAGGCAGATGGACAGCATTGGAGGCTCTCAGCTCTTCTGGAATAGTCTCTTCTCACTAAACTGCCTTTGCCTCTGGGTTGGAAGAGTCAAACTGTGACTTGGGTCATCTGGAAAGGAGATGTTGAGGGAGCAACTCATAGGTGTGGTTATATGCTGTAAAGATATTACCACCACCCAGTAGAAGATACTCCAAGGTCATTGACACATTTTACAGCAGGTTCAAAAAAGAAAGCCTAAGACTTAAGTCTAATTATTCTTTATTTTTGATTCTTCTTTATTTCACTCCTTGAACACATTAAAACTGTGTTCTTTCCAGTTGGAGGAAGTTTTTCCGTCAAGGTTAGGGCTTATCAGAATTTCCTTTCCATTCTGGTGCTAATTTAATTCTGTAGGGTTATTTTAATGGAGGAGTTTCCCATTTAAGCAACAATTTTCAGGAACATCTCTGGGTTTAAGGTAGCTTTAGTATGCCCATAAAAAGCCAAGAGCCATTCAAAGCAGCTGGTTATGAATTGCTCATGAGATGGGTGATAGTGAGTTCAACACTAACATTGGCAATTTCTTTAGAAATGAAGAAATGCACCTTGGAATTGCTCAAAGTCCTAGAAGGATAAAAGAAAAGAATATTCAAGTTTTCTCACATGAAGATAGTGGTGGTAATGGAAATGAGGGGGGTTGACAGCTGCAAAGCAAAGGACATAAGTCAATTGGTAAGTCATTTGGGGTGTGGCTGAGGTCAATATCATAGGTGAAACTCAACTGGATATTTTATTTCTCATTTGGGGTGCTAAAATTAGTGGGTGAATATTTGTGGAGAAACACTCTCTGTCTTTCAAGGTATTTATTAATTACATAAGGGAAGAACAATAACAACATACAGCCAGCAATGTGCAGCCAGCATAACAGTCACACCACAAGCAAGTGATCAAAGTTAACGTCACCAAAAATCAGAGGTGTCAACAACACATACCCTCTGATATGATGTCCTGAAAAGGGTACATTATCACTTCTCCTGTATTTCTTACACAAAATGCATAGTTTTAACTTAATTATGAGAAAGCATCAGACAAACTCAAATCTTCTAGAGGGAAATTTTATAAGATAACTGGCTAGTAGTCTTCACAAGTGTCAAAAAAAAAAAAAAAGGAAAACTGAGGAGGTGTCACGGATTGAAGATGCCTAAGGTGGAGTAGATTCTGGAACAGGAAAAGGACTTTAGTGAAAAGACTGGTGAAATCTGAATAAGGCCTATAGTTTATGTAATAGTACTGTGCTAATGTTAATTTTCTGATTCTGATGGTTGTTCTATGATTATGGAAGATGCTAACATCAAAGGGCATACATATATGAATTCTCTGTACAATTTCTGTAAGTCTAAACTCATCTCAAAATAAAAAGTTAAAAAAGAAGTTTCCTGGGGAAAAAAGACCCACCAAGCAGCATAATATTGCCCTCTGAAGTGCCTCAGTGCCTCAGCGAACCAGATGGGGGTGCATAATTACCTTCCTTCACATTCTGTGTTTAATTTCTACAAGTTGTAACTTGTGCAGCCTCTCAGTCCCGTGGGTAGTCTAGGAAAATGATATTTCATGTTTCAAGACTAAAAGGGTAAAATTGAGAAGAGCCTCTCTAGCTTGGTTTCACAAGCTTTATTACTTGTGAGAAACATGTCTGTGAACAGGGAAATACCAATGATGTAAAAAGATATAGTTTTAAAGGCTAAAACGTGGAAGAGGGACTATAAGGCAGGAGGACTGCCAATTATTTGATTTTTTTTTCCTTAAAAGCTGTGTACTTCTTTGGAGTCAGAATCCAATTGTTTCAAGTCTTCATTAATCAGTGACACCATTCATCAAATGGACACGTTGGCATAACAAGCTCTCATAAATACAGTGTTTGTGATCTTTCTGGAATTATTAGAGTGAGGAATGAGGGTGGAGTTAAATCACATGGTGACCCATCTACTTAGTCTAAAACATACTTACATATGCCACAGCAAATTAACATCCTGTCATGTTTTCTGTTTCATCTCTCTCTCTCTCTCTCTCTCATCTGTTTCTCTGTCTCCCTTCGGTTCTCTCTCTCTTGCATGTATAATGAGCAAACCAAGGGCTCCCCCCTCAACCCCTTAATTGAGGCAGTCCAGGTCAAATCATGATTGTTAATGGAAAGAAACCAAATCATTTGTCACAGAGCTTAATTTCGCCTGCACTGCCTGATTTCCTGCTGTTATTATACTTACAGTAGATGATAAAAGCAGTTGTTACAGCCTCTTCATAGGAAAACAAATTCCAGCTGCAGTCTGAATCAAAGCACCTGGGGCTGTGGATCAGCTGGGATCGAACAGGTATTTTTCCAGCCTTTGTTGCTCTTCAGATTGATTGAAAAGAACTGCTTCAGTTTTGAATGAAATTTAACTCCCACATTTCCAAGTACTATATTTAGTCTCATATGAGTGAGTATTTGAGGTTGCTCTTGAGAAAATATGGAGGCCCGGGAGCCCTTTTCTCATTCTACCATCTCAGAACTCAGACTTGCTCTAGGTTTCTGAAACTGCAGTTTGTGGGCTTGGAACTACCTGTGTGTTAAGATGGAGACTGAGTGTATATACACTGCAAGTTGGAAAGCCACCACCAAAAGCCCAGGAGAACAGGTTCTTCTCATAGGGAAAGGATAAAGCATTTGATTGAGCATTTATGGAAATGATAGTTCCCTGGAAACCTATGATTTCGATACTTTCTCCAAGTTTTACCTTGCTAATGACCTGTTGACTACAGAGGTGGTGCTGGTTTTGAGACCTTTTTGTCAAACTTGTTTTATCTTACAGATGGAGAAACAGGCTTGATAGGCATGACTTTTGCCACAAAGGAGTTTCAGAAGTAATGTGATAGCTGCTAGTCATGATCAGCCTTCTGGCCAGCCATCTCATGGGGCTCCAAAACCACCACATGGGGCTCCCCTGGGGCCACTCTAAAATGCACATCAGTAAGAGTGTAATCCCGCCTTTTGGGAATCCAACCCTGGCTGTGGTGTGTGATGCAGGTTGTGGTGTGTGAGTAGGGTATGTGTGTCCTGTATTTATGTATGAGTAGGGCAAAGCATTATTTGGCATGAAAGAGGACAGAGCCTGAGAGGAGAGATTGAGGGATACCAGGTATACCCCTGGATGAACCAATTATAACTTCCCAAACTGCCTTTGAAGATTTGCTCTAGGTCAGACATTTCCAAGTCTGACTGAACATCTAAGTTACCTGGAGAAGCTTCAAAAGTACAGATCCCAGGGCTCCACCCTAATTTTATTGGATCAGAACTTCTAGGGGAGGGGCCAAGGAAAAAGTCTTTTCCAAAAGCCCAGCAGGTAGCTCAGACCAAGGTCCAGGTCTGGTAACCACTGCTCCTGACTGTGCTTAGTCGCTCAGTTGTGGCTGACTCTTTGTGACCCCATGGACTGTAGCCTGCCAGGCTCCTCGGTTCATGGTGATTCTCCAGGCCAGAATACTGGAGTGGGTTGCCATGTCCTC
This sequence comes from Oryx dammah, assembly GCF_014754425.2. Lineage (NCBI taxonomy): Eukaryota > Metazoa > Chordata > Mammalia > Artiodactyla > Bovidae > Oryx > Oryx dammah. The sequence goes on from NW_024070207.1 coordinate 116,205,442, forward strand.
CTCCAGGGGAATCTTCCCAACCCAGGGATCAAACCCAGGTCTCCCGCATTGCAGGCAGATTCTTTACCATCTGAGCTACCAGAGAAGCCCAAGAATACTGGAGTGGCTAGTCTATCCCTTCTCCAGGGGATCTTCCTGACCTAGGAATTGAACCCGGGTTTCCTGCATTACAGGCAGATTATTTACCAGCTGAACTGCCAGGGAAGACCGCTGTTCCTAACTACTAAGAACCAATCACTATCCCTGACTATATGGGGTAATGTGTATAAGTAATAATAGCTTAATGTTTATCAAGCATTTGCTATATGTACAGTGCTTAGAGCTTTATACACATAGTCTTATTTAGTCCTTATAATAGCCCCATAGGAAAAGTACTATTATTTCCATCTTAAAGATGAGGAAGGAAACTGAAGAGATATTAAAGTAACTTGCCTAAGATTTTACAGTTAATAAGTGGAAGAACCAGGATCCATACACAAATGGTCTGATTTATGAGTCCGAGGTTCTTACTTACTAGGTCATAATGCTTTGGGACACTGAGTATTTATTCTCTTAGATAATTTTGGCCCTAGGATGAGGGAGCGGAGGAGAGAAGTAAGTATATAAAAAAAGAATGAAGCACAGTGTGTAAGCCTGTGCATGCTTACTACATGAGTGTTAGCAATGTGGGGAGCAGATGGAGAACTGAAGAGACTGATAGATGGCTAAGCCTGAGGGAAGAAGAGTACAATGGAATAATGAAACAAGAATGAATTCTGGAGCCAAAGACTTAAGTGTGAATCCCAGCTCTGCCGTTTGCTAACTGTATGACTTTATGCAGTGCATTTAACCTCTTAGAGCTTTGGTTTCCCTGTCAATAAATAAAAATAATAATACTTGTGTTGCAGGTTTGTAGATTATAGAAAAGGGCTTTGCATGGAGTAGATCCCCAGTTATGGCAGTTATTATTACATGTTATTATATTGCAAAGAAAAAAGGGCAACAATTCTCAAAGGACTGATGTCCTCACCCCAAACTGAAAGTGGTTATCAGAAATAATCTGACTGAAGATATAATTCAAAGTGACTAGAAAAAGTTCAGAACAAAATTCTTTTAGAAAACCGCCTGGGAGACGTAGAATCTTTAGATGTAAGAAAAAAGAAAAAAAAAAAGTAATCCAAAACACAGTTGTTCGCTGTCCCACATGAAGAGTTATAGGAAAAGTGGGGGTTTGGTAAAGACCTGAAGAGTAGATGTAATTTCTTTCAAGTATCAAGATGGTTATAAGGGACTAGTTGATTTTCTCCCCTATAGCCTCCTCTTCTCAAAGGCAGCCGTGTGCTTTTAGACATGACAATGCTGGTTCTAATCTGGGGGCATCAGGAAAGAGACCTCAGGGAAGAACAAATTCTTCCCTTAGATGAAGATTGTGTACAACCCAGTGTGTATCCATTGGCTGGACATGGTCCTTGGAATTTTGCTGATGGGTTTGGACCCTAAACTTCAAAATGATGGCAGAAGGTAGAAAGACATTTAGATGTCGTTCTACAAAAGCAAGAAGAAAAGCACTACTGCCAAAAAGCTGACTAAGAGGGAACAATAATAGTCTTCTATCATTGGAAAAATATAATGGTCCCAGGGAGAATAATTAGATAATATAAAAAGGATTCTTGGGAAAGAAAATTCAGACTCTCAGGAACATTTTCTACATGTCAAGACTTGTGAAATAGTGTTCCAAAAGAAGAGGCAGAAACTGTCTTCACTGAAACATGGAAAGTCAAGTGAAAATTGAACATGATAAAACACTCCAGCTGGGCATCTCCAATCTACTTCTTGAAGATGAATTTGCCAAGATTTAGATTTAAGAAAGATTTTGAACTATAGCCCAAGAATGAACAAGCTATTGCTGCATGGAAAACATAGATATGTCTCATTAAGTATAATGTTAAGTAAAGTAAGCTAGACACAAAGATGCATACTGTATGATTCCATTCATGTAAAGGTCCAAAAGAGATAAAACTAGTCTATGTGTTGAAAGTCAGGTATCCTAGTTGTCTTTGGAGTGTGGTGATTGGGAGAGACACAAGAGAGTTTTCAGGGTTGCCAGTGATGTTCCATTTCTTGATTTGGGTGCTAATTACATGGATGTGTTTAGTTTGTGAGTATCCATTGAACTGTATACTCATGATTTATGTATTTCTCTATATGTGTATTTCAATAAAAATTTATAAAGCTTTCACCTATAAACAGTAATTTCTTTCAAGAGTAGCAAACTCTAGATATCTAACTTCAGAGTTTATTTCTAATTGCTGTACCCAGGAAAATTTTATCTTTTCTTGAACTGCCAATTCTTCAACTTCATGTGCTGGTCAGAATAACCCTAATATGTCAGTTCAAGTGTTCTGAGAAGCATATATCAATACTAAGATGGACTTAGATGTGCAAGAGATTTATCAGAAGAAATCCCTTTGAGGGATAAAAGGGAAGGAAACTGTGGAAAGCCTTTAGGCTAAAATGCAAATTTGACACCTTTGTAAGGTATGGCGAGGATAGAGGGTTGATATAGGAAGACTTTCAGCCCATAGCATGATCCTGAGATCTCATCTAGGTTGATGGGGAAGCCTTGGCAAGTGTTTTTCAGTAGAGGAATACTGTACTGGGCAGAACTAGTGCTTTACTAGTATCCCAGCATAATCAGTCTTGACTGGGTGCAGCCCAGAGGAAGTGGGGCCTTGGCGTGAATGCTGTAGTGAACTTGAAGGTGCAGCAGTTTGAAGCTGTCAGTCAAACATAGTCACAGCAAGTAGGTCCTCTTGAAAGGACATCTGGGCAGAGCCTGTCCATGCCCACCACACCTTTGTGTGCTGTGATGCTCATGGGATGGGAGTTGGCTACAGTGTACTCCATACAGAAATGTTACCTAGCATGTTATAAACATGAAGATTAATGCACTCCACATTATTTCCTTACTGTTTAATAGCAAGGAAAGAAAGAAAAATAAAATGTGGCACGTACCATATAAACACAGTTGTTTCTAAATAGAGTGTATTTCAAAGCTTGTTGGAAAATGTAGAGAGCTTCTTAAAAGAAAAACAACTGCTTCTCAGATTCCATTTTAGCCCACTTTCTAGAGAATATTCTTTGAGCCACTTAAAGAAAAATGACTTGTGTTATATTCTGCTAGGCTCATAGCACAAAATAAAGTAAATATTGTTATCCTGGAATTTTAACTCCTGTTTCATTGATTTAACTACCCAAATTCTCAGGAATAATAAGCGGTCATTTGAATTAGGGACACCTTTCTGACAACATATGGGTTCTTTTTTCCACCTATTCTATCATCTATGTCCAGAAACAAAATCCTGTAATTAGCTTAACAAGGGGCCTTAATATACTGACAAAGTTGCTAACTTCAATGTGACAGCTCTTTGGCTAGCTATTCCTCCTGCAGGTTACCACCACAAATTTCCACAATTCAAGGAAAAATAAAATTGTTCATCTATTTCTTAACAATGTAGAGTCTCTCTGTTGCAGAAAATGGTATTTTTTCATTCTTTTTTATGGCTGAGTAGTATTCCATTGTGTGTGTGTGTGTGTGTGTGTGTGTGTGTGTGTGTGTGTGTGTTCATCCATTCACCTCTCAGTGGAAAAGAATCTGAAAAAGACTATATATATATATATATATATATATATACACACACACACTCACACACACATATATAATTGAATCACTTTGCTGTACACTTGAAACTAGCACTTGGTAAATCAACTATACTTCAATAAGAAAAACAGTGTGGGTGTTTGAATTTATCGATATAGTACCTGAAGAACTATGGATGGAGGTTTGTGACATTGTACAGGAGGCAGTGATCAGAACCATCCCCAAGGAAAAGGAATGCAAAAAGGCAAAATGGCTGTCTGAGGAGGCCTTAGAAATAGCTGAGAAAAGAGAAGTTAAACGCAAAGGAGAAAATGAAAGATATACCCATCTGAATGCAGAGTTCCAAAATATAGCAAGGAGAGGTAAGAAAGCCTTCCCAAGTGAATAATGCAAAGAAATAGAGAAAAACAAAAGAATGGGGGAAGACTAGAGATCTCTTCAAGAAAATTAGAGATACCAAGGGAACATTTCATTCAAAGATGGGCTCAATAAAGGACAGAAATGGTATGGACCTAACAGAGAAGCAGGAGATATTAAGAAGAGGTGGCAAGAATACACGGAAGAACTGTACAAAAAAGATCTTCACGACCCAGATAATCATGATGGTGTGATCACTCATCTAGAGACAGACATCTTGGAGGGTGAAGTCAAGTGGGCCTTAGGAAGCATCACTACGAACAAAGCTAGTGGAGGTGATGGAATTCCAGTTGAGCTATTTCAAATCCTGAAAGATGATGCTGTGAAAGTGCTGCACTCAATATGTCAGCAAATTTGGAAAACTCAGCAGTGGCCACAGGGCTAGAAAAGGTCAGCTTTCATTCAAATCCCAAAGAAGGGCAACGCCAAAGAATGTTCAGACTACCACATAATAGCACTCATTTTACACGCTAGCAGAATAACAGTCAAGATTCTCCAAGCCAGGCTTCACAGTACATGAACCAAGAACTTCCAGATGTTGAAGCTGGATTTAGAAAAGACAGAGGAACCAGAGATCAAATTGTCAACATCTGTTGGATCATCAAAAAAGCAAGAAAATTCCAGAAAAACATCTACTTCTGCTTCATTGACTATGCTAAAGCCTTTGACTGTGTGGATCACAACAAACTGTGGAAAATTCCTAAAGAGATGGGAATACCAGACCACCTTACTTGCCTCCTGAGAAACCAGTATGCAGGTCAAGAAGCAACAGTTAGAACTGGACATGGAACAACAGACTGGTTCCAAATTGGGAAAGGAGTACGTCAAGGCTGTGTATTGTCACCCTGTTTATTTAACTTATACAGAGTACATCATGCAAAATGCTGGACTGGATGAAAGCACAAGCTGGAATCAAGATTGCCAGGAGAAATATCAATAACCTCAGATATGCAGATGCCACCACCCTTATGGCAGAAAGCAAAGAAGAACTAAAGAGCCTCTTGATGAAGGTGAAAGAGGAGAGTGAAAAAGCTGGCTTAAAGCTCAACATTCAAAAAACAAAGATTATGGTATCCAGTCCCACCACTTCATGGCAAATAGATGGGTAAACAATGGAAACAGTGAGAGACGTTATTTTGGGGGGCTCCAAAATCACTGCAGATGGTGACTGCAGCCAAGAAATTAAAAGACTCTTGCTCCTTGGAAGAAAAGCAATGACAAACCTAGACAGCATTTTGAAAAGCAAAGACATTACTTTGCAGACAAAAATCCATCTAGTCAAGGCTATGGTTTTCCCAGTAGTCATGTATGGATGTGAGAGTTGGACCTTAAAGAAGGCTGAGCACTGAAGAATTGATGCTTTTGAACTGTGGTGTTGGAGAAGACTCTTGAGAATCCCTTGGACTGCAAGGAGATCAAACCAGTGAATCCTAAAGGAAATCAGTCCTGAATATTCATTAGAAGGATTGATGCTGGAGCTGGAGCTCCAGTACTTTCGCCACCTGATGCAAAGAACTGGCTGATTGGAGAAGACCCTGATGCTGGGAAAGATTGAAGGCAGGAGGAGAAGGGGATGACAGAGGATGAGATGGTTGGATGGCATCACCGACTCAATGGACATGAGCTTGAGTAAACTCCAGGAGTTGGTGATGGACAGGGAAGACTGGCGTGCAGCAGTCCATGGGTTTGCAAAGAGGTGGACACGACTGAGCGACTGGACAACAACAAAATATCATCATAAAAATAAGGTGCACTTCTGGGCAGAGAAGATGATGTTGACTCATTTCTCCCTGTGCATCCCAGACAACTACAACTATAGACCCCAGAACAAGAGGCAAAAAAGAAGAATTCTGAAAGATGATAAGAAGACAAGAAGGGAACTTCCTCACCCTGATAAAGAGCATGTATAAAAAACCCACAGCTAACTTCATACTTGATGGGAAAGGCTGACTGCTTTCTCCCTAAGACCCAGAGCAGGGCAATAATGTCTGTTCTCAGCATTCTTATTCAACATATCACCAGAAGTTCTAGCCACTGTAATAAGGAAAGAAACAGAAATAAAAGAAATACAGATTTGAAAGGAAGAAACAAACTGTCTCTATTTACAGATGAAATGATTGTGTACTTACAAAATCCCAAAGAAGGTACAAAAATAATCCTAGAACTAATAAGTGAGTTCAACAGGGTTTCAGAATACAAGATCAGCATGTGAAAATCAATTTTCTATATATTAGTAATGAACAGGAGGAAAGAAAACCACTATGCTATTTATAATCACAACAAAGAATATTAAATACTTCAATATAAAACTAACAAAGCATGTATATAATCTTTATGCTGAAAATTACAAAACGCTGATGAAATAAATCAAAGAAGATTTAAATAAACGGAGAGACATGTCTTATTCATGGACTGGAAGACAACAGTTCTTCCCAAATAGATCTATAGATTTAATGTAATTCTTATTAAAATCCCAGCAAATTTGATAGCCCTAGAAAGGTTAAATATAAAATTTATATGGAAAAGAAAATGACCTAAGAATAGTGAAAACCATTTTGAAAATGGAGAAGAAAGCTGGAGGAATCAACATAATCCATATTAAGACTTACTGTGTAGCTACAGTAATAATCAAGACAATTTGGTACTGACAGAAGAATAGGCACAGATCAGTGGAACAGGATTGAGAACTTAGATATAGACTCACACAAGTGTGGACAACTGCTTTTTGATAAAGGCATAAAAGTAATTCTGTGGAAGAAAGATAGCCTATTCAACATGTGGTACCAGAGCAAGTGGACATTCAATTCCCACTATGAATCTCTAACAAGGAACCAACCCACAGTAAGAATGAAAGAGATAATTCAGGATGATGATAGTCTGCAATTTATGCAAATACTCCTGTCAAGTTTGGGAGCAGTCCCTTTAAGGCAGGATGTCAGTGAATGAGAAAGTAACTTTAATCCCATGCAGACAGAAATGTCGACTTCAGAGATCAATGGGGACACTTTGCTGAGTGGGGGTTGATGGTGGGGTTTGATTTACATTTCCAATGGAAGGCATGAGAGCTCTGCAGAGTCACAGACCCTGAAGCCTGATCCTAGGGCTGGGGCCAGTGTGGGGAAGGGTCACGGAGAGGATGAGCTGCTAAATGGGGCTGAGCGATGCCTCAGGGACAGTGGGAGAAGCCATTTTCAAGCTTAGAGCCACACACTGGTGGTCTGGCCCAGAAATTAGGCAGGGATAATCCAAGGGTGAAGAGTACCAGAGAGTCACCTGGAGGGGCCAAGGTGGGCAGGGACTGATGGAGAGTAATCTTGTGAGAGCTCTTGGATGTTGACCTGGCAGAGAGACCACAAATGCAAAGGGCAGCAATGAAAACTGTGAGCCATCCTAGCCAGAGAGATTTTACTCTTGCTCTCTTTCCCTCCTATAAAATTGTTCTGTTTATAAAACTCTGTGATTTGAGAAATCCTCCCAACTGAAGAAAAATGAAATGACTGGAGTCCCTCCTGTATTATACATTGATGTCCTGTTCAAAAATGAAGGATCTTGCAAGTCGTTTTACCCTTGAACTTATAGCAACAGAAACCTTGTCAGTGGTGTTGGAGAGAGTTGTCACTCTTGAATCTGTTGGGACCTAACAAACGCCATGATAGGCTTCAGGGACTAACGTAGGACTCACGGGAAAAGCTGAGTCATTGCCCAGTGAGGTCATCCCCATGGATGCCAGGACTTGTCTAATCAGCATACTCCCTGTAACCTGGTTTCAGTTTATCAGGACGTAAAAGACATCCCCCTGCAGCCAATAGCCAATTAGTAAATACCAGGAAACCCCTGCAGCCAATAAAGATTAGCCAATTAGTAAATACTAGGAAACTCCTGCAGCCAATCAGCCCTTGCCAACTCTCTGTTCTAAAAGCCTGTAAATACTGCTGTAAATCTGGGCTCGGGGCTTCTTGCTCCATTCCACTGCGTTGGATGTGGCGGGAGCCCTAGCTTGAGCTAGAAATAAAACCCCATTCATGCTTTTGCATTGCTGTGGACGTCTTATTCTCTCAGTTTTGGGGACTCGGACTCTGGGCATAACAGAAGCAGACACACCTGACAGGCCCTACACACTGAAGCTGCAGGAGTGCCGTGCATTTTGTGGCGTAAGCCATTTGTGAAATTGATGTCTGTGTTACTGTTTGTTTATAGGCTGCGTGCTAGCTAGGTCAGATAGGACGTATCTATGGGAGAGATCACTAATCCCTCCCAGAAGCCGATGAATTGGATGGGTGAGAAAGCCCTCAGCAGCTCTTCTTCCAAGGGCCAACTGCAGAGATAGACTCTTGTCCTGACCACAGGGCCAGGCACCGGGGACTGTGGTTTTCAGTGATTGGAGATGTTAAGGGGCTACTGCTCGTTGTCCCCTTTTACATGAACACTCCTGACTTGGAGTGTTTTAGCAGTTAATTTTTGGGATTGGTTTGGATAATATTCTAATTGTCATTGCTCCGTACTCCAGGGTAACTTTGTCAATTTTTCCTTTGTCCCTGGTAAATCAGGATGGCTCATTTCTGAATGGAGTTTTAGGAGAAGAAAAGGTGAATCAGACCCCTGGAAAGAACAGAGGAGTTGGCAGGTGTAAAGGTGTGTGTGTGTGTGTGTGTGCACGTGCATGCATTTGTGTGTGTGTATAGTTCTCTGAGCATCATTTCCCCTATTCAAAGGCTGGGTGGTGTGTGGCCATCTCTGAACTAGCCTGTCCTTGGTCCTTTATGTGGCAGTATTTCAATCACACTCATGTTGGTATTGTTAATCCCATCCAGCAAACTGTCACCTCTCCAAAACCAAATCTGGGGTCTGTTTTCCACTTACCCGAAATCCACTGCTTTATTGTTTCATGCCTGTGACTATTTGTTTCTGGTCCTTTCTTGGTGACAAATATGCATGCCCCTCTGTCTCATGCAACCTGGCTTCTCACTTGGCTTGTACAGGACTCTCCATTCGGACAAGCCCCGAAAGCTTCAGGAGATGATCACATGGCTTCAACCCCAAACCCACTAAGAGCATAGAGGACAGGAGACAGAAATAACCTCTCCTGATGCTGGTTGCAGAAGTCTCACCCTCTGTCAGAGGCAGCAGAGTGCCTCCAAGGTGCTGCTAGCATGAAAGCCACCATGTGCACAGTGAACCATCCACTTCAACATGTTCTAGTTTATTTTCTGCACTTGTCCTCAGTCAGATTAAAATATCAATTACTGACCTACTTTCTCCCTCCACTTATTTTTGTTAAATCTCTTGATTTCAGAACATCCCTCACCCGTTGCTGTGCTGTGCTTAGTCGTGTCTGACTCTACAAGCCTGTGGGGTGTATCCCACCAGCCTCCTCTCTCCATGGGGATTCTCTAGGCAAGAACGCTGGGGTGGATTGCCATTCCCTCCTGAAGGGGATCTTCCCAACCCAGGGATCGAACCCAAGTCTCCCACATTGTGGGCGGACTCTCTACTTTCCTGAGCCACCAGAGAAGCCCAAGAATATTGGAGTGGGTAGTCTATCCCTTCTCCAGGGGATCTTCCTGACCCAGGAATTGAACTGGGGTCTCCTGCATTGCAGGCAGATTCTTTACCAGCTGAGCTACCAGGGAAGCCCGCCCTTACCCCTTACCTGGTGAGAGTGTTAATAGCCTTGGTAGGGAGGCCAGAGGTCCCCATGAGGCAGGAGGAAATAAAACTAGAGGAAATAAAAAAGTGGCAGACTTTTTTTTCTTCTCTCTTCTAATCCTGTGTTGTCATGGCGACACCTGGTTCTACCTGAACTTAACTTTATCTCAAACCTTGAGCTAACCAATGTGTTTTTCTCTTGGAAATATCTTTCTTACGTTATGTTAATGAATTTGCTTGGAAATTTGCCTTTCTTCAAGATTCATGTTAATTGTTTTATGGCCGGAGATGACTTTCCTTGTGCCAATGCTATCTCAAAATGCATGTTGAGGGGCCTGGTGCAACTCTGTTTTGAGGTGTTTCCTTTCTTTGATTAGCAGCTTGTTAATAGGTCTATAACTCCTTGATAAAAACTAGCAAGGGGGCACTCTTTCTGTCCCCTTCTGATGTCTATGTCAGAAGCTTTCTCTATCTCTTTTATACTTTAATAAAACTTTTATTACACAAAAAGCTCTGAGTGATCTAGCCTTGTCACTGGCCTCACATTGAATTCCCCTCCTCCGGAGGCCACGAATCCTGGCGTTGTTCATGGCTCCTAGCGGCAACCTTTCACTGGGACTAAAACAAAACATAACTAATCCTGTTATTGGATCAGCATCTATCTCAGTAAAAATCTTTTAAAAAATCCCACCAAAAAAACAACTCTATACAATATAAAAATCAAATAATGTTGTAAATAGACAAATAATGTTTGCTAGTTGGAGGGGCTTTATTGCATATGAATTACCTTCCTTACTGTATATGTGCATGTATAATTTTTACATGTGGATTTTGTGTGCTTGGATCTTCTTAAAGCAGGATCCTGTTGTGTCAAGATTGGAGTTTGTATCAATAATATGTTATCATAATAATATCCTCTTGTATGTTCTCCTCCAAAACTCAGTTGCTTACAATGAGTGTTTTTTTGTATTCTCATAGATATATGAGTTCAGTGTGGGTTAGGCTCAGTTGGACAATTCTGCTTCAGAATGCAGATCTAGACTAACTTGGTTCTTTGATACATTTTGGCTCCAATACTGGTCCCCATGTCTCTCATCCTGTTTGGACCAGTGGGTCCCTTGAGACATTTCTTTCTTTCTTTTTTTTTTTTTTACTGTAGTTGATTTACAATATTTGTTATTTTCAGGTACACAGCAAAGTGATTGTATCATTTTTTTAAGATTCCACAAGTAGGTGATATTATATGATATTTGTCTTTCTCTGTCTGACTTCACTTAGTATGATAATCTGAGTCCACCCATGTTGCTGCAGATAACATTATTTCATTCTTTTTTATGGCTAATATTCTACCGTGTGTATACATATGTGTGTGTGTGTGTATATATATATATATATGCACACACATACACACATACATATATATTTGGTGTGTGTACACATCAAATATTCTTTATCTATTCATTTGTTGATGGAAATTTAGGTTGCTTACTTGTCATTTTAGCTATTGTAAGTAGTGCTACTATGAACATTTGAGTGTGTCTGTCTTTTCAAATTAGAATTTTAATCTTTTCTGGATTTACGCCCAGGAGTGATATTGCTGGATTATATGGCAGCTGTATTTTTAGTTTTTTTAAAATTTAAATTTATTTATTTTAATTGGAGGCTAATTACTTTACAATATTGTATTGGTTTTGCCACACATCAACATGAATCTGCCACGGGTGCACACGTGTTCCCAATCCTGAACCCCCCCTCCCACCTCCCTCACCGTCCCATCCCTCTGGGTCATTGCAGTGCACCAGCCCCAAGCATCCTGTATCCTGCATCAAACCTACTAATGCATATATATGGAATTTAGAAAGATGGTAATGATAACCCTGTATGTGAGACAGCAAAAGAGACAGATGTATAGAAGAGTCTTTTGGACTCTGTGGGAGAGGGAGAGGGTGGGATGATTTGAGAGGGTAGCATTGAAACATGTATAATATCATATTTTTAGTTTTTTAAGGAAATTCCATACTATTCTCCATAGTGCCTACATCAAATTACATTCCCATCAACAGTGTAGAAGGATTCCCTTTTCACCACACATTCCATTTTATTATTTATTTATTTATTACTTATAGACTTTTTAATGATGGCCGTTCTGGGTGGTGTGTGGTAATACCTTGTCATAGTTTTGATTTGCATTTTTCTAATAATTAGTGATGTTGAGCATCTTTTCATGTGCTTGTTGACCCTCTCTCTTCTTTGGAGAAATGTCTATTTAGTTCTTCTGACCATTTTTTGATTTGGTTGTTTGGTTTTGTTACTGAGTTGTATGACCTGCTTGTATATTTTGGAAATTAAGCCCTTGATGGTCTCATGGGTTGTGAATATTTTCTCCTGTTCTGAGGTTGTTTTTTCATTTTGTTGATGTTTTCCATTGCTGTGCAAAAGCTTTTAATTTTGATTAGGTCTCATTTGCTTATTTTTGCTTTTATTTCTTTTGCCTTGGGAGACTGTCCTAAGAAGACATTGCTATGATTTATGTCAAAGAATATTTTTCTTATATTCTCTTCTAGGAGTTTTATGGTGTCATGTCTTATATTTAAGCTTGTAAGAAATTTTGAGTTTATTTCTGTGTATGGTGTGAGTGAGTGTTTTAACTTCGTTGATTTATATGTGACTCTCCAGCTTTTCCAACACCACTTGCTAAAAGCCTGTCTTTTCTCCGTTGTATATTCTTGTCTTTTTTGTTTTAGATTAATGGACTATAAGTGTGTGAGTTTATTCTGAGGCTCTCTATTTGTCCCATTGATTCATATGTCTGTTTTTGTGCCACAGCATTAGCTGTTTTGATTTCTGTGACTTTGTAGTATTGTCTGAATTCTAGGAGGGTTGGAGGCATTTCCATTTTTGATGACAAATGTACAAAAGGGGCAAGCAGAAAAACGTGACATCCCTTAGGGCCTAGGCTCAGAACATTACAAATCCCTTTTGCCCATACTCTACTGGTTAAGTAAATTGCATGGCCAAGACCAGTATCAATGGAGTGGGAACATGTACTTGACTTCTAGTGGAGCTACAAACCCACATGGATGACAAAGGTCATGAGGACATGGAAGAATAAGGATTCAAAGAATTAGAGCAATCTGCTGAAACTGGTTGGAGAAGACAATGGCACCCCACTCCAGTACTCTTGCCTGGAAAACCCCATGGACGGAGGAGCCTGGAAGGCTGCAGTCCATGGCGTTGCGAAGAGTCGGACACGACTGAGCTACTTCCCTTTCACTTTTCATTTTCGTGCATTGGAGAAGGAAATGGCAACCCACTCCAGTGTTCTTGCCTGGTGAATCCCAGGGATGGGGGCGCTTGGTGGGCTGCCGTCTATGGGGTCGCACAGAGTCGGACACGACTGAAGTGCGACTTGGCAGCAGCAGCTGAAACTGGAACGAGTGGAGAGCCCCTGTGTGGAGAATGACTCAAAGAGATTGAATTAGTGCGCTTGGGCTGCCATAACAATACCACAGACTGGGGACTTAAATAACAATTTATTGTCTCACAGTTCTGGAGGCTAGATGAACAAAATGAAGGTGTGGGCAGGTTTGGTTTCTTCTGATGCTTGCAGAGAGCCACCTTCTTGCTATATCCTTTTATGGTCTTTTCTCTGTGTGCATGCATTCTTCATGCCACTCTGTGTTCTAATCTTCTCTTCTTATAAGGACAAAATCATATTGAATGAGAATCTACCCTAATGGCCTTATTTTAACATAGTCACTCTTTAAATCCCCTATCTCCAAATAAAGATTCACATTCTGAGCCACTAGGGGTTAAGATTTCAGCATATGAATTTTGGGAGGACACAATTCAGCCCATAGCAAGGATTGTCTTTTAAGTAGCTTAAAGCACTTCATAGAGGAATATACTGAGTTTGTCATTACATGATGAGGAATTTAGAGACAAGGGAAGTGGGCGGTGTCAAGACATGATTATTATGTGAATTAAACCAATTTTAGAAGACCACTACAGAATAAAGACTGGAATACATTTCCCTTGTGACAAATGCTTGTGATTTTCTACCACTTGAGTCCACCTGAGGTACCTGTCACTGAAATAAGTCAAATAAAATATAACAGAGAGATCAACCTACTTTTGACAACAGGGATCTTTGGTTATTTTAATCCCAATGACCTCAAAATCAGTACAATTCAGTCCAAGTGTTCTGGTCATTTTGTCTTGATCATCCTAGTCAAAGTTATCTGCCAGCAGTAGGAGAGAGGAAAATTCATTCTACAAGCATGAATATTCCTACTGGAGAGGTATAGGAAACCCCTCTACCTACAAGTGAAGAAGCCCTGGTGGACTCATTCTCTGTAAAACAACAAAATCTAAAACCATCAACAACAATAAAAAAAAAACCCTTTATAATAAAAATTAATATGACCAATAACTTACACTACCAAAAATCAGCCCCCAAGCCCCAGATGAACACATTAATGTAACTAGCAATATTCTTTATTGCTAACTTAGAGGGGATTTAATCTGTGTGGTTTAAAGATGTTACCTCCTTCCTTAATTTTAAAGAGAAACTCTCCTTTTAGTGCAGTAGTGGATTTTCTAGTAATGAAATTAGTGTTAATGGATCTAATATCAAAAAGCAATGGTAACCATTTAAAAGCAAAGGAAGCAGAATTGTATGATCACAAATTTCTAAACCTTCTTTTGAGCTAAGTTTCCTCTTGTTCTTAATCTCATTGTGCTTTTTAACTCTTGAAACTTGTGAGTTAATGAAGTGGGGAGTGTAGAGAGAATGGCAAGATCCCAATTTGCAAAGTAAACAGATCTCTTTTTTTGTTATATAATTCAAGGATGTCAAGCATCAGGATTCAAGTGGACACTGAAAAACTTTTTTTCTTCTTCCTATTCTTTGAAGGGGCATTAGAGAAAGAGGAAAAGATGGACACTCTTTTTACTTTAAAGCAAATTATACAAATTTTAATAAAATGGATCCAGATTGAATTAGAAAATGGACTGAAATAATGCTTACAGTTTAGGAGTGTGGTGTAAACCAGCAGTTACCATGCATGGCAGAAAAGGGTGGCTTTTATTCATTCATTCATTTATTCTTTGTGAATATATGTATTTATTTTTCTTTCTCTATTTTGATAACTCCTATTATTATGGATGCTAAATTCTCAGGGAGTCACTTATACTAACACTCCAAGTGTATCTCCCAGGAAGAAAAACTTTTCTTAAAGTTGCTGGGCATGTTTGAATAACATCAATTAGATAGTTTCATCAACAAACTGGCACCAAATATGGATACACAGAACTCTATTTTACATATCATTTGTCCCCTCCTTCTGGTGGCTCAAAGGGTAAAGCATCTGCCTGCAATGCAGGAGACCCAGGGTTTGATCCTGGGGTCAGGAAGATCCCCTAGAGAAGGAAATGGCAACCCACTCCAGTACTCTTGCCTGGAAAATGCCATGGACAGAGAAGCCTGGTAGGCTATGTCCATGAGTTGGACACTACTGAATGATTTCACTTTCACTTTATTTTCTGTCCTAGGCAACTTGATTTTAAGTTGTCCAAGTCAGCACACAAGCATTTATTTGGTCATCTATTAAACCAGTTTTATTTTTTCATCCTTTTAGGTTATCTTTCAAATGATATTGATTGGAGACTAATTTTGAGGTCTTCTTGGTAGAAGCTGTATTTTTCTTTTTTTGTCCTTTGGTTGCAAAGAGTAGGACACAACTGAGAGACTGAACAGAACAGAACTGAACATTTAATTTTTTTTTTTAATGGATAGTACGTTCACATGATTCAAAAGTCAGAAGAACATAAATAGTTACATGTTGGGAGGTGTCACATCCATTCCTTCCCCTATCCTCCTGTTACCTATTCCTTTATCCCCTAGAGGTAAACTTTTTAAATTAATTTCTTATACATCATCTTATACAATGCAAATCAACATGAAAATATATTTTTATATCCCTCTTTCTTATACCTCAGTTTTTTTTTTCACTCTGGAGTTAGTACCAGATTTGCACTGGGAGATCTTACTTATTCTTTATTTTACATCTTCATAGTATTCCTTGTATGGCTGTCACAGAGTTTATCTAACTAGTTCCCTATTGGTTGACATAGGGTTGTCCCAGTCTTTTTGCTATTATAAATAATACTGCAATGAGTGACTTGTATATATGTTATGTCTGAAAGTGTATCCATAGACTAAATTCCAGGAATGAAATTATTTAACCAATGGGTATTGAAATTTTGATAGATATTGTCAATTTGCTTTCCATTAGAGTTGTACCATTATGAACTCCCCTTACCATCCCCCACCCTGCTGCAGTGTAAGAAAGTGCCTGTGACCCCACAGTACAATGAGAAGTGAATATACTTAGAAGCCTAACTTGGTACTTAAAGTGCTCAACACTTATCTGTATAGCATAGCTGCTTGCTCTGATCATCTTCTCTAATGGAATAATTCCAAGTAGCAGTCAGTGGCTGAACTTTCTGCTGAAGGCAACTTAATCTTTTTCTTTTAAATCATTTAAATGGTGAAATACAACACATAAGCATAGAAGAGTTCAGAAAACAAGAATGCATAGCTTAATAAATGATTGTGAAATGAACACACGTGAACCACAACCCAAGTCAAGAAAGAGAGCATTTACAGCACTCCAGAACGGCTTTGGTGTGCCCTCCCTCCTCACAAAGAAGTCACCGTCCTGATTTTTTTTTAAAGTACATATTCAGTTCCTGGTGTTCTTTATACTTTGACTTCCTATAAATGCAACCTTAAAAATTCTAGGTGCTTTGGTTTGAACTTTGTATAAATAGAAAAATGCAACCTTTGCTCTTTTTTCATTTGGTAAACTACACATGACATAAAATGTACCTTATTAACGATTTTTAAGTGTCCAGTTCAGTTCAGTCGCTCAGTCGTGTGCACCTCTTTGCGACCACATGGACTGCAGCATGCCAGGCTTCCCTGTCCATCACCAACTCCTGGAGTTTACTTAAACTCATGTCCATTGAGTCGGTGATGCCATCCAACCATCTCACCCTCTGTCATCCCATTCTCCTCCTGCCTTCAGTCTTTCCCAGCATCAGAGTCTTTTCAAATGAGTCAGTTCTTCACATCAGGGGGCCAAATGGTTGGAGTTTCAGCTTCAACATCAGTCCTTGCAATGAATATTCAGGACTGATTTCCTTTAGGATGGACTGGTTGGATCTCCTTGCTGTCCAAGGGACTCTCAAGTGTCTTTTCCAACACCAAAGTTCAAAAACATCAGTTCTTCAGTGCTCAGCTTTCTTTATAGTCCAACTCTCACATCCATACATGACCACTGGAAAAACCATAGCCTTGACTACACAGACCTTTGTTGGCAGACTATGTCTCTGCTTTTTAATATGCTGTCTAGGTTGGTCATAACTTTTCTTCCAAGGAGGAAGAATCTTTTAATTTCATGGCTGCAGTCACCATCTGCAGTGATTTTGGAGCCCCCAAAAATAAAGTCAGCCACTGTTTCTACTGTTTCCCCATCTATTTGCCATGAAGTGATGGGACCAGATACCATGATCTTAGTTTTCTGAATGTTGAGTTTTAAGCCAATTTTTCACTCTCCTCTTTCACTTTCATCAAGAGGCTCTTTAGTTCTTCTTCACTTTCTGCCATAAAGGTGGTGTCATCTGCATATCTGAGGTTATTGATATTTCTCCCGGCAATCTAGATTCCAGCTTGTGCCTCCTCCAGCCCAGTGTTTAGGTCTTTAGCTCTTGGTATTAATAGATGTACATCCCACAATTTTAAAGCAAAGTTTCTGTATGTGAGCTATAACCCATAGGACTCAGAAGGATGACTGCTGATGTCTCCTAGATATCTAGAACAGGTGCTAGCAAACTAAAGCCTGGTAATCTGTTTTCATAAATGAAATTTTATTGGCACACAGCCACCCCATCATTTACATATTGCCGATGGTTTCTTTTGTACCACCGTGACTGAGTTGAATGAATGTAGCAGAGAATGTATGGCCCAGAAAGCTCACCAAAAATTTCCTATCTGGCTATTGTTTCCATGACAAATTACCAACAATATAATGGCTTAAAACAACACTGATTTATTATTTTACAGTTCTGGAAGTCAGAAGACTTACAGGGTCTCACTGGGCTATAATCAAAGTGTTGGTAAGGCTAATGTTCTCCTCTGGCAGCTCTAGGGGAAAATCTGTTTCCTTTCCTTTTCCAGCTTCTAGAGGCTACTTGCATTCCTTGGGTCATGGCCCCCTTTTCCATCTTCAAAGCCAGCAATGTTGCACTTCTCAATAGTGCAATGCCTTTCTTCAATAGTCATATAGCCCTCTGACCACTGCTGGGAAAACTTTTCTGATTTTAAGTACACATATGATTAGATAAGGTCCTAGACTACTCAGATATGTGTGTGTGTGTATGTGTGTGTGCATGCACACGTGCACGCTCAGTTGCTCAGTTGCGTCCAACTCTTTGAGACCCCATGAACTGTAGCCTGCCAGGCTCCTCTGCCCATGGGATTCTTCAGGCAAGAATATTGGAGCGGGTTGCTGTTTCCTCCTCCAGGGGATCTTCCCAACCCAGGGATCAAACCCATGTCTCCTGGATTGTCAGATGAATTCTTTACTACTGAGCCACCATGGAAGCCTAGACTACTCAGATAGTCCCAGAATAAGTTCCTTCTCTCAAGATCCTTAACTTAATCAGATTACTGGCATCCCTTCTACCATGTAGGGTAACATATTAATAGATTCTGGGGATTAAGACATAGACATATTTGTGGACCATTATTCTGCCTAGCATACTTGCCCTTTATAGAAAAAATTTTGCTGACTCCTGATCGGAACCAAAACATTGAGGGATTTCTAGTTGGAATCTAATGTAATCTAACAGGAATGTGGCCAAAGTATTAGAGTTTCAGCTTCAACAGCAGTCCTTCCAATGAATACCCAGGACTGATCTTCTTTAGGATGGACTAGTTGGATCTTCTTGCTGTCCAAGGTACTCCCAAGAGTCTTCTCCAACACCACAGTTCAAAAGCATCCATTCTTCAGCACTCAGCTTTCTTTACAGTCCAACTCTCACATCCATACATGACTACTGGAAAAAGCAAAGCCTTCACTAGACAGACCTTTGTTGGCAAAGCAATGTCTCTGCTTTTTAATATGCTGTCTAGGTTGCTCATAGCTTTCCTTCCAAGGAGTAAGTGTCTTTTAATTTCATGGCTGCAATCACCATCTGCAGTGATTTTGGAGCCCCCCAAGATAAAGTCAGCCACTGTTTCCACTATTTCCTCATCTATTTGCCATGAAGTGATGGGACCGGATGCCATGATCTTAGTTGAAGAGCTGACTCATTTGAAAAGACCCTGATGCTGGGGAAGATTGAGGGCAGGAGGAGAAGGGGACGACAGAGGATGAAATGGTTGGATGGCATCACCAACTAAATGGACATGAGTTTGGGTAAACTCTGGGAGTTGGTGATGGACAGGAAGGCCTGGCGTGCTGCAGTCCATTGGGTTTCAAAGAGTTGGACACGACTGAGGGACTGAACTGAACTGAACTGAATAGGAATGTAACTTCCTAGTCAAGAATTTGACATTTCCATAATCTTTAGCTTCTCCTGTGCAATCTACCTAAAGTCATCCTGGCAAGTGAGACAAGTGGCAGGACTATATTATGGACACTGGAGTGCTGTAGAGGAATTAAAGGCATCCCTTGATGCCTTTCTCTTGCAAAATTCTGTCTTCTCTGACTTTCCCAGTGGACTTTAACATGATTTTCAGCATCAAATTCAGTAGCAATCTCTCCCAACAGGCTAGCAAATTTTCATTCATCTTTTAATATTCTGACAGGTATTAGCATTTTCCAACTCAGCTGAAAATAACCTCACTGAGATCATATTATAAAGCCCTATTAAACATGATTGGCAATATAAAGCAATCAAGAGCTGCCTTTCCATATTTACTGAACGTATTAATAGTCTGTCAGCCTCTCTCTCTCTTCTTAGTGTATTTCCTTAGGAATCAAATATTTAGGAAGCACTATTTGCCTCCCCTTTCATTCACTCTTGCTTTTCAGCAATCCTATATGATAATCATCTTATTTCTTCCCTTCTGAATTCCAAGATAATATACCTGCTATTGTGTTTGGTCCTAACTGCAGTCCCCACATTGTCAGATCTCAAAATGGTCCTTTTCCTACTTCCTTAAAGCCTTTAGTGCTTAAAGATGAGAATTCACTCAAATCTCACTTTAAATATTTTCCTGAAGATCACAGTTCTTTACTCATTTTTTCAGTCATTATGTTTTGAATGACTTGTTAGCTCATCCTTCTGTATCAGTTTCTTTGATTTTTCCCCAGAGGGAGAAAGTTATAAATCATAAAGAAAAATGAAATGATTATAATATTTTAGCTATTTATATATTCAAGGATAGGGATGGATAATAAATGTTAGAGCAAATTTTTGAAAGACTGAAACATTAGGATTTCATGTTTTTGTATATTTTAAAAGATCTCTTGAGGGGGAGAGACAAATTGGGAGATTTGGGATTGACATATACACACTACTATATATAAAATAGATAACCAACAAAAACCTACTATATAGCTCAAGGAAACTCTGCTCAATACTCTGTAATGACCTATATGAGAAATGAACCTAAAAAGGAGTATATATATATATATAAATAAACTGACTCACTTGCTGGACACCTGAAACTAACACCACATTGTCAAACAACTATACTCCAACAAAAAATTTTTTAAAATAAATAAAAATTATCAAAGAAAAAATTTTAAAAAGCTTTCTAATTGAATTTTTCAATCAAAATCTTGAATAAAAATTCCATACTAGGTAAAACAAATTCTTGTTAAAAGACAGCCCCCAAAATAGTAACTCCCAAGGAAATCACTAGTGTGGGGCCAAGGGACTGGCCACTGGGGCTTTCTGTGCTTTAATATTTTGGCTTAAAATGTAGAAGGCATGCATACCAGTTCTGTACCTGACCTGAGACCGTGAGGGATCCTGAGGGATATAGGGTTAACATACAGATACCAGCTGGGAAGCTGTAACTATAGCATAGGATGATGGTTAGGGTTAGCCAAAGGCTGTCACTAGTGAATTGTCTACCAAAAGCCCTGAGTGATAAAGGCTTTGCTGAAAGTGTCTTTCATGGAAAGTGGGGTGTGGGATTGGGCAGATATGAGCACTGTAGATTCCAGGAGAAGATCCCAATCAAAGAAGGGAGGATGATTAGCTTGTGGGCAGCAATCAGGAGCTGGCAGGGAGGATTGGGCTGGAGAAGGCATTTGGAGATTAGTTGAATAAGAGCATCAAGGGAATGCCTGATCTAGATTAAAAAAAAATCCCAAGGCAAAATCAAATCATTATTGCTGAATAAAACAAAAGCTCAAGAGGCCTGATTGTATGGAGACCCCTCTGAAAGTCCCTTTGGAGGCAACCAGCCCTCCCCAGATTAGAGCCTTCAAGTGAGAAGATGTCCAGGAAAAATGGCAGCATTTAGATGCCAACACGTTGAAACACTGAACTAAAATATTTAACAAGAATGAGTGGAAAAGTCTGCTTTTAGGTCTAAAACAATCATTTATAAAAATAGAGAATGCAGGAGACTTGGCCTAACAGCAGTTTGTATTAAAATTCTGAGGAACTTTTGTTAATCAAAAGTTCAGAGGTAGCCAACAGGGATGAAAAAATATCCTCAGACTCAACCTTAGCATTTCCTTGAGGGTCTCACAAAATTCTCTCTGAAAAAGTTTTGTGGTCATATTCGTTTGGAAAATACTGCATGCTCTCTTGGAGATTTACATTTTTTAGTTGGTTAAAGGCTCAGAAGAGTGCTGTGGTTAAAAAGTCTTGATAAGCTTTAGTTAATCCAGTGTATTAATCAGGATAGGACAGGTTATACTATAAGAACAAACATCTCTCAAGTGTCAGTGGTTTAAAATAACAAAACTTTATTTCTTACTTATGCTATGAATCCCTCAGGGATCAATTGAGGCTCTGTTTCTTGTCATCATTGGACCTAGGTTGAAGGGGCAATCACCATGTAGAGCACTGAAAGTCACTGGAGCAGATGGAGAAGAGAATATGGCAAAACATGCCCTTGCCCTTAAAGCTTTTACACCCAAGACGATATACACCCCTCCTACTCATGTTCTATCAATCAAAGTAAGTCACATGGCCATACATTACAGGGATGCAGTTTTGAGGTAGATATGAAGAAGGATTTTCTGAAAATTTGAATAAAGCCCCATCCCAATCATGGCACATAAGGCCTCACAAGATCTGGCCCCTGTTGGCGACTCCAATCAAATCTCATGGCATTCTTTCCTACCAAGCTTGGTTTTAGGCATTCTTACCTTTCTAAGAATGCCAGCAGCATACCAGGCTCTTTTCTGCCACAGGATGTTTGTACTTTCTGTTCTCTTTGCCTGGAAGTTTCTTTCTTTACCTTTTATATAGTTAGTTCCTTCCCATTCTTCTGAACTCAGCTTCAGTGTTTTCTCCACATGCAGGCTTTCCTTGACTATTCACTCAAAATTAATACCTACCTCTTGTCACTTATTTTCTCTCCCGGTATCCACATTTATCAGTCACAGAATTAGTCGTAAGGTGTAGTTACTGTATCTACCTATCTATCTTCTGACTCCATCCATATGTAAGTTCCATGTGGGCAGAAAACGTATCTATCATTTCACCACTGAATGAAGAGTAGTTTCTTTTATGGATCTTTTTATCAAGCATATACATGAGAAAATAGTGTAATGAACTCTGACATCCCCATCCCCAAGCTTCAGCAGTTTTCAACTCATGGCGAATCTTGCTTCATCTAGATCCCCAGCCAATCCTCTCCTGAATTATTTTGAAACAATCACCATTATCTGCAAATAATAAATATTTCAGTATGTATCTCTAAGAGATGAGGATTCTTAAAAAAAAGGCAACCAGAATATGATTTTCATACCTTAAGATCTTACCAGGACGAACACTTAGAGCTATTTGGGAAGAGGACAGGCTGTTTCAGAAAGAGGCAAGTGCCTGGTTGGCTGATGAATGTTTCTTGAGCTCCTACCCTGTGCCAGCCATAGATTTTGAAGTGAATCATACAGACAAGGTTCCAGGAGCTGACGTTCTGGGGAAGGGGCAATGGTCAGAAACGTGAAATGAGGTCCCCTTCTCCACAGAGCTGCCCAACATGGGCTGTGTCCAAGTCAGTCTGTATGAACAGGGATTTAAAGATGTCATGGAGAGGAGTTCTGCTTTATGGGGGGACTGGTCCATCTTAAAGCTTATGGATTCTTATTTTCATGCTGGTTTGGCCTTCATTTGACTCAATTCCTTATTTATGACTCAAAATGTTTGTATGAAAAGCATTTTCTATGGTTTCTTTTTGCAGGAAATAACCTTGATTTTTCTCATTTCTCTATGATTTACCCCTTATATTTACCAAACAGGTCACTAAGGGGTAGGAGGCCATGACTGCTCCCAGCCCATATGCCATATCTGTGTGAATTTAAAAGGCATGCCTTGCCCTGGACAAAGCAGCCTGTATCAGAGTGCAAGGCTTGGTGTGCAGATCACAGAGTTGGGTTTTAGACCCCCTCTTGCCCCTTAACCAAGCACTCACCCTTGTGTGGTAAAGCACTCTATTTCAGTATGGGGCAGGCCTGTAGGTGGTTATCTCCTCAGGGTACTTTCCTGATTGTTTTAATTATGTGCAACTTATGTTCTTGCCCCTGAACACAGGGCAAAATCACATTTAGAATCAAACCCCATACCCGCCAGAAATGCTCAGAGGGCTTAAACAAATATTGTGTGGACCAGGACCCAGAGACCACACAGAGACTGAGACAGAATTGTGTTTGAGTGTCTCCTGTGGAGGTACAGGTCACCAGTGGACTGCTGCAGGGGCAGGGGCTCTGGGTGCAGCAGACCTGGGTATAGCAGAAGCCCTCCTGGAGGAGGTCGCCATTAACCCCACCATAGAGCCACCAGAACTTACACAGGACTGGGAAACAGACTCTTGGATGGCACACACAGAACCTTGTGCACACCAGGACTCAGGAGAAAGGAGCAGTGACCCCAAAGGAGACTGAGCCAGACTTGCCTGTAAGTGTCCAGGAGTCTGTGGTGGAGGCATGGGTCGGCGGTGGCCTGCTGCAGCGCTGGGGCCACTGAGTGTAGCAGTGCATGCATGGGACATTTTGAAGGAGGTGGCCATTATCTTCATTACCTCCACTATAGTTTAGAAAGAGGGAAAGATGCCCTAAGTCATGTCCAGCTATTGCGATCCCACGAACTGTATGTAGGCTGCCAGTTTCCTATGTCCATAGGATTCTCCAGGCAAGAATACTGGAGTGGAATGCCAATTCCTTCTCCAGAAGAACTTCCCGACCCTGGAACTGAACCCAGGTCTCCCGCATTGCAGGCAGATGCTTTACTGACTGACATACATGGGAAACTTTTCTGATCACCATAGTTTATTGCTGCTGCTGCTAAGTCGCTTCATCGTGTCTGACTCTGTGCGACCCCATAGACGGTAGCCCACCAGGCTCCCTCATCCTTGGGATTCTCCAGGCAAGAACACTGGAGTGGGTTGCCATTTCCTTTTCCAATGCATGAAAGTGAAAAGTGAAAGTGAAGTTGCTCAGTCATGTCCAACTCTTTGCGACCACATGGACTGCAGCCCACCAGGCTCCTCTGTCCATGGGATTTTCCAGGCAAGAGTACTGGAGTGGGGTGCCATCGCCTGGCCACAGATAAATAACAGGGAGGGAACACAGCCCAACCCGTGAACAGAAGATTGGATTAAATATTTACTGAACACAGCCCTGCCCATCAGAACAAGACCCAGTATCCTCCTCAGTCAATCTCTCCCATCAGGAAGCTTCCATAAGCCACTTACTCTTCTCCATGAGAGGGCAGACAGAGTGAAAACCACAATCACAGGAAACTAACCAATCTGATCACATGGACCACAGCCTTGTTTGACTCAATGAAACTATAAACCATGCCATGTAGGGCCACCCAAGGTGGATGGATCATGGTGGAGAGGTCTGACAGAATGTGATCCACTGGAGAGGGGAGTGGCAAACCACTTCAATATTCTTGCCTTGAGAACCCCATGAACAGCAGGAAAAAACAAAAAGATAGGATAATGAAAGATGAACTCCCCAGGTCGGTAGGTGCCCAATATGCTACTGGAGATCAGTGGAGAAATAACTCCAGAAAGAATGAAGACACAGAGCCAAAGCAGAAACAATACCCAGTTGTGGATGTGACTGGTGATGGAAGTAAAGTCTGATGCTGTAAAGAGCAATATTGCATAGGAACCTGGAATGTTAGGTCCACGAATCAAGGCAAATTGGAAGTGGTCAAATCGGAGATAGCAAGAGTGAACATCGACATTTTAGGCATCAGTGAACTAAAATGGACCAGAATGGGTGAGTTTAACTCAGATGACCATTATATCTACTACTGTGGGCAAGAATCCCTTAGAAGAAATGGAATAGCCATCATAGTCAACAAAAGAGCCTGAAATGTAGTACTTGGGTGCAATCCCCAAAATGACAGAATGATCTCTGTTCGTTTCCAAGGCAAACCATTCAATATCACAGTAATCCAAGTCTATACCGACCAGTAATACTGAAAAAGCTAAAATTGAACACTGAAGATGGTGATTGCAGCCATGAAATTAAAAGCTGCTTACTCCTTAGAAGAAAAGTTATGACCAACCTAGATAGCATATTGAAAAGTAGAGACATTACTTTGCCAACAAAGATCTGTCTAGTCAAGGCTATGGTTTTTCCAGTGGTCATGTATGGATATGAGAGTTGGACTGTGAAGAAAGCTGAGCATTGAAGAATTGATGCTTTTGAACTGTGGTGTTGGACAAGACTCTTGAGAGTCCCTTGGACTGCAAGGAGATCCAACCAGTCCATCCTGAAGGAGATCAGCCCTGGGATTTCTTTGGAAGGAATGATGCTGAAGCTGAAACTCCGGTACTTTGGCCATGTCATGCGAAGAATTGACTCATTGGAAAAGACTCTGATGCTTGGAGGGATTGGGGGCAGGAGGAGAAGGGGACGACAGAGGATGAGATGGCTGGATGGCATCACTGACTTGATGGACGTGAGTCTGGTGAACTCCGGGAGATGGTGATGGACAGGGAGGCCTGGCATGCTGCGATTCATGGGGTCACAAAGAGTCGGACATGACTGAGCGACTGAAGTGAACTGAACTGATGAAGACCTACAAGACCTTCTAGAGCTAACACCCCCAAAAGATGTCTTTTTCATTATAGGTGACTGGACTGCAAAAGCAGGGAGTCAAGAAATACCTGGAGTAACAGGCAAATTTGGCCTTGGAGTACAGAATGAAGCAGAGAAAAGGATAATAGAGTTTTGTCAAGAGAATGCACTGGTCATAGCAAACACTCTCTTCCAACAACACAAGATAAGACTGTACACATGAACATCACCAGATGGTCAATACCAAAATCAGATTGATTATATTATATGCAGCCAAAGATTGAGAAGTTCTATACAGTCAGCAAAAACAAGACGAGGAGCTGACTGTGGCACAGACTATAAACTGCTTATTGCCAAATTCAGACTTAAATTGAAGAAAGTAGGGAAAACCACTAGATCATTCAGGTATGACCTAACTCAAATCCCTTATGATTATACAGTGGAAGTGACAAATAGATTCAAGGGATTAGATCTGATAGACAGAATGCCTGAAGAACTATGGACGGAGGTTTGTGACATTGTACAAGAGATGATGATCAAGACCATCCCCAAGGAAAAGAAATGCAAAAAACAAAATGGTTGTCTGAGGAGGCCTTACAAATAGCTGTGAATAGAAGAGAAGTGAAAAGCAAAGGAGAAAAAGAAAGATATACCCATCTGAATGCAGAATTCCAAAGAATAGCAAGAAGAGATAAGGAAGCCTTCCTCAGGGATCAATGCAAAGAAACAGAGGAAAACAACAGAATGGGAAAGACTAGAGATCTCTTCAAGAAAATTAAGAGATACCAAGGGAACACTTCATGCAAAGAAGTGCACAATAAAGGACAGAAATGGGATGGATCTAACAAAAGCAGAAGATATTAAGAAGAGGTGGCAAGAATACACAGAAGAACTGTACAAAAAAGATCTTCACAACCCAGATAATCACAATGGTGTGATCACCAACCTAGAGCCAGACATCCTGGAATGTGAAGTCAAGTGGGCCTTAGAAAGCATCACTATGCACAAAGCTAGTGGAGGTGATGGAATTCCAGTTGAGCTATTTCAAATCCTAAAAGATAATGCTGTGAAAGTGCTGCACTCAATATGCCAGCAAATTTGGAAAACTCAGCAGTGGCCACAGGATCAGAAAAGGTCAGTTTTCATTCCAGTCCTCAAAAAAGGCAATACCAAAGAATGTTCAAACTACCACACAATTGCACTCATCTCACATGCTAGTAAAGTAATGGACAAAACTCTCCAAGCCAGGCTTCAACAGTACATGAACTGTGAACTTCCAGATGTTGAAGCTGGATTTAGAAAAGGCAGAGGAACCAGAGATCATATTGCCAACATCTGCTGGATCATCAAAAAAGCAGAAGTTCCAGAAAAATATCTACTTCTGCTTTATTGACTATGTCAAAACCTTTGACTGTGTGGACCACAACAAACTTTGGAAAATTCTTCAAGAGATGGGAATTCCAGACCACCTGACCTGTCTCTTGAGAAATGTGTATGCAGGTCAGGAAGCAACAGTTAGAACTGGACATGGAACAACAGACTGGTTCTAAATCAGGAAAGGGGTACATCAAGGCTCTATATTGTCACCCTGCTTATTTGACTTATATGCAGAGTACATCATGAGAAACACTGGGCTAGATGAAGCACAAGCTGGAATCAAGATTGCCAGGAGAAATATCAATCACCTCAGATATGCAGATGACACCACCCTTATGGGAAAAAGTGAAGAAGAACTAAAGAGCCTCTTGATGAAAGTGAAAGAGGAGAGTGAAAATGTTGGCTTAAAGCTCAACATTCAGAAAACGAAGATCATGGCATCTGGTCCCATCACTTCATGGCAAATAGATGGGGAAACAGTGACAGACTTAATTTTGAGGGGCTCCAAAATCACTGCAGATGGTGACTGCAGCCATGAAATTAAAAGATGCTTCCTCCTTGGAAGAAAAGTTATGATCAACCTAGACAGCATATTAAAAAACAGAGACATTACTTTGTGGACAAAGGTCCATCTAGTCAAAGCTATGGTTTTTCCAGTGGTTTTGTATGGATGTGAGAGTTGGACTATAAAGAAAGCTGAGCGCCGAAGAATTGATGCTTTTGAACTATGGTGTTGGATAAGATTCTTGAGAGTCCCTTGGACTGCAAGAAGATCCAACCAGTCCATCCTAAAGGAAATCAGTCCTGAATATTCATTGGAAGAACTGATGCTGAAGCTGAAACTCCAATACTTTGGCCCCCTGATTCGAAGAACTGACTCATTTGAAAAGACCCTGATGCTGGGAAAGATTGAAGGCAGGAGCAGAAGGGGATCACAGAGGATGAGATGGTTGGATGGCATCACCATCTCAATGGACATGAGTCTGAGTAAACTCCAGGAATTGGCAATGGACAGGGAGGCCTGGCATGCTGTAGTCATGGTGTTGCAAAGAGTTGGACACAACTGAGTTACTGAACTGACTGACTGAGTGGTATGAATATAAAGCATGGTATTTTACAAAACTGTCAATTCCACTGACAACCAACTGTGTGAATTATTTCATAAAAATGTGGTATGCTTGTGTCATTCAGATGCATTTCTCAAAAATGATAGATAAATAATAAATCCAGGGTTTATAAGTTTACTTCCTGTCAAGAAGTACATATCATTATAATGTCTGTTGTTATGGAAATAGTTCGGATTTTTCAGATATAAGGGCATCTCAATAGGTTGAAAATGTGTAGGTGTGTTACACTCCTTCTGTCCCCTAAATTTTCTTCAAATGTTTCCTATTGGAGGAAGAATCCATCACAAGAAGATAAAAACCCTAAAACATGCTGAGATAGCATACTTTCAATTTGAGAAAGCTAGTTTCCCCCACTATTTAAACAAACGAAAAAGTAGTAGTTTCTTTGTATCAGAGAGCTAGCTGAAGTGCTGAACTTTGGTTTACTGTGGTATAGCATGTATATGCTAAGATGCTGGAGGAATGCTATGTGTTACCTTGCTCTGTACCAGAACTGGCAATTCAGTGATGTTCTGTTCTGTGTGTTAGCTATAGCTACGTGGGGCTGTTGAGCACTTAAAATGTGGCTAGTCTGAGGGGAGGTGTGCTGTAAGAACAAAATGCACACTGAATTTCGAGACTTGAAAAAGAATGTAAAATATATCACTAATAAGGTATTAATACTGACTTCATGTTGAAATGGTATTTTAGATACATTGGGTTAAATGTTATGATATTAAGATTATTTTTACCTGTTCCCTTTCACCTTTTACAATGTGATTATTAGAAAACTTAAAGGTATCTTAATTTTAAACTTAATGTGGCTCACATTATGTATTTTTTGGACAGTGCTGATTTAGATATAGACAGTGCTCGCATGATGCCTAGATGTCAACTGTGATGAGGAAAAACTCATCCATTCCTGTGAATATTTTCTCCATTTGGCAATCAGAATGCTGGCCTGGTTTTCTCTACGGGGGACACCGGCAGAGAAGAAGGTATTGTGGAGATGGAGTGATAGGGGCATGTGCATCATAAGACAGGTTTGCAATGGTGTATTTATTAGGTAAGGGCTTCCCAGGTGACTCAGTGGTAAAGAATCTGCCTGCCAAGCAGGAGTTGTGGGTTTGATCCCTGGGTTGGAAAGATGCCTTGGAGAAGGAAAGGGCAACTCACTCCAGTATTCTTGCATGGCCTGTCATGGACAGAGGAGCCTGGTGGGTCCATGGCGTTACACAGGGTTGGACACAGTTGACTGCTTCTAGCCAGACCTCCACTCACGGTGCCCTGCCTCTCAGGTGTTCTATTAGTCTCTTTGCAACAAATCATATTACCCAAGATGTTCAACTATTCGGAATAATTTTTCATTACATGTAAGGGCTGCAATATGCACATGGATATTTTCTGTGGAATTTTTGGGCAGGAAAAGAACTAACCTAAGTCCAGTGAATTGGGAAAAGGTGGCAAAGCTTTGGCAGAGTCCTAGTTGATATTCTTCATGGCAAATCC
The DNA here is from genome assembly GCF_014754425.2 of Oryx dammah. Classification (NCBI taxonomy): domain Eukaryota; kingdom Metazoa; phylum Chordata; class Mammalia; order Artiodactyla; family Bovidae; genus Oryx; species Oryx dammah. The sequence continues at coordinate 116,235,432 of NW_024070207.1, forward strand.
GTTTTTCTTTCCATATGGTGTGAAAGTCCAGACTTCTCTTATCAGGATTTATAAGGTAAAAATCTCTTGTTAAAGAAAAAAAAACCTACTGCTGAAATTCCTACATGATACCCATGTATATATTTGGATTCAGTTACTGTTCCACATTTTCAGCAATGCCTCCTGAATGTTGGATCTTTATTTATAAGAAATAAACTATTTCTTACCATATTTTTCCAATGTGAGTATTTTGATCCAATTCTACAAATGAAGAAACTAAGATTCAAATGCTTATGTAGGTTTCCTAAGGCTTCAAATCTGCTCAGTGGTAGGTGGACTGAGGATTTGAAAACAGGTCTTTCTGGCTCCGAAGTTTTGTTCTTTGCTCCAGAAGTTACTGCCTCCTTTTAAAACACTTAGGAAGAATTGTTCCAGAGCCACAAAATTCTACATGTAAATTAAAAGTTTGGGTATGCTTTAAGGGCTGGTCTTTATTCTAGATTCTAAGAGGTCCTCAAAGTAGGAGGACCCACTGCCAAAGATAAATGGGCAAGGAGGAAGTCAGTGAACACTTTGGAGAAAAGGAAGAAAAAGAACAAGACTGTAAGCCAAATGGCAAATTCTTTATCATTGTCCTTGAAACCCTGGGCAGATCATGTAATTTCTGAGGGTCTTACTGCCTTTACTTGAAAAATCAAGACGGTATTTGCCACTCTGCCTCCTTTATGGGGTTATAATATGGACCAAATTTAGATACTCCATGAAAAGAGCTTTGTAAACTATAAAATGCTGTATAAATTAGGTACTATTAAAGTAAAATTTTGTTTTCATATTGTTATTATTTTTAATATGATATGATATTTGATTCCTCTTAAGTGGGTAATTGTGAAATGAATGAAGAAAAGCTAATTTGTTTCTGTATATTTCAAGGAGAACAAACCTAAAGTTCATCATCTAGAATGGTCATGAGAGAGAATGAATTTTAAACACTTTGTAGTGGTAATACAAAAAGTTAAATGGCCAGAAACTAATGCTCTATGGCCAGAATGGAACTTATTGTCACTTTGGTCAATACGGGACATAAAAAAAAAGACCTGACTGAATTATAGACACATACTGTGTTCTTGGATGGGAAGATTAGAAAAATATTAATTCCACCCAAATTAATTGATAACATTAACATAATCCCAATCAAGATTCCCACAGGACATTGTTGATAATTTAATTCAATTACTTTAAATTTTATATGGAAGAAGAGCCAGGATAATTCAAAAAAGAGGAGTAATAAGTAGAGGGTTGGCATTAGGTTAGACTCCTGTCCTCCTCTCTTGGCCCCAGGTCCTTCCCTTGGTAGCTGCATCATCCGTCATGTGACTCTGCAGTTCTTCTAAAGGCCCCTTAATGAGGAGCTTAGCCGTGTGATTTACTTTGGCCATTGGAATGTCAGCAGGAGGGGTATGTCAGTTCTGAGTCTAGGCCTTGTGAGGCCTTCCAGGTTTCTGCTTGTTTCTTACATCTCTCATTGAGCCGGTTAGAATGCTGGTTAAACGAGGATGAGGGATGCATGGGGCAGAGCCGCCTCATGTGACTCATAGACCTGCAGTGAGAAGCAGATTTCCTCAGCCATCGCAGCCTGAATCAGACCCAACTAGATAAGTTGAATTGCATTCAATTTGCAGATGCCTGAGTGATAATAAATGATTATTATTTTACATCCTTAAGTTTCAGGGTGGCTTGTTATGCAGCAATAGCTGACTGATTTGGCCCTATAACAGATGAAAATCTATTGTATTGTTATAACCACTATGAGCTGGAAACAGCATTCAAATCTGCATCTGTTTTACTCCAAAGACCACATCTTCATTTCCTGAGAAGGTTATTCCAAGGTTTCTGTTAAGAGACAATGGCCATACTATCCAAAGCAATCTATAGATTTAATGCAATCTCGGTCAAATTACCCATGACATTTTTCACAGAAATAGAACCAACAACCCTTAAGTTATAAGAAGCCATAAAAGACCCAGAGTTGCCAAAACAATCCTGAGGGAAAAGAACAAAACTGGAGGCATAGCCTTCCCAGACTTCACACAATACTGCAAAGCTGCTGCTGCTGCTGCTAAGTCACTTCAGTCATGTCCAACTCTGTGCAACACCATAGACAACCGCCCACCAGGCTCCCCCATCCCTGGGATTCTCCAGGCAAGAACACTGCAAAGCTATAGTAATCCAAATAACTGATACCATGGCAAAACAAAACAAAACAAAACAAGACATATTGATCAATGGAACAGAATAGAGAGCCCTAAACACACCAACAATTAATTAATCTTTGACCAAGAAGGTAAAAATATACAATGAAAAAAGACAATCTCTTCAGCAAGTGGTGCTGGGAAAGCTTGATGGCCACATATAAATCAATGAAGTTAGAACACTCCCTCACACCATGCACAAAAATAAACTGGAAATGGCTTAAAGACTTAAATACAAGACATAACAACATAAAACTCTTAGTAGAGAACACAGACAAAACATTCTCTGACATAAAACATAGCAATACTTTCTTAGATCCCTCTCCCAAGGCAATAGAAATGAAAACAAAAATAAATAAATGATAAGCTTTTGCACGGCAAAGGAAACCATCAACAAAACAAAAAGACAATCTTGGAGTGGGAAAACGCTCACGACTCATATGACTGACAAGGGCTTAACTTCCAAAATATATAAACAGCTCATACAACTCGAGAACAATAAGAAAAGAAAAACCAAACAAAAAATGGGCAGATTAAAAAAAAAAATGGGCAGAAGACCTATGGAGACATTTCCCCATACAGATAGACAATAAGCACATGAAAAGATGCTCAGTATCAATAATTATTAGAGAAATGAAGTCAAAACTACAATAAGGTATCACCTCACACTGGTCAGAGTGGCCATCATTAAAAAGTCTACAAATAATAAATGCTGGAGAGGGCGTGGAGAAAAGGGAACCCAACTAAACTGTTGGTGGGAATGTAAATTGATGCAGCCACTGTAGAGAACAGTATGAAGCTCCCTTAAAAGCCTAAAAATAGAGTTGCCATATGATCTAGCAAGTCCACTCCTGGACATAAATCCAGAAAAGATGGAAACTATAATTCAAAAAACTATATGCACTCCAATCTTGATGTAATGCTGTTTACAATAGCTAAGACATGACAGCAACCTAAATGTCTATCAACAGATGAATGAATAAAGAAGATGTGGTATGTGTATACACACACACATACACATACACACACTCACACTCACACACACACACACACACACACACACACGGGGCTTCCCTGGTAGCTCAGCTGGTAAAGAATTTGCCTGCAATGCATGAGACCCCGGTTCAATTCCCGGGTCGAAAAGACCTCCTAGAGAAGGGATAGACTAGTCACTCCAGTATTCTCGGGCTTCCCTGGTGGCTCAGACAGTAAACAATCTGCCTGCAATGCGGGAGACCTGGGTCCGATCCCTGGGTTGGGAAGATCCCCTGGAGGAGGACATGACAACCCACTCCAGTATTCTCGCCTGGAGAATCCCATGGACAGAGGAGCCTGGCGGGCTACAGTCCATGGGGCTGCAAAGAGTCAGACAGGACTGACTGACTAAGCACATACACACACGCACGCACATATATATATATATAAAATGAAAGACAAATACCATATAATGCCACTTATGTGTGGAATCTAAAATATGATACAAATGAACTTATTTACAAAACAGGAACAGACTCAGATATAGAAAACAAACTTATGCTTTCCAGAGGGGAAAGGAGGCGGGGGAGGGATAAATTAGCAGTTTAGGATTAGCAGAAACACACTGCTATATATAAGATAAACAGCAAGGACCTACTGTATAGCACAGGTGACTATATTCAATATCCTGTAATAAACCTTAATAGAAAAGAGTATGAAGAAGTTATATATATCTGAATCACTTTGCTGTACACAAGAAACCAATTCAACATTGTAAATAAACTATACTTCAATTTAGAGAAAGAGAGACAATGTGCTTAATACAGTCATTGTGCATAGACCCAGACCATTCTTTATGTTGCTGGAGAAAGATATCCAGAGACCTGCTTTTTCATGCAACCTATGACATGAATGCCCTTGCTGTGCTAGGGCAATCAATAAAAAATCAACCCATGTGCCCCAAACCTTCTAAGACCATAAATGGTTTAGCTCCCTTGTTAGAAATTCTGTCCAAGGCAAACGGGACAAAATTACTTTCTTATGAAACTCCCACTCCGTTCTTTCCAGAAAACTAACCTCTTTAGATGGTATCTTCTCCCCAAGAGGTCCTGAAGGTATCTTGGAAGCTGTGGACCTGCCAGGGAGGGATAATGTACAATAGTTCAGGCAATAATTCAGGACTTAGAAGGGCAAAGCTTTTTAGTTTAAAGAGAAAGAGTAACTTCTATGTTACCATTCTACACAGACTGCAAGAATCTTTCAGGAAGCTCCCATTGTCAACTTCTCAACAACTGGTAATGACTCTTGGCTCCCACACTACACATTTCTGTGGCTGCGCAGCAGTATTTCAGTCTCTTTCAGTATCTCATAAAAATCACAGCTAATAAACTCCAATCGGCACCTGAAGGAAAGGGTGCTTGCTTCTGACTGTAATATACTGGCCTTTGCAGCACTTCAAAGGGCAGGCGGCTGCTCAAGTCTACCTTGCCCTGGTTTCCATCCCTAGGTGAAGATTAACCATGTGTGCTCTGGGAAAATCTGTTCTGAGTTTGCCGTCAAGTGTTTTGTATCCCTTTAAATCAGCTGTTCAATTTGACAGCCCACTAACACAGGCGCCTTTTTCAGTTGAAGGAGGGCACATACTCCGTTTCCATTTGGTCCTTTAGTTTCTTCATGTCCTCTCTTACACCTCTTAGGCTTCTGATTTCTTCTTTTCAGAAGATGAAGCATGTATGTCCATGAGAGAAACCTGATAATTTAAAAGTTTAATAACAAGTCAAAACTAAATTTGGGAGTTGTTGGGTGCCTGATTCCTGATACTTGAACATATTTTGTCCTTAGCTAAGGTTGGGTGTCAAATTCATGATGATAGGATGAGTGATATAATTTTTTTAATGGAATTTCAGTTGAAAAAAAAAATTTCAGGGACTTCCTGGCAGTCCAGTGGTTAAGACTCTGCACTTTCAATGCAGGGGGTGCAGGTTTGATCCCTGGTCAGAGAACTAAGATCCCACATGCTGTGGGGTGCAGCCAGAGAAAATAAACTTGAAAAAAAATTTCATATGTGTCCAGAGCCTTCTTCTCTGAACTTTTCCTTGTTACTGTAGCTTTACATTGAGATCTCAAAGTTTGGGTTCTTAGAAAACACCATGTGAAAATGCACAGACTATTTTTTAAAATAGGCTATTTTAAAATATCAATTTCTTCTTTCACCACCTCTTAGAAGTGTGGAGAGCATTGTAGAATCCTGGCAAAATGGGAGAGCAATATTTATTGACCAGAGTAAAATTACTCTGAAATGCTATGTGATATATATCACAGAGTGGGGGTATTACTTACCGATTTAGGAGAAAACTTTCCCCTAAGTCTTAACCACATTTCTCATTCCTCTCAAGAGAAAAACATATTTCTCAACTTGCATTCACATGTTTTTGATGAGGTCAAAACAACTTATGACTTCATGTTCACATTTTAACATCTCTGAAATAGAGATGCATCTAGTTGATGGTGCCTTATTGTTGTCAGCCATGCAGAGGTCATTGTCTGCCCCCATGCAAACTTATTTGAAAACCTTCTGTGCTTCCTCCAGGTAAAAGTCTAGAAAGCACACAAACACCGAAACTTGCAGAACGGGCATCAGTGACTTGGAAGAAAACCCCAGAGACAATAGTGGAGACCACTTCTATGAAAGGCTGTGTCATCAGCTCTTTTCATAAAATCAAAATTGTTGATGGTCAGTATTATGTGGGCAGTGTTCTTTCTTCTTGGTGGTACATAAAATAATGGTGTATCTTATAGTCGTTGGCAGACTTGCTGAAATGCAAAGTGCCAATGGGCCACCTTCTTCCTTGTTCCTCTGATCAGTTGTGTCTGGCCAGGGAAGTTTGGCACTTATAGATTTGAGTTTGATGCTGGCGCCAGCCTATGATTACTCCTGGCATAGTTCACCCTGTAGCTTAGTGGCTAACAGGCAGTAGGACTTGCCTCCTGCTGTCTTGTCATTGCACTGTGGGTGCCCAAGTCACTGGATATGGGGTACAGATCCCACCAGCTCTCCACACATTTATTTGCCACTTTATCAGATATTTCCCTTTCTGGCCATGCTTTTTTATGTAGAATGTGCTGTTTTGGCCCAAAGAGTCTTCTGGGAGGAGAGAAAGTTTAGAGTCAGCCACCAGTAATCAGACACTTCACAGTTTCAATTGTCTAAAACAGAACACCAGACCTAGGAATGTGTGAAAATGTCCTTCAAGTGGCAAAAAACTGTCACAGGTTTCTACAACAGGAGCACAGAGCCTCAAGCCTTCTCTCAGATAATTAGTTGTAAAATAAATTAGGAGTTTAGAACAATCATATACACAAATTGAAAAAAAGCAGAAACCAAGGCTATGAAAACGTGGAGCTAGTGGTAAAGAACCTGCCAAAGCAGGTAGACATAAGAGACACAGATTTGATCCCTGGGTCAGGAAGATCCTCTGGAGGAGGAAATGGCAACCCACTCCAATATTCTTGCCTGGAAAATACCATGGACAGAGGAGCCAAGTAGTGGCAGTCCATAGGGTAATACAGAGTTGGACATGACCAAAGTGACTTAGCATACTAAGCTGTGAAAAGGAAAAAAAGAAAAGAGCTATGAGAGTTAATGCATCTTTGTCTAGAGTTGCATAGAAATCTGATAGCCAGAGACATGATGGATAAGTCTTTTCACACCTTTAAGTCTCAGTTTTCTTATCTGTAAAATGGGATAAACCTACCTCATGAAGTGACTGGAGGCATTAGAATGCTTTCAAAATACTTGTGTACAGTAAAATCTTATCACATTGAAACAATTTCATGTGTTAACAACACCATATGACTTGATAATCTCTGAATGTACATGACCCTTAAGTAAACAATGGCCTTAAGTCATGAAGTAAGAATTAAATATATTCTGAATAATCTGTTTAAGAAAGTGGTTGCTTGGTGAGGGGAAGTAGGGGGAAGAATGCAGGCCATATTTTAGAAAAATTTCCCTCAAAAATACTTGTATATATTGGAACTTAGTGCATTTTAGTTACCTGGATAATTCACATTATGGAAAACTTCATCTTCAATAATGCTGAATAAATAAAGCATGGTTGTAAAAATATACTCCAAGATCTCTGATCTCCAAATCAGGCTTTGGAAGACTTTAGTGCTACCACTGATAAAAACCATTGTAAATCATTTAGCTAAAAAAAGTTCTTTGAAACTGGGCCTTTTTTTTCCTTGGTATCCATGTAAACAAAGGAAACCAGGACTGTTTTAGCTACAAATTGTAGCAAATACTTAAAATAAAAGTGTAAGAGCAGAGCTCCATAATGGGCACCTTTCTAAGGTTACCTTAAAGTTGAATCCAAAAAACAATGTTGACCACCTGCCATTATTTATTGCATGTTGGAAAGTTGTGTATAATTGTGCCTTCCCAAAAGTGGCCACCATGAACTTTCCTGGTGGCTCAGATGGTAAAGAATCCGCCTGCAATGCGGGAGACCTGGGTTCGATCCCTGGGTTGGGAAGATCCCCTGGAGGAGGGCATGGCAACCCACTCCAATATTTTTGCCTGGGAAATCCCATGGACAGAGGAGCCTGGTGGGCTGCAGTCCATGGGGTCGCAAAGAGTCAGACACGACTGAGTGACTAAGCACAGAAGTGGCTAAGAAAAAGTAGATGAATAGAATGCAGAAACACACTAAGTAATTAAAGAGTAAAAGCCCTATGTGATTCAGCTTCTAGCAAGCACATTTCTCAGCTTCTCTCTCATCCATGTTATTCATTAAAATCATCTAAACTGATGTTTACACAGGTCATCCAGCCCTGCCATCATTCTCCAGTGAGAGTTCTGTAGACAGTCTGGCTATATAGGAAGACCACCCATATATAGGGTTCCCTAATGCTGAATATGTTTTTTATCTTAGAAACTTAAGCAAATTTGTAATCTTCTGAAACAAGCTACTCTGACTTTCAATTTAAAAGCATAAAACTAGACTTTCAAAGAGTGAAGAGCATGTTTTGCAATTTTCCTTGAGAGGCTTTCTAGGGGTTTTCCTTAAGACAATTGCAGTGTTACATACATACTCAGACTTCAAGAACTTGGTTTTTTTTAAAGTTAAATATATCATTAATATTTTAATATTAATATATATTGAAATTAAGATATTTGGGGTTGAATAAAGTATATGGTTATAATTAATTCCACCTAGTTATGCTTCCCTTTAAAAATAAGAATACTGGAAAATTTATGATTACATATGCAGCCCACATTTATGGCTTACATAATATTTCTGTTGGACAAATGGGTCTAGAGAATGATAAGCTTGACTCACTCTGGTTCCCTGTATCGAGTCCTTTTAGGACTAAGAAACTAAGAGTGAGAAATGGGAGACACTGGTCCTAGACCAGGCTCTAACACTAACCATGCCAGTCTCCCCTGTGCCTCAGAATCTAGATCTGTGGTTTGGGGTAGCATAACCTACCATCCACACCTCACGGGTTGGCTGTGAAGATAAAATAAAATCATGTATGAAAAAAAAGCCATTGGCACACTGCTCAGGGCTGTTGATCTCACCTAGAATACCCTCAATGCAAAATAGGTTATTGGCAGGTTTTTTGAGGCTACTTGTCTTCCCTATTCCAGACCTCAGAGGACATCATATTATATTCCCTTTTACCTGGGAACATCATACTACATCCACAGCTCACATTTACTGTCTGCTTTGTATAGTGGGCATTGTGTGAGGACTTGATAAACATTAGTTCATTTAATCCACAAAACCAGCCTATGAGATTGATACTGTTATTACTGAGCATCAAAACTGTGTGGCATTTAAGATGATGGGCTCTAGAGGCAAACTATTTGGATGCATAACTGAGACCAACCACTTAATAGCTGTATGACGTTGGGCCAGCTACTTAACCTCCCTAAGCCACAGCTTCCTCATCAGTATGATGGGGAAAATAATAAGACTGTATTAGTTAAGGTAATGCTAACTGATATAACCAGGAAAATCAAATGGGCATGATGGCTCGCATATAACAGAATATTTGCACATGTAAATGGGATATTCCAAGCAGGGATCCAGGAATGCAAGGTTCTCTGTTTCCCTTAAAATGACTTTCGGAGTCATTGAGCTTGTCTGCAACAAGCTGTAAGAGGAAAGAGTATGGAAGATTTTGTATGGCAGGAACCTCAGGTTCAGAGAGACGTGTCCTAGGTCTTACAACTAGGCAGTAGAGGCTTTGATATTGACAGTTAGCTCTATCTAGTTCTGGAGGCCATATCAACTGCACAGATCATAACCCTAGTATTAGGGACACCAGTTTGCTGTGCACAGAGCTGAACTATCACCAGAAATGGGGGCACAGTTGACTGCTTGCCTTAGACGTTACATCTGAGAAGATGGAGAAGGATCTGACCTACAGCTCCACTGGCTTCACAATAGAGGGTAGAGTGGAGAATGTGCTCTGCACAGAGAGTAGAAATTGGACACCATTGCTGGTTCTCCTGGGCATCGCCACTTTTGTTGCTACCATTACCACACCCATTTTTTCCCCCTCAATGCCTGCCTTCACTTCCTTTTGGAACCATTACAAACCCTTCATGAGCTTGATAAAAACAGCTCCTAAGACAGGGAAACAAAAACTATTCACAGACACAGCTGTGCAAATGAGCTGGAAGTCAAGGGTTCCGGTTCTAATTTTTGCTCAGTCACTTATCAAATGTAGTAGATTTCTTCGTAGCTCTAATTCTCCACTCTTTATTGTATCCATGCTTTTTGCTATGTGTTTTTGTAGTTCCTATCACTAGTAGCAGAGAATATATCCCTGTCCTGTCAGTGTTGGACTTGGTCATGATCCTTGCTTTGGCTAATGAGCTATTAGCAGACATGTTGCAAGCAGAGGTTTGCAGTGTGCTTACATCATTAAGCTTGTTCTCTTGCCTGCATTAAATTCTCCATTAGAAGAAGAAACTCTGGCTAGCCCACTGGTCCAAGGGATGTGAGACACATGGAAAAGACTTGAATCCAACTCACAGGTTGGAACCTAACCCAATCTAAATCAACCAATCCCTGGTCAGAGAAGAGTGAATGTTTTTTAAGGGACTAAAGTTTGGGGTAGTTTGATACACTCATTGTTTTGGTAATTGCTGACTAATAAGGGCTTCCCAGGTGGCACGGTGGTAAAGAATCTGCCTGCCAAAGCTGGAGATCCAAGAGACCCAGGTTCGATCCCTGGGTCAGGAAGATCACCTGGGGAAGGAAATAGCAACCTGCTCCAGTATTCTTGCCTGGAAAACTCCATGGACAGAAGATCCTGGCAGGCTACAGTCCATGAGGTCGCAGAGTCAGACACGACTGAGTAACTGAGCACATACATATCAACCATGAGTACCCTCAGCAAGTCATTTCTCTCTGGAACTCAGTTTACTTCTCCATGCAATGAAAGCATTGAACAAGACACCCTAAAGCCCCTTTCAGCTGTCCTAAAGACAAAGACAGGCTATCTTGCCACATATTCCCCTGAGGCTTTGGGTTTAGGTATAGAAGTGGGACTCTTAAGTGAGTATCCTTTAAATATGATAATTAAGCAACTCTAATTAAATTTTTGGGCAATATTGCATTAATTTATTTTCATATTTTAATGAATAGAAGATTTCATTAGTTTTCAAATACCAAAAGCTGGCTTTACTAGCCCCGTCTCCATAGCCAGCAAGGACTGTTTCTGTGGCCCTCCTGGTAGCTCAGAAAGTAGAGCCTGGAGGGTACTGAAGTGGTGGCAGGTGGCCTCCATTCAATCTCTAGCCTTGAGGAGATAGAAGTATAACTTGAAAGGTATTAGAGATATCCAAGCAGTTGTGAAAAGAGGTTATGTCCATCCACCCATTTTTCAAAGGTGCTTATATTGGAGAGAGGTCCAAGGAGATATACAGCCGTGGAATGTACATATGTGCCTTATTGGTCCCTCAGAAATCTCAGTGATTGTGGTAGTAGATTTATTGTGTGTACCACAGGTCAAGGTTCACAGGTTACTTTCCAAATATCCTTTTCAGGTGTCTGAGAATTCCTAGAAAGATACATTGTGGTACAGAATACTGTTGAACAAAGTCAGATCACTACTTGCTCCATTTGGAGCCCAAATGAAAATAAGATAAATATTCTCTCTGGGGTCTCCAGGTCCTGATGAAGTTTCTGGCACTGCCAGGGGCCAGATGGGCTAGAACTCTATTCTGACTGGAGTAGATACACCCGACATTCTGTACCTGACATATTTCTTCTGACACTTACTTATGCAGCAAAATAAACTGAATCTAGTCAGCTTTCCATTTGATTAAAAAGAATGGTTTCTTCTTGCACCCATACATAAAAGTACATTCCAGGAGAAACATATTCACCTTACTTTCACAAGCCAAACACTAGAAATGACAGAAATCTCCACCAATAGATGACTAGTTAAAGTAGCCACTGAAGTGGTTTAGGGTAGTGCTTAATATGAAAATACCTTAGGTCAAAGACCCAAATTCAGATTCCATAGTGTTGATTACACATTTGGGGTACAGAGCTAATCATGTAATATCTCTGTAGTTCAGTTCCTCATCTGTGAAATGGGGATGGTACACCTCTATAAAAAATGTTTGGAGTTAGTGGAAATTAAATGAGCCAAGATATGTAAGGCACTTAGAACAATGCCTGGTACATAGTAAACATATAAATATATATTAGCTATTGTTATATTGTTAAAAAGAAAAAAGTAGATTTGTATACTCTATTGAAAAGGAATACTCACCCCAAAACTTAGTGGCTTAAAATAACAACCACCATTCATTATTTCTCGTGATTCTGAGAGTTGACTGGGCTCAACTGGGCTGTTATTCTTCTCTATGGAGTAACAGCTGTTATCATCTGAAGGCTCAGCTGAGGCTAGAACATCCAAAATGACTCACTCATGTTTGACTGTTGGTGCTGGCTGGGGTCCTTGTCCAGAGCACCTTGGATATCATCTCCATGTGACTTGGGATTCTCAACATGGCATCTGTGAGAGTTTCTGAAGTGTGAGAAGATGGAAGCTGCAAAGCTTGTAAGTTTCAGCCTTGGAATTGACACACAGCTTTGGGAGTTGCTTCCCTGGTGGCTCAGATGGTAAGGAATCTACCTGCAACGCAGGAGACACAGGTTCAGTCCCTGAGTGGGGAAGATCCCCTGGAGAAGGAAATGGCAACCCACTCTAGTATTCTTGCCTGGGAAATCCCATGAACAGAGAAGCCTGATGGGCTATAGTCCATGGGGTCATAGAGAGTCAAACATGACTGAGCGACTTAACACTTTGGGAGTTACACACTTCTGCCACATTTTATTGGTCAAAGCAAGTCACAGGCAGGCCCGGATTCAAAGAGAAAGGAAAAAAATTCTGGCTCACAATAGGAGAAATGGCAAATAATTTGCAAGCATCTTCAATTCATCACATATTATCAAGTAGATGGGAAAATGTAGAGAAGGTGTGGATGTGTTAATATTTATGTGACAAGGGAGCTTTTATACATATATTTGTACATGCATATACATAAAATAACATATAAACCATACCTAAAACAACATATATGTTCACATATATGTATATGAATTTGTATGTGTGTATACTGCATTGAATAAATATCTTTTGACAGATATATGAGAAACTGGTAACTAGGGGACTAGGAGACTGAACTGCAAGATTGACTTAATTTTCACTGTGAATTGCATTATTTGAATTATTTTCACCATGTCCATATTTTATTCAAAATGAATAAATAAAATGTAAAAAAAGAGCAATAATATTGTTTCAGCTGTTATTAGTACAAGGGAAAATCAGTCACAAAGAAAGCAGTTCCATGAAACCAGCCCTTCACTCTCCTCCCAGCTATCAATACTGAATAGCTTTGGGTAACTTTGAATTGTCCTCACTGACAAGAGAGGTCCCCCCAACATATGCATGCATGCATGCACGCATGCATGCGCGCACACACACACATACTCTCTCTCTCTCTCTACTGGTATTTTTTTTTTAACCACCAAAGCAGTTCATGTGTCTGTCAGGTTCTCACTCAGAATCAGGTTACTGGATATTTGAAAAACATTTTTCCATTCCAATTAAAAATGATCATTTATTTGTGACTAGCATAACATCTCATTTGTGTTTGAAATTGAAGAGCAGAATGACTCCACCAAATCAGGAATCTGTAAACACAGTATCATATTTTGATAGACACATAGCTGTGGATTTCAGCATCATTGTTTGGTAGCTGTGGTTTTATGCTATTTCTCTGTGGTATTAGATGGTTGCAAGGAGGTTTAAATTCTTCTCTTACAAGGGAGTAAAAACAGAAAGTAAAGACACAAATTCCCAGCCATCTCATGTGCTGCAGTAAGGAAGGCCATAAAGTCATTCCAAGGTGACAGACAGGAATGTTCTGTCTACTCTGCTTCTTGCTGTGTGAGTCCCTCTTGTCCTAAAAGCTAGCTAGTGATGCCACTGAGGTACAAAAAAGATGATTCCAGGCTCCACAGATTATGTGCATTTTGTTATTATGATGTTTGGATTTTCATTCTGGTCATGTGACTGTCCATAACAGAATCTATTGCCTTTCATTTTTAAAAGTCTTATTCTAAGTTTATGGATTTGGAAGCAAGCGTTGCATATATATATATATATATGTATATATATATATATTTGACCATGTTTGACCATGTCATGTAGCTTGTGGGATCTTAGTTCTCTGACCAGGGATTGAACTCGGGCCCTTGGCAGTAACAGCATGAGTCCTAACCATTGAACCATCAAGGAATTCCCTCACTTTCATTCTTAATTTTTTAAACTATCCATTTGCACTTCCATCTGTGACCTCATTTAGCATGATCTTTTGAATCAAGGCCAGCCAAACTGGCCTAGTGAATTTCACGCACAAATAAATCAAGCAAGGGCAAAGTGCAATTCATAGAGAATTTTAGAGGTCAGATTCACTTTCTCATTCCCCTTTGCCTTTAAAAGGGAATTTGTGGGTATTATAAATACTCAGCTTCTCTGTAGTCACCAGGATCATTATTCAGGGCTTACAAATTATGTGACACAGTTGTACTTATAGACTTATAACATTTTGAAGCTGAAAGGGGCCTTAGAGATTATAATGAAGAAATACAAGTTCATAGAGGTCTAATGACATGCAATCACATAAGCAGTTAATGAAAAATTCCAGATAAAACTTGCAGATTTTACAGCTTGGAAGCCATTGCTCCTTTTCCTGTATCATGATATTATAGTTATTATCGTAGTGTTCAATGTCGCCCTTGCCTTCAGCATGTTTACAGTGTTGTGAAATGCACCGGAAATTGGTATGCTATTGGGCCATCGGGCAAGACTGGGGCACAAGTGGGGAGGGGATGATTCTGTAATGAAGCTACAACAAAAACCATGCTGCTTACATCCTTATTTGTTTGTGCTTCTGGCTAAGATTTCATTGGAAGAAACAGTTCCATGACTAAAGCATTTGGAAACCGCATCAATAGTCCAATTCAAATATAATGCAGGGTATAGGTTTAATAGAACATGTATAAAGCTTGCATACAAAGTGAATTAACATGCCAAAAGAAGTCAGGTTTGTGACTAGGTACAGTTGTGGATCAAATCAGGATTCTAAATTAAGTAAGCAAGTCCTTTTTCATTACTGTAAGTTCTAATGTCCTCTTTTTCTTCCATTTAACTCAGCAGTTCGCAACCAGAGGGTGATTTTGTCCCTCAGGGGACGTACGGCATTGCCTGGGGACATTTTTGGTTATGATAACCAGGGAGGGGTTACTATTGGCATCTAGTAGGTAGCGGCCAGGGATGCTGGTAAACAACCTACAGTGTGCAGGACAGCCCCCCTACAACAGAAAAATGTCTGCCCAAAATATCAGCAGTGCTGAACTCAGAAATCCTGATCTAGTTAAACCCTACCTATTAGTCAGGACCAGCTCAAAGCCCACTGCTCCTCTTTGATGTTTTCCTGGCCTCTACCAACACTTTCTGCTCTGAGATATTATGGTTTCTAGTCCCCAGTTTAGCAGTTAGTTGTTTACCTTACGTGTAACAGCATAATATTTCAAGCCGAGATTAGTCGTAGCTGTTCAACTTGGTTATAAGTGTCTCGTGAGAAGAGAGTGTTTTGTGAATGTACTTGTTCTGGGTGCCTTATAAGCACCTAACCTTAGCCAAACATGTAGAAAATGCTTTTCTGGGGGAGATGTGACAGGAGAAAGTTCAGAAGAATGTCTCAGATGCCCAGAGGAGCTACTTAAACAAATATCTGGAATCACTAGTAAAGAAAGTCAGTATATTTTTCTAGTTGGTGTGAGAGTATGGAAGAAGATGGTGGTAAAAAGCAAGAAGGCATGGGGAAGAAGATGGAGGAAAATGGAAGATGAGTTTGAAGTCCACAGAGGAGTTAATGATAGAACAGGTAGATAAAGGGAACCTCTAAAGATTCATTCACCACCATTCATCCATTCAACAAATACTTATGGAACATTTTTGAGGTATGGGTACTGTTGTAGGCATAGTTAATAGCAATGAACAGAACAGGGTATATAGAGGCTGATGTACCTTATACTGGAGAGAGGGGTAGACCATTAATAAACTAATGATGATGTCTTATCTGTATACATACTAACATAATGTCTTACCTGTATACATACTAACATAATGTCTTATCTGTGTACATACTAACATAATGTCTTATCTGTATACATACACACATAATGTCTTATCTGTATACATACACACATATGTGCATGTGTGCATGCTAAGTCACTTCAGTTGTATCTGGACTCTTTGTGACGGTATGGATTACAGGCTCCTCTGTCCATGGGGTTCTCCAGGCAAGAATACTGGAGTGGGTTGCCATTTCCTCTTTCAGGGGATCTTCCTGACCTAGGGATTGAACCCATGTCTCTTATGTCTCCTGCATTGCAGGCAGGTTCTTTAGCCCTAGTGCTGCCTGGGAAGCCCCCCCCCCCACACATATATACAGCTTATACAATGTAAAAGCCACATATATGATATAAATCTAGGTTGTGGTAATCAGCACTATGCTAATAAGGGATAATTGCTGACTTTAGAGGTAGGGAGAGCCCAGATTTATAGCGTTTGCCAATTTCAATGGTATAAATACTCTGATGCCTTCAAACTACAAATGTGAGGTCACTGAACACAGAGTTGGGAAGAGATGTGTACAGTACTATAAAGGAGAGACAACGTGGGGCTGAGAGACTGAGGATGACAGAGATGGGATTTTCTTTTCATTAATTGAGGTATAGTTGATGTATAATATTGTTTAAGTTTCAAGTGTACAACATAGTGATTAACAGTTTTTAAAGGTTATATTCCACTGGTAGTTATTATAACGTACTGGCTATATTCCCTGTGTTGTACAATATATCATTGTATCTTATTTATTTATACATAGTAGTTTATACCTTTTCATCTCCTACCCCTATCTTATCACCCCCTGCTTCCCTTTCCCTACTGGTAGCTACTAGTTCAGTCTCTGTATTTGTATGCTTCTATTTTGTTATATTCACTAGTTTTTTTTTAATTTTTCAGATTCCAAAAATGTGATATTATACAATATTTGTCTTTCTGTCACTTACTTCACTAAGCATGATTCCCTCCAAGTACATCCATGTTGTTGCAAATGGCATTATTTCATTCATATATATATATATATATATACATACACCATATCTTCTTTATCTATTCATATGTTCATAGACACATCCGTTGCTTCCATATCTTGGCAGCTGTAAGTAATACTTCTATGAACATTTGAGTGCATGTATCTTTTCAAATTAGTGGTTTTGTTTCTTTAGGATATATACCCAGGAGTGGAATTGCTGGGTCATATGGCAGCTCTCTTTTTAGCTGTTAGAGAAACCTCTGCACTATTTTCCACAGTATGCAGTAGACTGCATCAACTTACATTCCCACCAAGAGTGCACAAGTGTTACCTTTTCTCCACAAACAGGGATACTATTTTCAATGTTTCAGTTAAAGAAAATCTCTCTGAGGATGTGACATTTGAATAGTGTGGTTTTTGTACAAAGTTGTGACTTTTGTTTCATCAGTATATTTACCAACTCACAATACTACACCTATTTCACCTTCTCCCTGAAGGGCTGTGAACATGAGTAAAATTAAACTTCTGCCAGATCTTTCTGTCCCTCAGAGGAGCAGCTGGTGAGATGCCTCAGAGGAGAAGGCTGAAAAGAGCTCCCTTTCCCACATCACAGCCCTGGATCTAGCATGTGCTTGGACGTCTGTGTAAGAGTAAAGACTATCACTGTCTGTGGGGGTACCAGGGTTTACCCAGAGCTGGCTAGAAATTTTGCCTCTTTCCCAGAGATAGACTGTAGATTTTTCTAGGAGTCACTCCACAACACGAGCCTGGGATACTTGGCAAGACAGTCCGACTTCAAGTCATAACATTCTCTGCGTGCTTTCTGGGTTGTTGTTGAAAGAAAATGCATGTAAATAGATTTTTCCATTTTCAAATGAATGCCCACAGAACTCCACAATTACAAACTGGTGTTGCCTAAAAAAGTGGCAATTTGGTTGAGAAATGGGTTTCAGTTTGTAACTTCCAAGGATAGATGATAAATTTCCAGAAGTAAAAAAACTGGAAACATTAGGGTAATGTTTTCAAACTATTCTCAAGCAAGCCACTGATTTAAATGAAAAAAAAAATCCTGTGAATGCCAAAAAAGCATACTTCAGATGTCCCCATCAACTGTGAGACAGTTGCTTTCCCATGAAGACCCACCATATGGACAGTGTGAGAAATCTCAAATTAAAATAAATTGTTATTCAGAGAGAGCCTTTCAATCGAGCCAAGACTCCCAACTTTACATTTTGCAGCCTTTGCCACACAATTATGAGGTCCAGTTTGGGTTGTTTAAAATTTTCGTAGTATTTAATCTCCCAAGCGCAGCAATCTTTGTTTTAATTTCTCCTCTACAGTTCAGTGGCCTTGTAGCCAGTGTGAAAGAAAACAGGAGCCCTGGGCCCCAGCTTCTAGCCTCTTGGTTTCCCTTCCCCCACTCTGGCTTCAAACCTCAGACTGAGCTGGGCTGCTCAGCTCTACAGGATCTAGTCCTCCTTTAAAATGCTGGGCAGGCCCGTAGGGGACAGAGGGGAAGCTGGGTTGAGTGGGACCCTTGGTTCTGTTTGTACAGTCGATATAATTGACACAGACATTGCCTCAGTCACTGAGGGAGACAGAATGGTCTTGTTTTGGTGACATTAGTGTCAGGAAGGGGGACACTTCATTCTCCCCTGTCATGCTGCTTGGTGATTGTAGGTCAAGCTCTTTCTCTGGGATTCTTCTTCTTTGGCCCTTCACTTCTGATGGTTTGGCGGAGGGGTGGCCCTGGAGATAGAGGCAGGAGGCAAGAAAGCCAAAGGAAAGGTTAAAGTCAATGGTGCTCATTTGCGGAGGCTGCCATAACAAGCTAAACTGATGGCTCAGAAGATTCTTCCTTGCCTTTTTCAGCCTTTGGTAGCCCCATGTGTTCTTTGGCTTGTGACATCATAACTGCAACTTCTGCCTCCATCTTTATATGGCTTTCTTCCCTCTGTCTATGCCCTGATTTTTCCAATGAGAGCTGACACATTGGAAAAGACCCTGATGCTGGGAAAGGTTGAAAGCAAAAGGAGAAGGAGGCAGCAGAGAATGAGATGGTTGGATGATGGCATCATAGACTCAGTGGACACGAATTTGAGCAAACTACAGGAGTTAGTGAAGCACAGGGGAGCCTGGCATGCTGCAGTCCATGGAGATGCAAAGAGTCAAACACAACTTAGCGAATGAACAACAGCCCTACCTCAGTATGACCTCAACTTACTGTCAGTAATTATATCTGCAACCACCCTATTTCTAACAAAGGTCACATTTCGAGGTATTGGGGGTTTGGACTTCAACACATCTTTTGGAGGGAAACAATTAAACCTATGATGCCACTGAAGAAAGGGTAATTTTTTTCCAAAGATGATACTTCACTCATACTCCACTCTCAACATGTGTTCAGTGCCTTGGTGTAGATGCAGCTAGGAAACGAGTGCAGGGGAGGAAACAGCCTGCCAGTCCTGGCCTAGATGGCAGTTCCCAAACTGCATCTTTGTTGAAATTCTTTTCTTTTTTAAAAATTTATTTTATTATTTTACATATCTTTTCATTTTATGTATTAATTTTTTGACTCCCCTTCGTGGCATGCGGGATCTTAGTTCAATCTTCATCCAGACATTGAGCCCATGCCCCCTACAGTGGAAATGCGGAATCTTAGCCACTGGACCACCAGGGAAGTTCCCGTTGTTGAAATTCTTGCCCTAAGTCACAAATTAAGGGTGTTTAGGGCAACCTCCTAGTTTGGAAGTCTTAACTCCACATTTCCCAAGTCCTAGAGATGTAGCTAGACCTGTAATGGCATTTTAACTATGTTATTTGTGATCGAATACAGTTGATATGCAGTGGCGTGGATATCCAATCAGCAGCCAGATCAAGAGCTCTTCTGCAGAGCTCACCCCTCCTGGGGAAAGAGGCTTGTGGACATGAGAGGGTGGGAGCTCCCCAGCGTTACAAGGGTCACTGAAGAAGTCTTCTTGGTCAGGGTTCTCCCTCTGTGTCAGCAGCACTGAAAATCCTTTTTCTCTTACTCTGACCTTGACTCCAATTTTTACACTGGAGCCCTTCAACTACCTCCCAGCTAAACAAGTTGACATGATGGAGTTTGGCAAACAGAGGAAGAGAGAGGG
The DNA here is from genome assembly GCF_014754425.2 of Oryx dammah. NCBI lineage: Eukaryota > Metazoa > Chordata > Mammalia > Artiodactyla > Bovidae > Oryx > Oryx dammah. The sequence continues at coordinate 116,255,468 of NW_024070207.1, forward strand.
AGGTTCCTTTTCTCTCCAGGTTTACAGGTGAAAGGGGGCTTCCTGGATAATGGTATAACCTACTTATAAGTAAGCTGCAAAATGAAATGATCTCCGTCAGTCATTCTCTTGGTGGGGGGCAGGGCACAATGTAGACATTTCTCTCAAATGACCACAGACATAACATTCACACCCCACACAAATATTTTCTTCTTAGGTGTGCTCAAAATGCAAATGCTTTTATGATTGTAAGCTAAACAAAGAAAAGAAAAGTCATACCAACGACTCCCCACACTCCTGGAAATCAATTTGAGGCCTCCTGAGATTTTAGACCACCCTCCAAAGACTGACAAACCCTGGCCTAAGCGGTTCCTGTCCTCATTTTGAGATATGGAACTCTGGAGGCCTGGGGAAGACTGTAGATCCTTTCTCAGGAAAGTGTGTGTGTGTGTGTGTGTGTGTTTAGGAAAGTGTTTTTAAATGCATTAAACACAATGCAAAGATTTACAAAGGAAGCCAATTATATTGAATATAGTTACCAAAATATTAAGAACAAAATTTTGGTATAAGGTTATTTTTTTTGCATTTGTTAATGCTTTAAATAAGTTCAGTTCGGTAACTACAGTAATGTCTAAGTGGTAATGAGTGTAAGAAACGTTATTTTAGGGTATCTGAAATGACAGTAATGTGTTGTGAAAAAAATCTGATTGCTATTGGTGACAATCACTGGTATGGTTAATACTACTGAGATATGTGGCCTATATTCCTAAATGAAGGGCATGCTCAATTTCATCTGGAGGTGAGTAAGTATTAAGGTGTCATTTTTTTCCCCATCCAAGTTCGCACACCCTTTGGCGATCTGTGGACTCAGATCAGAACCCCTGAACTATGGGTCTCTGTGTCTCCTCAACCCTTTATGACCCGAGTCCTCCTCGGTGGCCCATGTAGATCACATTGTCCATACTTATCATCCCTCCCTATCAGAGGAAGTGGAGCCAAATTCTGAGCCCTGCCTTAAAAGGGCAGAACTTAGAAAGTCTGCATAAGGCTCCCTGAGAGTTTGTCTCTTCAGATACCCCATCCACCTCTCCTAAGATAGCTCTGACTTCTCTCTCTGCAAACGTCCTTCCTCTCCCTCTCCCTCCCTCGTGGCCATGGGTGTGGTCCTGGGAGACCCCATTCCTGCCCTTGTTGCTCATCTGTGACTCCTGCAGCCAGACAGGGGTTGGCCCCTGCCTCCATGTGTGCTGGCCTGTCTGATGGTACCTCTGAAATGAACTGCTCCCCTAACCCCATCCACCGCTGGCCCCTCTGCACCCACCCCATGCTCTCTGCCCAACCCTCAGCTCAGCCTGCTGCCCCCAGAGTATTCTAACATCCTTGTCCTAGTTAGTTCATACAGAACCACAAGGCTTCTGTGCTTGAACCAAAGAATCAGTAAACTCCAGATCTTCCACCTGTTCCAGAGCACCCTCAATCAAATTCCTTTTTAAACCCAGTCTTCTCAACACTTACCATGTATTTAATAATTTCCCCCCTCATCTTGGGAAAAAGATGAAAATAATAAAGCTCTCATGCATGTTGAATGAAAACTGCATTTCAGTATTTCAAGAAAATCTTATGTAGCAGTATGATGTTCTGGAACTGTTCTGTATATATTACAAATACTGTATCATTTAATTCTTGTAACAACCCTATGAGGTGAGTATAGATGAAGAGACTGAGGAACAGAGTAGGGTTGCCAAATTCAGCAAATTGAAAATACAGGATGCCCAGTTAAATTTGAATTTTAGATAAACAGCAAATATTTTTAGTTGTTTCTTAAATATGCCCCATGCAACATTTGGAACATACTTATACTAAAAAGTTGTTTGTTATTTATCTGAAATTCAAATTTAACTTAGTGTCATGTATTTTATCCGAAATCCTTTACAGAAGGGTGAAACAACTTGCCCAAGATCACACAGCCAGAAAGATTCAAACTCACATAGTCTGGCTCTGGAGTCTTTGTTCTGAGCCATCAGTCTCCCATGGGTTTTTCCTTGGAACAGCTAACCTGGAACCAGAAATTCATCTGGGATGGCTACTCCTTATTTTAAAAGGTCAAGGCCATTGTTAGTCTCACAGTCTAGCAGCAAAAGGGATACAAGCCCAAAGTTCAACAGTCAGGAATTTCCTTGTGGAGTAGAGTTGGCTTCTGTACAACCTCCAACTTGGTCATTTTCACCAAGAGCATCTGATGTTTTGCACAGACTTAGGGCACAGGAACCACTAAAACAAGTGTGCTGTTGCTTCATGTGGGGTTTAGCTCCCTGAGGCTGTGATCTGAGATGGCACACCAAGTCCCTGGGGAAGGGGCAGAGGCCTCTTGGGTACTGATCATTATGAAATTTAGAAATTTGAGTAATTGGTGAAGAACAGGTTCTGGGATACCATACAAACTTGGATTTCTATTTATTTGTCTTGCAAACTCAAATGGAGTACTTTTAATGTGGCAACACTATTTTATAGTCCATGGGTCTCAAAGAGTTGGACATGAGTAAAATGACTGAGCATGCACGTATGCAGTATTTTACTTACTTTATAAATATTAATTTGCTTAATCTTCATGACTACACTATATCAGGTAGTTACTATTCATATCCCCACTTTACAAATGAGGGTACTGAGGAGTAGAGAGGTTAGGTCACTTACTCAAAGTCACACAGCTTAGTAATTGACAGGGTTGGAATTCAAATCCAGAGGCCTAACTCCATAATGCATATGTTTAACTAGCATAATGTGAAGTGGATGAGTTTCTGAGATTAGATGACTTGAGCATTCCCTAAAAAGGCAGATTAAGTCCATGTAATGATCGAGACTATTCTAGGGGTTCAAGGTCTGTCCAGATAATTAACTGAATTGGAATTAAAATGGTCTGGACAGATCTTGAACCCCTGGGGTATTCTTGTTTGTTAACATGGAATTATTCTGCCTGTTCAGGAAATTCTCAAGATATCTGATTTTGAAATCTCATGAATTTTCCACTGCTCTAGTCCCCAGTGGCTCAGCAGTAGAGAATCTGCCTGCAATATAGGAGTGAAAGGAGATGCCAGTTCGATCCCTAGGTTGGGAAGATACCCTGGAGAAGGGCATGGCATCCCACTCCAGTATTCTTGCCTGGAGAATCCTGGACAGAGGAGCCTGGTGGGCTACAATCCATAGGGTCGCAAAGAGTCAGACATGACTGAAGTTACTTAGCATGCATGCTAATGGTTTAAAATGAAAATATTTGGGGAGAACACCTTTATCACTACCAGCAACAGCCTAAGTAGATGTGCTGTGTGTTTAGTTGCTCAGTCGTGTTCAACTCTGTAACCCCATGGACTGTAGCCCGCCAGGCTCCTCTGTCCATGGGGATTATCCAGGCAAGAATACTGGAGTGGGTTGCCAGGCCTTCCTCCAGGGGTTCTTCCCCACCAGGGATCGAATATGGGTCTCCCGAAATGTAGGCAGATTCTTTACTGTCTGAGCCACCAGGGAAGTCTAAGAATACTGGAGTCGATAGCCTATCCCTTCTCTAGGGAATCTTCCCAACCCAGGGATTGAACTGGGGTCTCCTGCATTGCATGATGCTAACATGTAAATAAATGGTTTCGTAAGAAATGGTCAGGGTGCTTGGATCCATGAGAAAAAGATAGGAAAGTTTTTATTTTGATTATCAGCGTCCAAAATGGATGTGAGACCCAGAAAGTGATTGCCGCTTAGTAGGATGTGGAGCACAATCTCTGCGAAAAGATGTGGCAAATCAAGAGTTAATTCAGGTTTTTCCTGAGTAGTCCCAGTCAAATTTCTTCTGCTTTCCTTCTAAACACTGAAAAATTGAGACAAGGTAACAGTTTTCCCAGGCAACTCACCCTCCTTTTGGTTAATCTCACCTCCTCCCTCTTCCCCCAACAAGGAGGAACATTGAAACCCATTCCTTGTCACACTGCGATCACACCAGACATCATGGCCACCGTCTTCTGGTTTCCCCACTGTAAGGCAGCTTCCAGAAGATGTGCTGTGTGCAGCTGTAAGAATGCAGGCTGCAAGGGCTATTTTACTCTGTTGCGTTCTATGACAGCATGATCCATTGGCTGCTCTTTGGAACACAATATAGTAAAAAGAATTGGCCCCTGCTGGTGCTTAAAAGGTGCTGGAAGTGGGGTGTTAATTTATTGCTAATATACACTGTGTTAAAAATAGCAAGAAAAATGTCTTTTGTTCCCACTTTGCCTTTTAGTGCTCTAGAAGTCGGGTGGCGGGATGCAGTGGTCATGATTAGAGGTCACACTATGGTCACTACTTAAACCTGTACCATTGCTGAGAGGTAGGGGAATGAAATCCTTTGTTCTGTGCCTGCGGGGAAGCTTCCCGAAGGAGCTGTCCTCCACAGAGGCCAGGACACGCTTGCCACACTAATGTTGGGGGCATTTATCTCCTGGCCCCAGACCTTCTGAACTTGCATTTGCACTTTCTGCCTGTCCACCCGATGCTGCGGTAATGGGCTCTGGAAACCTTCTGTGGAAGATCAAGTCTGCTGGCGACAGGCAGAGAGGAAACAGGCTTGAGATCCCAGAGACCTCATTTCAGGGGTCTGGAAACAGAGGCTGGGAGAGAAAAATGGCCCTTTGGCGAGGCGCCCAATAAATAGTCTTTGGATTGAAGACTTGTGGACTCAGAGTGGTCAGATGGGAGCAATATTTAAGGGAGAGGCAAGGAGGCTTCTGCAAGCTTCAGAGAGTGGATTTCCTCCTGCACTGGGTATTTTTAAAAAGCTGCTTATGGGTGTTCAAACTGTAAGAGACAAGCACGGCCAGAGGGGAAGAGCAGCAGAGCTCACCAGGACTTTCTGGAAGATGTGACTGCCGGATGCTCTTTGACTCCTGAATCTCAGTCACCAATTGCTTCTTCTGTCCCTGGCAGTGCCAGCTCCTAAACCATCCTTCACTTTGAGGAAGTCAGTAGACTCCCTGGGAATCATGCTTGGCTGCAGTCAAAATCAGTTTCCGTGATTAATTAATTTAATTAACATATTTGGAGTTCTGACCGCCTTTAATATCATTTACCTCTATAAAAACGTCTATGAATTAAGGCAAATATTTTTGTGGAAATAGCCTAAAATAGCCTCCCTGACCAACCTAGAAGAGGGGAAATGATAGTAGCCTGGATCTAACCATCTCTACTGCTCTTTAGGGGCTTTCCAACATATATGATTCTTTTTCCTAGAGAAAAATTCAAGTACACATTTCTTCATCTGATTTCCTCCCTGTTCTCTCCCTTCCCTTCTCCTCTCGCTCTTTCTGATTTATCTGAATTCCCTGGAAATGGGCTTCCCTGATAGCTCAGTTGGTAAAGAATCCACCTCTGTGGATTTTCTAAGTGTCCCAGCCTCTGGCCTGCACTCTTGATAGCAACCCACTTTCTTTCTTTCTTTCTTTCTTTTTTTTTTAGCTTAGAGGTCTGTGTTTATTTTATTTCATTTTTTAATGCAGGGGACCCCGGTTTGATTCCTGGGTCAGGAAAATCCGCTGGAGAAGGGATAGAGTACCCACTCCAGTATTCTTGGGCTTCCCTTGTGGCTCAGCTGGTAAAGAATCTGCCTGCAATGTGGGAGACCTGGGTTCGGTCCCTGGGTTGGGAAGATCCCCTGGAGAAGGGAAAGGCAGTGTTCTGGCCTGGAGAATTCTATGGACTGTATAGTCCATGGGGTCGCAAAGAGTCGGACATGACTGAGCCACTTTCACGTTCACCTGGAAGTGGACTAGCCCAACCCATACGTGAAAAGGAGGGAAGGTGGATGGAGCGCTTGGTGAGAGGCAGTGGGGAGAATCAGTCTTCCCCCAGGGGGCCAGGGAGCTGGGAGAAGACAGTTAATTTCTCCGTGCTAAGTGTCCCAGCCTCTGGCCTGTGCTCTTGATAGCAACCCACTTTCTTTCTCTCTGTTTTTTTTTTTTTTTTTGGCTTAGAGGTCTGTGTTTATTCTATTTTATTTTTTAAAATAAATTTATTTATTTTAATTGGAGGTTAATTACTTTATAATCAATTCAGTCGTGTTGTGTGTTTTCCCTGGCTTAGCCTAAAAGGTTATCCACTCTGCTTTCTGTGCCATAAAGAGAAATTTGTCAGGGCCTCTCCGAGAGTGGGCTATTCATCACTTGGGGTGAGTTCTCCAGCTTTGTGCTGGCCCAGTGGTTTATTAAGCAAGGGCATCACTGGTAGGTAGCCTGGGGCTGTGTAAGAAAGCTGTGAGTTCTGTCCTTTTAGGAAGAAAGGGGTAGGGGTGGGATGGGGCTTTAGAGAGAAAAATGATACAACCAAAAAGTAAAAATAAGTATGGAATAAAGACCATAATTAGATCTGTTATTTTTATGTCATACAGTCAGAAACCACATTTGAAACCTTCCTCCAATAATAAGAATGTGCATGTCAATCATAGCTGGGCAAAATACTTTTTTCTTTTTTTGTTGTTGTTGTATTACATTTCATTAGAAGTCTGAGTGACCTTTGAATCTTAAACAGCGGCCAGATAACCTGACCGTAGCTGTACAAGCCTATTTTCCTTTTCTTCTTGTCCTCCCTTCATTCCTACAGAAATAAAGTGGTCCAGACCTACTGGCAGTTCATGTAGGACATTAATCAAAAACCTAGTAGAAACGAAAAAGTCCTTCCAGCAGCAGGCAAGAGTTAGAGCTGTGAGCCAGGACATTCAAGTTTGCCTTCAAAGTGCCATGAACACAAAAACCTTTGTTTAATTTCAGAACCTAATACCAGACCCAATCTAATCCTCATGGGTCAATCTATTAACTTGTGTTTAGCATCAGCATCATTCACTAAACCCTGCCCACTCCCACCCTACCCCTGCCGCCACCACCTGCACCCTGGAAAGAGCTATCTGTATTTAGAAACTGTTCAGTTTATGTAGATTATATGTAACTACTATTTCATTTATTTGTGTTTGCTGTTTCTGTGTTTATTGTACTCATAATTGAGGACACACATAACACTCAAAAAGAAGTTCTCAAAGATTTATCAAAGGACAGGAAGAGAATGAAAATGGTGAAACAGCTTCCCATGAAGATGATAAATTGAGTTGGTAGAAAAATCTTTGGTTTATTTTCCCATTTCTACCCTCTGATACACATGAGATGTATGGCTAATTGTAAAGCTTATGGCAATGAAAGGAATAAAATGTTTGAAGCCCCTTGGTCCTGGCTGCCTTTAGCAACCACATGTAAGGGGCTTCAGTACAGAGCATTTAACAACATGACCAGGGCCAGTCCATGAAACGAGCTGGTGGGGTTTTTTGGCCCCAAAGCATCACTGTAGGGGAAAATTTGATGCTGAACAGGACAACCAGTTGGCCACACCTCTGGATATCTCTGGGAAATGGAGCAGGTCATAGTAACTTTCATAGAACTTGGATTCCCCACCTGTAAATGCAGTAGGATTCTATCTAAAAAGCTGCTAAGTCCCTTCCACTGGAATCCTCTAGGATTTTGGAGTAGAATAACATTTTCCTTGACCTCATTTATTTTCTCAGTTCAGTTCAGTCGCTCAGTCATGTCCAACTCTTTGTGACCCCATGAATCGCAGCAAATCAGGCCTCCCTCCATCACCAACTCCCAAGTTCACCCAAACTCATGTGCATCGATTTGGTGATGCCATCCAGCCATCTCATCCTCTGTTATCCCCTTCTCCTCCTGCCCACAATCCCTCCCAGCATCAGAGTCTTTTCCAATGAGTCAGTTCTTCGCATGAGGTGGCCAAAGTATTGGAGTTTCAGCCTCAGCATCAGTCCTTCCAATGAACACCTAGGACTGGTCTCCTTTAGGATGGACTGGTTGGATCTCCTTGCAGTCCAAGAGATTCTCAAGAGTCTTCTCCAAGACCACAGTTCAAAAGCTTCAATTCTTTGGTGCTCGATTTCTTTATAGTCCAACTCTCACATCCATACATGACCACTGGAAAAACCATAGACTTGACTAGATGGACCTTTGTTGGCAAAGTAATGTCTCTGCTTTTTAATATGCTATCTAGGTTGGTCATAACTCTTAGGGAAGAGCAAAGTTCAGCTTCACAAGAAGATCTGAAGAACCTTTGGTCAGTTTTTCTCTCCAGACGCTCTACTCCGAGATACTCAGACTGTTCTTCACACACTTCTGGGGGCTCCTAGGGCTCTTGAGACTCTGCTCCATTCTGATTTTCCTCCTTTTCTCTAATTTTGTTTTCACCTCATTCACTCATTTCTCCTACTCGCAGTTCTGTTCAGTTCAGTCGCTCAATCATGTCCGACTTTTTGTGACCCCATGAACCGCAGCACGCCAGGCCTCCCTGTCTATCACCAACTCCAGGAGTTCACTCAAACTCACGTCCATCGAGTCGGTGATGCCATCCAGCATCATATCTGGCATCATAGCGTTGATATCCAACAAAACCATAGCCTTGACTAAATGGACCTTTGTTGGCAAAGTAATGTCTCTGCTTTTCAAAATGCTATCTAGGTTAGTCATAACTTTTCTTCCAAGGAGTAAGCGTCTTTTAGTTTCATGGCTGCAATCACTATCTGCAGTGATTTTGGAGCCCCCCAAAATAAAGTCTGATACTGTTTCCACTGTTTCCCCATCTATTTGCCATGAAGTGATGGGACCAGATGCCATGATCTTAGTTTTATGAATGTTGAGCTTTAAGCCAACTTTTTCACTTTCCTCTTTCACTTTCATCAAGAGGCTTTTTAGTTCCTCTTCACTTGCTGCCATAAGGGTGGTGTCATCTGCATATCTGAGGTTATTGATATTTCTCCTGGCAATCTTTATTCCAGGTTCTGCTTCTTCCAGCCCAGCATTTCTCATGATGTACTCTGCATAGAAGTTAAATAACAGGGTGACAATATACAGACTTGATGTACTCCTTTTCCTATTTGGAACCAGTCTGTTGTTCCATGTCCAGTTCTAACTGTTGCTTCCTGACCTGTGTATAGGTTTCTCAAGAGGCAGGTCAGGTGGTCTGGTATTCCCATCTCTTGAAGAATTTTCCACAGTTGATTGTGATCCACACAGTCAAAGGCTTTGGCATAGTCAATAGAGCAGAAATAGATGTTTTTCTGGAACTCTCTTGCTTTTTCCATGATCCAGCAGATGTTGGCAATTTGATCTCTGGTTCCTCTGTCTTTTCTAAAACCAGCTTGAACATCAGGAAGTTCGCAGTTCACGTGTTGCTGAAGCCTGGCTTAGAGAATTTTGAGCATTACTTTACTAGCATGTGAGATGAGTGCAGTTGTGTGGTAGTTTGAGCATTCTTTGGCATTGCCTTTGTTTGGGATTGGAATGAAAACTGACCTTTTCCAGTCCTGTGGCCACTGCTGAGTTTTTCAAATTTGCTGGCATATTGAGTGCAGCACTTTCACAGCATCATCTTTCAGGATTTGAAAGAGCTCAACTGGAATGCTATCACCTCCACTAACTTTGTCCATAGTGATGCTTTCTAAGGCCCACTTGACTTCACATACCAGAATGTCTGGCTCTAGATGAGTGATCACATCATCATGATTATCTTGGTCGTGAAGATCTTTTTTGTACAGTTCTTCTGTGTATTCTTGCCACCTCTTCTTAATATCTTCTGCTTCTGTAAGGTCCATACCATTTCTGTCCTTTATCGAGCCCATCTTTGCATGAAATGTTCCCTTGGTATCTCTAATTTTCTTGAAGAGATCTCTAGTCTTTCCCATTTTGTTGTTTTCCTCTATTTCTTTGCATTGATCGCTGAGGAAGGCTTTCTTATCTCTCCTTGCTATTCTTTGGAACTCTGCATTCAAATGGGAATATCTTTCTTTTTCTCCTTTGCTTTTCACTTCTCTTCTTTCCACAGCTATTTGTAAGGCCTCCTCAGACAGCCATTTTGCTTTTTTGCATTTCTTTTCCAATGGGATGATCTTGATCCCTGTCTCCTATACAATGTCATGAACCTCAGTCCATAGTTCATCAGGCACTCTACCTATCAGATCTAGTCCCTTAAATCTATTTCTCACTTCCACTGTATAATCATAAGGGATTTGATTTAGGTCATACCCGAATGGTCTAGTGGTTTTCCCTACTTTCTTCAATTTAAGTCTGAATTTGGTAATAAGGAGCTCATGATCTGAGCCACAGTCAGCTCCCAGACTTGTTTTTGCTGACTGTATAGAGCTTCTCCATCTTTGGCTGCAAAGAATATAATCAATCTGATTTTGGTGTTGACCATCTGGTGATGTCCATGTGTAGAGTCTTCTCTTGTGTTGTTGGAAGAGGGTGTTTGCTATGACCAGTGCGTTCTCCTGGCAAAATTCTATTAGCCTTTGCCCTGCTTCATTCCATATCCCAAGGCCAAATTTGCCTGTTACTCCAAGTGTTTCTTGACTTTCTACTTTTGCATTCCAGTCCCCTATAATGAAAAGGACATCTTTTTTGGGTGTTAGTTCTAAAAGGTCTTGTAGGTTTTCATAGAACCATTCAACTTCAGCTTCTTCAGCATTACTGATTGGGGCATAGACTTGGATTACTGTGATATTGAATGGTTTGCCTTGGAAATGAACGGAGATCATTCTGTCGTTTTTGAGATTGCATCCAAGTACTACATTTCAGACTCTTTTGTTGACCATGATGGCTATTCCATTTCTTCTAAGGGATTCCTGCCCACAGTAGGGCTTAATTCTGAGTCAGAGATCAAAATAATTGGAATAGAAGCAAGGTGTTCAGAATGACCTCTCTTTGTTAAGTAGGTTTTGACATCTTTATACGCAGAGGTTCATGGCTGCATTTTCCAACTAAAACTTTAAAAGTTACTCTGCAGCTTCTCATTCTTTTGCTTAAATTATGGAATAATATGCACAATATAAAGTGTAGGTATTTCAGGTGTATAGCTCAGTGACTTTTAACAAAGTGAATGCACACCAGGTCAAAGTGTACATTATCAGCACCCAGAAGCCTAATTCATATGTCCCCAGGCATTACCAACACCCCCAAAGTAAAGATAATCTTTCACCATATTAGTTTTGCCTTTTTTTGAACTTCATATAAATGGAACCACACAGCATGTACTCTTGTGTGTCTGGCTTCTTTGTATTGATCGCTAATTGCTCAACATTAGGTCTGCAAGACTTATCCTTGGTGCATCCATGGTGTTGTGAGCAGAAGTAATTTATTTCTTTTTTAATTTCTGTATAGTAATCAAGTATGTGAGTCAACAAGTTATCCATCCATTTGGGTCATTTACGGCACTTTAGTACTGAATTCCATAAGGTCATTGAGATGGGATGAGATCATATTTGTATTTAGACATTTATGACTAAAAACACTCACTAGCAGGTTGACAATGGCCGGTGAAGTCTATTTATTTAGCTAACATGTATATGGAGCTTATGGGCTTCCCTGGCAACTCAGGCAGTAAAGAATCTGCCTGAAATGCAGGAGACCTGGCTTGATCCCTGGGTCAGGAAAATCCCCTAGGGAAGGGAATGGCTACCCACTCCAGTATTCTTGCCTGGAGAATCCCATGGACAGAGGAACCTGGCAGGCTGCAGTCCATGGGATCGCACAGAGTCTGACACTACTGAAGCGACTAACACTTTCACTTTTCATATGGAGCTTTCTTTGTGTCAAGCACTGACCTAAGTGCTTTATAAATATAAACTCATTTAGCTTTCATACCGACACTCTGAGATAAGTCACTGTTATTGTTCCCATTAAACAGATGCAGAAGCTTAGACACAAATTGATCTGAAGTCACTGTCTAAAGTCACAGAGCTAATCCAGCAGACAGAGAAAGTGCTGGCCAGTGGAACTGGCTTAGATCATGTCTCCACCATGACCCTTGGATGTATTCTATTACAGCACCCAGAACATTGTGGTATATGTCTTTATTTACCTCTGTTTTTGCTCCTCTGGACTATGATCTTGAGCACAGCATCTGTGTCTTATTTTTGCCAGTGTTGATTTAATGAACAAGCCAGGGCTCTGCTGAAGTAAATGCTTGTGTGAGGAGGGAGTTTAATGTGGGGCAATGAACTCATGGGCACCTTTTGTTAAAGTGCCTAAGATTTCCTTATATTTTCCTTGTGAAAACTGGGAGAGCAGGATCTGCGAGGAGCTAGGGAAGAGAGCAGAAAAGGTGAAAAGGAGAGAGGGTGCATGCCCATCACTTTGCATCACCATGCAAACTGCTCAGTACTGTTTTTATAACTTAAATCAGAGGAGAGAGTGAGGAGGAAGAGCCTAGAGCTGTGCTGACCTATAGAAATCGAACACAAGCCACATGTGTAATTTTAACTTTTTAGAAGCCCCATTTTAAAAACTGAAAAATAAAGAAGTTAAAATAATTGTAACAATATCCAAACTGTATCATTTCAATGACACATTGTAGATTCTTTTTTTTTTTTTACTATATCTTTGGAATTTATCAATTCCAATGTTAATTTATCAACACACCTTAACTTGGATTGGTCACATTTCAAGTGCTCAGTGGCTACCAATGGTTACTGGCTACTGTGCTGGACAGCGTAGGCCTAGAGCTTGGCTACTCAAAGTGTAGTCCTTGGACCAGTAGCATCATAAATGCAGTTTGCTAGAAACATAGAATCTCAGGCCCCACCCCAGCCTTACTGCCTTTTAAAGAGCTCCTGGGGTGATTTGTTTGCACATCAAAGTTTGAGAAGCCAACCTAGTGATCAGCTGCACTGAAAGGGCATTTTCTAATGAATGGCAGATAATAACTCCCTAACCCTGAAATCACTAGCACAGGGCCTCTCATTAACTTCATTTGTTAGGTCCCCTCTCTCTTTCCTCCCCCCCCTTCCTCACTTCCTTCCTTCCTTTCCTGCTTCCTTCGTTCTCTTGGTTCCCACATTAAAAAGACTTTTTCAATCATGACCGCTGCTTCTCTCAAATGACAGTGCCAAGCTATGAAATTCTGCCAGCTCATCCTTTGTGAATGAAGGGAAGCGGATCCAGCCACAGTCCTATCTTTCTGCTATTATCCTGTATTAAATGTCCTTCAATTAGTGTGTGCTTTGGGTCCCTGCAAGATCCCCTGCTGCTTTATGTTGCTTGTGCATTAACCTCATTGGTTACCAAACATCCCTATTATTAAGCCATTAAAAGCCAGTCTTGTTCACCTGCCAGCCCTTTAGTTTCCTTTTCCATCTCCTGGATGATTTTCCCAGATGGAATTTTTGTGAGTCTCCCCATATCCGTCCTCTCTTTTATCTTTCAGGAATTTATTTCCCTGCAGCCCTCTCTTCTTTCTGTGTCCCCTTCTTCCTCTCCCCCTACAGTATGCTGTTTTTCTGCAAATTTTTAATACCACTCTCTCTCCCCAGGAGAAGGTAATTACTTGGTTGAGAACAGGTTGGTTATAGCTGTGTGTGCATTCACCAAGCTGGAGCCTCGTCAGCAAGGCTGTTTCCAGCCCCTGCTGGCTCAGGCGACATTTGGCAAGTCATCGTTTTCCAACCCTATCCAATTGTTTCTGCCAATGTGATGAAATTGCAAAGCAGGTTGCAATATTGGCAGTTCAAAAATGGATATTGCATAGAGTTATAGAACCATATTTTGAAAACTGGTTTTTGTATATCTTGTCCACCTTACCTGTTTGTTTTTAAAGAGCAGTACAATACAGTTTTAGCAATGTCTGTATAGTATTAAGCTTGAATTTGTAGAGAGAAAATTCAGGATGCAGACAAAAATGCCCAGCCCCATGGGATTGGGCTTTATTTTCAAGTTGACATTTCACCAAGGAGGCAATGGAAGCTTTCCATTTTGTTCTCCTTGCTCCAGTGTCTCATGTTGCCTATAGCAGGAAATAGCCAACAATGGCTGGTGGGCCAAATCTGCCTGCCTCCTGTTTTTGTATGGTTGGTAGCTAAGAATGGTTTTTACATTTCTCAATGGTAGGGGAAAAAAATCAAAACACAAATATTTTGTGACACCTAAAAACTACATGAAATTCAAATTTCAGTGTCCATCAAGTTTTCTTGGTGACACAGCCATGCCATCCGTTTATTGTCAGTAGCTGCTTTTGATCTGTCATGGGAGAATTGAGTGGTTACGACAGACTATGTGGCCTGCAAAGGCCAAAATATTTACTCTCTGCAGCTTTACAGACAAAGCTTGCTGACCCCGTGTCATGTGGGCACCAATTCCTTACTTGGACTGCATCTTGGGGAGCTTTGAAAAAATACAAATGCATGTGTCTTGCCCCTAAAGATGCTGATTTAATTGTTTGGGGGTGTATCCTAGGAATTGGCCATTTCCAGGTGCTTCTCCTCTGTAGCCAAGGTCCAGAACCACGTAAGCCAATATAACGAGATGTAACACTTTATTCATTCATGGTAATTTGAGGACCTAAAGAATATTTACTCCCTTACTTAACATGAAAGTACGTACTTCATTTCCCTTCCTTACTCTCATCGGGCTATTTCTGATTCTTGCCCACTTGCCTAGTTCTGATTTCTCTTCTTTTGACTGAGTGTCTTTTTTAGTTCACATGTTTTCAAACACCGTTGAAGAAAGAAAGGAAAACAACATTGAATGATGGTCACTTCTAATTTTAGGGCCACCTCATTGGGGTCTTGACTGGGAATTCATGGTTTCTCCGGGTAGAGGAAGGCCATGATGGCTGATGAGTGCATAGCTGAGAAAATTCCTTCTTCCTTCACCACCTAGCAACATTCCATTCACCTTTCTTCCCAGGTAAAGCTTAAGAATTAACTTCTTATGAAACCCTTTCTGCCACTTCCCACTCCAGACCTGGCAGTGTTGTCCCTTCCAGCCTTTGCATCCCAACTGCAATCCCCACGGACTCTCCCCCTGAGCAGCTGGGACACCATCTGGCATTTACTGGTTTTATATGCCTGTCTCCCTCCACTAAAGTGTTGTTTGCTTGGTGGTAGAGCCATGTCGTATTAATCTATGTGGCCCTTGCTCCCAGAATCATGCTTATTATCCATTGGGTACTCAATAAATATCTTATAACAAAGGAGGCAAGGAGGTAATGAAGCTGTTTCCTCAGGAATTCAAGGTGTTTCCTGAAATGCCTTTACTGACAGTGGCAGTTGCAGGCTGGAGACATAATGTGTTGTTGGAGATAGCATCTTAAGGCAAATCACTATAAGATGAACTCGTGGTTTTAGCAGAAAGCTTTGGTGGAAAACACCAACATGGCAAGGAGAATCATAGGGATTGTTACTGAATAGTGTCAAATTAAATAGGACTACCCACCATACTGAGGACCAGGCTTTACTGAAGACAGGACTGTTTCAGAGAGGCACTCATCAGTGGTCCAGAGTAGCCCCACTGGAAAGCCTGCTTTGCTCAGGAGAAATTCTTAGCAATTACCTGTAATGAATTCAGCTAACATCTTATCCATCCTTTGGTTTGAATCAGCCCTCTGAATTCCAGCTCAAATGGTCAATTTACCCTGTCTCTGAATCTTCAGATCACCTCTATTTACATCTTTATTGTTTTTCCTCTCCAGTGGCCTAAAAACTCCATGAGGCAAGAGATTATGTCACTTAATTCACCATTGAATACCTATACAAAACATGGTGCCTAACACATAGTGGGCATGTGACAAATAAATGTTGATTGATTGAATGAATGAATGAATCTGCAGGACCTAAAACTCCAGTTTCCTTCATTTACTGTGGTGGGTCATGGTTTTCAACCCCTCAACATCCAGACCACTTCAACTGATGAAGTCCAAGTTTCAGATGTCCTTAACCTTGGACCTATGGACCCTAAATTGGTCCAAGGATAAAGTTTGAGCCATCTATAACTGTGCATGGAAAAAATACCTCTTTATTTTCACTAATCTTTAACTGAAACATAGATTTTCCTTTAATTATAAATGTAGGCAGCAAACCACAGGAGTATATTAGCAGGAGCTTTTATAACTCTGGCACTAGTGGAATCCTTTATGCTCATCAGCTATTCAGAATTATTATAGTAATTATATCTACTACCAGATTTTGTTGTTTAATATGTTGATAAAGAAGCATACATATTATTATATCATGAATTTATTGAATGACCAAATTAATGTTAATTAACCTGAATGAATGCATTAAAATGCTAATAATGCCATTTGTAGATAACTGGATTTATTTTTATTCTTCTTATTTTACTTTTTATGTTAAAAGAATTCTTTAAAAAGGTCCCTAGGCTTCACCACACTGCCAAAGGATTCCCTGGCACAAAGTTTAAAATGCTTTCTAGTGCTGGTTATATAGGTGGACCCAGTTTATTAAAAAAGTGCATCAATCTATAGGCATATTTTGAGGTTCATTATACTTGAGTAAAATGTCTTTTTGAAAATTGGTCTGAACCAATCATGGCAATCCCATATCAGTAATTAATTTCAGTTCAGTTCAGTCACTCAGTTGTGTCCGACTGTTAGCGACCTCATGGACTGCAGCATGCCAGGCTTCCCTGTCCATCACCAACTCCCGGAGGTTGCTCAAACTCATGTCCATCGAGTTAGTGATGCCATCCAACTATCTCATCCTGTGTTTTCCCCTTCTCCTCCTGCCTTCAAACCTTTCCCAGCATCTTTCAAAATCTTTCCCAGCATCAGGGTCTTTTCCAAGGAGTCAGTTCTTACTACTTTCTACTCCTTTACTAGTCTTGTGTGTCTGGACTTTGTTGTGCCTGCATGTTTTATCTGGAGCTGCTGTGGCCAACCCACAGAGGTGGACAAAGCAAAGTGGAGCTGGAGATACAAAATAATGTGCTTGAAGTCTGCCCTGACTCTGGACACCTTGTGATTGGGCTAATATATTTTCTCATTGTTTAAGTCAATTTGAGACCACTTTCTATTACTTGCAACCCCATGCATCCTTCAGTTCAGTTCAGTTCAGTCACTCAGTCGTGTCTGACTCTTTGCGACCCAATGAATCGCAGCATGCCAGGCCTGCCCGTCCATCACCAACTCCTGGAGTTCACTCAAACTCATGTCCATCGAGTTGGTGATGCCATGCAGCCATCTCATCCTCTGTCATCCCCTTCTCCTCCCACCCCCAATCCCTCTCAGCATCAGGGTGTTTTCCAATGAGTCAACTCTTCACATGAGGTGGCCAAAGGACTGGAGTTTCAGCTTTAGCATCATTCCTTCCAAAGAAATCCCAGGGCTGATCTCCTTCAGAATGGATTGGTTGGATCTCCTTGCAGTCCAAGGGCCTCTCAAGAGTCTTCTCCAACACCACAGTTCAAAAGCATCAATTCTTCAGCGCTCAGCCTTCTTCACAGTCCAACTCTCACATCCATACATGACCACTGTAAAAACCATAGCCTTGACTAGATAGACCTTTACTGGCAAAGTAGTGTCTCTGCTTTTGAATATGCTATCTAGGTTAGTAATAACTTTTCTTCCAAGGAGTAAGCGTCTTTTAATTTCATGGCTGCAGTCACCATCTGCAGTGATTTTGGAGCCCCAGAAAATAAAGTCTGCCACTGTTTCCACTGTTTTCCCATCTATTTCCCATGACGTGATGGGACCAGATGCCATGATCTTCATTTTCTGAATGTTGAGCTTTAAGCCAACTTTTTAATTCTCTTCTTTCACTTTCATCAGGAGGCTTTTTAGCTCCTCTTCACTTTCTGCCATGCGGGTGGTGTCATCTGCATATCTGAGGTTATTGATATTTCTCCTGGCAATCTTTATTCCAGGTTGTGCTTCTTCCAGCCCAGCGTTTCTCATGATGTACTCTGCATAGAAGTTAAATAAGCAGGGTGATAATATACAGCCTTGACGTATTATTTTTCCTATTTTGAACCAGTCTGTTGTTCCATGTCCAGTTCTAACTGTTGCTTCCTGACCTGCGTATAGGTTTCTCAAGAGGCAGGTCAGGTGGTCTGGTATTCCCATCTCTTTCAGAATTTTCCACAGTTTCTTGTGATCCACACAGTCAAAGGCTTTGGCATAGTCAATAAAGCAGAAATAGATGTTTTTCTGGAACTCATTGCTTTTTCCATGATCCAGCAGATGTTGGCAATTTGATCTCTGGTTCCTCTGCCTTTACTAAGAGCAGCTTGAACATCAGGAATTTCACAGTTCACGTATTGCTGAAGCCTGTCTTAGAGAATTTTGAGCATTACTTTACTAGCGTGTGAGATGAGCGCAATTATGCAGCAGTTTGACCATTCTTTGGCATTGCCTTTCTTTGGGATTGGAATGAAAACTGACCTTTTCCAGTCCTGTGGCCACTGCTGAGTTTTCCAAATTTGCTGGCATATTGAGTGCGGCACTTTCACAGCATTATCTTTCAGGATTTGAAATAGCTCAACTGGAATTCTATCACCTCCACTAGCTTTGTTCGTAGTGATGCTTTCTAAGGCCCACTTGACTTCACATACCAGGATGTCTGGTTCTGGGTGAGTGACCACACCATCGTGATTATCTTGGTCGTGAAGATATTTTCTGTGTATTCTTGCCACCTCTTCTTAGTATCTTCTGCCTCTGTTGGGTCCATACCATTTCTGTCCTTTATTAAGCCCATCTTTGCATGAAATGTTCCCTTGGTATCTCTAATTTTCTTGAAGAGATCTCTAGTCTTTCTCATTTTGTTGTTTTCTTCTATTTCTTTGCATTGATCGCTAAGGAAGGCTTTCTTATCTCTCCTTGCTATTCTTTGGAACTCTGCATTCAGATGCTTATATCTTTCCTTTTCTCCTTTGCTTTTCACTTCTCTTCTTTTCACAGCTATTTGTAAGGCCTCCCCAGACAGCCATTTTGCCTTTTTGCATTTCTTTTCCACAGGGATGGTCTTGATCCCTGTCTCCTGTGCAGTGTTACAAACCTCCGTCCATAGTTCATCAGGCACTCTACCTATCAGATCTAGGCCCTTAAATCTATTTCTCACTTCCACTATATAATCATAAGGGATTTGATTTAGGTCATACCTGTATGGTCTAGTGGTTTTCCCTGCACAAATGTGAACACAGAAAAGTGAACAGTTCTACTCATACTGTACACAGAGAACACAAACATGATTAGTACTTGTGAAATTAGTAAGATAAATTCCAGTGCTGAGTGGAAAACATTTACCAAGCATAGATGATGGTGGAGTCTCTTATAAACACTCTCACATATTCTGCTTCTAATATGAGATGGTTTCTCGGCTCAAGAGCTGGTTTCCTACTGGCTACTGATCTCCTGTTCACCTTTGTGCATGGAGCTTGGTTGACCACCTGTGGACCACAACCTAACTGACCACACAAGTGAGCAGCTAATATGTCTGGGCCCTATTTAGTATCCATTCTTCCCTTTTGTGACATTGGCATTACCCAAACTTTGATGTTCCAGTCTATGATACATTGATAGGCGATGTATTTCCTTATCATCAGTCCAAAATGTTTCTAATTTCCATTGTGATTTCTTCTTTGATTTATGGATTATTTAGAAGTGTATTGCTTAACTTTCAATCGGTTGTGAATTGCCTAGTAATCTTTTTGTTATTGATTTCTAGCATTAAGATCATTGTGATCAAAGAATATACAACTGAATCTGAATGATTTCCATCCTTTGAAATTTGTTGAGACTTGATGACCCAGTATATGGTGAAGTGTTCTGTTACTACTGGGGACTGCCCCTATTTTGAACCTCTCTCCACACTTTATTACAGTTTTGACTGGTCCATCTTTTCAGGCACCAGTATCATCTCCTGCAATGGGACTCCCTGCTGAACACTTCCCAGTCTCCAACACCCAGGCCACTGAATGCTTCCTCACCCCCACACAGGGTGACTTGCATGGAATTTGGATGACCAGTGCCTTATCTCTAGTTCTTAGTGGGCAGTTATGGACAATCACCCTTCATCGAGGAGAATTACTTTAGCACCCAGATCTAGAAATGGAGCAATATCATGAGAAACTGCTTCATTTCCACAGAGAGTGATCTAAATATCCACCTCCCAGATAAAGACACACTTCCCCATATACACATAGTTTCTGTTTGGAGGCAGCTGGCAAGTGTCACAAATGGCCATGGAGAGGGTGTGCTTGGGGACCCTGAACTCTAACCCATATATCACTGCCACCTATGCAAGACAAAGTACGCATGCCAGCGGCCGCGTGGTTATTCCAAGTGCCTCTGGGTGGCTGTTATGTTGAATCCTAAAGATAAACTGAAGTAAAGTAGATCCTCCATATATGTTTTCCACAATAAAAATAATTGAGGATGAAATATGCACAATGAGGGACAGGAAGGCCTGGCCTGCAGCAGTCAATGGGATAGCAAAGAGTCGGACACGACTGAGCTACTGAACAACAACAACAACATGCACAATTGTGAGTCAGTGCTGAAGAGAAGAACTAGAGAAGAGAGATAAGGGTGTTAAAATAGGTGACAAAGGAGCAATACACTGCTTAGGATGATATTAAGGAGATGGAGGTGAAGCACTTTTGGTCTCATAACTTCATCTCTATGGAGGCAGATGTATGGAAGACAGGTTCTTGATGTGAATGACCTTGAAGACCTGAGGTCAGAATCAAATCTCCATAATCTCACTTGATGGGAGGGGATGACAGATAAATGGTTCTAGGTAATTAAGGCTTTTCCCTTTGTGGCTGACATACAAATTCACTTCTCTGTACAGGTTTAGGGAGCTAGCAGTTAGTCTAGGGCCAGTGAGTCTTCCTGAGGGGAAACTCAGAAGAGAGAGACTAATGTGATGAACTCGTCTCTATTGCTGCAGTTGGACTTGGAACTGCAAATGGTATTTGCTGCCTTCATAATCCACCATCCTCTCTAAATGTCCTTCAGTCTCAGCTACCATCTCTGCTGGTCTCAATGGCTTTCCCTCACTCCTGAGGAGCCTAAGCCTTGGCAACTGTTCTCTTCTCAGACTGAGCTTGATGAACATGTCTATTCACAATCACGGTCAGGTAAGGGAATACCACAAGGTGCCCACAGGGACTGCCACATGTGTTCCTTCCTGCCCTTGCTGGATAAAAGTATCCCAGCCTTTTTGTGCTAATCAGGGCCAGTTACCCCTGGAACATGGTGAGTCCCTATTTGCTTGCTGGCCTTAGGACACAGGGAGCACAGGGGGACAGGTATAGATAGCTTGCTATGTCTTCTGAAGGGGGACTTTGGTGGCAAGAGTATGACCCCTTTGGACACACTATCAAGCAGAGCCCAAAGTTGAAGGAATGCGAAACACAAAGTCCCCTAGTAGGTCACTGGCAATAATGTCAGGTGAAATCACTCCTGCCTCCATCTCTTGATTCACCTATCCACAGACTTTTCCTGTAGGGGATGTAGTGCCATGTCAACACCTCTGATTCAATCTGTATACTGAGTCCTGGAGAATGGCACTGCAGCCTTCCCAAGTCTTTCCTCTGAGCTGGCATTTCAGCTGTACTTCAGTAGACAATCCTATTACTCTATGATGGCCAGTTGTATTCTGAATGGTACAGTGTGTAATACAACCAGTGCCTCCTATGCTTATGAGCCCACTCCCCCACCTCCTTCATGTGAAATGAAGCCTCCTGGTCAGATGCTTTGTTTTATGCAGCCAGACATTTTGTAAGCCTCTGAATAGTGGAGTTAGTTGAGGCTTTGCAGGCAGAAAAGGCAAGCCCATATCTGAAATAAGTATTTCTGTGAGAACGAACAGCTAGATTGTCCAGGATGGAAGGGAGTCAAATGATGTTAATTGCTATCACATAGCCCATTAGTCTCCTTAAGGAAAAGTACCTTATTGGAGGCTCAACATTGGTCTATGATGCCAACAGGTCAGGCAACTGAGGTGGCAATAATAGCTTCCTGTTGGGCCCCCATGTGACCTCCATCTCTGACACCATTGTTGCTCCATTGTTTCCATTGTGCCAATTCTGTGGTGGTCAATGACAAAAGCTGGATGGCATCAACTATCTGGGCCATTTTGTCAGCTTAGCCTTGTCCGTGGTCGATGCTTTCTAGTGGGTGTTAACCTGAGAATCGTGGATCTTCATACTTTGTACCCACTTCCACATGTCTGTCCATATACCAAAATTAGTCACCAGGCTCACCCAAACTGGAAGTGTATTCCAACTCATTTGCTCAGAAAATGGAGAGCAGGAAATATTTGGAGAATAGCCCTGGAAGCTCAGACGGTAAAGCATCTACCTACAATGTGGGAGACCCGGGTTCGATCCCTGGGTTGGGAAGATCCCCTGGAGAAGGAAATAGCAACCCACTCCAGTGTTGATGCCTGGAAAATCCCATGGACCAAGGAGCCTGCGGGGCTACAGTCCATGGGGTTGCGAAGAGTCAGACAGGACCAAGTGACTTCACTTTCACTTTCAGCAGTAATGACTACCATAGTCTGCATGTGTTATACTTGGCTAGAAGGGACTCAAGGCATGTTCTTTCTTTAATATTCTACAGTTGTAGTGAAAGTAAATGTTTACTTACAGCTTTCTTTCTTCCTAGAATCCAAGTGATGTTTCCTTAGAGCTGAGCTAAATACAATATAACTTGTGAGTTTTACTCACAACACTATTCCCTTATACTTTGTTACTGGTAAAATGTTATTTGTGTTTTTTTGTTTTTCCTTTTTGTCCTGTTGCAGAGGGATTTTTTTTTAAAGCAGCTGTTCAATACCCATGCAAATAGGCTTCCAAGTGAGCCCACCAAACCAATCCGGCGGTCATGCCCATGCACATCTGAATCCCACTGAGACACAAGTCTGGCCTCCCACCATGCTTATATTACTATTTATATATTTTTGGCTCTCAACTGATTCTCTCCCCAACTACTGTATAAGCTCCTTGAATACTGAAACTGTGTCTCCTTTCTCTTTATAATCCCATATCCCTGGATGGTATCTTACCTCTTCAAATGCTATGTAAAAATTTGTCATCAGTGATGAAATGATTCTAAAAAGCAAACAAAATGAGCTTTATGACAACAATAGCCATCCATGCAAATAACTCAAGGCAAACAGTTCTCAGAAGATAAACAGGACCTAGAATGTTTTTACCAAGGGTGCCCACTGCTCTGGCCTGTGGCAAACAGAATTCTGTGAGTTAAAGGACCTGTTTGATTTTTCGTGTGGTGAATGTTCAGAAGGTCACAGCTCCTCAGGTAGCCTTTATTGGATCAGAATCCCAGAAAGCAGGACAGCCTTAGCCAAGTCTATGTTAGTTAAAAGGGTAACCATTTTATTTTCCATGCAAGACCTTAAGGTGTGAAGGCCACCATTTTCAGTCTTCAAGGCCCTTGCTTTCTATTTCTGTTCCTTTCTCCATTTTAACTTTTACCCCCAACCCAGAACCACAAACCAAATGCCTTCTATTTGGGGAAACCAAGAAATTGTTTATATATATATATATATATTTATATATTACTGGCTGCTGTGGCATTATTTCTCCCTACATACTTATCATTCATAGCTACAGGGGTGAAAATATTCCAAAATAGCATGTAATGTCTGTTATACATTTCGGTTCAGTTCAGTTCAGTTGCTCAGTCGGGTCCAACTCTTTGTGACACCATGAATTGCAGCACGCCAGGCCTCCCTGTCCATCACCAACTCCCGGAGTTCACTCAGACTCACATCCATCGTGTCAGTGATGCCATCCAGCCATCTCATCCTCTGTCGTCCCCTTCTCCTCCTGCCCCCAATCCCTCCAAGCATCAGAGTCTTTTCCAATGAGTCAACTCTTCGCATGAGGTGGCCAAAGTACTGGAGTTTCAGCTTTAGCATCATGTTATACATTTAGATGCATAAATTTTCATTGTCATGATGATGATTTATAAAAACTTGTAGGCTCATAGTAGAATATTTTTAATGCCTAGGCTTTTTTTAAGAGTGTATGTATGTGTTCTTTTCATTTCTCTTTTCTTGGAAATGTTATTTCTTTGTAATATAGTCTTATTTATCATGGCTGAGTCTAACAAATTTTGGCAATAGGTTAAAGAAAATTCAGGGAAAAGCATTTATTCTCTGAAGAGTCAGGAAATAAAGCATCTTGGTTTCATATCTATCATGTCAATGATAAACCCAAAGTCTCAAGTCCTGTGACATCAGGCATATAAGTTGAATATGGGATGTCTCATGTTAATGTAGTCTTTCTTAGGGACTATAAATCATAAACATTGGATTAGCCCTCCTGAGAATTCAGGTTTGTGCTGGCCTGTATTATTTTGAATATTTTTAGTCTAATTTGAAATTTTTATTTTTAGTGCTTTTAGAGGTGTAGTTTCTTTCTCTTTCCCTTCCTCTCTCTCATTCACTAGCTCTTGTCCTCACTCTCACTCTTGGTGTTAGTTTGGTGTTACTGATTTCTGCCACTAATTCCCTCACTGATTTTGGCAGGAACTTCTTTTCAAAAAAATATATAATCACTCTTCTTGGCTATAAAGTGACTTTGACCCAGTAAGATTATACTGAAGGGAAACTAAGGTGTTCCTCAGGTGTCACTATAAATAAGTTGTCTCTATATGTTTTTAGAACCATTGTAATACTTTCAAGCTCCTAAAATCAAAGTTCAATTTTTTCATCCTCATGTAGGTAGTCTAGAATTAAAGTCAAGATATAAACTGCAAGATATTTTTCCACTCCAGTATTCTTGCCTGGAGAATCCCATGGACTGCAGCCTGCCAGGCTCCTCTGTCCATGGGATTGCAAGACTCACCACCAAACCATTTTCAAGTAATCTTAATTATTCAAATTCAAATTCACTGGGAATTTAAGTTGTGAATGCCTTTGCTACATTCTTTTGAAAGTTAGAACAGAGTGAGTTACAGTAGTAAACAGCTGACATTTCTGTGCAATGGAAAAGGCAATGGTGATTTTACTTCATTGTGTTTAGTAATTCATCTTCAGGAACTGGGCTCTTCTTACCAGCCAAGGCTAGGGACAGGGAGAAAAATCAGACAAGAATGCCACTAGAAATTGTACTGTATCTCATCCCATTGGCTGTCAATACAGACTTCAGAAAATACCACTGATGCAAGACAAGCAATCAGAATATTGTAGAATAGAATAATATATGATTGGAGCAAAAAGGAACCATAAGGCAGCCCTGTTCAATGCAAATATAATGTGAGCCACTTCTGTAATTTTAAATTTTCCAGTAGCCACATAAAAACAGTGAAAATAAACAGATGAATTGAATTCTAATAACATAACTCAACACAATATATTCAAGGTATTCTCATTTCAAAATATGATCGATATAAAAGATATTAATGGGATACTTTATATTCTTTTTGGCACTAAATCTTCAAAATGTGGTATTGCACATTTCTAGCATATCTCAATTCAGACTTGTTACATTTCAGGGGTTCAGTAGCCACACATGGTGAGTGACTACCACAGCAGACTGAGCATACATGGAGTATATCTCATTCAAAACCATCTCTCTGACAAAAAAGGACGCAGGAACGAGAGAAGTTAAGGCACTTGCCACATTCAGACTGCTGTGTCAGAGAGCAAAGACTCAACACCAGATCTTCTAGTTACCTATCAAGGCCACTTTCCATGACTTCAAGAGGCTCTTTTGTCCTGAAATCTTATTGACTATCCCCCTCCAAATTTCAATTTCCATCAAGAAAAATAATCTTACAGTAGGAATGGGGGAAGCAGACAGATTCATATGTGAGACTTCAGCAGTGATCTCATACAAGGCTTAAGAAGGAAGTGAAGAGATATTAATATTTTAAAATCTCTTATCTGCTTTAAATGAGTTTAAAAATCCTGATGCCTGGGCAAATTATATCTGGGATCATTGAAAGAATAAGGAGATGAGATAACAGAACTGCTATTAGTTGCAAGGAAAATGATGAAGGAGGGAATAAACACTAGAGAATTGGCATACATCCAGATTTTTTCCAGTTGGAAAAGGCAAATGATACTAATTGCAAACACATACATAGTACTTACTAGGCACCAGGCACTGGTTCAGAGTGCTTTACAAATGTGGCTTCATCAGTTCCTCACAACAGTCTTATGAGGTAGCTACTAATACCGTCTTCATTTTTCAAATGAGAAAACAGAGCAAAGAGGGGTTAAATAATCTGTTTAAATAATATCTGTTTAAATAATCTGTCCAAGAAATACTGCCAATGGATGGTGGAGCCAGGATTTGCCTCTGAAATCTAATTCTTTGAATTGGCTTTGCACCATGCTGCTCGCAGATTGAAGATTTCAGTATCTGTCTACTTCTGTGCCCTCTTATTCTCTCTTTCCCTGTGGCTGGGAATTATGTGATATCCTCTTAAAAGTTCAGCCCAAGCTAGGCTCTGAGGCAACAGATGATTTCAGTAAGAGAAGTCCTAGCTTAATGCCTTTGTAGTCCACCATCATATCCTATTGGCTACCATCCCCACCCTGACATTATGCCTCAGTTTGGGGCCCTGGATCCTTCCTTGCATTATGCATCCCTAATTTAAGTACTGGAATCTGTTCTTGTACCATAGCTTGCAACTTGTGGACAGAAGACTCTTATATCCCAATCTCTTCAGGTCACTGTGCAGAACCTTCTCCTTGCCTCTACTTGCCTGCTGTTTCTGTTCCCTGTTACCTCTTGAGAGACCTCCATGACAACAATTGCTTTGCCAAAGCATTGTGTGAAATTATACTCTCCACCCACCATGTTGAACCCATGGGTCAGAACTTCCTCCTGTCACTCAAATCACTTCCAACTCCCTATCCATCCCAGCGACCAAGTCTAATTTCAAGGATCAGCCCCTCCTAGTTTGCTTGGTTTTCTGCACAGGTGAAACCTTCCAGTTATAAGTGAAACACCATAGTATCAAATCATAGGCATTGGTCCTTGGAAAAATTACAAGTATATTACTAAACAGTTGATTTGGAAACAGTTAAAATGAAAAGTGATTAAAAAATCCTTCTAAAACCAAACTTTATTCCTCTTCCCCTCATCTGGATAGTGTTCCTAAAATTGCCAGTAAGAAGAATGACTTAGATACAGTATATCTGGATCTCAGCAGGCTATTAAATGGGGCTATCATATTTTTGTGGATGAGAAGCAAAGAGGTGATAGAATAGATATGAGAATTCATATCTGGTCTTGAATGTCAAGTTAAGCTAGATTCCAGTACTGTTGTAAGAGCCTTCCTCTTAATCCTGTCCTATTATACTTCTTATTAAACACTCTAATAGACTCTTATGAGGAAAGCTCAGTGAATGTGTAGAAAATGCAGAGCAGAGATGAAAAGATTCCATAGCCAATGATATGTTCATAAGTCAGAGGGTTATCCACAAGGTAGAATGAAGAGTTCAAATGAACAGATTACATATAATAAGGATGCATGTAGATGTATATATTTTGTTTAAAATCAAACTATACAAAAACAGTATGAAAAAAACATGGACCAGTATTAGTATGGTGGTGATAAAGGGGGAGTCTTTAAAGTGAAAGTTACTCAGTCGTGTCTGACTCTTTGTGACCCCATGGACTATACAGTCCATGGAATTCTCTAGGCCAGAATACTGAAGTGGGTAGCCTTTCCCTTCTCCAGGGGATCTTCCCAAACCAGGGATCAAGCCCAGGTCTCCTGCATTGCAGGCAGATTCTTTACCAGCTGAGCCACAAGGGCAGCCCAAGAATACTGGAGTGGGTAGCCTATCCCTTCTCCAGCGGATCTTTCTGATCCAGGAATTGAACCCGGGTCTCCTGCATTGCAGGCAGATTCTTTACCAACTGAGCTATCAGGGAATTTTATTATAAACTCATGTGAGCCAAAGTGTGCATGGCTGCCAAGGATCGAATGTGATCTTGGATTACATTAATTATAGTATAATGGGAAGGCTAACTCCATTGCACTTGGTACCTGCCAAATTCTGTCTGGGTTTTTGTATTCAAATCATGGCAGGCTGACAAACTACAGTGGATCTGGGACAGGTAGCCAGGGTGGAAAAGGGTCTGGAACTAATGGTACACTGGAACCAGTTGGTACTCACTTGTTAGAAATTGCTAAGTATTCAGGAATTTAGTGAACTGGTTGTTAACCCCTTGGTATCCTGAAACAGGCTATGGTGGGGTTATTTATTTACACCATGGTAATCAGCAAATGTTACAAACCTCCATCCATAGTTTTTCAGGCACTCTGTCTATCAGATCTAGTCCCCTGAATCTATTTGTCACCTCCAGTATATAATCATAGAGCATTTGATTTAGGTCATACCTGAATAACCTAGTGGTTTTCCCTACTTTCTTCAATTTAAGCCTGAATTTTACAATAAGGAGCTTATGATCTGAGCCTCAGTCAGGACTAGGTCTTGTTTTTACTGACTGTATAGAGCTTCTCCATCTTCAACTACAAAGAATATAATCAATCTGATTTTGGTATTGACTGTCTGGTGATGTCCATGTGTAGAGTCACACAAGTTTGGCCTTTGAGTACAAAATGAAGTGTTGGAGGAAACGAGTGTTTGCTATGACCAGTGTGTTCTCTTGGCAAAACTCTGTTAGCCTTTGTCTTGCTTCATTTTGCACTTCAAGGCCAAACTTTACTCCTGGGATCTCTTGACTTCCTACTTTTGCATTCCAATCCCCAATGATGAAAAGGACATATTTTTTTCTTGTTAGTTCTTGAAAGTCTTGTAAGTCTTCATAGAACCATTTGACTTCAGCTTCTTAGTCATTAGTGGTTGGGGCATAGACTTAGATTACTGTGATGTTGAATGGTTTGCCTTGGAAATGAACTGAGATCTTTCTGTTGTTTTTGAGATTGCACCAAAGTACTGCATTTCAGACTCTTCTGTTGACTGTGAGGGCTTCTCCATTTCTTCTAAGTGATTCATGCCCATAGTAATATATATAATGGTCATCTGAATTAAATTTTCCCACTCCTATCCATTTTAGTTGATTGACTCCTAAAATGTTGATGTGCACTCTTGCCGTCTTCTGCTTGACCATGTCCGATTTAACTTGATTTGTGGACCTGACATTCCAGGTTCCTATGCAGTATTGTGCTTTACAGCATCAGACTCTACTTTCACCACCAGACACAGGCACAACTGAGCATTGTTTCCACTTTGGCCCACCTTTTCATTCTTTCTGGAGCTATATCTCCACTCTTCCCCAGTAGCATATTGGATACCTACTGACATGGCGGGCTCATCTTCTGGTGTCATATCTTTTCATCTTTTCATACTGTTCAGGGAAAGTGGTTGTCTGAGGAAGCCTTACAAATAGCTGAGAAATGAAGAGAAGCAAAAGGCAAAGGAAAAAAGGGAAACTTATACCCAGCTGAATACAGAGTTCCAGAGAATAGCAAGGAGAGGTTAAAAAAAAAAAAAAAAACTTTTGTAAGAGAACAGTGCAAAGAAATAGAGAAAAACAATAGAATGGGAAAGACGAGATCTCTTTAAGAAAATTAGAGATACTAAGGGAACATTTCATGCAAAATGGGTACAATAAAGGACAGAAATGGTATGGACCTAACAGAAGCAGAAGAGGTGGCAAGAGTACACAGAAGAACTGTACAAAAATGGTCATAATGACACAGATAACCACAATGGTGTGGCCACTCACCTAGAGCCAAACATCCAGGTGTGTGAAGTCAAGTGGGCCTTAGGAAGCATTACTATGAACAAAGCTAGTGGGGGTGATGGAATTCCAGCTGAGCTATTTTAAATCCTAAAAGATGATGTGGTTAAAGTGTTGCACTCAATGTGACAAAAAATTTGGAAAACTGAGCAGTGGCCACAGGACTGGGAAAGGTCAGTTTCCATTCCAATCCCGAAGAAAGGTAATGCCAGAGAATGTTCAAACCACCATATAATTGCACTCGTTTCACATGCTCAAGTAAGGTCATGCTCAAAAGCCTCCAAGCTAGGCTTCAGCAGAACATTAACTAAGAACTTCTATATGTACAAGCCAGTTTTAGAAATGGCAGAGGAACCAGAGATCAAATTGCCAACATCCGCTGGATCATAGAAAAAGCAAGAGAATTAAAAAAAAAAACCAACACCTGCTTTATTGACTATGCTAAAGCCTTTGACTGTGTGGATCATAGCAAACTGTGGAAAATTCTTAAAGAGATGGGAATACCAGACCACCTTACCTGTCTCCTTAGAAACCTGTATGTGGATCAAGAAGCAACATTGATGTATGGCAAAACCAATACAATATTGTAAAATAATTAACCTCCAATTAAAATAAATAAATTTATATTAAAAAAAGAAGCAACAGTTAGAACCGACTGTGGAACAACCAACTGGTTCCAAATAGGAAAAGGAGTACATCAAGGCTGTATATTGTCACCTTGCTTATTTAACTTATATGCAGAGTACATCATGCATATGCTGGACTGAATGAAACTCAAGCTAGAATCAAAATTGCCAAGATAAATAACAACCTCAGATATGCAGATGATACCACTCTAATGGCAGAAAAACGAAGAGGAGCTAAAGAACTTCTTGATGAGGGCAAAATGGGAGAGTGAAAAAACTGACTTGAAACTCAACATTAAAAAAACTAAGATCATAGCATCCAGTCCCATCACTTCATGGCAAATAGATGGGGAAAAAGTGGAAACAGTCACAGATTGTATCTTGGTCTCCAAAATCACTGTGGATGGTGACTGCAGTTACAAAATTAAAAGACACTTGCTCCTTGGAAGAAAAGCTCTGACAAACCTAGACAGCCTATTAAAAAGCAGAAACATCATTTTGCCAACAAAAGTCTGTGTAGTCAAAGCTATGGTTTTTCCAGTAGTCAGGTATGAATGTGACAGTTGGACCATCAAGAAGGCTGAGCGCTGAAAAATTGATGCTTTCCAATTGTGGTGCTGGAGAAGACTCTTGAAGATCCCTTGGACAGCAAGGAGATCAAGTCAGTCAATTTTAAAGGAAATCAGTCTTCCCTGGTGGCACAGACAGTAGTCGACTCATTGGAAAATACCCAGATGCTGGGAAACATTGAATGGACATGAGTTTGAGCAAGCTTTGGGAGATGGTGAAGGACAGGGAATCCTGGCGTGCTGCAGTCCATGGTGTCATAAAGAGTGGGACACTACTGTGTTACTGAACAACCACAAAAGGAAATCAACCCTGAATATTCATTGAAATGACTGATGCTGAAGCTCCAATACTTTGGCCACCTGATGTGAAGAACTGACATCTTGGAAAAGACCCTGATGCTGAGAAAGATTGAGGGCAGAAGGAGAAGGGGGCGACAGAGGATGAGGTGGTTGGATGGCATCACTGACTCATTGGTCATGAGTTTGAGCAAGCTCCGGGAGATGGTGAAGGACAGGGAAGCCTGATGTGCTGCAGCCCATGACTGAACAACAGTGAACAATCAGCAAACACTATAAAACCTTTTTGTTTTCCAGACAGTGTGTCTGCTAGGATGTCACTCTCAATAATGCCATGATTTGAAGAGTGATTAAAGGCAGACAAGGTTGTACATTCAATTAAAAAAAAAAAACCAAAGTGAGGAGAGGGTGAAGACTTTAGAGCAGTCTTTAAATATTTAGAGTTTAGATCTTTTTCAGCAAATCAGAGCAATCTTCTCCAACACTTCTATCTTTAAGGACAGAACAGCCTGCACTCTACAACCTCCTGACCCATCCAGAGGTGTGGCCCCAACTGCCAGATATTAGTGGGTTTCTCATATTATCTTTTAAAAGTTATGCAAATTTTATATTTTGCTCCACAAATGATCCATATGTCTCTGAATATAAAAAAATAATGGATTGAAGAGGGACTTCTCAAACTTTTCTGTGTACAAATCACCTGGGGAAATCATTAACATGTGGGTTCCAATTGAGTAGTTATGGAAGAAAGACTGAGATTCTGAATTTCTAACAAGCCCCCAGGTGGTGCCAAAGCTGCTGGTCTGTGCATACTTTGAGTAGCAAGGGTTTCAATGATGGACCAGTCTCTTTTCTTGCTTTCTTTCCCCCAACTCCAAATTATAGTAAATTTAGCACCTAGGGTATTTAATCTGTATTTAATTTCTGTCTCTGATGGAGACATAAGCTTCTAGGAGTATACACATGTGCTTCTGAAAAACTTGGAGTTAAAGCTTTTTTGACTTACTTATTTATTTCACTTTTTGTCCTCTTGTAGAATTCCTTTTTACTGAACAGCACTTCAGCCTTTGTACTTTCTGCCTATATTGAGTGTGATTATGAAAAACAGTGGAAGAAATTTGTTCATTGACCCATTGTAGGAAAATTGTCCAGGACCTCATCCACTATGTTACATTCTGTTCTCTGTTTGAGGACTCAGCAGGGAACAAAACAGACACATATTTCTGCTCTCATGGAGTCTTTCTTCCATGTCTCTTCCCTCAGGTTGTTAGGAAATATGGAAGCACGTTGGCGGCCACCTCCAACAACTCTAAAAGACATGGTAAAAGATATATCTGGTTTGAATGTGGCTCCTGGTGTATGAATTTCTAACCCTCATGTTCTCTTTACAGGATTGTCTCAACTTTTCATTTTTCTCTTTGGATACCCTGTGCATATTATTAGTTGTAAGTAGCCTCTAATCCTCTATGGAATGAGGCAGTATATAAATAAATCATTAAATATGTGGGGCTGGAAAAATCAGAACTAAAGCCAATGCAGTAAAGTTATAGGGAATCAAACTTTAGCCTCATATACAAATAGTCTGATGTCCTGAAAAGAAATGGCTCGACTTACAATACAGGGGCTTTTTGGATACTAATATTGGCAGTTCACTTTTGGGGAATTTTGACATGATGCTTCCCAACATGAAGGGCATCCGTACTAGATAATCCCTCAGGTGCCTTTCACTAATCTGATTGTATTTGTCCATGATTCCAGTTCTTCTGTAGACAAGAGTAATAGCTCCTCCTTTGCCTACTAGCCTCAGCATCTATTGGAGAAGATGAGCCTTTAGGGATGGTGGTGGCTCTGGGGAATCCCACATGTTGGGGGCAGTTTTGGTGTGAGAGAGAGGGGCTTCTGCTAGAAAAGCAACCTGGGGCTCAAGTCTTCCACCTGGGATGTGTTTTGTGATACTCACTAAAATCTAAACTCCTGCTTTTTCTTCTAACTTGTCTTGATCCAATTCATGGTTTTCTTCAGATGAATAAAATATCCTTGTATTTATAGTGGATGCCGTAAACCAGCCAGTCGTCATATTTTTTATATCATAAGCAGCTGCTCTTTGAGCCAACACAGAGTAAAAGAGGCCGATTTGTATTTTTACAACCAGATATGAAACCAGCTTTCAGTAATTTGGGAAGCACGTGCTGCCACTCGTGATCCTCAGGGTGCTCGTGTTTAAATATGTCCCTAAAGGTTGCAGAGACTACAATTAATATAACGCTGAAAGCGTTAAGTCACTTACTTGAAAACAGGAAATTTGAAAGAATTAATTGATTTTAACTTCAATATGAAATATTGGCACTTGTAATGATACTACTCTATGAATAGATAGAGGCAGCATTTATGACCTTTTTAACTACATTCCGTTCACTGAAAAATGACAACTATGCTAAAGAAATACTTTCCTCCTTGCTGCCGGCTTCTCCCAATGAGAGCTTTTAGCAAAGGGCATAGAAAGTCCTGCCAATAAATAACAAAAATTTACTATCCCCACCATCATTTTACAATCTTGCCCTCCCACAAGAGGAACACAGAGAGCAGACTAGATGAAATCAACCTGCTTTGCTCAGCACCAAGGACATATTATTCCTCAAACTGGGCACATAAGCTGGGGGGGAGTGGGGTGGGAATTGTCTAGAAGAAATTTACAGACTGAAAATGATGTTGCCCTAGGCATGCTTTGTGGTGATTGTTGTCATCATCATCATCATTATTCTAATTTTCTACCACTAATGGATATCTGCCCCAATTTTTTCCAATGCCACAAAAATTGGAATTGTCTTCCCCTTCTGAAGACACTGAAAGACAGAAATCCCTTGAGTCGAAAGCCATCTAGAAGGAATCATTTCTGTATTCCTTTTGTGGGACTGAACATTCCTCTCCTGTAAGAGAGAGACTAGGAAGCTTTAGAAAGTGCGTCTTCAGACTCCTTGAATTGAGGAAGGAAAAGAGACAGAGCCAGAAAGAACTTAACTGGAATGAAAGGCATTTTCCTGGACGCTGCTCTCCTGAATTAATCAGGTCCAGCATGGGAGGCTTAAAGAGCTTGTTGGGGAAAAATTCCTTTCTTGTATGACTATTTCTAGCCAGACTGCATGTAGAGGAGTGCATTCTAGCCTTTGGTCCGGGCCATTGCAACCAAAATCCAAACAACTGTTTGTTATTCTTATAAGGATCTTTGATGATATGAAAGGAAATAGCAGGATGTACAAAAAGACCCAAATTTCTCTCCATTAGTGGTTTCAAGGGCTCTTGGTATAGTGATTCTTGAAATTACAATTACAGTTCATGAAGTTTCTTGGGCAAAGCCCAGCTATTAGATTTGGTTTAAGAAAAGGATCAGGAAGTGCTCAGCCTCTATGTCAGAGAACCTCAGCTTTACCCGCCTTGTTTGAGTCTTTAGGAAAATAGCTTGCACTGGGGGGTGGAAAAAATGTGTCTTTCTTCCTTAGTAAGCACGTCTTTTTAAAACTTAATTCAAGTTCTCTTTTGTCTCCATGTTCTGGAGTTTAATTCCTACATACAGGCTATTATTGTCATAGCTAATCCCTTACTGCCCTAAATACATCTATTATTATGCTGCAGATTTCAATAAATTCTTATTACTCTTTGAGTTACAGCAATGGTATACCCAAACTCTCCCCAAGAAAAACATGCACAGGAGCAAGAGGCAAGTCACCAGTGATAACTGGCTGTTTACAATGGATCAGGCACTGGGCTAGACGTTTTTACCAATGCGATTTTAAGCCTCCATCCATATGCTGTGGGCTTCCCCAGTGGCTCAGTGGTAAAGAATCCACCTGCAGTGCAGGAGACACAGGAGACCTGGGTTCGATCCCTGGGTCAGGAAGATCCCCTGGAGCAGGAAATGGCAACCCACTGCAATATTCTTGCCTGGAGAATCCCATGGATGGAGGAGCCTGGCGGGCTACAGTCCATGGGGTAGCGAAGAGTTGGACACGACTAAAGTGACTGACCATGCCTGCCATCACATGCTGTAAGGATAGTATAATTAGCCCCACCTTAGAGATGAAGAAACTGAGGCTCCCTTTCAAGGACATTCAGCCATTTCCCCCAATTTCTACAGTTTGCACACAGATAGTCTGACCACAGAGCCCATGATTTCTGATATGCCAAAATGCCTCTTGCTAAGGACAGATGATATAGTCTCCATTGGGCAGATGGCAGTATTTAAGGCTAAGAAGATTTTTAACTTTCCCAAACTCCCAGAGTAATCCTTGCCAGGTCAATATTCCTGGAAATCTGTTAACTGTACCAAGCCATTCAGTACAGAGACTCAAGACAGATCATCTGGCTGAATCAAAGTGTTGCTAGAGCAGTGTATAGACTATTTAAGAGAAACTCTGACTTGATTATGCAACCTCTCAAAAGGTTCCATCATCTGATACAGTCTTCATGGGGGATTGGTCCCAGGACTCTTGCAGGGTTGTACCAAAATCTGCAGCTGCTCAAATCCTTTATATAAAATGACTCAGTATAGTCTGTCTGCTCTATGCACAGGTTTTCCACCCATGGATTCAACCAACCATAAATCAAAATACCAAGGTCCAGCTGTACTCAGTGTAAAGAATAACTTCAGATCAAAGCTTTCCTCAGGGATGGTAGATTCCTTCCCACTATGACATCTACTAACTTGGTTATGTTATACTGTCTCATTGGTGGCCTGCAACCATTCATCTTTACTATTTTGTTGCACTAGCTCATTAGTGGGGTTTCCTATATTCATGACAGCAGTGGGGGATTCTGATTTCCCTCCTGAGCTATACAAGCATGGTACCCATCAGTGTTGAGTCATGAGTCAAAAGCTGTGTTTCTACACTATTCCTGGGACTACAGCTCAGAGAATAAATATGCACTCCAATAGGCCTCATTGGAGCTGTTCCTGGATACTCCCACCCATAAAAGTTTAACAGAATGGGACAAAGACACCTTCCCCATTACTTATACAAACTTACCCTGCACATCTGTGTCTGTGGGGGACTCCCTGGATTTCTGCATACCTCATAGGAGACTCGGGTCAGGGCAGTAGATAGACTCTAGTAGGTGAAGGCTAACAGCTGGTCATTAAAATCCATCTGCCCCATCAACCATAGTAATAGAGTTGTTGCCAGACATGTTGAGTACCCTTCCCATGTTCTTCTATTTTAGCCCTTCTGTATGGCTAACACTATATTTAAACATGACTGCCTGGCTACACATTTCCCAGCATTCCTTGCAGCTATTTATGGCCATCTTACTATGCTCTATACCAGCGGTTCTCAAAGCATCAGCATCATCTGAGAGTTGGTTAGAAATGCAAGTTCTTGGGCCCCACCCAAGAAACTCTGAGATTAGGGCCCACAGTGTGTGTTTTAACAAGTCCTCTGGGGGATTCTGATGCAGGCTAATGTTCTTGAAACTGGAATGTGAATAGAAATAATGTGTGTCCCTTCAGTGCCTACTCCAGGGGATTTTCCCAAACAGGGATGGATTCCAGGTCTCCCGCATTGCAGGCGGATTCTTTACCATCAAAGGCACCAGGGAAGCCCATGAATACTGGAGTGGGTAACCTGTCACATGGCAACCCACTCTAGTATTCTTTCCTGGAGAATCCCCATGGACAGAGGAGTCTGGCAGACTACAGTCCATGGGGTCGCAAAGAGTCAGACAGGACTGAGCGACTAAGCATGGCTTCAGTGCCTAGATCTAAAGACATTGAATATGCCTCTTCCATGCTTCTTGCTACTTTCAGGCTAGAACCAGACAAGCTTTAACCATGCAGGTGGTGACAATGCTTTAAGGAAGGTTTTATGATAAGTTTTTAAATGCGTAGGGTGAAAAACATAGGATTAAAAAGAAAGCCATTTGTATTTATCAAGTCTGTGAAATTGTACTGTATGTACATTTATAGTAATGCATTAGCTAACAAGATCTGATAGTGGGTCTAATGACTTCCATAAATCCAACTATCTGCAATAATTATAATATGAGATGGAGAGTATCTGTGATTTCTATTGGTGACAAAGTCCCATGTGTGTGTGTGTACTCAGCTGTGTCTGACTCTTTGTGACCCCATGGACTATAGCTCACCAGCCTCCTCTGTCCATGGAATTCTCCAGGTAAGAATACTGGAGTGGGTTGCCATTCCCTCCTCCAAGGGATCTTCCCAACCCAGGGATCAAACTCGTGTCTTGTGTCTCTTGCATTGACAGACGGGTTCTTTACCACTAGTGCCTCCTGGGAAGCCCAACAAAGTCCCGGGTACTGCTAATACTACTATGAGTTGTTGTCTATATTCATAATATAAGGAAATGCTGAGTTTCAATCAGGGATTTGTGGTAGACCCAATTCTGGCCCCCAAAGGTATCCATGTCCTAATCCTCAGAACGTGTGACTTTTGCCTTACATGGTAAGAGAGACTTTACAGAAAATGTGTTTAGGTTAGAATACCGAGATGGGAAATCATCCTGGATTATTCAGGTGAGCCCTAAACAAAATCACAAGTGTCCTCCTGATCTCTAGAACTTTAAGAGAATACATTGTGTTGTTTAAAGTCACCAAGTTTGTAGTAATTTGTTACAGCAGCAGTGGGAAACTCATACAAGATTAGTTAAAATAATGATAATTTTCCCCCATGCAAGTTCATGAACCTCCAGAATTTGATCCATGGGCCCCCAAGTTAAGGATCCTTTCCCCTAGGGGTTTGGCAAACTACAAAATGGAAGGAACCTGAGTCCCTAAATGACTCTAGGGAGCAGAGCTGCCTGGGTTCTCTTTGTTATAGTACCTTAGCTTCCCTTAACTATTATGAGGAGTCGGAAATTCCTCAAGAGAGGATAGGGGATAGATGTAAAGAAATCATATGTGTACAGGAGAAAGAGTAAGGAGCAAACAGTGCTGGTGAGCAGTCGGGGCTGGAAACTCAACAACCAGAAAGTTCAAACATTAGCCAAATATGAAGAAATAAAAGAATATCCAGTTTAACTATACAGGTTAATTTTTCATATCAATGAATTAAAAATGTTTAAATTCACTCTAGTATAGAAATATATAAATTATATTAGAAAGTGATTATAATTTAATTACAGTTTTTATTTCCTTTAATGCCTCAAATGCTTTCCTGTAAAGTTAGGGGGAAATTATCAATTTTTTTCTTGAATGTAATTATGATTTTGGAGCTTCCATCAGTATACAAAAGTCAAGTTGATTTTTATACATTAAGAGTTTTACATATCAGGAAAATAATTTTCAAAACTATACCAATTATACTGATAACAGAAGTATATAATGTATCTAAGAATAAATCTAATAAAAATATTTAAGAATTCCATGAAATAAATGGTAAAATTTTATTGAAAGGTGTTAAAGAAAATCTAAATAAGTCATTTATGAACATAATTATGTTCATAGGTAGGAGGATTCTACTGTCCCCAAATTGATCTACAAATTCAGTGGAATTCCAGCAAGCTTGATCTTGGCATACTGTTTCTAAAGCATACATGAATAATAATACCCAAGGATAGCCCAGATGCTTCTATAAAGAAGAGAAAGCAGGTGGAGAAATTTGACTCCCCAGATATCATGACTTGTTATGTAACTATAGTAAAGTCACTGTACTCTTGACAAGGGCTAGACAATGAAACAGAAAAGAAACCCCAGACAGAGACGCATACATATATGAAAACCTGATATATGACAGTTATAACTGCAAGTTGGGAAGAAAAAATGAACTATTTGATACATGGGTTTGGGAAAATCGGCTATCCCTAAGGGGAAAGAATGAAAATGAATCCCTATGTCATTTACACCATATGAAATGAACCGTTACATCCATTCCAGATGGATTAAGAACTTAAATGTAAAAGGCAAACCTTAAAAACTTTTAGAAGAAAATGAGAAAATATTGATATGACTACCCTGGGAGTAAGGAATGATTTCTTAAATAAGACACAAAAATTTAAACTTTAAAGAAAAAGATTGATGCATTTGGTTACATTAAACTTCAGAACTTCTTTATGTAAAAAAATTAATAAAGTGAAAAAATAGCCACAATTTTAATGAAGATATTTGCAAGACATAAAACTAACAATTCTTATCCAGAATGTATGTATGTATGAAATCCATTTTTATACAAGCTCACACATCTTTATGTGTGTTTGTGTGTTTTCTATTGCTGTGTAACAAATAACCCCAACACTTATAAGTTTAAAGCAATGCACATTTATGACCTCACAGTTTCTGTAGCTCAGGAATCTGGACGAGGGTTAGTAGGGTCCTCTGCTTCAGGCCCTCTCACAGGTGGCAGTCATCTCAAAGACAGACTGGGCAGGATCCTCTTCCAAGCTCACACTCATGTGGTTGTTGGCAGGACTCGGTTCCTCGCGAGTTGTTGGACTGGGGCCTCAGTTCCTCATGAGCTGTTGGCAGGAGGCCTCTCTCAGTTCCTTGCCACGTGGGGCAATCTACAGAGCCTCTCATACATGGCAGTTGGCCTCATTGGAGGAGCAAGCCAGAGGGCAGCAGAGGCTGCCAGCAAGAGAGAGTGTGCTAGCAAGACACAGTCACAGTGTTTTGTAACCTAATCTTGGAAGGGACACCTCATCACTTTTGACATATTCCATTTATTGGAAGCACATCACTAGGTCCAGTCCACACTCAAGGGGAAGGATTACAGAAGAGCATGAGTATCAGGATTTGGGGATCATTGGAAGTCATCTTAGAATTCTGCCTATTACAGTACCTATTAACCCAAGAGAAAACTATGTGAAAGGCTTTAGCAAATATTTTATAAAAAGAGAAACACAAATGACCCATACGCAATTGAAAAGCTTCTCATTTCTTTAATAATTAACCAATTAATTATTAATACCACCATGAGATACCATTTCATGCCGACCAAAAAGCAAAATTAAAAAGTGACCATAACAAATGTTGACTATTTCTGTATCTTAGAGCAATACTATTCTGTATATACTGTTGATAAGTGTGTAAATTGGTACAACAAAATTTTGGAAAAGAATTTGGCATTGCCTAGTAAAGTTCACATGCAGAAACCTTCAGCCTACTAATTTTACTCTAAAGAAACCCTTGTGCATGTCCCCCAGGAGAGATGTATAGCAATGTACATAGCAGCCTCATTTATGATAGGCAAAAACTGAAAAGCAATGTCCAACACTGGTAAAATGAATAATTTGTGACATAATCATGCAGTAGAATAATACACAGCATTGAAAATGGATAAATGATGCCTTTACACATGAATATGGAGAAACATTAAAAAGCAAAATGCTGAGTGAAATAAATAATGCACAAAAATATTTGTATAGTATGATTCCTTTTATGTAAGATTCAAGGAAAAGAAAAGCCAAAGAACTTATATATCTGTATCTCTATCAAGGACATGATTAACATGAGTAGATTAATGGTTTTCAGAGGTGAGGGATAGAATAGTGTCAGGGAGGAGACATACAGGAGTGTCAAAAGGGTTGATCAGTGTGTACTTATGTGGTTTTCATTATTTATTATGTTAACAGTGAACCCACAATGTGTTATTTTGTGTATATGTTTTTTCCATGCTAAAAATGTGTGGAAAAATAACCATAGCTGATGTTTATTGAACATTCCTCTGTGCCAGCCACATTGCAGATGTTCTCATTGAAAAAATGAATTTTGTGCTTTTATTCTTAATTATTTATTTTACTTTTGGGAGTGTTTACCTAAAAACAAATTAGAACATATTGTGGTTAAAACAAGGGAGAAATGATGTGATAATAAAAACAATGAGGAAAATACTAATAGCCAATTCGGGAATAATTTTGAATATAGAATTTTAAAACCGTTTAATCTACCCATAGAACCCTCTGAAGCAA
The DNA here is from genome assembly GCF_014754425.2 of Oryx dammah. Lineage (NCBI taxonomy): Eukaryota > Metazoa > Chordata > Mammalia > Artiodactyla > Bovidae > Oryx > Oryx dammah. Next base: position 116,296,405 of record NW_024070207.1, read on the forward strand.
AAGTTGCCACATGGACAATGAGACTAGATTAGAGTTTCTCCACCTCAGCATTATTGACATTTTGTGCTGGATCATTCTTTGTTGTCAAGGGCTGTCCTGTGCACTGTAGGGTGTCAAGCAGTGTCCCTGGCCTCCACCCACTAGATACTAGTAGGACACCTTCCCTAGTTGGGACAAAAATGTCTCCAGACATGGCCAGATGTCTCCTGAGAGGCACAACTCTCCCTGGTTGAGATCCATCCAATTTAGATGGTCTTGGCGTGTTCAATGGAAGTACACATATAGGAAACCTATTGCATGTCTATTTCATATTCCCTTGGTAGTTCTTGTCCATTCATTTATTTGCCCAACATTTATTGAGGTACATTCTCTAAGAACTAAAGATTAAGGAGCTTCAATAGTTATGTCATCATCCCAGGTATCTTGAATATTACTCACTTGCCAGCAGAGGTGCCAGCTCAGAAAGAACCCAACAGTTTATAATCACCATCCTGTACTTTTTAAATTTCGAGTTTCTTTAAAATGAAATAGAGGGACTTCCCTGGTGGTCCAGTGGCTAAGAATCTGCCTCCCGATGTAGGGGCACAGGTTTGATCCCTGGCCCAGGAACTAAGATCCAACATGCCTCGAGGCAACTAAGTCTGTACATTACAACTACTGAGTCCACAAGCTGCAACTACTGAAGCCCGCGCACCACAGCTGCTGAAGCCTGTGTGCCCTAGAGCCTGTGCTCGACAGCAAGAGAAGCCACTGCAGTGAGAAGCCCGCACACCACAGCCAGAGAGCAGCCCCTGCTCACCGAGCAACTAGAGAAAGCTGGTGCACAGCAATGGAGATCCAGCACAGCAAAAAACTAATTAATTAATTAGAAAAAATAAACAGTGAGGTAGACTTCGGCAGGATTCAAAGATGCATTAGTGACCAATAGATTTTTACTGACCTTAAAGGGAGCCACTTATGCCCTCCATAAATCAGGGCTAATGCGGTTTCTTTGAAGTTTTGTTCAGTTTAGCATATGAGGAGCTTCCAGCTATGTAAATTCAGTGGTTGCTTTAATTGATTTAATCATAACCTGAGCTAAGTGGATATGCTGAAAGCAAGATTGACCTGTATTAAAAATTTAAGGAAAGGACATTTTAAAAAGTTAATGCATGCACTTATATGCATGCATAGATAGTTTTTCTATTCTCATATGAGAAAGATTTTCAATCTCTTCTGTACATAGTAAGTGTAGGCTGCAGACTTTATCAAGCCCTTTGGATATTCATTTTCTTCGCTTAGTCATTTTAAAGACTTTCCTCTAGCTGTGCATGATTTGCTCTTTCTCTGTCCTTGCTCATATTTTTAAATCGTGCATTTACAAGGAATAAAAAGAAACTCCTAACTTGCAGTGTAATTGTGCACAAGGAGTGTATTTTGGTCCCTGCCGCTGTGTCAGAGCCTCAGAGCAAGGATGCTGTTGCCATGGAGACAGAGATGTTGAGCTGGTTTCATCACCTTTGCCCTGCTATTTAAAATCATACTCACAGCAAAGCTCTGGCAGACATAGGGCTTTCTCTATGAGGTAGGTCAACCACCTCCTCCCTTTTTCTCTTTTAAAAACAACAACTTGGCAGATTAATGCCATTTTCATTTATGACTGTTATAAAACGTAATGTAAATATCCTCCTGCACAGAATGAATGGGTAGCTCTTTGTGTTGTCTTGTTCCAGCATGAAGCTGAAATTCCTTGAGAGTTTGCCAAAACCAGTTCCTTTAATGGATTCTGCTTAGGGTATACTCTCTTTCTTAGCTTTCTGAGAGTACCAGAGCAGTGGGCGAAGAACAGAGAGATGCCAAGGACATGATAGGATGAAGTGAAAAGCAATAGAAAGGAAGTTAATCACAGGCTTTCAAAATGTTGTTTAAACAAACCCCCACTGTGCTTGGAAGTAGTCACTCTCATACACTGGTGGTGAATGATTGGGACCGTACCACCTTTCTGGGGGCAATTTGGTAATACACATCAAAAGACTTAAAAATGTCCTTTGCCCTATCAGTGACAATTCTAGCAAGTTTTTCTAAGAGAACATGCATGAATGTAAACAAAGATTTGTGTACAGGATTGTTCTTCACAGTTTTGTTTATAATTTATTAAATATGAGTGAGGTCATGTTTTAATAATGGAAGGAAGTTAATTAAAAATCTTCAGGTCTGTTTTGCTTTTGTTTTTTTGGTCATGCCTCGTGGCTTGCGGGATCTTAGTTACCTGTCCAGGTCTTGAAATCGGGCCTTCGCCAACAAAAGCTCCAAGTCCTAACCACTGGAGAGCCAGGGAATTCCCATCACAGTTTTATTTATGATGGTGGAAAACAAGAAATAATCAGTTTCAAGAACATGTCCATAAAAAGGATTGATTAAATTAATTCTAGTACATCACACAATGGAACATGAGGCAACTATATTAAATAATAGTGCAGAAGCTTATTTACTAACTTGAAAAGATGTTCAAGTGATATTATTTTTTTAACAAAAAGCAGGTTACAAATCACTAATACTAAGCATGTTCATATTCCATAAAAATGAATTATAGAAACATACACATATACATTTGGGGAAATGAAGTTTATATGTCAAATTTTGGTTCTTTGAGTGTTGTAATTTCCTCTTTTTACTTCTCTAATTTATCAGTTTTACAGTGACCCTCCATTACTCGCATAATTTTAAGTCTATTAATAAATAGTTGTACTTATGTTAAGATATTTTTAAATTAAAAAAGCCCTAGAAACTTTCTTTAAGAAAGGAAATTTCTGTTAGCCATGGGAGGGGGGTTCAGGATGAGGAACACGTGTACGCCTGTGGTGGATTCATGTTGATGTATGGCAAAACCAATACAATATTGTAAAGTAATTAGCCTCCAATTAAAATAAATAAATTTAAATTTAAAAAAAAAAAAGAAAGGAAATTTTTACTCAATGTCCTGAGAATTCCAAGACTAACTCACTGCCTTCTGTTCTCAAATTAATTCTTTAAAAATTTGGAGGGACAATTTATTATTTTGGATCCCACGAAAGACAGCTAGTTAAATCCAGTTGAAAGCATTGAACCTACTGAATTTTTGAGTTATTGTCAACCATTGTCCAGAATAGCCCCCAAGAAAGCAGGTCTCACACTATCCATCACCTCATAGAACTGTCGGCTCCTCAAATAACAACCTCCCTGAGTACCAGCTCTGTAGAGGGGAGGCACCAGCTGCTGAGAGAGCTGAGATGAGCTGCAGATGAGGGGATTTAATAGTCCCATCTCTGCCCTCTCCGAACCCTGCCTTGGGGGTGCAGGGATGGGGGTGGGGAATAAACCTTGAGCAAATCATAAATAAACTTCCAGCTTCTGCCTAGGATATGATTGCAACCCTCCATGCGTGTTCTCTCTCTCTCACACATACACACACACCACAGATGAATTTGTCATTTTAGCAATGGCAACTTTTTCCAACTCGATGGGAGGAGGGTGGCCGTGAAACAGTGAGTTTTCCCTAATCGTCTGTATTTATTTCCTTTTCAAATGGAGAAGACTTGAAAAGTGAAAGTGAAAGTCAGTCACTCAGTCATGTCCAACTCTTAGAGATTCCTGTGGACTGTAGCCTGTCAGGCTCCTCTGTCCACGGAATTTTCCAGGCAAGAATACTGGAGTGGGTTACCATTTCCTGCTCCAGGGGATCTTCTCTACCCAGGGATCAAACCCAGGTCTCCTGCATTGCAGGCAGATTCTTTGCTAACTAAGCCACTGGGGAAGACTTGGAGGAGTCCAAAATAATGTGCAGAAGTGTTTAATGTGAACAGTTGAGACACAACCTCAGAGTTCATCACTCAGATAACTCTCCCTCACTCCAATTTTCTCAGCACCACCACAACAAACCGATAAATTCGGGGGCACAACGAAGCCTGCAATAGCCTGAATGAGATTTTTATGAGCCCATTGGAATGCATGGACGCCACATTAACTGTGGAAATCTTGAAAGTGCCTGGTGGGAGAAGCGGCCCTTTCCAGTGCCCCTTTGCTACTCTGCTCCTGGACCATCATGGCCTTCGTTCTCTGCCAGACCTGACAGGGAACCTGAGAGCCCTGAGCTCCCTGGATCCGTCCCAAGACTTCACTCTCAGGGGGTCTTCCCTGGTATTCCAGTGGTTAGAGCTCCGGGCTTCCACTACAGGGAAGATCGATCCCTGGTCAGGAAACGAATATCCCACATGGTGCATAGTGGGGCCTAAAAGAAAAAAAGTAACAAAAACCTTCACCCTCAGGTTTCCGTTGACTTCCTGCCCTCCGTGGGTCCAGAGGCAGCCCTGTCGCTGGGCAGTGAGGCAGATCAAAGGCAAAATGCCTCCTCAGGTTGCCACTGACTGAGCACTTCAAATGATAGCCTTTAATCACAAGAGGATCATCTGCATGGGCTTTGGACTTTGAAAAATAATATTGACCAAGAGGTACCAGACAGAAAGGCCTAGGAAAAAGAAAAAAGCACACTAAAATGCAGGGGAGAAAACATATGTCCATACTAAATATAAGGCAGGCCATTGCTTTTTATTTCCCCAATTTTGTTTTATATATGGTACTTTTCTGAAAAAATAAATGTCAGAAAGGATCTGTATTTCAGGTTAGTTCAGCCAAATTTTACTTCACCTCTCTATGCCTCACTATTCTCTTCTGTAAAATAGTAATAGAAATAGAAGCTGCCTCGTAGGGTTGTTCTGATGGTGAAATGAATTAGCCTGTGTAAACCCCCAAAAGCCCCTGGCACATGGTGAATGCTCAGTAACTACCATTGTCACTATCATTACTAAGCATCCCCTACTACCAGGCCTTCTGCTGAGACTTGTATATGTAATAGTTGGGTTTTTTTTGTCATGAAAAAAACCTTTATTTTGTATTGAGGTATAGCCGATTGACAATATTATGATAGTTTCAAGTGAACAGCAGAGGAACTCAGCCATACATATACATGTATCCATTCTCCCCCAAATTCCCCTCCCATCCAGGCAATGCTGCCACATAACATTGAGCAGAGTTCCCTGTGCTATACAGTAAGCCGTTGTTGGTTATCTGTTTTCAATATAGCAGTGTGTACATGTCCACCCCAAATTCCCTAACTATCCCTTCCCCCATCCTCCCCTTTCCCCAGTAACCATAAGTTCATTCTCTAACTTAGAGAGTCTGTTTCTGTTTTGTAAATAAGTTCATTTGTATTATTTCTTTTTAGAATGGTTGACTGTTTTTTCTTGAACTGTATCATTCCACTGTATGAACACTAACCATTCTCCTATCCTTGAACACTGGAATTATTTTTTTTTTTTTGGCTATTATTGATGATGCTATAAAGCATCTTGTGCTTGTCCTTTGCAGGATGTATGCACCCATTTCTTTAGGGTACACATCTTGGAGTATAGTTACTAGATTCAGTTTCAGTTCAGTTCAGTTCAGTTCAGTCGCTCAGTTGTGTCCGACTCTTTGTGACCCCATGAATCGCAGCACGCCAGGCCTCCCTGTCCATCACCAACTCCCAGAGTTCACTCAGACTCACATCCATCGAGTCAGTGATGCCATCCAGCCATCTCATTCTCTGTTGTCCCCTTCTCCTCCTGCCCCCAATCCCTCCCAGCATCAGAGTCTTTTCCAATGAGTCAGGTCTTTGCATGAGGTGGCCAAAGTACTGGAGTTTCAGCTTCAGCATCATTCCCTCCAAAGAAATCCCAGGGTTGATCTCCTTCAGAATGGACTGGTTGGATCTCCTTGCAGTCCAAGGGACTCTCAAGAGTCTTCTCCAACACCACACTTCAAAAGCATCAATTCTTCAGCACTCAGCTTTTTTCAAAGTCCAACTCTCACATCCATACATGACCACTGGAAAAACCATAGCCTTGACTAGATGGACTTTTGTTGGCAAAGTAATGTCTCTGCTTTTCAATATGCTATCTAGGTTGATCATAACTTTTCTTCCAAGGAGTAAGCGTCTTTTAATTTCATGGCTGCAGTCGCCATCTGCAGTGATTTTGGAGCCCCCCAAAATAAAGTCTGACACTGTTTCCACTGTTTCCCCATCTATTTGCCATGAAGTGATGGGACCAGATGCCATGATCTTCGTTTTCTGAATGTTGAGCTTTAAGCCAACTTTTTACTCTCCTCTTTCATTTTAATCAAGAGGCTTTTTAGCTCCTCTTCACTTTCTGCCATAAGGGTGGTATCATCTGCATATGAGGTCATTGATATTTCTCCAGGCAATCTTGATTCCAGCTTGTGCTTCTTCCAGCCCAGTAGATGCTGCCAAATAGTTTCCAAAGTATTATTAATACTTTTGGGCTTCCCAGGTGGTGCTAGTGGTAAAGAACTTGCATACCAATGCAGGTGACATAACAGACACAGGTTCGATCCCTGGGTCGGGAAGATCCCCTGGAGGAGGGCATGACAACCCACTCCAGTATTCTTGCCTGGAGAATACCATGGACAAAGGAGCCTGGCAGGCTACAGTCCATAGGGTCACACAGAGTTGGACATGACTGAAGCGGCTTAGCAGGCACGCCAATACTTATTATTAAGCACTTATTTTGTGTCAAGCATGGAACCATGGAGCTGCAGAATAAACAGGACACAATCTCTACCCCACAGAGTTAGAAGTGCTACCCCCACTGACTAGCACTTGAAATGTCTTGGCTTTTACTCTCCCCCTTTATCTGCCAGTAGAACAGTATGAGTACCAACAAAATAGAATTGTTGAGAAGGAGGGAATATCAGCAGTGTGCTCCCAGTCTCCCAGATCACAAAGTCAGTTAGCAGCAGAACTAGAATTAGGAGAGGAAGAACAACAGCAAAAGTCCTCTATGCAACTTGGTCAGAAACCTTCAAATGGATGCCATCCTGGGCTTTACCCAGTAGTGGGTAGTTCCTGCCCCTGCCTGCCTTTATTAGATCAATGTTTGGTACATCAGCAGAGCATATCTAGGACCCTGGGGGAGCTCCTGAAATCCTTTTCTGTGCTCTTGAAAATCCCAGAATTGAGCTAGCTGAACTAACCCTTAGTTTGGCTCCAGGAAAAGGCATACAAGAGGAACATCAATCAATACCTACCTTTCCATCAGCGTAAGGAACTTGGCCATCTTAAAAGAAAAGAGAGAAATAAAATATTCTGATAACTACAGTTAAATGTTCTCCTCACTACTGATCAATACAGCCTAAATTCAGTGTAGAGATGAATGGATCTGAACAGTCCTGGGCAGAGGGGATAGACCAGGGTTTCTCCACCTCGGCACTATTGACAGTTTGGACTAGATAACTCTCTGTTGTTGGAGGCTGTCCTGTATATTGTAGGATGTTCAGCAGCAGCCCTGACCTCCACTCATAGATGTCAGTTGTGACAGCCAAAACTGTTTCTAGACATTGCCAAATGTCCCTTTGGGAGCAAAAGTATCCCTGCCTGAACCACTGGGATATACTTACTGGGTAAGAATGTGGGACAGTTGAATTTTTATAATTTTCATCATTTCAAATCCTGAAGTTGTAAAGATTGTAAAGCAAAACAGCTGACATTTAATATCACAGAACTTTGATATCCTCTAGACAAGTGTCAGGAACACTTAGTTTTTTACTTCTTTAAGGGAAGTACTCTAGAATACTAACACAGAGTAATAAACAGAAAATTCCATCTCAATTTTTGAAAAGTCTGAATTATTCAGTTTTTCAATATGATTTATTTCAAATTCAGCAGAGTGAGTTTTTCAGTTACCTCTTTGTTGAATGATGATTTGCAATGCATATCAGTTATATATTAATAGTTATATCCAAAGAGCTTTAAGGTCTTTGAAAACAATTTCTTCTCTTAAGTGCTTAGTTCTTGTTGATATTATTGATATATATGATACTCTCTATTGCTGAATAAAAGCTTTGGTAAACAGATGTTAAATATTATTTGGACCTCATCTAATTATGGTCAGCTGGGTTAGAGGATTATTCCGAAGAAGGAACTTCTTTCCCATAATGATAAAGTTTTCATAGTGTATATATCTCATATTCATTCATTCAGTTAAAGTAAGTAGTTACTGACACTTACTAGGTGCTCTGCCCTGGGGGTATAATGATCCACATGACAGGCTCAAGGAGCATGCTGGTGGTGTTAGGTGGAAAGGACACTGTTGAGCCACCAGTAGTGGCAAGTTCTTAGTTCTGATCTGAGACCTTTGGAGGGACATGCTGTCTTTCTAGAATCATCTATTAAATGAGATAGGTAGATTAATTGAAAATGGCTGCCCAGAGCACTTGATGATGAGGCTCCATCTTCCCTCAATGGCAAAGAGGGCTGTCATTGATTACTGGCATCTGCCATGGGAAACAAATGGCACCCACATGAATTTGCCATCCCTGAATTCCTAAGGCTTCAGATTCTATGATTGGCAACCTACCTCCCTTCCCACCTTGGTATTGTTTAGCATGGGAGAGCAAGGTTATTTAAGTTTCTTACTTCAGAAACAGGCTTCCTTTCCCCTTATCCTCCACTTCTAATTCTCTTGGTCCTAGAGAAGAATTGTAAATTATTCCACAATATAATTCCCCCAAAGGTTAGTTTGCAATATTCTCTGACATCTTGTTCCATCTTTGAAAAGATCCAATTAGACAAAATTTGACCTCCATTCATTCAAGGCCTTTTTGGGTAAATGATTTTCCAGGACAGTGAGAGATGACTGTTTTCTTAATTTTGAATAGATGAAAATAGACACCAATCAACAAACCTTTGGCTAAGGAGAAAAATCTTTTAAACTCACATTTTGCTTCAATTACATTGAGGACAAAGGAGCACATTGCACCCTGTGCATGAATAGATGCTTCATTATTCAAAACAAGCATCAAAGAGCATTCCGTCCCCTATAGAAAATATGCAATCACTGTTTAATTCAATGGTAGGATGCAAATTTAAATTCCCAGAAGGGAGAGACTGTTAATGCCATTTAAATTGGTTGTAAATTACAGATAATACGCTTGAGACCCCCGAATACAGATTAGTGGAGTATTGCTTTAGGAATTCAATTCTAGTTTGAACTTATTGTGTATTTATCTATGAAAAATAAAGCCATGAAGGCTTGTTTACAGCTACATTTTATTGCCTATCTTTTTTATTTCTGAAGCAAATATTTCACTTTTAAATGCCATGGAGATGGTCCAGCATACTATAAGGAAATGCCATGATGTTAAAGACAGATTAGCACTCTCAGAGGCAGTTCCTCAGTAAAAAACAAACCAACCAACCTAGCACAGGGACACCACAACAGGGTTTAATCAAGATATCACACTAGCTGACTCTTCTATCTCTTTACCTCGTTTCTATTGGTGTTCCTGCAGTTTAAAAATCCCAGAGTCACAAGACAATCATGAGTTTCAGAAATTAGGGGCTGTGATTATCTCTTGCTGCTAAAGTGTATCAGCCACTTAGTGGTTGTTTCTCATTTTCACAGATTAACTAATCATGAGTGAGATGCCTGATGGGTGAGTTTTTGTTGGAAGAATTATTCCTTAAAAACAAGGGCTTTTCAGAAGGAGAAAGTGTTAGATAAAAATGGACGCTTTTCAGCCAAGGTTTCAGAGTTCCCAGCTTGAAGAGTAGAAATTTCCCCCCTGGTTCATAGAAGTAAAAAACAGTTCCTCCCTTGATGTGGTTTCATGTCTCAGGTAGGAAATAGGTTACTCAGGGTGATACAAATAAATCAGCTTTGAGCTCGTGTTCTCTCCTGTGGCAGCCTATGGGGTGTGTTTTTATTTTGTGTGTGTGTGAAACTGAAAGATATAAAAAAAAATTGCCATTGATATATACACACAGAATGGAGCCAAGCTACAGAACAATGGAGGAATGCTTAATTCATTATGCCAGAAAATGGATTGTTACCATCAATACCACATGGAGTTAATCATTTCCAAAGAACTATAATGCCAAGTTATCCATAACACTGCACCTAAATGGAATAATGTTTTATTTTTTCTTTGATCTGTCAAAGGTGCTTCAAGCTTTGCCAGGACCTTAGTGACACTATCAACATTTCATTGTATAGTTCCTATGAATTACGCAGACCTTGTGATATCCCTGAGGTTAACTGGATTTTTAAAATCCCTGGTGTTATCTTTTTTACTTGTCATTTGTTTATGCTTTGTAAAATAACACAGAACCTGCCCCATGTTCCTTTTTTTGGCTATTGGCAATTAGCTTAAACAGAAGTTTTTTTTCTCTATACCTAAGGATAAGGATGAAAACAGCTAGTTGAAACCGAAAGCTTCAAAAAAAGGTGGTTGAAATTCAGGTAATCTCTGCCCATGTTAGGAGACTCTGACAAAATGTGTGTGTGTGTGTGTGTGTGTGTGTGTGTATTAGTAGTGGGGGTGGGATCTCTCCGCCTTCTCCTTGATAGGATCTGGGTTAGAATAGTCCTGATGCACACAAAGTAAATGAGGAGACTCTGGATTTTGTTCTTAAATCTTCGGTGCTCTGAGCATTTATACATCTTATCAGGTGAGACTGGAGACTGGCCTCCAGCCCAAACTGTGTCCGCCTGCACCAGCAAGGAGTGATCAGCACAGCAATGGCCATTTATCTTTTGTCTCTGTCCTGGAGCGGGGCGTGGGGTTTGGGACGCGCACACTCTGTCTGAGAAAAGCCATGGGCCAGTGTTCCAATATGGTGGGTGAGCAATGCCAGCCTGCTCTACATCCCCCATAACCTTATCTCCAGTCCCCCAAGCTAACAAGAACATGGAGGCAGAACAAGTGCCAGACTGGGGGCCAGGCCACCTGGGTTCTTGTCTGACCTCTGTCATCATCTTTATCAGATCTCTGGGTCTCAGTTGAGAGTTATGAGTTTCCTCAAAAACAAGGAGGGTCATTCATTTTAACTAACATTTGGTGAGCACTTAACATATACTCTGTCTTGGATCCTGGACAAAAATAAAAGGCAGGATTCCTTTCCTCAAGGGGTTTAGGGTGAAGAACCAGGGCATATATAGACAAACTTGTAGACAGATAATAGCAATTGAATGTGGTAAATTCTTAACCCTAGTATAAACAGTACTGTCAAAGCCTAGAGGGGAAACCACCAGGTCGATTTAAGATCGCTTCAGCATAGCCATTAAAAGCATATACTTTCAAGCCAGACCACTTGGGTTCAAGACCTGGATTTGCCTTTATAGGCTGTGTGACCTTGAGCCAGTTCTTTGACCTCTCTGTGTCTCATTTTTCTCATCTTTCAAATGAAGGTGATAATCGTACCTACATCTTCATATTATTCAAGCAGTTATGACAGTGCCTGGCATGTAATGGGCCCTACCTATATTCATATCTTATGGTAATGTTCTGGAATTCTTACAAGTCCTTGGGGCTGCAAAGGAACTACTGAATGAAAGAGAATCCTTAATTTAAAAAAATGAAATGCATTTCATAGAGAATGAAGATGAATAAGCATATTCCGTGCTTATTAGGAATCAGTTGGTTCACTAACATCTCTGCTCCCCTGAATGCCCATAAGTCAGGCCCAGGCTGCCAAATAGCTTTCGGCATGGTTAGGGGTGTTCTGCATTAAGACTAGGGAAGGACCATTCTTTGATCTGCAATGGGCTCCTGGGAACACACACAGAGAAGTTAAGCATCCCCTTGCCCACCAGGCTCAGGCCGACCGTGGGAGAGAACAGTCAGCCTCACTGACTCCAGCGCCTGAGAGGGAAAACAGGAGGGTGGGTGGGTCTTTGTACTGGGAAGTTGCAATGGAGGCAAAATGTGGCCCTGGCAGGAACGAGAGCCAAGCGGGGGCTGGATGTCAGCGGGCTCAGGCCAAGTGCAGGCAGTTGTGGGCTTCTGGGGATGGTCCTTCCGGGAAGTGGGAGTCCAAGAAAGAAAGGACAGAGATGCTGCAGACTGAGCTGGACTTTTGATAAGGAATTTGGGAGGAAGGAGACCACGTTAGTTAAGTAGTGAGAAGGACAGGACACACTTGAGACATGCATGGAGCAGAGATGGTCAGACTCATGGGAATAGGGATGCACTAGGAAATATTTAATAATCAGCTTCCTTCGGGGAAGAGAGGCAGAGAGGGGACTCCTTTCTAGAAACCTGCTGATTTCCCTAGTATAAATACTACCTGACTATAAATACGAGTCAGCTGTGGCTGACTTCAAGCTACCAGTGTGATGTCACTAGATACGGAGTTGGGAAGAGTTGCAGGGTGGCACCCTATTGTACATGCTTCCCTCCCACCCCCTGAAACATGCAACAGAGATACACGTAACCTCAAGTGCCAGGAGAAGAGTAAAATGGCATAAATGGGTTAAGGAGTTATGAGTTTTGAGTTTTTCTTGCCTTTGTTTGGACATAATTTATTTAATTATAAATTTCTACAATTTCATTAAAAAAAAATGACCATCATTTATAATGGGCTTCCAAAATTCCTGAAAATTTAACAGTTGGCTTTTGAAAGCTGCTTCAAGCTGGCTCTAAAGCATATCAATTTTCTTCATGATAAACTAGGAGCCCCCTTATCATCATGCTGTCTAGATCACAGGGTTCTTATGAGGATCAGGAAAGTATGTGAAAGCCTTTCAGGAACTGTAAGCAGCATATAAATATTATATACAAATAAAAATTATTCTCAGGAGAAAGGTATAACCTAGTAGTTGAGAAGGCAGTTTCTGGAGCCAGGCTGCCTAAGTTGAATCCTGACTGCTCTTTTTTAGCTGTGTGACCTTGGGCAGATCCTTGCCCTCTCTGAGCCTCAGTTTTCTCATCTGTAGAATTTCTGAGAGGCTTAACTGAGTTAACATTGTAAGGCACCTGGAACCATGTCTAGCACACGGTGTTAGTTAGTCACTCAGTCGTGTCCAACTCTTTGCAACTCCATGGACTGTAGCCTGCTAGGCTCCTCTGTCCATGGAGTTCTCTAGGCAAGAGTACTGGAGTGGGTTGCCATTTCCTACTCCAGGGGATCTTCCCAAGCCAGGGATCGAACCTGGGTCCCCTACATTACAGGCAGATTCTTAACCATCTGAGCCACCGAGCACATGGTAAGCACCATTTAAACATTGACTAAAACTGTTTTCAACTTGAATATCAGTAAGCCCTCAATTCTTCCAGAACCAGAAAGTCTTTTAATTGGGGAACCCAAGAGCCTGGCCTCCACTCTGCTGCTTGGTTTTAAAGGGACAGCTCTCCTCTATGGTAATAAAATTGCTACTTTGCTAACAGCCAATGCTTTTTAGATAATGAACCCTGAGGCCTATTGTGGAGATAAAGATGCTGTTAGAATCAGATTCCATGGCCACTCACCGCAATAGTCGAGGTGGCGGGGGGGAGGTGGCAGGGGAAGCAGGGAGCAGGGAGAGCTATCTTATTACATGCCTGGCTGGCTCAATTACTTCAGTCCTGACCTAGGCAGAGTCCCACAGTTCCAGGGACCATTAGCTGCCCTGCAGAACCTCTGTCTCGTTTTCTATTTCAGGACAGGAAATGGAAGCAAAGCCTGCTCCCCACAGGCCCCAGGGCTGCCCAGGGTAAGAAGGTAGACAAACGGGTTGAGAGAGCTGGAGGACAGCTCAAGGCAGGAGACAGGAGCCATGGCTGCCACTCCTTCAGGGAGTCTGGGATGTGAGACAGAAGGTTCTCAGGCAAAGTCAGGGACAGATTTGGTGGTGGGAGTGGAGAGGAAGGTGGTTGGGAAGGTGGTCAGGGTCTCCTCATCAGGGACAACGCAGTCAAATGCCATGAGACAAGAGTAGAAAGGCAGAAGCAAAAAAGAGTTAGTCTACGGGGAGAAAAAGTCAAGGCAGGCTGCTTGGGCCAGGTTTTTCCAACCATTGCAAGAGTCCTGACTCCCATGGAGTGAGTCAGAACCAGCATTCCCTCTTTCTTAGCAAACTACAAAAAGGCATATACTAGACATAACTAGTGTGGCATAGACTGCCTGGGTGCTCATCGATCCCACTTCCTCTTCCTTGGGTGCTCAGACTGTGTTTCACGGTGGCCCTTACAGTTAGGGTGGAGCCTGGTTATTAGTTTCTGGCCGTCGAATGCAGGCAAAAGTCAGATAAGCCATGAAATCCCCTGAAGACTCTGTGTGTGTCTCCCTGTCTCTGTTTCTCTCCTCCTCTCGCTCCTATCTACCACAATCCTGTGTTGAAGATGGTGGCATCATAATATGGAAAGAGCCTGGATCCCTGGAGTAGGAAGGAGGCCACTAAGTAGAGCTGCCTGATCTGCACTGGGCTAGGACATGAGCATGAGAGAAACTTTTATTTTGTTAAGCCACTGAGATCTAGGGCTTTAGCGCCTAAGCATTGCCCTGACTAATAAAAATAACAAAATGAATTGGAATGGAATGGAAAGGAAGGAATATAATGGACTAAATTAGAATGGAATGGAATACAATAGAATAGAAGCTATCAGAGTGCACTGCAGTTAACAAAAAGTAAATTTGTTGAAACATTTCAGCTCATATATGTACTACTTCTCAATATAAGTTTCATTTTTTGCTGAAGGAAGAAGTTAAAAGTTTTGAAAATCACTGCCTTAGAGTTAGAAGGAGGTTTGTGGGGTTTGATAGAAGAATAAGCTTTAGGTAAGATGGGGGTTGCATATTTACTACCACCCTTTTAAGGAAGGTGCTGTACCCCTTCTTCTGCCTAGTTATAGTAGAAGATTGTTATTTGTGCCTGCCCATCTCCTTTCTCTTCCGGTGGGATAGCATCTCAGTCTTAGTCCAGATAGTTTGTCTGGGGCTGGCTCTACTGAGATCAAGGTGGGGGACACGTGTATGAAGCCTGGAAAATCAAAGTGTTTCGTTCCTGGTGGCACAGTGGTGGTTTAGGATTGAACACAGGACCCAAGCTGGTCCACTCAGAGGTGAAACTGGGACTTTGCCTGGAGTGATAAAAGTAAGTACTTTGTTTCCCCTGGTTTTGGAGTGGGGATATAAATCTGAAACTGCTGACAGCCATCCTGCCATCACAGGGGAGAACTTGCCAGAGAATAGAACCATCACTGAAGGAGGCAGAGCTAGAGATCAAACAAGACCAAGTCCTAATGACATCATTTGAATCCCTAGATCTAGCCATGCCTGAAGTCATCCTTGTAGTTTATAGTTGAGTCAAGAAATTTAGTTCTTGGCTTCTATCAGATTGGGTTGAGTTTTTGACAGTTGTAACTGAGCGTCCTGAAGCTGTGGTCTTCCACATTTTTAAGATGTCTCTTCCTGGGTAAAATGGGCCTCAGAAAAGAATTAAAGTGGAAAACAGCTGGTCCTCAGGCTCCTCCAGGCTTTGCCAAGGAACAGTGGTTTCAATCACAGAAGAATCAAGCGTCCACATATGGAAAAACTATAAGGTAAAATCAAGGAGAAACTTTTTTTTTTTTAATTCTTGTTTTCTGTTTTGAGAGGATGAAGAACAGATGAATGCCATTACAACTACTAATATATTTCTCTTCATTTATTCAACAAACATTTATTGAACACCTTCCATGTGCTGAAACCTATGTTAGGCCCTGGAGACTACATTGAGTAATAACAGAGCAAATTCTTTGTAAGAGCTCACTGTTCTAGGAACTTTATGATTATTAGTGTTATTTGCCTTTTACATCTACCCAGGCAGATAACTATCACTATCTCCCATTGTATAGATGAGAAAACTGATGCACAGTGGGATTAAGTTAGGAAGAAGCAGAACTTGTGTTGAACCTTGGGATGCTGACTTCAGGTCTGAGTCTTAAAACCACTGAACCACATTGCCATGGTCCTTACTCTAAGCTCATAGTGGTTTCTACAAAGGACCATCCCCAAAGTCTCCCAGCCTCTCTAGTCTGAATTAGAATTTACTTTAACAAAGTCTGACTTTGACTTGAACTGCAGCATCACTTGTTGAATTCTAGGTGCCGCTCAACTTACCTTTGTGAAATTGATCTATTAACTCTTAATATATGTGACCCTGGGTGGGGAAGGGAGGATAAAAGGTCACTTAGAAACACAGTATAGTCTAATGGTTGAGAGCACAGTTTGGAGACTCATCCTAGACACTGGATTCAAATCTCTACTCAGCCATTTTCTAGCTGTGTGACCTTGCAGAAGTTACTGACCCTCTCTGAGCTTCTGTCTCTTCATCTTGGAGATGGGGTTAATGATTCCAGTTCGTCTGGTGGTTGCACAACTGGAATAAAGTAATGAAGTGCCTGGGGCAGAGTCAGCACCCAGTAAATGCTGGTTGTTATAGCTCTTCCTCTTTGGCTCCCAGCTCCCTGTTTGTTACAGGAGGAGTTGGGCAAGAGAGTCTCTGAGGTCTCTGCTGGCATATGTTTATGTGACTAGAATTTTCCAAATGCTGATTTGGGAATGGCAGATTCCCATTGTCAAGGTTTTTCTTCTTAAAGAATCCTTTTCTGTTGTGTCTCAGTAAAATTGGGCTTTTTGTGCTAGTTTGCAACCACAGGAGCTTTAAGCCTTTCACATGACATCATAAGTTGGTGCCCATAAAAGCGATAAAACACCATATACCAAAGCAATGAGGAAGAGAATTCCAGAGACCGATGGCTCTAATCCAAATCTGGACATTCTCCAGGGGAGGAGGGGTGGCTTCCCGTTCCTTGACTCCTCTAACAATTCTGAAGACATCCCACCCCCAAGCTAGAGGAGGTAACATTGGAGGCGGAGTATGGAGTAAGCAAGAACAGGGGAGGGGAAAGGAAAGATAGCAGGATGGGGAAGGATGGGGGGGAGGGGAAAGAGATAGAAAGACTAGAAGTCATCTAGGAGAATACAGAGAAAGAGGAGCTGGGCAGGCAGACTGAGGAAGTCAGCTCAGACCTCACCATGAAATGTTCAATCTGTTCTGGTAGAACTTGATTTCTAAAATGGTCTATTGGAAACCATGCAGCAAATTCAAACATGGGAGACTGTATCGGGCTGAAGAAGAATGAATGACCATAGACTGCTCCTTAAGAGCACAAGTGTCACAATACCGTTCAGCTTATTTTCCATTCTGCAGGTCTTTTACAAACTGTGATTTCCTTTATTGCTGCTGCTGCTGCTAAGTCACCTCAGTTGTGTCCGACTCTGTGGGACCCCATAGATGGCAGCCCACCAGGCTCCCCCATCCCTGGGATTCTCCAGGCAAGAACACTGGAGTGGGCTGCCATTTCCTCCTCCAATACATGAAAGTGAACAGTGAAAGTGAAGTTGCTCAGTCGTGTCCGACTCTTAGCGACCCCATGGAGTGCAGCCCACCAGGCTTCTCCATCCATGGGATTTTCCAGGCAAGAATACTGGAGTGGGGTGCCATTGCCTTCTCCAGATTTCCTTTATTATTGCAACACAAAACCAAATGCAATGCAAACAAAAATAGGTAAAAATGACTAAATGTCTATATTCCTCAGAGTGACCCTCTCCAATGGGATGAATTTTCCTTCCTTTCATTTATCCATTGCTTTATCTACCAATCACTCATGGGGCATCTACTCTGTGCCATGTCCCAAGTTAGATGATAGGGATTCAGAGATAACTATGACACAGTTCCTACCCTATAAAAAGTAAAAATGTTGTGCCTGTTTTGACACTCCTCCCATCTAGAGGTGGGTGACCATATCTATTCTCCTTGAATCTTATCTGGTTCTAATGACTCACTTATAACCAATAAAATGAAGTAGAAGTAATACATAAGGTTAAGTTATAAAAGGTGATACAGTTTCTGCCTTGCTTTCTGGAGCATTCACACTGCTATAAGAGAAGTCCTACCATCATGACCCCACCCACCATGGTGTGAGGAAGCCCAAACAAGTACACAGAGAGGCCATGTGTATATGTTCTGATAAACAGATACACCAGCCAACAGCCAGGACCTACTGCCAGATGCCAATCAGTCACCTCTAACCACTGAGTCTTCCTAACTTAGGCCCCAAACAGCATGAAGCAGAGGCAAGGCATCCCTACTGTGCCCTGTTTGAATTACTGACTCACAGAACCCATCCGTGGGCATAATAAGAGTGTTGCTTTATGTTGCTACGTTTGGGGATAATTTGATATATAGCAATATACAGAATGCTTTGTAGTGATAGTTAAAGTCCCAAATAAACATGAAAACACAGTTATTCAATTAAACCACCATGGTCACCATCACCAGAGGTGTTCATCACTTGCCCATTTGTGATATTCACTGGCACTTATGCACAGATTTTAAAGAGAGTTACTGTCCTCAGGAAGTTGACAACCTGAGATGGGCAGACCCACTCAAGGAACTTAACACTTGAGAACTGGAATGTGTCAAAGGGACTAAAACTCTGGCCCTTCAAGGTTTATCAACACTGACTTTACTTTTCAGTGTTAGATCTATAATCCAGTTGATCCATTTGGCACTGGTACTGGTATTTGTATTTGGTGTATCAGTGGCCAAGACACAGTATGGTTTACATATGTCTATCCCATTAATACAACACCATTGTTTGCAAACATCATCCTTTTCCCATTGTTCTGTCATGAATCATTTTTCATAAATCAAGTGCTCACATCCCTGTTCTGGATACTTGATTCTGATTCATTGATCTCTTTGATTTTCTTAGTGCCAAAACCCACAATGTTTTGTATATTAGAGCATTGTAATAAAACATAATTGCTAACAGTAAAAAAGAAGGTTTATCAATGCAACAACCTAAAAATGCAATGAAAGCCCTTCTCATACCATGATTCAGGAATATGCCAACTACTTAAACTCAATTCCATATTCCATCAGTCGATCTTTTCATAGACCCCAGATACCCACCCTTGATAACCATGCATCTACAGTTCCACCACAGACTCATAAAATGCTAAATCTAAAGGAGATTTGCAGTCACAGTCTTGTCTAATGAGGAATTATTGAGATCCAGAAAATCGGGTGCCTTATCCAGGGAAACACAGCTAGCTAGGGGCCAAGTGCCAGGGGCCAGGCCCCTACCTTGTTTCTATACAGTCTCTTCTCCATGGATGTCAGGGAAGGCATTGTACTCAGGGTGGCATTGTGTAGAAGTTCCAAACATGGATCACGGGGCCTGGCAGAACTGATAAGGATCCCAGTTCTGCTCTTTAGTGATGGTGTGAATTTGGCCAAGTTACTTCACTGAGCCTCTGATTTCTCATCTGCAAAATGGAGGATACTTATGAAATTTACCAACCAGGGTTCATTATGGGAGTTCGTTGAGTCGATGCACAGAAAGCACATAGCATCTTACCTGGTTCATTTTGTGGTAAGCACTCATAAAATCCAGATCTCTCAAGAATGAAACATTCTGGCCTGTACCTTAAATAAGTGGACTCTCAGCTGAGTGAAGAGGTTTGGTTAATTATTTTCTAGTTTGAGAATGGTTGAAGGTTGTCGAGGCCAGCGCTGCCATTGACCTCTGGGAGGATCAAGCGGCTGCTGGTCTCACTTGAGTACCTGTGAGGTTGCTGCATACTCACCTCTCCTCCCTAGATACGGACACATAACTGCTTGGCTGTCCCTTTGGAGACATTCCCCTCCGCCTGTGAATGATGTTTCAGCTTCTGCAGGTATAATGCACCTCCATCTGATTCCTTCCCCTCTTGAGTCTCCTTGTCACCCCTTAAAATTGAGGACTCCCTGTGGGTGTCTATGGGGGCTGCCATGCCATCAGTTTCATGCCTGTGGAGCCTCACAATGCAGCCCTGGGGCAATAAAAGTCCACCTGCTCAGCTCTGGCACCTGGCACCTCAGAGCACCCTGGGGACCTCAGATCCTGGTGCAACCTCCAAAGCTCAGCTATAAAGCAAGGGAGAGAAGTGGTAGGGGCCCAAAACAGAAGCAGCTGAGAGGACAACCCGAGTGAACATTACCATCCAGGTGTGCAGAACGGATGTTACACCAGGAATGGTACCAATTACTGGAGAGAAAGGGTTAAATCTCCTTTTGGCTCTCTGAGGTCTGCGCAGGTGTCTGCAAGCATTTCTTACAAATGTACAGTGTGCCAGGTATTGTCTGAAGCCCACCAGTAGGGTACAAAGATGAACAAAAATGGCAACACCCCTGCTTTCCACACAGATCCAGAAACAGTGATAGCATAGGGTACTTCAATACTGAATTTGCCACGTGGGTAACAACAGCAAGAAGACATGGCTGTTGGTGCTGTTGAAACTAGAGTGAGCAAGTCTTCTTAGGAGAGATGACATTCTAAGTGGGTGCTCAACAGTGACTAGGGATTGGCTAAAAGAATAAGTGAGATTCAGGCCTAATGAATGGCATATGCAAGAGGATAGTGGTCTGAAAGATTGTGGAGTGTTCAGGGGAATACAAACCACCTGCTGGAAGAGATAAAGGTGCGGAGGATGGTGTAGAGCCAGACTGGAGAGCCCTTGGCTGCACATGCAGTCAGAAGTTTGTCCTTTATTTCACAGGCAAAGGGAAGCTACTTATGACTGTTGAGCAGGGAAGTGGCATGCAGTTTTGTATTTCAGAAGGATAACACTGCTCCCAGGGTGGAGGGTGAAGCAGAGAGGCCTGAAATAATTGCAGGGAGAGCATTCAGCAGGCTCTAGCTTCATCTAGGCCGGATGGGAAGGGAGCTTCCATGTGGCCAGGCCCCCCGGAGGAGGGGCTGGTAGAGCTGCATGTAGCAACAGCCTGAGCAGACTTAATGCACATCCCTGCTGGATCCCCCAGACTCTGACCAGCAGTAAGTTCTCCACATACATTTGTTAAAAGTGAAGTCGCTCAGTCGTGTCTGACTCTTTGCGACCCCTTGGACTGTAGCCCACCAGGCTCCTCAGTCCATGGAAATTTCCAGGCAAGAGTACTGGAGTGGGGTGCCATTTCCTTCTCTAGGGCATCTTCCCAACCCAGGGATTGAACCCAGGTCTCCCGTATTGCAGACAGACGCTTTACCGTCTGAGCCACCAGGGAAGCCCACATTTGTTAAAGGGATGCACAAATGCGGGATGTCCTGTCCCCCAAGGATTCCCCATGGTGTGCATCAGCGAACTCACGAGACCCCAAATTGTGCTTGGATCTTGACCTTCTGATGCAGAACACAGAGGGTTCAGTCTGCCACAGAGCAAACCGAGACTGGCGTTGTTCTGCTCCTGTCACTCTAGGTAGCAAAAAGCACGTAATTTAGGAGGAGCAAAGAAAACAGCCTATCAAGATTACTGAGCATTCACAGATTTTGTGCAGAGGTCAGCAATATGGGAGTAGAAACCAGTCAGATGATTTTAACCACCACACCAAAATGCTACAGTTACAGGTGTTTGCTGGCCTCCACGCTTGTCTCTTACAATTCCAGGGTCCATTCAGAGCTGTTAGTCACCTTTGTGTCTTTTACATCCTGATGGGTGCCCCTAGAAGCAGATCCAGGGACGAAAATTCAAATGCAAGTTGGTTATTTGGAAGGCAGTCCCAGGAAACACTGGTGGGAAAGTGGAGTAGTCAGAAGAGAAGGGAAGGGAGCCGTAGCTGCGTGTGATAATAATCAAGGGCCCGTCATGGGCTCCTGGAGACCAATCCCAGGGGCGTCTGGAGGAGAATACTGATCAATGTTGCAGTTTTCCTGCTGGTGGGATGAGGAAGCTGGGGTATTTCTCCACCAACAATTTGTCATCGTTTGAGGCCTGCTCTCAGGGGCACTGACTCTGCAGCACTTCCATCTTGCCCTGAGCACCAGCTAAGTGTGTTCTCCTGGACAGTTACAGATGTTTGCAACAAGCAGCCTTGGGAGTGTAGAGGGAGGAGGAGGATATGTGGGGATGTCAATAAGTTCTGTTATGGGTGCCTATAATCACAGGGAGGGCAGCCAGGTCCACCCTCAGGAGAGTCTTCAGTCGTGAGTTCAATGGAAATGCACTGCTCTTTTCATTTGGGGTATTGAGGTGCACGTGTCAGGAGGCTGGATTTTATTTTATTTTATTTATTTTTTTTAATTTATTTATTTATTTTTAATTTTTTACTTTACAATTCTGTATTGGTTTTGGCATAGATTGACATGAATCCACCACAGGTGTACATGCGTTCCCAAACATGAACCCCCCTCCCACC
>NW_024070207.1:116323456-116344723 GCF_014754425.2 Oryx dammah
GTGGTACCTCATTGTGGTTTTGATTTGCATTTCTCTAATAATGAGTGATGTTGAGCATCTTTTCATGTGTTTGTTAGCCATCCGTATGTCTTCTTTGGAGAAATGGATTTTAAAAAACTTTTTCTTTGTGTCTCAAAGTGCAAATCACATTATCACTTGAACTATGGCATCTCTTCTAGCTTGTAGCTGGGTGGATGGTAGGGTAATACATGGCATGGCTGGGGTGTAGGTTTTAGTATCCCTGCCATTTCCTTCTTCCAAAGCCACTTTTTTGGGGGCTGCTTGGTCAATAAATTTATTGTTGTCTTAATCCAAAAAATCTTTATAGAAAAGTGTGATTTGCTTTACCAGCTCTCAGTAGCCCATTCCTGACTGCTAAGGAAGCTTGCCTTCTGAGCTACTCAATATCTGTTCTGGGCAAGTGACATTTTGGGATGGTTCTTCTTCTTTTTAACCTCTTTCTTAAGCTTCTTATCATAGACTGATTCTCTCATATAGCAGCATGAGCTTTCTCATACCTCTCCTCCATCATGTCTGGAGGTACATTGTTCTTTATGTATTAAGATAATTGTTTCTTATAAGCATCTTCATCTTCTTCAGTTAGGTAATGCATGTCATCTACAATGGTTTGAGCCAGGATGTGATTCTGGAGTACTCCTGCATTGAATTCCTTGCTTTCTGAATCATAACCAGGGAACCAGTAGGTACTATGAGGGATAAACAAACCTACGTCCACAGCACCCTTCAGGATCCCCCAAATTTTATTTCTAGTGTTAGATCTGGCAAGATCCTGCATCCAAACATGAGGCGAAGGCACCAGGTTGACCAACAATGCTTTCCATGTTGTATTCATCGCTGGACACCTCCACATGGCCATCATAGATCCTGTCCGTGCCAAACTGATGGAGAAGCCTTTGGACAGTCGGTGGACCAGTACAATGTGCTGCAGCATAATTTGTCAGGTCAGCCTTCTCGCCATACTTTGGGAGTTCATGGGCATTAGCTACACAGACTGTCATATCTTCTTATACACAGGCATAAGCAATCTGACAAATGATTGTTGGTGATACGAACTTATCTTGTATTAGGATGTATTATACTGATTTTTGTCCTGGATTACCAAGCTTTTCCTGGCATAGTAGTCAGTTTTACTCTCTTGTCTTCTTTAAGTTTCATTTGGTACCTTTCGAAGTAGGTCTTATTCTTTATAACCTTGGCAAACCCCATCCTGCAGAACAGAGACCCATGTCTGCAGCTCACCATAGATCTGCAGCCTCCAATGCCACTTTGAACAAACACACAGATACCATGGAGCAGCCAGATGATTGCTAGCTAGTGTAGCCAGATATGTCTCCTAGCGCACCGCAGTCCCTGTAGAACAGAGTGCCATGCCAGAGCTGCCGCTCCTCAGAGACCTTAGGCCAGGGCTGGGCAAACCAGTGAGACTGAGAGTCACCTGGAGCATGTGTATAAAAAGCGGTTCTTGGGCTGCACTCCTGAGACGCTGATTCAGGAAGTCTGAATTAGGACCTAGGAATCTACATTTTCGACCAGACTACCAGGTGATTCAAAATAAAGTCCAGAGTGTTCAAAGAACAGACTCCTAATCTACAAACTGCACAACAAGAGAAGGTATCAGTAGACCTTAGTTAAAAACACAGGGTGGAGGAGGGATCCTGAAAGTTTAACTCTCCATTACCTCGGATGAATATTCCTACCTCCTACATGCATGCTTGCTCTTGGGGAAAAGGGACATTGTGTGGTGGCTGCACACTCCTCCACATGCCTTCAAGATGAATATGACATATCCACGTTTGCTCTATTAAAAGACACTAAGCAAATGAGAAAGGTCTATATCAACCCTGGCTTAGAATTCAGGTCATTCCCAGCCTCTGAAGAGAAGACTAGACAACTTCATATGAATAATAAACTCTCTGGAGACCCTTAGTTCCACCCAGTAATTTTCAATGCTCGGGACAGGCATGATCCATTGTCTCAGATTTCCAGCCCTCTGCAGAAGCCTACAGCCACCTCCTCTCCCAGATTTTTAACTGCCCTGGCATTAACATGGTTTCGTTGGACATAAATTTCTTAGGAAATATAAATTGAGCTAGAGAAGAGCTTCTTCTCAGTATATGTGTGTGTGTGTGTGTGTGTGTGTATAAAAACAGGATCTCCTTATTCCTATGCCATAAACTAGGCTGTTGGAAAGGAAGATGGTAGCTCTCTTAGGTCATCAGGATATGCTTTGGGACTGTACTTATGCAACAGGAGAAAGGCAGTTACTTAATAAATCTCAGAAGGGGCTTTCATTCAGCTTCCTCTGCCCACCGATTTGATTCTGTTCACTTCATGATGTACTTCTATATTTGCATTCACCATCTAGCATGCACTCTTTACTTTTGCTTTCACTTCAATCTGCATCCATGAATTACCCATAGATACTCAGATCTCTAAATCATAGGGTGAGTTAAGGTCATGGATTCAATTAGGAATATGACATTGAAGGTGAATTTCTTAGAGCAGCTCTTCATAATAGTTTGAGGGGCTCCCAAGCCCATATGAAATGCCCACAAAAGTGTGGACCTCTTCTCAGAAAAATACAGCTACAGACAGCATTTTGCATACAATTGTGTAGAAATTTACAACTCATACCAAAAAAAAATATAATAATCCCAATTAGACATAAGAGGCTACAGTGAGAGGAAGAGGAAGGGCAGAATAATGAAGACGGGCCGGTCTCAGGTAAGCACCTCTGTGTTGATTAGAGTGAGATAACACGAGCTACTGTAACAAACAGCTCTCCAAACTTAATGGTGCCTTGTGGGTGTTCCTGGTCAGTGACTAAGTGACTCTCCCATGGCAAGTGAGTGACTCAGGCTTCTTCCACCTTGTAGTCCTGCCATCCCCCAGAGCCTCAGTCCTGTGCAAACAGCCAGCAGGAGGAGAAAGACCAATGATAAGGTACATTTACTTCTTCAAAATCCCAGCCCGGAAGTGCTACCTCCCACCTCCAGTCTTATTTCGTTGATGGGGACTGGTTACAGGGCCACATATGGATGGAAATGGAGATGGAGAATGCACCCCCTGTCTGGGTAGCCATGCCCTAGCAACAACACCATGGAAAGGGGAGCATGAGATTTGGTAGGCAGAAAGCTGTATCTCTTCCTAAGCATTGTGTGGGCTTCCCTGGCAGCTCAGTGGCAAAGCCACCTGCCAGTGCAAAAGATGCAGGTTTGATCCCTGGGTCGGGAAGATCCCCTGGAAAAGGAAATGGCAACCCCTCCAGGATTCTTGCCTGGGAAGTCCCATGGACAGAGAAGCCTGGTGGGCTATAGTCCATGGGGTCACAAAGAGTCAGACATGACTAAGTGAGCACGCACACAAGCGCTGCATGCAAGTGAAATCAAGTTAAAATAAATGGCAAGGATGGCCTGGAGAGGGAAAGTGGACACCAAAAGACAATATTAAGCTTCAGGTGTGTTTAAAATAGGGCAGCTGTGGCTCCATCTTATTGATAGCAAGTAATATGATTGCAGATAAATTGCCTTCCAGTCTCAGAACTTTCTAGAACCAGATGATTGAGCCCCTCCTTCTTTCTTTCATCCTACTTATAAACAAAAGTGCCAGTTCCAGAAGCAATTTCCCATGTTTATAATGGATGCTTTGTACCTATCCATGTGAACCAGAATTTGGTTGCTTAATTGGGAAAAAAACAATGATAGTTAAAATAAGGCATCATTGAAAAAATGGTATATACAAACTGTAGATATTTTATTTAACTTAAAATATGTAAATATACATTCATTCACTAAGCTTTTGATGTATAGCCAAGTCATTTTCTTTGAATATAAATCTGCTGATGGGAGTTACAGGCTTTCCTTCTCTCATGAGTTGTACCTAAAATACAGTCTATGATTTCCAGTTTTGAAAGGGGAGCAAGAGTGTAAGACATCTGTGAAACAAGCTCAATGTGTAATCCTCCCAATTTTTAAATGATTTTCAATCTTTTACAATTGTTTGGAACATACATAATTCAACAGTAATTTTTGTCTATTTTTTAACTCAAGTATAGTTGATTTACAATGTGTTAGTTTTTGATGTACAGCAGTGACTCAGTTATATATATTTACACATATATATACACATGTTATATATATAAACATATATATATTCTTTTTCATATTATTTTCCATATGGTTTATTATAGGATATCAAATATCCCTGTGTTATTATACAGTAGGGCCTTGTTGTTTATTTATTTTATATATAGTAGTTTGTATCGACTAATTCCAAACTCCTAATTTGTCCCTCAACCACCCTCTTTCCCTTTTGTAACCGTAAGTTTGTTTTATGTAAGTCTTTTTCTGTCTTGTAAATAAGTTCATTTATATCATATTTTGGATTCCACATATTTACATAAGAGATAGATTATGGTATTTTCCTTTGTCTGACTCACTTCACTTCGTATGATAGTCTCTAGGTCCATCCATGTTTCAAATGGTATTATTTCAATCTTTTATGACTGAGTAATTTTCCATTATATATATGTGCCACATTCTTTATCCATTCATCTGCTGGTGGACATTTAGTTTGCTTTCATGTATTAGCTATTATATTAATAAATACTGCTGCTATGAGCATTGGGATGCATGAATATTTTCAATTTAGGGCTTTCTCCAGATATATACCCAGGAATGGGAGTGCTATCTCATATGAAAACTCCATTTTTAGGTTTTTAAGGAAACTTCATACTGTTTTCCCTAGTGTCGGCACCAATTTACATTCCCACCAACAGTGCAGGAGGGTTCCCTTTTCTCCACACACTCTCTAGCATTTATTATTTGTGGACTTTTTAATGGTGGCTTTTCTCACTGGTGGAGGTGATACCTCATTGTAGTTTTGATTTGCGTTTGCCTAATAATGAGCAATGTTGAACATCTTTTCACATGCCTGTTGGTCATCTGTAAGTCTTTTTGGAGAAATGTCTTTTTAGGTCATCTGCCTATGTTTTGATTGGGTTATTTGTTTTTTGTTGTTGTTGTTGTTGCTGAGTTGTATGAGCTGTCTATATATTTTGGAAGTAAAGCCCTTGTAGGTTGCATAGTTTGCAAATATTTTCTCTCATTCTGTAGGTTATCTTTTCATTTTATTTATGGTTTCCTTTGCTGTGCAAAAGCTTATATATTTGATTAAGTTCCATTTGTTGATTTTTGCTTTTATTGGATTTGCCAAAAACTTCATTGGGGCTTTTCTATAACATCTTATGGAAAAACTCAAATGAACTTTTTGGCCTATCTGGTGTTTCTATAACCTTGGAAAACTGACCTAAGAAAACATCGCTGTGATATATGTCAGAGAATTCAACAGCATTTTTAGCTACCTGTTACTATTACATCTTTCCAAAATTTTCAACTTTGTTCCCAAAGAAACAACTCCTTTTGCATCCATATTTCATCAGTTCACATGTTGTTATTGTGAAATTGTGAAAGTGAAAGTTGCTCAGTCATGTCTGACTCTTTGTGACCCCATGGACTATACAGTCCATGGAATTCTCCAGGACAGAATACTGGAGTGGGTAGCCTTTCCCTTATCCAGGGGATCTTCCCAACCCAAGGATCAAACCCAGGTCTCCCACATTGCAGGCAGATTCTTTACCAGCTGAGCCACAAGGCGAGCCCAAGAATACTGGAGTGGGTAGCCTATCCCTTCTCCAGCGAATCTTCCCAACTAAACATGACTAAATTTTAGTAACAAGTACAGCTGAAACAATCATTATAAACCGGTTTGGAAGCAAGCAGAAACCTTGCTTGGGTCCTTGGTGTAGGATCCAGCCATTGGGAGCAGAAGTGTATGCAGTATTAGAGTGTGGCTGTGAGTGTTCAGCGGGCCATGGACCTCAGTCTTTGTGTTTTGCAGAGGGAATAGGGTGCCTTGGCTTATTTGGCGTGGTCGTCAGCCTTCAAGATGGCTCACGATGAGCCTTGCCTTTTGGTATTGACACCCTTGTGTAGTCTCCTCCCACAGTGAAGTCATGGCTGGTCTCTGTCACCATTAGAATACGGCTGAAGTGTCAGTGGTGTGACTACTGAGGGTAGGTCACGCAGGGTGTTGGGAGGAGAGGCCATTATGCTGGCCGGCAGCACTGGCATTACTTGGGAACTTGCTAGAAGTGGGGCATCTCATGCTTTCCTGCAGGCATCCTGGCCAGTCTGCCTCGCTCTTGTTTGCAAACTCATCAAAACCCAATGATGTTTTCACACTACTTGAGGGTGTAGTTATAGCTCCAGGGGAAAAAATACATTTTTCTGATGGTGGTATGCCTAGGACGCATGGCTTCCAGGGAGGGTGAGAAGGCAGAATGCTGTGTCCTGTTATTTACATCCCGAGACTCTCTGTGGGGTAGATATGAGACAAGCCACAGTGAGCTGGGAGGCAGGATTTTTAAAGAGCAAAGAGGAGGCTGGAAAAGCCATTAATTATGTTATCACAAAAAAATATTTGGTGCTTTTTCTTAACATTACAGCTACCATTGCTGCTGGTAATGCCCTTTTATTTGTCCAGGGGGGTTTGCTCCCATTAGATTAGGTTAAGTGTCTCGTCTAAGGCACAATAACAGATCTGGCCCCATGCTTTAGCTGCTGGCTGCGGTTGACTGATACCCAAGCTTTTGACTCCCTGCTGCGTATCTAAGCAGTACAAGCTGCAGTCAATGCATTTAATCTACATAAAAAGAACACAAATTGCATGTTAGCCTTTTTGAGTCCAGTAATCAGGTTCCCCCCACACACACACCTCTCCCCCTTACCCCACCCCTGCTCTACTGGACAATTTGAGGCACCCTTGTGTCACAAATTTTTTTTTTCTGAGTCAGGTAGAAAGAAAAGTCTTTTGCATTTTAATTGCACTTGATCTGCTCATTGAATGACCCCTGTAATTTATATATTGTTCATAGTGAGTGCTTTCTGCAGTCCTGCTGTGCAGCTGATAACATAATTCATAGGCGCGCACCTTGGGCTCTGTGTGTAGTGGCCTGGATTTCTGTTCTTTCTGAGTTTGCAAAATTCTCTCCCTCGTCCTTCAGATTCAGGCAGCCATGGCTGATGTCAGTCACTATCTGCTTATGCAGGTGCAGCAAAAAGGCCTCTTTGAGCCCCAGCCCTCTCTGTTTACATTTAAAGATTGCCCTCTCCTAGCCAGCTGCCTATGCTGTGGGCAGACCACTGGCTGTTTGTGATGTAGCTTCTTCCAATACCTCCCTGCATCCTGCAATGAATTGGCTTACACTAGAGCTGTGAAAAGAACCACAAACACAAGTATCACGCACTCACAGGCTCACTACAGAGGCAGTGAGACTAGAGACAATTAGTAAATACGAAGGGCATAATAAACAGAGAATGCAGAGATGGCTTTTCTGAGTACATGAGATAGTTAGCTTTGGGGAATTAGAGCCATGCTACCTTGTGACTGGGAAAATATTCTAAGCAAGCAGTCACGCTGAAGCTGTATTTCACACATTCTCCAGAAGGATAAATGATGGAGTTGAGTTGGATTATTTTGGCCTATCTCAGGTTTTGCTTTAGTGGTTTTGTTCTCAAAAACTTGGAGGCATAAGAGACTAGATCCTTGCTGCTCAAAGTATAGTCCATGGTACATCAGAATCATCCTGACCTATGAGGGTTCTCAGACATGCAGAATCTCAAGATTTGTGTTCTAATGTGCACACCACCGTTTGAGAAGCACTGAGTTAGGCAACTGGTCTCAACACTGGTT
This sequence comes from Oryx dammah, assembly GCF_014754425.2. NCBI lineage: Eukaryota > Metazoa > Chordata > Mammalia > Artiodactyla > Bovidae > Oryx > Oryx dammah. The sequence goes on from NW_024070207.1 coordinate 116,331,230, forward strand.
GTGCATTCAAATAATCCTAAAACCTTGAAAAAAAATACTCATGCCTGGACCCCAGCCCCAGAGATTCTGATTTGATTGCTCTAGTATAGAACCAGGCTCAGAGAGTTTTTACAACCTACTCACATAATATAACATGCAGCCAAGGGCCAGAATCACAGGAGTATGCAAAATCTGAGAAAAGGATTCAAAGCAAACAGTTCTAAGCCTAAATCAGTGCCCCCACAGACATTTCCAAAACCCCCACCCCCACCCCAGGCTCCCTGGGAACCAGCAGGATTTTCAGTGCAATTTAACTTGATGAGTATTTCTTCAGTGCTGCCTATGGATTCATCTCACACCACCTTAGAGGTCCACTCAGGCAAGCTGGAAGACAAAATCACCTTGTGAGCAATGCGCCATAGTACTGAGAGGTCATCTTCTGCATCCACTGGTGGCTCCATGGGACTCCAAGAAGGGGGCTTTGGAGACAGCTCTGAAACATGCTCCTTTATAGAAGTTGTAGGACACACCAGTCTAGGTTCCTTAGAATCAGTTTAAGGAATCCCTATTTCATGGGAATGCATGATTTACTATTTTGGCATCTTTTTTAGCATATGTTTGGTGACCTTTTGGATTTTTTTTTATTAGAAGAGAGGCATGTGGCCCTTTGAAAAGGATTTTGGAATGGAATCAGAAGGCCTGGGTTCGAATTCTTATTTCACCACGAAGCTGTTTGTTATAATGTCTGAGATTTATGTTAAAATTCCTCACCAATTATAGATTGACATTGTGAGGCACACAGACCAGCCCTGGGGTGTGCATGCATGATTCACATCTGGGTTAAGCATTCTACGCAGAGGAGCCACCCTCCAGAGGCTGCTGCTACAGCTATTTCTGCTATCTAACCTTTAGGGATGGCCCCAAGTATTGAACCCTAAGTGTGCCCTTGCCCAACCATTGGTTTGGGAGGATTTCTTGTTGCCTGATGCTGGCTATAATGATAACATAATCCTTGTCATGCTATGTTGTGGTTGTTGTGTCTATTTTTGAGTGAACCTTTCATGCATGGTGATAGAATATGGTTTGAGAATTGCTTTCTTCATAACCTTGTCCTGAGGCTGCAGTGGAGTAGCTAACTCATTCACTCAAATCCTTTCTGCATTTACCATTAGGTACCAAAAATATTCTCATAGTTGAACATGAACAAATAGGCATGAATCAGCCACAGTCAAGTTGTGTGACCTTGTGTCTCACATCCATTTGTTATACATCTCTGGCTTTCAGAAATTTTCGTTTTTTTAAAATGGGAAGATCATCTTAAAGATTTTTTTCTTGCTTAAGATTCCAAATTTCAAAAAATTCGAACATGAGAAAAAGTCAAAGACCAAGATACTCTCTGCTGCTGTAGATCTTGCTTTTGAGTCCCCTCTGTCCCCCTATCAGGCCCCCTCAATGGCAGCCCATACTGTGTGACTCTTTGCAATAATCCCAAGCCCTTGGGAAACTTAGCCCATGCTTGCCATTCTCTCTGTATGATCCCAATTAAGTCTGTGGACTGAAAATATGGAATTCTGACAAGGCTCTGAATGTTGCTAAATTAAGAGAAATTTCTGGCAAAAAGCAAAGTGGAGGAGATGATACTTTACAATTGTCTCACTTAGCAGGCTCCTTTTATTCTGAGAAACACTGGAAAAGGGGTTGTTTCAATGTCACGTTTTCCTTCAAGGGAACCTAGCAGTGGCACTCATCTCCCAGTGTGTGTTAAATGAAGCATCAAGTCCGATGACCTCGAGGCAAGCCCTTGCAACTTCTGCCTCGTGCTTTGTGGGGTCAGGGAAGCTATTGCAAGGAGCAGACCCCAAATGGTGAGGTTCAGTCACTCGCTTATTCCAGCAAAGGAAGAAGAACAGCTTTAATTGACCCGTTGGTAGATAGTTGTTCTTATTTCAGCCTCCTAAACAGCCTTGGTATCTTTCTATTGTGGCTTCCTAAGGATTCCTGGCATCGAGCCTTTTATAGCTGCTAATGAAGCAATTGTACTATTTTCGGTCAAGATCTGTGGCATGAAACAAAGAAGGGACTTAACAGAGCCATTTCTAGCGCACTTATTCAAAATAATCTCAACCTATTGGGGCCAAAAATAAGTGAGACCAAGACAAAGATCAAGCTGTTGCTGCAGTCTTGTGCAATAGCAGCTCCAGTGAGAAAACACTGGGCAGCAAACCAATGGAGACAGTTCATCTCAAAGATTTTTCCTTAGAAAAATTCTTCAAGACATATGGCCCCCAGCTCTGAAGTTTTGTTTTGTGTTATATAAATGTTTGTTGAGCTTCAGCTTTGCTATGGGTTTTCTAAAAGAACTTACATTTATCTTAAAAGACAGTAATTACCTATTATTATACCTGACTGTATTTTAAATAATGGGACTCTTAAAATGTGAGAATCAGAAGTCTTGGTTAAAATGGCCATGAAAGATAATCAGGAAGGGCTTATAGGTATTTCATTAGGTGATTTGGATTTTTAAAATCACATCTACCTCTGCTTCATTGACTACATAAAAGCCTTTGACTGGATCACAAAAAACTGTGGAAAATTCTTAAAGAGATGGGAATACCAGACCACCTTACCTGCCTCCTGAGAAACCTGAATGCAGGTCAAGAAGCAACAGTCAGAAACAGACATGGAACAATGGACTAGTTCCAAATTGGGAAAGGAATACGTCAAGACTGTATATTTTCACCCTGCTTATGTATGCCGAGTACATCATGTGAAATGCTGGACTCAATGAAGCACAAGCTGGAATCGAGATTGCCAGGTCAGTCAGTCAGTCAGTTCAGTCACTCAGTCTTGTCCGACTCTTTGCGACCCCATGGACTGCAGCACGTCAGGCCTCCTTGTCCATCACCAGCTCCCAGAGTTTACCCAGACTCATGTCCATTGAGTCAGTGATGCCATCCAACCATCCCATCCTCTAGATTGCCAGGAGAAATATCAATAATTTCAGATGTGCAGATGACACCACCCTTATGGCAGACAGTGAAGAGGAACTAAAGAGCCTCTAGACGAAGGTGAAAGAGCAGAGTGGAAAAGTTGGCTTAAAACAACATTCAAAAAACAAAGATCATGGCATCCAGTCCCATCACTTCATGGCAAATAGATGGGCAAACAATGGAAACAGTGAGAGACTTTATTTTCTTGGGCTCCAAAATCACTGCAGATGGTGACTGCAGCCACGAAATTAAAAGACGCTTGGTCCTTGGAAGGAAGGCCTTGACAAACCTAGACAGCATATTAAAAAGCAGAGACATTACTTTGCCAGCAAAAGTCTGTCTAGTCAAAGCTATGGTTTTTCCTGTGGTCATGTATGGATGTGAAAGTTGGACTATAAAGAAGACTGAGTGCTGAAGAATTGATGCTTTTGAACTGTGGTGTTGGAGGAGACTCTTGAGAGTCCCTTGGATTGCAAGGAGATCAAACCAGTCCATCTAAAGGAAATCAGTCCTGAATATTCAGTGGAAGAACTGATGCTGAAGCTGAAACTCCAATACTTTGGCCACCTGATGCGAAGAGCCCGACTCATTGGAAAAGACTCTGGTGCTGGGAAAGATTGAGGGCAGGAGGAGAAGGGGATGACAGAGGATGAGCTGGCTCGATGGCATCACCGACTCAATGGACATGAGTTTGAGCAAGCTCCAGGAGGTGGTGAAGGACAGGGAAGCCTGATGTGCTGCAGCCCATAAGGTTGCAAAGAGTTGGACACGACTGAGTGACAAAACAAAATTTGGCTACTAAATAAGTTCGTTTGTCTGCAGTTATATAAGGCTAAAAAGAACATTTAGTCTGTTTCTTTCAAGGAGTCTGAATATAAAACCCCAAGGATCTAAATGTTTTCCTCAAACCAAACGCAATGCTCTGTGAACTCATGTCAAGACTTTTTCTTAGAAAAACATTTACTGAATATCCACTATATGCCCATTACTGTGCTAGGTTAAAAGTATATTCGCAAAAAATGTAAGGGGTACAAATACACATTTGAGAACCACCAACTACCACCCTGATTTTGAAATGCATGATCAAGCTTTAGTGACAGCCACCCAATACCCTAAGAGACCAGTAGAAATAGATGCAGATGCAGTGCTGAGCCATGGGAAGTGCTCTAGAGTTTGGAAAGAGGAGAGGTTGGAAGGCTCAGGGGTTCAACTTCTTAATTCACTTCATTCTCATCTCCTCTTCATTGTTCTTCTATCTTTGAGGACATGGGTCTCTAGTCAGAAGTAAGTCAGTGGGTCATTGCACTGAATGTCTCCGCCACGGCTGTCCTTCAGAATCATCCGTAGAACTTAAAAAAAAATACAGATTTCCCAACCCCTGCCCAGATTTCAGAATCAAAATTACTAGGATGGGGTTAAGGATGCCACATTTTCAAAGCGTTCTCCTCACAACTCTGATGGACATCCAGTGTTAAAACTTACTAGACATAGAACAAGTGTACCCAGAACACTTTGTGCTAAAGGGCCTGAGAGCCATGAAAGAAATAGAAAGCCAGGTCCCTGCCTGCAAATGATATATCACAAACCAGAGGGGGACTTTAGGGAGAGAACAAGAAAATAATAGAGGAAGTGAGAGGAAAACAAATGATCCAGAAGGAAGACCATGGGACTGTGTGCTACATTTGCTGCTTCAGATGTAGTAATATTTAAGTTTTTATGCAAGCAGCCTCCCTGCTGATATTTATTAAGTCCTGAAATCAGAGTACAAATTGAGGCCCAAATATATATCTAAACACTTAAAAGTTATAAAGCTAATGAACTGTTATCAAAACATGTCCATCCTCCTGCCTTGACAAATATACCTTTGCAAGACGTGGAAGACCAGGTTTGAATTTGAAGTTGCACCTCTTAGAGTTCCACACTGGATCATAATGGCATGGGGAGAGGAGGCCTGGGTTACCAGCCTGTAGCTCACCCACCCATCTCTTCCCTTATAGACTCTACCCCTACTACAAGAAGCCTTGTGGGTACATGGACCAATGGGCTGGAGTGTCCACCTAAATTCTATTCACACGTCCCTGCAAACAGCTACTCCATGGCCTTATGTCTAGCGTATGGTATTCATACTGGCTACATGATCTGCCTTCAGGAGGAAGGACCCAGGGAAGAAGCTCATGCAGGTTCTGGAAGCTGGCTTGAGCCGTCTGGTCAGGGAATTTCAAGGTTCCCATCACATAAACCATGTTTTAGAAAATTTTGACCTTGCTGGTTCCCCCCTACATCCTGCAGGAAGGAGCCCAGCCATAGTGGAGTTCTTGAATGGTCACGGCCAAGGATAGGGTCCTTCTTGATGAGATTTTTAAAAAATAGCACAGTGTACAGGCAGGAAAGTGGATGAGTCCTAAAAACTGTAGGCTTGGCCCACAGAAACATGAAAATCAGAGTGTGGTGAACAGTCCTAGTGAAGAATAAGTTTAAATTATTCCCCATTCTTTTAGTCCCAGTTGTGGCTTCAAATTTATATCTACCAGCCACACTTGTCTCGGGGTTTTTAATTAGTTAGGATTAGGTTTGGATGAAAAGTAGCTGTAGGATTAGGTTTAGCAAAAAAAAAAAAAAAGACAAAAACAAAAACAAAAGCCCACAGTGATTGTTTTTTTTTCTTTCACATAGATGTAAGCAGTAAAGTCTACTGTAGCAACTTTAGAATCCCCAGGGTCACAAGCTCCTTTTATTTTGATACTCTGCCATCCTCAAGACATGGTTTCTACCTTGTGGTCCAGAATGGCTGCTCAGGCCCCACCCAACACATCCATATTCCAGCCAGCTGGAAGGAGAAAGAGAGAAAAAATGTAACCCATTTAAAGATACTCTGCAGAATTTGTATAGCACATGTCCATCTCTGTTTCATAGATCAGAACTTAGTTATGTAGCCACAAGTAGCTAAAACTTGCACCCAGCTAAAAATGGAAATTCTCTTCTAAGGAGAGAAACGAATAGGATGACAACTAGCAGTGTCTGCCAAGGGACTTTTGACTTCAAACAATAGAAACTTATTCTGGAAAATTTAAGCAAAAGAAAAATTTATTGAATGGCTGTTGGGTGGTTTAGATATTTGATAGGCTGAGTAGAGGGTCAGGCTCTAAAAGTGAGCAAGTGATCTATCTAGAATACCACCATCACCCCAACCCTTAGAGCTACCAACAACCACCAGACTCTAAATATTGCCATCAGTGCTGTGTATAATTTTTCAAATGGTCCTGCAGCTTGGCATCATTCTAAACAACGCCTAAAACAATACTGTCCGATAGGGTAGCCACTACATGTGGCTAGTGGTATCATAATGAACTGTACAGATATGGGAAATTTCCATTATTACAGAAAGATGAGCTGGACAGTGCTATTCTAGACTCAAAGTGCTAGACCAAGGCATCAAATTTGATAAACTAGTTTACATACCTGCCTAACTCTGGGCTACCATGTGTACCCTCACCAAGATGCAATAGAACTCATTCAAAAATGGAAGGGAGGTTTGATGCTGAGCAGCTGAAAAAGCAGGAAATGTCCTCTGCACACTTATTGACAGTGTGATCTTCAGCTAAATACTTCTCTCGCCTCAATTTTTACATTTGTACAATGGAAATAATGATAACTGCCTCTTAGGATTGTTATAAAGACAAAATGATATGAAAATTACTAGGACCATCTGGGTTAATAGTCTTAGATATAATGCCTTGATTGGACCCTGGTTTGAACAACGAGCTGCAAAAGACATTTGGGAGACAACTGGAGGAAATTTTAATAGAATGAGTGTTAGATAGTATGAGGGAATTATTGTTAATTTTGTCAGGTATGATAATGGCATTGTGATTATATAGGACGTGATGAAGTTTTTAAGGGTAATATTATTATGTCTCTAATTCTAATACTTATTCTAAATACAAAATAAATGAAACAAATACGATAGAATTATTAAATCTAGGTGATAGGTAAATAGGTGTTAGTCTCCTTACTCTGTTATTTTATATTTTTTTCATAATTTATACCAGGAGTTCAATAAATGTGATTTTCTCTTCTTCTCTCCATAGTCTTAAGGACCTCAAATCTTTCAAAATGGAATGCTTCCCACACTTTCCCACCCAGTATGCCCCACTTTTCCCAAGACTTCACCTGCTTAAAGGCTTCCTGCCCTTTCTGTGACAGCGCACTCTCTGTATCTGTGGGGACTTTTGAATACAAGGAGTAGTTTGCTCAGTAAAGGAAGCAACCTTGCAAAGAGGTACTTGTTGACAGCACTGATATTGGATTTGAGGTTTCTCCCCTTTGCCATAGCAGGGGTTCATTTTCACATTTGTCAGATCAGCCCCCTGTTTCCTGATGCCTAATTCAGAAAGATGTGGTGTTGAGAAAGAGAGGGATGTGGCAGCCAGTTTTTCATTTTCAGTTGATTCACTTTTTCAGTAAACGTAGAGGAGAAAAGGATGGACGTTTGGGAGGATTTGAGTCTTCTCACAAAGATCAACGCTGGAAGACATGGAAACAGATCTAGAGTGGACTGCCTGATTTTCTCTCTGAGTGCTAGTGAGAAGTGAATTCTCAAAAACATGGATTGTAAAGCATTTGGTAAATAAACAGCAAACTATGAAGGCTAGATAATGTCTTCCTGTTGAAATATCAACAGTTTCCCTGTGTACATGAGATTAAGGCAAGTGGAATGCCAGCCTCCTGGCCAGAATCATCCGTGCAAAGGCAAACTGACTCATGGTACTGGATCTATCTTTAAGTTCCACATGCCAAAATATCAGCTCTGTATGCAGGAAGTAAGCATCTTGAGGACCACAGCCACTCTCAATATTAGGGGTGATAAATTAGTGACTAAACAAAACAGCTAGTTATATATTTGGCAGAGTAAGTGAAACAAGGAATAATGGCATTTAAAAAGCAGATTTCCTCCTACAACAGTATGTTTCAAAGTTTACCTTTCTCCTTCCAGCAGTGCGGTAGTGGGTGTAGTGTGGTGGTGGTAGTGGTGGTAATGGTAGTATGGTGAGGGTGGGTGTGTTGGGGGTAGAAGGAGTGCTCGAGGAACTGCCCTACTGCGTAGCAGCTATATCCTGGATATAAAACACTCTTCAAGGCACTTCTGGGCTTGCAAGTAGTTGCAGAGATTCCCAAAGGTTTCCACAACAGCTACCTTCCAAACAAAAACTAATCCAAACCTAGACCAGAGCAGGAAGGCTTACACTGCAAGCAGCAGTTGTGGGGTGAAATGCTCTGGGAGTAGATACCAACAGCAATGCTTACAGGAACGCCGAGACATAGACCAGCACTGAGCAGGGGTGCTGATCCTGGAACTCATTTACGAAGCTAAGCTCCTCACAGTGCCAAAGTGGTCTGAAGTCAGAGGTGTCTCCAACTTCCTGCTGCAGCAAATCCTCCTTGGGAAAAAAACCTCTCTAATTTAGATCTAGAGGACTCCCACAGATTAAAAGCAAGCAATAAGCTTACAATATGCTAAGGCAGGTAATCGTGAGCCAGAGGCACCACTGTTGTTGTTTTTGTTATTGTTCATTTGCTAAGCAGTGTCTAACTCTTTGCGACCCTATGGACTGCAGCACACCAGGCTTCCCTGTCCTTCACCATCTCCCAGAGCTTGCTCAAACTCATCCATTGAGTCAGTGATGCCATCCAACCAGCTTGTCCTCTGTCATCCCCTTCTCCTCCTGTCTTCAATCTTTCCCAGCATCAGGGTCTTTTCAAATGAGTTGGCTCTTTGCCTCAGATGGCCAAAGTATTGGACCTTCAGCTTCAGCATCAGTCCTTTCAGTGAATATTCCATTAGGATGGACTGGTTTGATCTCCTTGCAGTTCAAGGGACTCTCAAGAGTCTCCTCCAACACCACAGTTCAAAAGCATCAATTCTTCAGTGCTCAGCTTTCTTTATGGTCCCACTCTCACATCCATACATGACCACTGGAAAAACCATAGCTTTGACTAGACGGACTTTTGTTGGCAAAGTGATGTCTTTGCTTTTTAATAAGCTGTCTAGGTTTGTCATAGCTTTTCTTCTAAGGAGCAAGTGTCTTTTAATTTTGTAGCTGTAGTCACCATCTGCAGTGATTTTGGAGCCCAAGGAAATACAATTTGGTACTGCTTTCACTTTTCCCCCTTCTATTTGCCATGAAGTGATGGGACCAGATGCCATGATCTTAGTTTTTCGAATGTTGAGTTTTAAGCCAGCTTTTCCACTCTCCTCTTTCACCCTCATCAAGAGGCTTTTTAGTTCACCTTCACTTTCTGCAATTAGAGTGGTATCATCTGCATATCTGAGGTTGTTGATATTTCTCCCAGCAATCTTGATTCCAGCTTGTGCTTCATCCAGCCCAGCATTTCTCATAATGTACTCTGAATATAAGTTAAATAAGCAGGGTGACAATGTACAGCTTTATTGTACTCCTTTCCCAATTTGGAACCAGTCTGTTGTTCCATGTCTGGTTCTAACTGTTGCTTCTTGACCTGCATACAGGTTTCTCAGGAGGCAGGTAAGGTGGTTTGGTATGCCCATCTCTTTCAGAATTTTCCACAGTTTGTTGTGATTCACACAGTTGAAGGCTTTTATGTAGTCAATGAAACACAAGTAGATGTTTTTCTGGCAACATAAACAACGCCTTTAGATTTGAATCTCCACAGTGGTAGGATATACAGAAATTTTCTGACCGACTATAGGACAGCTATGTAGGAAATGTTTAAAGACATAAAAGATAAACAGGCAACAACAGACTAGCAGAAATATTCAGGAAGGTTTTTTTTAAATTGAAGTATAGTTGCTTTACAATGTTGTGTTGGTTTCTGTTGTACAACAAAATGATTCAGGCATACATGTGTATATGTATTCTTTTTCAGATTCTTTCCTATTATGTTTTATTACAGGATGTTGAGTATAGTTCCCTGTGCTATATAGGAAGATTTTTTAAAATGGAGATTCTATAAATTAAAAAAAAAGATTATTGAAACAAAACCCCAAACAGACTGGTTAAACAATAGATTAAATCTGGCTGACAACAGGATTAGAAATTACCCAGAATGCAGCACAGAGAGGGAAGGAGATGCAAAATATGAAGGAGAAATTAAGTGATTGGAGGCTAGAGTGGGAAGGTCAACCAAGAGTCTAAATGGAGTTTCAAGCTAAGGGGGGAAATGGGGAGAGGGAGAGAGAAGAGAGAGAGTAATTGATTTGAAGAGATAATGGCATGAATCTTCCAAGACAGATGAAAAAGGAAATAACACATACACAGGAATCATAACTTATACCAAGAAGAATATTTTTTAAAAAAGAGAAAACTTGTGCCTAAACACATCATAATTCAACTGCAGGCCACCAACTGCTGAGAGATCTTAAAAGGGACCAGAGAGAAAAGATGGATCATCCTCAAAGTAATGACAATTAGTCTGTGAGTTGCCTTCAACAACAATGGAACTCAGAGAAACAGTAGGATAATATTTCCCAATTGTTGAGAGAAAATAACTTACAGCTTAGAATTATGTACTCAGAAAATCCTATTATGGTATTTATAAATACACAAAAATCAAGGGATTGACTACCAAAAGATCTTCATTGAAGGAACAGCTAAACTATATACTTCACGAAAAAGGAAAATTATGTCAGAAGGATGATCTGAGATGCAAAAAGGAATGGTGAGCAATAGAAAAACATATGCATATGAACAAACAGGTAAAAAAATATATATATATATATATGAGCAAATAATATTTGGAGGAAAAGCAATACTAAAGTTAGATTTATAGAGTTAAGAAAAAATAACAAAAATTAAATATTGGACAGTAATCACATACAAGTCAGGAGAGGGGAGATCAGAGTTAAAATCTCCTAAAATCCTCTGGAATAATATTAGAGAACAGGGATTAGCAATTTCTTTTCTGTAAAAGGGCAGATAGTAAATATTCTAAGTTTTCCAGACCATACAGTTTTCATTGTGACTATGAAACTCTGCCCCTGTAGCATGGAAGTGGCCACAGACTGTACGAAAATGGAAAGTGTGATTGTGTTTCAATCAATCTTTATTACAAAGACAGGTGAGCAGCAGATTTGATCATTAGGCCACAATTTGCCAATTCCTGTTCTGTAAAGAAGTTAAAATGTTGTTCAATTTTTGACTTTGTAAGTTAAATATGCATGATAAAATTTATATGATAAAAGTAATAGTAGTAAATATATATGATAAGAGTAATCACTAAGAACATTTTTTAAAAGTCAATAAAATCCAAACAGCTAAAAAGGAACAAAGAAATAAGGAAACAAACAGAAAACATGCATCAAATAATCCAAAAACAGGACAGAAATGAGAAAGAAAAAGAATCACAGCAAAAGCAAGGCAAATAAATATTAAAATATTAGGTGGCAAACCAAGTCCAAATGTAATAATTACTATTAGTCACCAAATATACAAGTGAATTAAACTAGACAATTAAAAAATAAAAATTGTCAGATATGGGATTTTTTAAAATAGAGCTATATGTCCATTACAAGAGTCACACTTAAGGCATAAGTATGCAGAAAGGCAGAAAGTAACAGGATGAAAAACACACACCAAGCAATTACTAACCCAAAGAAAGCTGCACTAGGGAATATAGACTTTAAGATAAACAGCATTATCAGGGTTAGAAGGGGTCACTAGATCATTAGAAAGGATTCAATTCCTCGCAAAGATAAAACAATTCTAAACTTGTACGCACCTAATAAAATAGCCTAAAATGCATAAATATTGGCAGGGGGAATAGCCCACTGGGAGACCCTAGGAGTAGGTGATGATTTCAGGAGCTTAATGAGATTGAGCACTTAAGTAACCGGGGTCACAGAATCATGTGCTCTCTATCCTTAAAAGCAGAGCCACACCCCAAAACGGAGGCATGTTAAGGCCACCTAACACCGTGAAAAGGAGTACTTGTGTGTGAGAGTGTTTTAAACTTAATTAATTAGAGAGATTCCCAAGGGAGTGTGGGGCTAGGAGAAGATTCCTATTTACATAATAGCCCAGGGGCTGGCTGGAATCCGTTATTAGATTCCCTGCACATGTGCCCTGGAAAAACTGAGCAGAAGCGAGACCATATGGCCAGCATGAGAAGAAGGCTTAGTGGGGTCAGTTCACAAAGGTAATGCTCACCCTACATAAAGGAGATCCACCCCAGCTTCATTTATTTCAGGAAACAGTGACTTGGCCAGCCAAAGTAGATATTAAGAACACTGGGAAGAATCTTGTAGGGGAAAAAAAAAAACACTCAAAACACAATTCTGAGGTCATTAATCATCATTCTCATCTTCATCATCATCAGCCAGTTCAGGCTGCAGTAGAATATCTGCTCTTTGTCTTTAAGGATCACCCACTTCCTTTATAAAGGCAAGAAACCAGTGATAAGGCCAAAAAATGTCCATCTGTTTATGTACATGACTCATCTCTAAAAGGCTGAGTCCAGGACTGGTGATGACTCAGAGGCTCTTGGCATGGCAGGGGTTGAGTCCCCTAAAAACTGGGGAGTGGGAGGGGCTAAGGCAAGCTCACGAAGCATGACCATTCTGAGAATCAAGGGTGGGACAGAGGGCTGGGACTGAGGGCTTGGAAAGCCAGATGCTTTAGGCTTTTGGTTGCTATAGGAGCAGTGAGGTGCGTGAGTGCTATTCTTTTGTCTCAACCCTGACCTCTAGATCAATACCCCACCTCTCTGCCTCTCTCTGTGCCTGCGGAAGTTGAGCACTGTGGACGGCTTCACCTGGGCTCACTTGCTGGCCAGCTACCCAGGAGACTAAGCAGGAAGGTGGAGGGCAGGAGAAGAAAGCAGTAAGGATCTTTCCTCCTTGTTTCCTCCCTGCTTTGGCAGTGAATCATTTCAGGACTCTGGTGAACCTCCAGAGATCCTTTGGCTATAAACAGCCCAACTATAATTAATGATAACGGCTAGCCCAGGGCTAGCTTGGTGGGCTGCCGTCTATGGGGTTGCACAGAGTTGGATACGACTGAAGGGACTTAGCAGCAGCAGCAGCAGCATTTATGGAGTGCTTGCTATGTTCCCGTGCTTATTGTAACTCAGCACATTACATAGATGAACTTGTTGAATCCTCCATACTCTATTTACAGATGGATAACTATGACTAAGGTCCATCTAGTCAAGGCTATGGTTTTTCCAGTAGTCATGTATGGATGTGAGAGTTGGAGTATAAAGAAAGCTAAGCGCCGAAGAATTGATGCTTTTGAACTGAGGTGTTGGAGAAGACTCTTGAGAGTCCCTTGGACTGCAAGGAGATCCAACCAGTCCATTCTAAAGGAGATCAGTCCTGGGTGTTCTTCGGAAGGAATGATGCCAAAGCTGAAACTCCAGTACTTTGGCCACCTCATGGGAAGCGTTGACTCATTGGAAAAGACCCTGATGCTGGGAGGGATTGGAGGCAGGAGGAGAAGGGGACGACCGAGGATGAGATGGCTGGATGGCATCACTGACTCGACAGACACGA
>NW_024070207.1:116344823-116413757 GCF_014754425.2 Oryx dammah
TTTAGAATGGACTGGTTGGATCTCCTTGCAGTCCATTCTAAAGGAGATCAGTCCTGGGTGTTCTTCGGAAGGAATGATGCCAAAGCTGAAACTCCAGTACTTTGGCCACCTCATGGGAAGCGTTGACTCATTGGAAAAGACCCTGATGCTGGGAGGGATTGGAGGCAGGAGGAGAAGGGGACGACCGAGGATGAGATGGCTGGATGGCATCACTGACTCGACAGACACGAATCTGAGTGAACTCCGGGAGCTGGTGATGGACAGGGAGGCCTGGCATGCTGCAATTCATGGGGTCACAAAGAGTCGGACACAACTGAGCGACTGAACTGAACTGAACTATGACACAGAAAGGTCAACTAACTTGCTTAAGGTTAATCAGTTTCTTGGGTCAGAGCTGGGATCTCAACCCAGGCTGTTTGGCTCAAGGGTCTATATTCTTAACCCCTAGTAGAAATATAATGCAAGTCACATATGTAATTTAAAATTTCTACTATCCAGGGACTTCCCTGGTGGTCCAGTAGCTAAGACTCTGCACTTCCAATGCAAGGGCCTGGGTTCGATCCCTGGTCTTGGAACTAGATCCCACATGTTGCAACTAAGATAAAAGATTCTGCATGCTGCAGCTAAAACCTGGTGCAACCAAATAAACAAATAAAAATAAAATTTCTATGAGCCATATTAAAAAACATGAAGTGAAATAAGTGAAATTAACTTTAGTGATATATTTTATTGAACCCCATATATACAAAATATCATCTCAACATGTAATCAGTATTTTAGAAATTATTAAAATATTTAGCTTTCTTTTTTTGTATGACGTCTTCAAAATCTGGTGTGTGTTTTATACTTATAACACATCTCCATGGAATTTTCCAGGTAAGAATACTGGAGTGGGTAGCCATTCCCTTTCTGCAGGGTATCTTCCCAACCCAGGGATTAAACCTGGGTCTCCTGCATTTTGGGCAGGCTTTTTACCATCTGAGCTACCAGGGAAGCCCTAAATTTTATACTTATAATACATCTCACTTTGGATGCTAAATTTTCATTGGAAATACTTGATCTGTATTTAGATTTCATAAAATTTACAGTTGGAAAAGTAAGTTTTCATACTCACTGTGTTCCAAACACACTTAAAAGTTTTCCAGTAACTGAATTGAGTAACAGTTTTATTCTTTATTTTTAATAAGCATTTTATTTTAGAATAATTTTATATTTACAGAGAAGTTTCAAAGATGGTACAAAGTTTCCTGTATAGAACTCACATGTTTCACTATTGTGATTTTGTGTGATTGATTGATTGATTTGGCTGTATTCAGTCTTAGTGGTGGCCTGTGGGATCTTTGTTGTGTCATGCAGGGTATGAGGGCTTAGTTGCTTCACATGTGGAATCTTAGTTCCTCAACCAGGGATTGGACCCATGTCCCCTGCATTGAAAGGTGGATTCTGAACCACTGGACCACCAGAGAAGTCCCTCTCTAGTGTTAACATCTTGCATTACTACAGACATTTGTCACAACCAAAACACAATACTGATTCTGTTCCAGAGTCCAATCCAAGACACAACACTGCATTTTATCCTGTACCCTTAGTCTCTTCTGGTCCATGAGAGCCTCTTTGACTTTCCC
Source organism: Oryx dammah (assembly GCF_014754425.2). Lineage (NCBI taxonomy): Eukaryota > Metazoa > Chordata > Mammalia > Artiodactyla > Bovidae > Oryx > Oryx dammah. Next base: position 116,346,449 of record NW_024070207.1, read on the forward strand.
TGTTTCTTGTGACTTTGACTGTTTTGAGAATTACTGTTCAGGTATTTTGAAGAATTTCCCTCAATTGAGGTTTGGCTGGTATTTTCCAATGGGATTTGGAGAGGAAGACCACAGAGATGAAGTGCCTTTCTCATCCCATCATATCATGCTATCAATGTGACTTATTATCGGTGATGTTGTTCTTACTCACTTGACTAAGGTAGTGTTTGCCAGGTTTCTGCAATCTAAGTTCCATTTTCTCTTCCTTTCTATACACTGTTCCTTGGAGACGGTCACCAAGCACAGTATGTGCTTAAGGATGGGTGGGGAGGGGCAGGAACAAAGCTCCACGTATCCATTTTAAACTTAAATTTATGAAGATGAAATAGAAAATTAGTTCTGCAGTCATGCCGCCCATATTTCAAGTGGCTCCTGGCTGCCATATTGGATAGTGCAGCACTGTGCATGACCACATTTCAATATTTGAGGCAAAAGACAGCTGGTGAGGAGATGAGGGGCTGAAGAGGGAGCTGATAGGCCTATGTTAACTGGAAGGAGGAGTGATGAAGAGAGATGAAGGTGTCATTAGCCGAACTGTTGGAGAAGAGAAGGTCAACGCAAAAGATGTTAGCTAGAAGTATCAACATAACATGATGTGTGTATGTGTGTGTGTGTGTGTGTGTGTGTGTAGAAAGAGGGGAGGGTAAGAATGGAGAAATATTCCAGAGAATATATACCCTAACAGTGTGTGCAAGTTGAGCCCTGGATTTTGGTTGAAAAGTTTGAACTCACAAATCTGGGCTCATTTTTCACCTGTGCCATTTCTTAGCTGTGTGATGATCTTGAGTGAGTCACAAATTCTCTAAGTTTGTTTCTTCATCTCTAAAATGGGGTAGGTCATAGCACTTACCTCATGGGGACATTGTGAAGATCAAGGGATGTGTGTGTTTCAAAGGGCTTCATAGTATGTACTGTAATCTACAAATGGAACCATGTTGTGGGGGTGGTGTTGGTGGGACCTGAAAATTAGCTGTTCTCTTGGAGAATTGAGGTGTGTTGGTTCCCCTTTTGCCCCTCTCAACTCCAAGATCCATTTTCTGCCCCTCTCTGCCCTGTTCTGAGCCTCAGGAACTTATACACTGCATCACTCTGTGTCCTTTGCATACATACAACTGGCATACAACTGGGGTTGGCCAGTTGGGAGACACCAACAGGGAAGTTCTTTCGCTGCTTTGGCATCCTGTCTCTGATAATATCTGCAACCCTCAGAATTACATCTCCCAGTGGGAGGCCCCTCCTTTGTGAGTCCACCTCCCACCAGACTTAAGTAACACTATTTCCTGCCCTCCTCCCTTCAGCCCTTGGGGTGGCAACAGCTTCCTACTCTGGCTGGTTCCAGAGTGCTTTGCCATCCCACTTTGTTCCCCTCACCCTGCCCCTACCTCAAGGTGGTGTTCCTTCAACCGAGTTTTCTTAATTTAAAAACTCTGGTGTGAATTCTATTAATGCATCCTGTTTGGCGGCTGCCTGTGGTGGAGAAGCTGGTGAAGAAGAGAATGTTGAGAGTGACATGTGGGGTCAACTGAAGGAGGTGAGAGTAAAACGAGGACTGTGCGGCTTGAGAACTGGGGTGTAATCAGGCTCTGGACCAGCACCTTGTCAGTGAAATCAGAGGAGAAATGGCATTTTGGAGCAGAGTTGTACAAAGAAGCATGGAAGATGCCAGTGGTGTGGGTGAGTTTGAGAACAGAGAGAGAGAGAGGAGTTAAAGGCTAAACTGAGGTTTCTTTGCCAAGTGTGCCAAGAAGTCAGCCAGACCACAAAAGCCAAAGACACGTGGCCCCCCGCCAACCAGGCAGTACTACCCACAATGACGAAGATATCAGAAGGTCGTACTTACTTTTGAAAAGCATGTAGATACTGGATTCATACAAGCGTAGTCCTGGTTCTACAACTGAAGGCTGTGTATCCTTGGGATATTTAATTGACCTCTCTGTGCTTATTTTCCCATATGGAAAATAAAGTACAATTGCAAGACTTAAATGAATAAAAGCCATTCATTTGTAGTCTGCAAATATTTCTCGAGAACCTGTTATGCACGTGCCAGGCATTATTGTAAGCCCAGCAGTAAATAAGCCAGGCTGTCATGGAACATCCTAGTGAGGAGACGTGACAGTGAACAAGTGCATGCATTCATGCTCAGTCGCTTCAGTCGTGTCCAACTCTTTGTGACCCTATGGACTGCAGCCCACCAGGCTTCTCTGTTCATGGGATTCTCTCGGCAAGAATAGTGGAGTGGGTTGCCATGGCCTCCTCCAAGGTATCTTCCTGACCTAGGGATTGAACCCACGGCTCCTGCATTGCAGTAAGCAGATTTGTTACTGCTGAGCCACTGAAGAAGCCTCTTCTTAGGTTCCCTGGAAACAGGCTGCAATGGAGATCTGCATGCAGGAAATTTATTATGGATGCTCTTAGGAACAACACTGGAAAGAGAAGGAGAGAAGAGAGACAGTGGAGACTGGCAGGGAGATGTTGAACTCTGATGCAGATATAGCGGTGGCTTCAGCCAGCACAGAAACTCTGAAACAAGAGTAACCTTTCAGAGTTGCCCTGAGGCAAAGCAAGTATGTCAGCGTTTATATCCGTACTGTGAGCAGGCTGCTCCAGGGACAAGGTGGGATCAAAGGCCAAGTGGTCCCTTCTAGGGACAATTCTTGGAGGGGCACTCAGCTGAGAACACTCGGCAGCTATCACCCCGCACCCTTAGAGGAATGAGAACTAGTCCAGAAAGGATGAGCCAGAGGGCACAAACAGCATTCATTACATAAATTAGTAACTGAACATGATCATTTCCCATAGCAATAAGTGCTAGGAAGACAACCAAACTGGGTAATATGACAGTTCAGGGAGTAGGACACTTACATTAGTTTAGGGGGTTAGAGAAAGCTGTGGTTCATCTATAGCTGCTCAGTAAGAATTGGTTTCATTGCTTTTCCTTTAGTTTTGTTGGGACATATGGCTATCAACCCATCATGAGAAATATATGGTGCCACTTCTGAATGAGGCAGACACCTAGGTGCTGTGGATGTGGCAGAAATGTAGAAGACATTATCTCTGCTTGCTAGGAGCTTGCAGTGTAGTTGAGGAAGATAAGAGCTATAGAAAATTAGCAAACAATATGAGGTGGTGTAGCATTAGTGCCAACAAGTGGTACAAACCAGGTTAGGAGTATCCAGCTCCTTTAAGCCTAGGTGGAATTTCACAGGTGGAAAAGAGTCAGAAGGGAAGTTTTGATCAAGAAGAATAACTGGAGCAGGAAACAGTGGTCTTGGAATGGGCCTGGAGTCTCTGAGTGTTTAATTTGTAGGTTGGGAAGAGTAGAGCAAGACTGTTGTCCTTTTCCTTGGCTTCTGATGTTTTTCTACAGCATTGTCGGATTTGGCCACATTAGAATGTCACTAAGACAGACATTACTTTACCAACAAAGGTCCGTCTAGTCAAAGCTATGGTTTTTCCAGCAGTCATGTATGGATGTGAGAGTTGGACTATAAAGAAAGCTGAGTGCCAAAGAATTGATGCTTTTGAACTGTGGTGTTGGAGAAGACTCTTGAGAGTCCCTTGGACTGCAAGGAGACCAAACCAGTCCATCCTAAAGGAAATAAGTCCTGAATATTTATTGGAAGAACTGATGCTGAAGCTGAAACTCCAATACTTTGGCCACCTGGTGTGAAGAGCCACCTCATTGGAAAAGACCCTGATGCTGGAAAAGATTGAAGGCTGGAGAAGGGGATGACAGAGGATGAGATGGTTGGATGGCATCACCAATGCAATGGACATGAGTTTGAGTAAGCTCCAGGAGTTGGTGATGGACAGGGAGGCCTGGTGTGCTGCAGTCCATAGGGTTGCAAAGAGTCAGACACGACTGAGTGACTGAACTGAACTGAACTGAAGACACATTTCTTAGACGTGCTTCCCAGGTGGCTCAGTGGTAAAGAATCTGCCTGCCAATGAAGGAGATGCCAGAGATGCAGGTTCGATCCCTGGGTTGGGAAGATCCCCTGGATAAGGGAATGGCAACCCACTCCAGTATTCTTGCCTGGAGAATGCCACCAACAGAGGAGCCTGGTGAGTCCATGGAGAAGGGGATGACAGAGGATGAGATGGTTGGATGGCATCACCAACGCAATGGACATGAGTTTGAGTCCATGGATGAAGAGACACGACTGTGCAACTGAACACACACACATGAGATCTTGGAGTGCTTTGGTGGTGGTGATTGTGTGGGGTGAGAATGACAGGATGGGACCAGGCAGTTCCAGGAGCTTCCTAATAAGGAGAGAAAGAAGCCTGAGAGTTTAAGTCCAGGAAATTGTGAGAATGGTGGTTTGACCCATGGACATGGAACTTATAGGCAAGCAGAATGTGGGACTAGATTCCTTGGGAGAGGTTGGGAATGAGATGTAGTTTTGGAATGATATCTGTAGAGCTAATGTCTTAAAACCAGGAAAGAGGATAACATCCCCAAGAGGGAACTTATGAGAAAAGAGTGGAGTGCTGGAAGGCTTTGAGAGGCACTTGGAAAATGGATCCTGTATTACTATATAAGAGGGACAAACTTGGATCCTTGCAAATGTATGTCTAAAGTGTTTTCAGAAGATCAGGATGGTCAGCAAGACTCATAGGCATCAAGAAGAAAGAAATGGCAACAGTTTAGAGAGAGCTCTGGTACATTTTCTGTTTTCCAGCTTTGACTTTGTTGGCAGCAGGGGTCTGTGCATTCCAAGGGTTTGAACTTGAAGGGGATGTCATTTTTGTTAACCTTTAACCAAGAAGGTAGCCAGGGAGGAGATAAATTATCTGTTCAAGGAAGAACAATGGTTGCATTCAAAGAGAGAATAGGAGATTACTGAAGCACTACTGCGAACGACCCCGCGACCCTACACTTCACGAGAGGATTGATGGAGAAAAGGTTCCCCTACTTTTTCTCTGGGCACTAAAGGTGAAGTCCCAGGAGTACTACAGAAGGAGTGACAGAGCAACTTGAAAAATTAAGCAGGATATGAATCATCTAAACAAGGAGGCATTTATCCAAGACTTCTAAAGCAACTAAAGAAATGTTGTATTAACCTCCCAATGAAAATATTGTTATCCAGTTCATCATTACAAACAACTCTTTTGGTAACTGTTGCATTCTCACTTTAGGAAGTTGCTTAGCAGGATCCAGGATCTTGGGATTTCATATGCAAAGACTACCTGTTATTGGTCAAGAGGCAGTGACAAAGGATTTAGATTAAAAGGAATGGAGTTTTGTCCCACAGTTTTGAAGTGTAGTTAGGACAAGCTGCAGGTGCTCAGTCAGTCCCTGCTCTAATGGGGTGGGCACTAAGATTGGTAAGTACTTTAAAAGCATAAAACTGAATAAGGTCAGTAGTCTAGTTAACAGCACTCTAGCAACATTCATTTCCTGGTTTTAATTTCCTACTAGAAGGCAATGGCACCCCACTCCAGCACTCTTGCCTGGAAAATCCCATGGACGGAGGAGCCTGGTGGGCTGCAGTGTACTATGGGAATTTCCCTTGAGTCTATAATTATTTCAAATAAAATGGTTAAAAGAAGTCTTGCCTGGGTGGGGGTAAGGAGGGAACAGTTCTCATGAACTACAGTGAATATTTGTGTGGCTCTTTACAGTTTTTAACATTCACATATGTTTTCTCATTCACACCTCCCAACAACACTGTTAGACAGCAAAGGTGTACTATTGTCCCTATTTTACAGATGAAGAAACCGAGGCTCAGAGAGATAAAGTAACTCACCTATGGTCACACTGAGCAAATGGCAAAGACAAGGCTCAAATTCATGTCTTTGAATTCTGATTGCCATGATTCCTGAGTTCAAACCCATCTGGCCTAAGTTAGGTAACAGAGACACAGATCCCCAAGCAAGGATTTACGTCAGGTCTCTCCATATGAGCTTGTCACGGGTGGGATCTCCTGTGCTGGCTCCTGGCAGATTTAAGGTCAGGAAGCTTATTTGGGAGGTGATCTGAAGCTCCAATAGGGAGCAGGGAAGCACGGCTGGAAAGAGTGCATTCTGGAGCATGTGAGCGTATTGCCTCCATGGGCAACTGGGGCTTGCTGCCCACCGGGGCACTCAGGGAGTTATACCCAACCAAGGGGCAAGGAAGCTGGTGTGTTTACCTCTCAGTCCATCTGCTGTGAGCAAGGACTTCTCTCGTGAGGCGCTTATACTCTGTGGTCCCTCTAGGTCCCTCCATTCTCAGGCCAAGAGAAAACCTCAGGCAGAGAGTCGCAGCCACTGCTTGAAGCAGGACTCTGTCAGAATATACTGGAGAGGTTAGTGCACAGGAGCGTGGTCAGGGTCCCCACCAACAGTGACTGTCCCTTTATTTAGCATCTATACCCTAAGCGTGCTGCCACGCAGACCATTTCCTCTCATCTTGGAATATTCTCGAACCACACACACATCCAGATGGTTGAAACAAGGGAAGCAGGGGTGCCCTGATCTTGTTTGCTGGGCCCTGAGCAATGTTGGTGTCCACTGGGTCAGAGGTTAAGTCCAAAGTCAGAGGTTAGTTGGCATTTTCTATTATACTGGTATAAACCTGGGCCATCTGTTGGGGCTTACTTAAAAGGATCTAAAAGGACCAAAAAGAGCAATTGGCTAAGGGACAGAGTTGCAGATAGTATTTTATTTAGTTCAGTGGATACCACAGAGGAGAGTAAAGGGATTCTGGAGAAATGAGCTAGCTGGGTGATCACATGATTGGAGGAGTAGCAGCAATCAGCTGCCTTTCTCTTCGTGACACCACCCACGAAAGAGCTGATTGGCTCATTCCTGATTCATATGGCGTTTCTTCTCCAGGGTACATGCTGATACACTCTTCATCTCTCTAGGCTAATTTAATCATTATGTGCGCACTCTAGAAATTAGTGCCATTTCCCCTACTTGTGCCTGAAATAGACATTTCAGACGTTTATAACTCTCAGTCATTTTAATCTAGTCGTTTGCCCAAGTATGTTCCCAATTAGAGCCATTTTGCTCTGTGTTTGATACCATGAAGTGGAACACATGTTCTGATCTTTTAAAAAAACTCTTAAATAGCAAAGGTATACTGTGTTTCCCGCTATTATAATAATCCAAAAGCAGCTGATGGAATCTTTCTCAACTGTTTACATAGCCATAAAAATTTGACCCTTGAATTAAAATCAAATAAAAATATCCAGGGGATGTAATGCCTTGAAATACAGAGCATTTTTTGTCTGTAGAAAACCTCCACAGCTTTAATTCATTATATCCTCACAGGTTTTTTTTTCATATTTAAAAGATGCCATAAGGTTGTGATACCAAGTCATAAATAATAAAATAGTGTTCAGTTTTGGTACATGTAACATCACTTTGTTTCTCAATTTAGCATCAATGTCTTCTAAATCATAGCCATATACATGCATTAATACTATCACATTTCCTAAGCCTACATATAAACAAACATAAAACCACTTTAGCCTAGAAAATGTACTTGGATTTATTCATATTTTGACTCCAAGCTTCTCTGTGCTCTTCAGACTTTGGGGTTTTATTTTTGTCTCTCCCATTTTCTCATCCTAAACAGGAAACCACATCCATCCACTGCCAGCCTGATGCTTTTCCATCAGGTCTGCCTCCTTCGCCAGGGGCTGGCAATTTGAGAGGAACTGTCTCAATGCTGGGCTCACCAGGCATCCACTTGTTTCTCAGGTGGAGGACTTAAGGTACAGGTCTGCTTCCCTTTACAAAAGAAAATTTCTCTAACAGCTGAGAATGGAGAGGAACTGACATGAACTTACCAGGTCTAAGCGTTGGGAGAGAGTTAGTTGTGGTGGTTTTTCAGTGACCTACCACCCAATGGGTGCACTTGAATTACTAAACACAAAATGAATAATTAAAGAATATTCAAATGTAGTGTTAAATGGCAGAGGCTACAATATAAATACGAACAAATAGTAAGCAATATCAACAGAGCCTGCCATGTAACTTATTTTTAAAAAGTGATTTGGGAAATGATAGGACAATTTTGGCTTTGCCAAGAAAGGACAATTCAGAAGCCACCTGACCATCAATCATTGGGGTCAATTCATAAAAGAAAGGCCATTTGAACAGTCAAACAGTGCCAAGCGTAAGATGTTTATCAGTACCTGAAAATATAGCTATGCCCTTCTATGAAAGATGGGTCTTTATCTCAGAGGGACCTAAGTTCTTGGGGGAAAGGGACCAATTGTATTAGGGGAAAGTAGAGATTTCACCTAAAGCTCAACCTTCTGACTGGACCTTTTCTACCTGGAAAGCAATGAGTTCCTCGTGAGCACAGCATTTCATCTTAATCCAGGCCCTCTTAAATTGCCAGAACTTTGCAAAGCCTCTTTTTTAAAAAAATTATTTATTTTAATTGGAGGCTAATTACTTTATAATATTGTAGTGGTAGTGGTTTTGCCATGCATTGACATGAATCAGCCATGGGTGTACATGTGTTCCCCATCCTGAACCCCCTCCACCTCCCTCTCCATCCCATCCCTCTGGGTCATCCCAGTGCACCAGCTCTGAGCACCCTGTCTCATGCATTGAACCTGGACTGGCAAAGCCTCTTTATTCTGAATTTTTATAAACTATTTTTCTTTTCTGAGGTCTGCTTACAGGAGAGTGGGGCTTCCCTTGTGGCTCAGCTGGTAAAGAATCCGCCTGCAATGTGGGAGACCTGGGTTCAATCCCTGGGTTGGGAAGATCCCCTGGAGAAGGGAAAGGCTACCCACTCCAGTATTCTGGCCTGGAGAATTCCATGGACTGTATAGTCCATGGGGTCGCAAAGAGTCGGACATGACTGAGTGACTTTCACTTTCACTTTACAGGACAGTACACAATTCAGTGAATGTTTACCTATATTTATACCTGTGTGACCTCCATCAGATCAAGATACAGAACATTTCTAGAGCCCCAGAAAGCTCACTCTTGCCCTCCTCAGCCAGTGCCCCAGGGTGAGCACTGTTCTGACCTCTAGCGCCATAAAGTGGAATTGCTTGGACCCTAGGGTATATGCACATTTAGCTTTAATAGGTACTGCCAAATCTTTTGCACAAGTATTGGACCAATTTATAATCCTGACTAATTACTTTTTGTTTGCCCAGATTTTCTGCTTTTGGCACTGAAAGTGCTCAACAGCACTTTTCTTTCTAGTTGCTTGACCTAACCCATGACGAGTTTTCATTACCCGCCTGCGCTCTTAATGGTGTACTAGCCAATATGGCTGTCATTTGTCATTTGCTTGTGGTGGCTACAGCAGAATGAGCAATATGGTGACACACGATGATTTCACAGTTATCATGAGTGTTACTGTGGATTTCACGGTAACTCTCCCCAAGACAAAACAAGGTCATCTCAGTAAATTTCAACAAATCGTGACCTGTGGAGTTATCTTATGAGAACCCAAAGCCTGAACTATTTCTTATGTCTCCCCAGCAAGGAGATACACAATTCTCAAAGGTCCCCCAAGAGCTGTTTAGAAAGCAGTGGATCTAAAAACCCAGAAGGAATATGAGAGGAACCCAGGGGCTTTGCCAGTGGAGTGTCATCATTTAGGCCCTATTTGGAATCTAAACCAGCTGATGGTGTCTCTTTACATTTTTCTGTTTTTTTTTCCCCAAAAAAATAATAGTTAGGCTTAAAATTTTGCATTTCAGCTTTATTCAGTTAGTCTTGGGAAAATGTGTACCTTTAAAGATTTGAACACAGCTGACAAAGCATGTGTGACACAAATATTCTATTTGGTATTTGTGTCATAGACTATTAGCACCATTTGTTTAGAATTTGGTTTTATTTTAAACATAGCTCAGGGGAAAAAAAGAGACACTAAATGCCAAGTGTCAGTTTGTCTGATCTGCTAAAAATGTTGCATTTAATCTAATCCTTTTCTAGGGATTTAAAAGTGAAATAAATAGGTAAATGCCTATCAGAAAACACCTCTGCATTTTCTTGGTGCTGACCAAGCTAAGAATGCATGCCCAATGACAGGAAATGTTGTCTGAGAATTGTCTTATAAACAGCCAATGAAAGGGGAAGATGGAAATGGGAAACTAGATGAAGCAAAATTGGCCAAATGTAGACAATTGTTGAAGCTGAATGATGGGTGCAGGGCTTTCATCATACTATTCTCTCTACATTTGTGGATTTGAGTTTTTCATAATGAAAAAATGTTAAATATGTATCAAAGCAGTCAAGTTAATAAGAATGGAGGAGTATAGAACTGTAGAATAAGCAGAATTTTGAGAATAATTTCTGGAAATATGAACACGGACTGGCTATTTGCTGGTGTTAAGGAATTATGATCATGGCATTGTGGCTGTGTTCTTTTAAAAATATTCCTCATCTTCTAGAGATGTGTCCTAAAATTTCTGTGGATGAAATGATAGGGTATTTGGTTTTTACTTCAAGATGATATAGGGAGAGGGCAGGAAAGGGGCAAGACTGGCCATGGGTAAATATTTATTGCTGTTTGACAGGGCTGTGGGGGTTCATATGCTGCTTGAGCTACCATTGTCTGCATTCAGAAATAAAGTAACAAGTAATTTATGCATATGAATTCAAAGAAAACAGATTAATTCTGTGAAATTGCAGATTTGTTTTTCTCTTCATCCTTAGGTTATGAAAGCTAAAATTGAAATGTTTTAATGAAACCAGCTATTGTATAAAGCACCTCCAAAATTATTTTTTCATTTGGGGAATGCCTTAAAACCAATAAAAATTGAAAGTGCAAGTCCAAACAAAAAGGTAATTGTAGGGTTCAGATAAACATCACCCAGCGGACCCACAATTTCCCATGGTTCCAAGGTTACAGGGCAAAGCTGCCAGGGGAGTAGGGCTTCCAGGCCTCTGTGGCATGGCTATTGAATCCCCAGTTGATGGGCTGGCTAGGGCAGGGGTGAGACACAGCTGCCAGATGGTGCTTCCTCAACCCTGCTTTTTCTAGAAATTCACAGGCCTTAAAGAATGACCTTCTTTTCTGAATGTATCAGAAGTTACAGTCTGGCAAATGCAATGGCTCAAAAGCTTGACTCCCTAGGTTTAAATCCAGAACTGTGTGACTTTGAGTGAGTTGTTTTAACCTCTCTGCACATCAGCTTCCTCATCTTTAAAACAGGACTGATTATAACAGTTCTCCATCCCATGGGGTTATAGTGAGCCATAACCAAGGTCAAGCTGTTAGGACAGCACTTGTTACACAAGTGCTTCACAAATAATAGGCTTCGTTATCATTATTTATACTTGGATCTGTCCTAAAATATCCTCAAACTGTGATCTCTTTACCCACAGAACACCAGGCAAGTGCTCAGACAACTAACAGCCATGCCTCCCATTCTTTTCACCCACCTACCCCCAGCCAAAGGAGAAGGAAAGCTTACTGCCAGGAACTCTGGGAGTATAAGCTGAAAGAGTCCCCTTGCCACTACAAATTTCTTTCAAGTTTAATGTTTTCACTTAAAATCCCCATGGATATTTGCATCCTGTACCATAATATAGCAGAATTGAGAGTCAGGAGAGATGCTTCGTGTTCAGCCCATGGCTTTCCTGATCATCTGGATATGCTTTTTAGTTCAAGAAGCTGAGACATTGAGAGCCTTTTGATTTAGTTAATTCCCCAGACCCTCCTCCTCTTAGACATCTGGTGTACTTTCTACTAGCTTCTCCTTAATACTACCTTCCATCCTCCAAAGGCCACTGCTTAGCTTTTTACCTGATGCCCTTTTATGGTCAGGGTACTGGGTCAAATCTCCTCTAGTCCTGGTTTTCACTGCCTCCTCTATGAATGTTGACTCGGTCCTTTTTGAAACTCACTGAGTTGGTTTCTTGGACATCACTGGCTTTAGGATTTTCTCCTACCACTCTGGCCACTCTTTTTCAGGGTCATCTTTTTCTATTCAACCTCAAAGTGTCATACTGTGGGTTACAGGCCATGGTTCAAAAATAGATATGTAACCCTCAATGTACCAATCATAGTCTTCACTGAGACTTTTCCACTGAAACTATCAGAAAAACCAAACCAAACAGAAACAAAAGCAAACTTCTGCTGAATTGTTGAATGATTAGATGTGAATTGGAGACTTTGGGATTGCCAAGGGCCATCAAGCCCAAGAGAGTCCAAGAGAGGGAAAAAATAGACAGAAATCCAATACTATCATTTAAACCTCTGGATCCAGCTATGCTTGAAGTTGCAGAAACAACTGTGAACTTTTTGGTGTCCTTGTTTGTTTGTTTGTCACGTACAACTACCCATATGCTCATGACTCCCAAATTTACATCTGTGGCCAAGGCTTCTCTCCTGAGCAAACAGACTCATAGAATAACATGAAGTTAACCAACCCTCTCTCCAATCTGCCTGCTATTATTTTATTTCCAATTCCTCAGTGAACTGTGGTAGTAGTTATTTTTGTCCCCTGTCTAGAGCTTTCAGTTGTAATCAGTAGGGCAGATAGGATGTAGAGGGCTCATCCATCTTGGCCAGCACCTTCTCCATCATCTTATTTTTATATCAAGATTCCTGTTTGAATATCTGGCTTATAGTTGAGACCTTAACAATGGTTTGCTAGGTGGACTTTCCTGATTCATAAAATCAACCATGGCGTGCCAGAACAGTGTTTCTTTTTTAAAAAAATATTTATTTTTATTGGCTGAATTGGGTCTTAGTTGTGACATGCTAACTCTTAGTTGCAGCATGTGGGATCTAGTTCCTTGACCAGGGATTGAACCTGGGACCCCTGCATTGGGAGTGCCAGCCTGAGCCACTGGACCACCAGGAGAGTCCCTAGAACAGTATTTCTTGCTCTCAGTTACAGTTTATATAAGTGTGAAAATGTTTGCAATGGTTCTCAGGAGAATTGCAACTGTGATTAAGAATGGCATTTGGATGCTCCAAAGAGAGGTTATACTATGTGGTATTACTTAGCTTTCCTGATAGAAGAAGAAGTAGTAATGGTAATTTCACAAATAGATCTTCAAAATAATAGAGGAAGGAAACTTGCAGATTATTCTTTTGTAAACTGACTATGGCTTGTTTCTTATACCTTATATGTATATTAAGCAGATATATCACTCAGTTAACACGTATTTGTTAAGACCTCCTACATGAAATGCTCAATGAGGGTTAAAACAAGCATAAGAATGAACTCCTGATTAAAAGAATAGTAAGAAAGTCCCAGTGATGAGAACGTGACATTTTACAAAGCACTTTTACTCTCCTTATCTAGATTTTTCCTGATGAGGTAAGTTTTAGTTCCATTTAACAGAATCTACAAAGACTCATAGAGTCTGAGGAATCTGTGATCACATGGATAATAGCAAAATTGAATCTTCTACCCAGGTCTTCAGGTTCCAATTTCTGTTCCCTTGTCATTATATCTCAGTCTAGCTGGGGAATAAAATATCCCATCCACAAACAGTTTTCCGGTGGTTCAAGACAGGCTATGACAAATACCAGGGAGCACATTTCTCCAACCCCCCTCCCTAACTCTTGTTAAGGAAGGCAGCATTCTAGCAAGGGTACCATTGAACTGATCGGTTCACTCTGAGCCCTAAACTTGCACTTGCAAATGTTCTTATCAGTCCTGATATGTTATTTTATTCAGGACATAATAAATAAAGAGCACCCAAAAAAGACTAACTGAGAAAATACCTAGGTGCAAACTGTGTGAACTAGACACCTTTAAGACAAATTCTATATACAGCAGATTATAAATAGTAGTTCTGTATTCACTTTTGATCCTTTCTCACCAAGGAACTATGGAAAGCTTTAGCTAATCATTTTTTTAAATTATGTGTATTTTTAAATTTCAGCTATCAAATTAAAGATGTGCCCAAAGAAAGCTAATCTAGGGTGAGAGTCAGGAAATGGAAGATTATCTGGAAAGGGGCATGAAGGGCAATTGGGGGGAGATAGAAATTTTCTACAGCTTATTTTCAGTGGTGGGTACTCAGATGTCTATAGCTCATAGGAGACCAACCCTTAAGATCTGTGTATTTTATATTACTTAAACTTCAGTTTTTTAAATGTGGAAAAGAGTGTACAGCTTCTCAAAATTATTCAGGGTATGTTAGCAAGAAGTTTAATAACTGTCGTTCTAGGCATATATTCAATAAATCTCTCATTTTTCAAACTCGTACTGTTTAGTATTTTTCTCATAGCCACTTTAAATTTTTATGCCTAAGAACATGCTCTAACAGAATAGAAGCTGCTGCTGCTGCTAAGTCACTTCAGTCGTGTCCAACTCTGTGTGACCCCATAGACAGCAGCCTACCAGGCTCCCCCGTCCCTGGGATTCTCCAGGCAAAAACACTGGAGTGGGTTGCCATTTCCTTCTCCAATGTGTGAAAGTGAAAAGTGAAAGTGAAGTCGCTCAGTCATATCCGACTCTTCACGACCCCATGGACTGTAGCCTCCCAGGCTCCTCTGCCCATGGGATTTTCCAGGCAAAAGTACTGGAGTGGGTTGCCATTTGAGGAGTAAAATTAACTAGGGAAAAGGTTAATCTTCAGATAGTTTGATCAATGAATGTAGTTTCCTGTTTATCTTTGTAATTGCTCCGCCCAGAATCTTTTTTAGGAGAACAACGTAGAATTGAAGTAACTCTTCATGTAAATGGAGTCCCCAGATTGATAATCTACTTTTAAAGAATTGCTCTTGAATTCCACACGCACTTAGAAAGGAAAATGTATGAGCTGCATTAATCAGTGAACAATGGATGATGCCCCAGGTCACACTGAGTGGAGAAGCGCAGTGCTGATGATTTTATCCTGATCTGGCCCTGCTAGTCATGTCTCTGGAACCTGCCAATTCAGCTTGGCCATAAAACCTTAATAACCAGCAGAATCTTCTTGCAAAGAGGGCAAGAAGATTTTTTAATCTTTAGGCTTCTTTAATCTTCTGGCACTGTGACAACAAGTGACAAGGTGGCCTGTGCTTCCATGAATAATATTCCCATTTCGTGGGTACTTCTCACCTATTCTACATGACTTCAAGAGATTGGTTTCTGCTCCAAAAGGCCGCCTGATTGTTCTCCTGTGCTTGAGATGGTTTCTGGACTTTCAGACCTATGAGCCAAATTCGAAAATTCCCCTGAGCTTCAGGGATTAAAAAGTTTTGTGTTGCTCTTCCTTCGTTATAAGATCTTTGGCTATAATGACTGGAGCTGAAATAGTTCTTTAGCAGTTAAGGATTATCAACTCTTTCATTTTCCTTCTTTTCTGCGGGGGGGAGGCAGTGATAACAGGAATGAAGAGACAATGGGTTCGCTTAGTGCAATTTGAATATTAATCTTTCCTCAGGGCCAAGCATGGAAACACCTCTTGTTGGAAGAGGATCTCAGGCTGCTTTGCCAGTATATACTGGCCTGGATCGTGCCTGACCACTTCAACAGTGCACATTTCACCTTTGTGCCTACCACCTGCAAAATTCTCAGAAGGGGCAGTTTTATTGTACCTGTTGTACACAAAAATCAACTAATTGATTTGGTCTGGAGAGAACCCACAAGCACTATCAGATGTTCAATCCTGGATGGAGGTAGAAAATGATGTCATTTTGGCACTGAGGAAATTGCAGTCCATTGATGTCAACTACTCCATGGGTTGCTTTCTGTATCTCCACTGCATCTGGAGGGTGTCAGTTCCAAGGCTTTAGCAGTATTTCCAAACAGTGAGTAGCTGAAGAGTTTTAAGAAACATTTTTCTGCCCATGAGACAATCTCTGCGCTATTCTGTACTGGGTTGAATAGCACCCCCCCAATTCATGTCCACCTGGAATCTCAGAACGTGATCTTATTTAGAAATAGGGTCTTTGTAGATATAATTAAAGATGAATCCATCCATACTGGACCAGAGTTGGCCATGATGCAACGTTGTTGTTCAGTCACTAAGTTGTGTCTGACTCTTTGTGACCCCATGGACTCCAGCACACCAGGCTTCCCTGTCCTTCACCATCTCCCGGAGTTTGCTTAAACTCATGTCCATTGAGTCGGTGATGCCATCCAACCATCTCATCCCCTGTTGCCCCCTTTTCCTCCTGCCCTCAAATTTTCCCAGCATCAGGGCCTTTTCCAATGAGTCAGCTCTTCGCATCAGGTGGCTAAAGTATTAGAGCTCAGCGTCAGCATCAGTCCTTCCAATGAATATTCAGGACTGATTTCATTTAAGATTGACTGATTTAATTTCTTTGCAGTCCAAGGGATTCTCAAGAGTCTTCTCCAGCACCACAATTTGAAAGCATCAATTCTTTGGTGCTCAGCTTTCCTTATAGTCCAACTCTCACATCCATACATGACTACTGGAAAAACCATAGCTTTGACTTTACATACCTTTGTCGCCAAAGTGATCTCTCTGCTTTTCAGTAGGCTGCCTAGATTTGTCATAGCTTTTCTTCCTAGGAGCAAGTGTCTTTTAATTTCATGGCTGCAGTCACCATCTGATGTGATTTTGGAGCCCAAGAAGATAAAATCCATCACTGCTTCCACTTTTTCCCCTTCTGTGTGCCGTGAAATGATGCGACTGGATGCCATGATCTTAGGTTTTTTAATGTTGGGTTTTAAGCCAGCTTTTTCACTCTCCACTTTCACTCTATCAAGAGGCTCTTTAGTTCCTCTTCCCTTTCTGTCATTAGAGTGGTGTCATCTGCATATCTGAGGCAATGACTGGTGTCACTTTTTTTTAAACCTTTTTTCCCTTTAATTTCTTAAATTATGAAAGTATGATAACACATTTAGAGGAGACTTGGAAAATACAGAACAAGTTAAATATAGTTCCATAATATATTACAATTATTTTAAGTAGATAAATTAAGATTTTTAGTTGGAGTGTCAATATCAAACTCTCAAAAATTAATAGAATGAATAAACAGAAAATTAGAAGGATATAGGAGACCTGAAAAGCACTATGAACCAATTGGACATAATTAAGATTTACACAATTTTCACACAACAACAGGATACAAATTCTATTCAACTTCCCATAAACTTTAAACCAGGATACACTGGAACGTATCTAGGGACATAAAACAAAGTGCAAAAATTTCATGGTCTAAAGGTATTGAAATAATTCCGAGTCTGTTCTCTTATTACTATGGAATTATGTTAGAAATCAATATCAAAAGGTATTTGAGAATAACCCACATATTTTCAAGTACAGTGTGACATTTACTGAGAGATCTTTGACTTAGCCATTGAAAGCCTCAATAAAGTTAAAAGACTGAAAAAAAGAGGGTGATTGCAAAGAAGAAAGCATTTAAATGAGAAATAAATATCAAAATGAGAAATTAATTATCAAAGATACTTTTATTTTTATTTATTTATTTTTTTTGCTTTTTTTTAAAAAAATTATTTATTTATTTATTTTTAATTTTTACTTTACAATTCTGTATTGGTTTTGGCATAGATTGACATGAATCCACCACAGGTGTACATGTGTTCCCAAACATGAACCCCCCTCCCACCCCCCTCCCCACAACATCTCTCTGGGTCATCCCCGCGCGTCAGCCCCAAGCGTGCCATATCCTGCATCAGACATAGACTGGCATTTCGATTCTTACATGATATTATACATGTTTCAATGCCATTCTCCCAAATCATCACACCCTCTCCCTCTCCCTCTGAGTCCAAAAGTCCGCTATACACATCTGTGTCTTAAAACCCCATGTATTTGGAAATTAAATATCCACTGTTAAATGATGGGTGTATCTAAAAAGCCATAACCATTAAAATGAGAAAATATTTGTAACAGATTAAAAATGAAGAGAATTTATCAGAATTTTTGCATGCAGCTGAAGCTGCTCAGTATAACTAAACATAATGTGCAATCTTGAATAAGGTGTGAACACAAATAATGGACACTAGCATAAATGTTTGTGAAATCTGAACAAAATCTGTACTTTAGTTAATAATACTGTATCACATTTCAATTTTCTGTTGTTTTACAACATAGTATTTCTTTATATTCTCAGATTTAGAAGTTTTAAGCCTCATTCAAATTTCTTTTAAATCACAAAGATAATAAGGTTTCTAGACTTTTAGCAGTAATACTAGATGCCAGAATAAGTGGAACTACAGCAAAGTTTTGAGTGAATATAAATTAGACATCCAATGTTCTATTCATACTTAGTCAAAGTGGAACCAAAATGTCATACATTTTTTAGCCAGGCAGAAATTCATAAGTTTTCTAAAATATATATTATATCATACATGATATATATATATACGCACACAAAAGCTTTTCTACTACACTTGATAAAGGCTTGAGAAAGAATGACAACAAACGAGGCAGAGAATTTGGAAAAGATTAACTAGATGAAATGGAAGCACTGAATATGAAATAGAAAAAGTGAGACAAACCAGATAAAAGTAAAAGATCATCATATAGTCCAGTTGTTTTTAAACATGACTGTTCATTAGAATCAATCTGGAGATTTGGAGGAAAAAAACAATACCTGAGTATTTGTATTTTTCAAAAAATTCCAAGACAGTTATAATGTGCATCTGGATTTTAAAAAGTAGTTAGAGGTTTTTGTCATAAATGGTAGCTTTAGTAATACAGAATTCTTTTATTTTCTGTTGGCCGATCATGATACAGTGGTATTAAAACTAATAATATTTACCTAATCACAATAGTAAAAGATGTTTATCAGTTTTCACAATCAATAGGCAGACAAAAAATAAAACATAATTGCAATTACCAGCTGTAATGGAAACATGATTAACCTAACCATATAAAATAATTACATACAATTTGGGGGGTTTAGTAGAGTGATGTGGTAAGTGGAAGTACATACATGCAAGATGTTTTCATCCACCCAGTCAGCCTGTGTCTTTTGGTTGGTGCATTTAATCCGTTTATATTTAAGGTATCTAGGTAGGCTGCCATCTATGGGGTTGCACAGAGTTGGACACGACTGAAGTGACAGCAGCAGCAGCAGCAGCAGAGATATGTATGATTCAGTTGTTGCTGTTCAGTCTCTAAGTCCTGTCTGACTCTTTGGTACTTCATAGACTACAGCACACCAGGCTTTCCTGTCCTTCACTATCTCCCAGAGCTTGCTCAAATTCATGTCCATTGAGTCTGTGATGCCATCCACCCATCTCATCCTCTGTCGCCCCCTTCTCCTCCTGCCCTCAACTTTTCCCAGCATCAGGGTCTTTTCCAATGAGTCAGTTCTTTGCATCAGGTGGCTAAAGTATTGGAGCTCAGCCACAGCATCAATCCTTCCAATGAATATTCAGAGTTGATTTCATTTGAGACTGACTGGTTTTACTTCCTTGCAGTCTAAGGGACTCTCAAGAGTCTTCTCCAGCACCACAGTTTGATAGCATCAATTCTTTGGCACTCAACCTTCTTTATGGTCCAACTCTCACATCCATACATGACTACTGGAAAAACCATAGCTTTGACTATATGGACCTTTGCCAGCAAAGTAATATCTCTGCTTTTTAATATGCTGTCTAGGTTTGTCATAGCTTTTCTTCCAAGGAGCAACCATCTTTTAATTTCGAGTCTGCAGTGATTTTGGAACCCAATAAAATACAATCTGTGACTGTTTCCATTGTTTCCCCATCTATTTGCCATGAAGTGATGGGACCGGATGATCCTATTACCATTTTCTTAATTGTTTTGGGCTTATTTTTTGTAGGTCTTTCCCTTCTCTTGTGTTTCCTGCCTGGAGAAGTTCCTTTAGCATTTGTTGTAAAGCTGGTTTGCTGGTGCTGAATTCTTTTATCTTTTGCTTGTCTGTAAAGCTCCTGATTTCTCCTGGACATGCGGTATCTTGGGTTCTAGCATCCTTCTGTAAATGGTTGTTCAGCAGCTAGTTGCAATTTTGATGCAGAAAGAGATGAGTGCATGTCCTACTCTCTGATCTTCCTAGTGTCCTTTTAAGGAGAGGACAGGGCACAGAGAGAGACGGAGGAGAAGAAAATGTGGCGATGGAAGCAAAGATGGGTGACATATCTGTAAGGTAAGGGGCCCGGAGGACTGCTGGTGACCACCATGAAGCCAGGGGCAGGTGAAGGAGAACCCTTCCCATGGGCCTCCAGAGGGAGCATGACCCTGCCCACACTGTGAGCTCAGACTTCTGATCTCCAGAACTGTGAAGGAACACAATTTCTGTTAGTATAAGTCACCCAGTTTGTAGTACTTTGTTGCGGCAGCTGTAGGAAATAAATATATTTTCTTTCACTATCCACACGCTGTATCATTTGCAAATCCTTCTAGATCCCACAGCAGCAAGAAGAATCTTAGTGTTGTGGTTCAGCATAGTGATTCTGAAGCCAGGCTATTTGGGTTTGAGTCTTGACACTACCGTTTGTTAGCTGTGTGACCTTGAGACGCACCCTACTGCTGCATCTCAGTTTTCCTGACCTGTAAAATGGGGATTATATGAATGAATAATGCTAAGGGCTTAGAATGGTGACTGGCACATAGGAAATGCTATCATGTATTTGTTTTAGGTGGAAAAGTCTGTTGGGCTGAAATGGCCACATGGAAATGGGAATGGTTCCATAGAAGAAGTACTAGAACGTGAGCTTGAACTTCAGAAATTAGGTAAAGCCAGTTCGAGGCCACCCAGATGGGAGAAACAGAATGAGCAAAGGTTTGCTGGAAGTGTAAGGCCAGAGGGAGCAAGACTGTCTCACCTCTGTCTCTGGTGGTCAGTGGTGAATCTTACAGCATCTGCATCCACATGGGGTCAGTGAGGCTGCTTGCAGCTGGAGCGTAGGGGTCACTGCCCAAGTTCCTAAGAGCTGAGGGGAGGCAATACCTTGGCACATCTGAAACCCATCCTCAGCACCTGTGGGAAGCTCAGGATTTGAGCAACACTTCCCAAACTCGGGTGGGGCCTGAGAGTCTGCATTTCTAACAAGCAGGGGATGCAGAGGCTTCTGATCTAACGACCACTCTTGGCCTCCAAATCTTTGCTTATTCCAACTGTGGTCCATGAGCTGGCAGCATCAGCATATCCTAGGAGCTGGTTCGAAATGCTGACTTTCTGATCCACCTCACCCCACCCCACCCCAAACCTACTGAATCAGATTCTGCATTTTAATCCGGTCCTCAGCTGATGAATTTGCCCATTAGCATGACCTCCCAGGTGGCACTAGTGGTAAAGAATCCACCTGCCAATGCAGGAGACATAAGAGATGCACGTTTGATCCCTGGATTGGGAAGATCCCCTGGAGGAGGGCATGGCAACCCACTCCAGTATTCTTGCCTGGGAAATCCCATGGACAGAGGAGCCTACAGTCCATGGGGTTGCAAAGAATCAGAATGACTGAGGTGACTTAGCATGCATGCGTACATCCTTTTGAGAAGTGCCAGGTTAGAGGACTGGGGTGGGAATAGCCCAGCTTGCTAGAGGGAAGGACCTAGCCACCTTGGTTCTCAGACCCAGCTACACAGAAGATTCTTGAGGGCAGCTTTTAAAAATCCTGAGGTTCAGATCAGAGTGACTTCATTAAATCAAACCTCTGTGAGTGGGGCCCTGAGGAATGTCATTTTTCAAACTCCTTGTGTGGTTTTAATGTGTGCTCAGGGTTCAAGAACCACTCGGCTATGGAAAATCCCCTAAGCAGGGCTAGAAAGAAACTGAGGCCATGCAGAGTTCTTGCTGGGGTTCAAGGTCCTTTCCTCAGCAGAGCACAACAGTTAAAGCAGTGGGTTCTAAAGCAACAAGGGCCTGCCTGGGTTCTGATCCTGCTCTGGGCCACTTGCCAGCTGTGTGATGGGCAAGGTACTTAACCTCTCTTTGCCTCTGTTTCTTTACAAAGAAGTGAAGTGATGAGTTAGTCACTCATAGTAACTATGCCCCAGGGTATTTGTGAGGATCAAATGAGTTAGGATGTAAAGTGCTCATTACAGTGCTTGGCACACAGTCAGTGCTCTGGAAGTGTTTGTTTATTTAAATACACATTTTATTCTTTCTGATGAGGATCGGGGAAGGTTTTCTCACTTCCCTCTTGCCTTACCCCATCCTTGGTGCTAGGTTCTTGGGCAGCAGTCACATCTCTAATTAGGCGCTCAATAAATGTTTGAGGAATGCATGACTGAATGGTTACAATGCCCCCTTGTGTATTCAGTGGGAAGAAATAACAAAACATGCAGTTGGTTCTCCAGACTAGTACAGGTAGTGTGACCAACTGTTCCAGTTTGCCCAGCAAAGAGAGGATTCCCTGGGCATAGGACTTATGGTCATAAGTCTGGTGAAGTTCCTGGAAAACTGGGACAAGTTGGTCATGCTTAGTATGACCACCCAAATGCCTCTTTCCTCAAAATACTGTTTCCAGGTAAGCGCACAGAGACACACCCAAGGCTAACTCATTTATGTGCACACGACTAAGGCAATGGCAATTCACTTCCTGACCATGGTGTGTGTGTGTGTGTATGTGTGTGTGTGTGTGCACGTGCATGAGTGCATCCATATACGCACATGTACACCAATAATAATAGTAGCCAGAATATAACAGTGTGACACATACTATCTGCTGTGGTGAGCAGTTCACACACTTCAGAGGGAGCATCAGATGGCCTAGCTCAAATCCTGGTTATGCCACTTAATGGTTTTTTGACATTGAGCATAATTCTTAGCCACTCTGTGCCTCAGTTTCTCCATCTGCAAAATGGAAACAGTAGTAAAAGTATGAAAGTGTTTGTTGCTCAGGCATGTCCTACTCTTTGCAGCCCTATGGACTGTAGCCCGCCAGGCTCCTCTGTCCATGGAATTCACCGGGTGAGAATACTGGAATGGGTTGCTATTTCCTTCTCCAGGGGATCTTCCCAACTCAGAGATGGAACCCTGGTCTCCTCCATTGCAGACAGATTGTTTACTGTCTGAGCCCCTAAGAAAGCCCTAGAGACAGTAGTAGTACTCATTCTTCAGGGTTGTTAGAGTAGAGGTGTTCATCCATGTGGAGCATTTAACAGAGTGCTGGGCACCTCATAAATTTGATTAATGTTAGAAATTACTATTAATATCGTAAGTAACATTACCAGGCAACCTGTGCCC
Source organism: Oryx dammah (assembly GCF_014754425.2). NCBI lineage: Eukaryota > Metazoa > Chordata > Mammalia > Artiodactyla > Bovidae > Oryx > Oryx dammah. Next base: position 116,369,502 of record NW_024070207.1, read on the forward strand.
CTCCTCTGCTTCCCTCCTTTCTCACTTCCCAGACGCCTCCCTTTGCTGTAAGCCCCCTGCTTCTTGCCTTCTGCTTCCTCTTCCTGCTCTCTTCTTTCCGCACTAGAGGGGCCATCAACAGTTCTACCCTGCTTAGTGGACAGAGCCCTCAGTCCATGCTCAGACACACAAACCGAGCACAGCTTTACGTTGTGTGCCACTACAGCATTAGGCTTCCCAGGTGGCGCTAGTGGCAAAGAACCTGCCTGCCAATGCCGGAGACATGGGATGCGGGTTCAGTCCCTGGGTTGGGAAGATCCCCTGGAGAAGGGCATGGCAACCCACTCCAGTACTCTTGCCTGGAGAATCCCATGGAGGGAGGAGCCTGGCAGGCTACAGTCCATGGGGTTGCAAAGAGTCAGACATGACCGAAGCGACTTAGCATACAGCATTGCATTATGAATCTGTGTTAAGCCACATGAAATAAATACAGAAAATCAATACACCTATTTTTTTCCTTTGGTTGACAGATCAAAGCCAAGAGATAGATGGCAGTGGATGTGAACTTCAGCACACATGTGGTAAGTTTTATCTCTACAACCTTAAAGACAACATGGAGAATCATAAGCTGATCGCTATTAAAATTAAGTTTTTAATGTTTAAAGAACAAACAAGAGTGCTAGGTACATATAGGCTTCTGATAGAGCAGGAAGACATTTCTCAGTCTTATCCCATTCGCTATTTCTCACTCATAATTTGGATGAAAGTATACAAGCTACACATCAGATATGCAGGAGATTAGAGGAATGACAAATACTTTTAGAGGAGTGTAAGGACATGAAAATATCAGGGCCCCTGAAGCAAGGGATAAGGTATAACCAAATGAAATGAACACTGATAAATGTAGGTCTTGTATGAGGGTCCAAATAAAACCCCATTTGAACATATATAAATTGATACATTATCACATATATCATGTAATTAAAACATTAATTTTGAGTTATTTATTGTATTACAATTATATTACTATAATGTTAATATATTATTATATAATTATTAATGAATAATATAATTGCATATATTGCTAAGTTGCTTCAGTCATGTCCGACTCTGTGCAACCCCATAGACGGCAGCCCACCAGGCTCTGCCGTCCCTGGGATTCTCCAAGCAAGAACACTGGAGTGGGTTGCCATTTCCTTCTCCAATGCGTGAAAGTGAAAAGGGAAAGGGAAGTTACTGAGTCACGTCCAACTCTCAGTGACCCCATGGACTGTAGCCTACCAGGCTCCTCCGTCCATGGGATTTTCCAGGCAAGAATACTGGAGTAGGGTGCCATTGCCTTCTCCAATTGCATATATTACCATATATGTATAGCTTTTGATATTACATATCCTTTGGACCCAGAAATTCTACTTCTAGGAATTTACCTAAAGAAAAATTATATGTGCATACAACCAAGGCAATAGCAGTTTGCTTCCTGGCCATGGTGTGTATGTGTGTGTGTGTCTGTGGGTGGGTAGAGGAAATTGTAAAGAGAAAGCCTGGAGATAAAGTCAGTGTGGAACTAATAATAATATTAAAAAATTGGAGAACAGTCTAAATACATGTTGGTGGGGATTAGTAACTAAATTATTGTTAAATGTAAGCAAAACAAAATGAGGCAATTCTTAAAAATTGTACTTTACCAACATTATTTCTCCAACTGGGATCCAAAAACCTTATGCATTGGAGTTTTCTGGGATACTGGTTAAACATACAGGTTCCTAGATCCTCTCCAGAATACTAGATAAGTATCTTTGGGGGAAGACAGGGAAATATATTTTTAACAAGTGCTCTCAGATAATTCTGATACATACTTAGAATTTGAGAATTACTGTAGAAAAGAACATTTAATGGACTAAGAAATTGTTTATGATATAATAAGTGACAAAACAAGTTCCAAACAAGATGATCCCTTTTAAGTAAAAATACTTATTTGTGTAGAAGAAATTATGGAAGGACAAAAGCCAAAATGATAGCCATGGTTAATTTAAGGTTATATAGCATTAATAGAAAGATGGCATCCTGATGGAGAGTTCCACGTTATTCTGTACTTGTTATGTAATACTTGAAGTATTCCATGTGTAGAACTAAAATCCATTTAGACTAAAATAGTATTGGATGTAAGGACAATGGAGAGAAGGAGTCACGGATGGATCCAAAGTTTGGAAGACTGGTGATGTGTCAATGGAACAAGGACGTCACAAAGAGAAGATGGCTTAGGGAAGAAAGATGAGTTGATTTTGAACATGACAAATTTGAGGTACTGGTGGCACACCCAGCAGGAAACAGTCAAAAGGCTGGTGGGATTCTGGGTCTAGACTTCAGGAAATCGAGTGGGGCTGGAGATGTAGATTTAAAGACAACAGAAGTTGTAGGAGTGTATTAATCAAGGAAGAAGATCAAGTAGAGATAGAAGTGGCTGAGATCAGCTCCCTAGAGAATGCCTTTGATTCATGGAAAGGAAAGGGAGAAAAGCCAGTAAAGGAATAAAGGAGAACATGGTCTAAAAGGTAGAGGCTGAACCAGTAAGATCCAATGTCACCAACCATCCCTCAGAGAAAAGAGTTTCAGGGAGGAGGAGAAGGTCAAAGAGGATGAAGACAAAGAGCTGGCCACTGGTCTGGACAACCGGATGCTGGGGACCTTCGCCGAGTTGTTATGGAGACCGGGGGCATCTGTAGCCAGGTGGCAGGAGTTGAGGAACGATCAAGGAGTGAGGAAGGCCCGAGAGCTGGTGTACTCATGGTGCATTTTTAGGGCACCTAGGAGCCTCTCCCACTGTGGAGATATGATCCCATGGTTTCTGTGCTCCTTTCAAGATAAAGCTTGGACACTTTCCCCCAGCATTCTTTCTCCCAGAAAAACTGAACTGGAATTCGGGTTGTTTTTCCTTTCATGAAACTCATTTTGTGCAGTATAATTTTGGGGGAAAATGATTTGTATTTCCCTTCCCTGCATTTTTCCATTTCTTTCCCCACTCTTCTTTCTTGGTAAAGGTTTGGGGCTGGACTAGAGTAGAACTTACTTCCATTTTCCTTCCTGGCACTTGTTTCTAAAAGCCTGGGTCCCTCTAGGGACTTGTAATGATATCCTAGAGTCTGAGGCAAGAGAGAATATTCCTGTAACTTGGAACAGGAAAGATATCTGAAAACCTGGCAAGCTCAGGTCCCTATAGTTTTCATCCTGACAGTACCAGGGGAGGAGGCTGATTTTAGACAATAGAGCTGAGGGAGAGAGGACCAAGGCCTAGGCTCCCGGCCAACCAGGGATCCCCCAGTCCCCAGCACAGTCAAGAAGCTGCAGTCTGGGGAGCTGAAGGAGCCCTGTGGGCTGAGTCTGTGACATCTTGATGACACCTCTCTATCTCCCTGAGATTCAGAAGTGCACGCTGATGTCTTAGCGCTTCCTGAGCCCCAGAACCTTGACACCCCAGCAGAGTCGGGGAGAGCACTCAAGAATGTCTGGGATTGTATTTCCTGCTTGGCAGGACTGGGCTGGTCTCTTTACTAGAAAATAAAGATATGAAATGTTTCTTGCTTACCTGAGTTTGTGCCTGGAGATTTGTGTCTGCTACATAGGAAGAAATCAGGTTCACATCCTCAAGCAAGGTGAGTGCTTTCTTTACCTGGGACATAAACCACCAAGGTGGTGGAATGGGGGGGTCTCCAGATGATGTGACAACTGGTGTATAGGTGGCCATCAGTCTGGTAGGATGTGTGAAGGATGGTAAAAAACAGTGATCCCATTGTCAGAGAGAATGGGCCCTAGTCCACCTCTGCTGCTTGAGCATCCCCCAACTTTGGCCATTTCATCTCCCTGGGCCTCGTTTCCTCAGATGCAAAACAAAAGCATTAAATTCAGTGAATGCTAAGGCTCTTCCCACATTCTGAGAGACCTTTTGGCTTGGTTCTCTTTTTTTTCTCAAAGTAAAGTGAGTTTCTTACCTCTCTAAGAAACAAGGTGGGTTAAGCAACCCTATTGCCGCTGAGCTACAGTCAATGTAGCCTAGTACACGAGGAAAGCAGCAAACTGGGACACTTGGCGTAACTGAGGAGACTGCCAGTGTGTATTTTAATCTGCACAGCTCCAGGATTTCAGATATGCTGTATGAGCCCCTACACATGTAATTGAAGGGAGCAGAGGATGATGAAACTACCAAGTGTGCTCTTTAAGGCTGGGCCATCCAGTGAAGATGGGTTTGCATACTAGTCTCAGAAGGCTAATTTATCACTCTGGAGAGCAATTTCTCATTAACACAATGTCAATACTGCTGGGGATTGGCTAGACCACCTTTGGAAGAGGTTAAATTACCTTTTAATCAGTGTGTGGAAGAACAAAGCTTCTGTTCCATCATGGCATAGCAGCCTTGCTAATTTGACATCTTATAAAAGCCAAGACAGTTCTAACTATACCGATGTGATATGACCAGGGTTATTTCCAGAGAGGCAGAAGACAGGAAAGGAGGGTTCCTGTGGCTGTTATCCAAACTGGCATAATTGATGTGGGTGCAGCGGGTTAGAGCTAATGGTCTGGGTTTAATTATGGAGGCAGTGACACAAGGGCTTGAGAATGGTAGGGCACTAACCAGATGATGTACCACTTTCTCAGGATGCGCTTGCTGAATCGGGTCCATAGAGTGGCAAGGTGGTCTACATTCCATGTTTCCCCTGGGATTTGGGCTAGGTCCTCAAGAGGCGCAGGGCTATATTCATATGATGTGTCTGGATTCACACTGAAAGTCACACTGAAGAGGTTTCTTGGGAGAACAGTCACACAGGCCCCAGCTGAAAGTGCTTTGAAATCTACTGCTCTAGGAATTCATTCCTCATTTAAACCAGGATCATTTGCTTTGAAACATTGATATGTATGTAAACCTCATCAGCCACAGTGGCAAGATGGGACTTTTCATCTTTTTCTGATTCCTCAGAGCAATAGAACAACAAACAATTCTTTATCCAGTAGCCTGAAAAATAAGGACAATAACTGTTGTCAAACTGCCCGTCATCCACCATATCCATTATCAACTTTTAGCAATAGAAACTTCAGATTTCATCAGAACACTAGCTGCCCAGCCAGAGAGTACATTTCTCAGCCTCTGTGGCAGCAGTATGAGACCATGTGATTCAGTTTTAAAAAATAAGAAAAGAACAGAAGTGATGTGTGTAACATCTGAGTCATATGCTCTTAAAGGAAACTGCTCATCCTCCATTGAGTCTCTTCTCATGGATAGGAATGAATTTGTGTTGGGTAGCAGTTCACTTTCAGTCTAAAAGATAAGAAAGACAGTGTTGGGGATAACAGAACAGTAACAGAGAAGGAACCTGGATCCTTATATGACCTTGGGAAACAAAGTTATCCTACCTCCATTGACTGCCTACAAGCTTGGACGTTTATAGAGAGCCAGATCTTCTATCTTGTTTAAGCTGCTGCTATTTTGGTCTCTGTTACAATAAATACAGCAATTTACATGGGCAAGGGACCTTGAAGTTTGCAAAGCACTTTTGTATGTTTTATCTCTTAGCTTCACAAGACAAGCAAATAGAGTACACAGATGAGGCAGTGGTCAGAGCTTCTACTTGGCAGGAGGGAAACTGAGGCTCAGAGAGGCTGTACCTTTTGAATTCAGATATGCAGCCACATTTTAACCCAGGTATTCTGGCTTATTCTCCAGTTCTCCTTTTAGTATAATATTGCCTCTTGGTCCGTGGAAATCTTAAGACATAGTCTGATATGTGCATGAGAGGGACATCTCTGTTTATTAAGACTCTTGCTCTTTTGATGGCTTAAGCATCCCCATCTAGCTCTTTTCTCCTTTCCACCTCCTACGGATCATCCTACAAGCAACAAAAAAGCAACTCCATAAAACGAGGTTTTTAAATATGGTTGATGGACTTGCTTAATATCAGAACTGCCAAGGTTCTAGGGGGAAGGGGAGTTGCAGTGGGAGGAGTATTTTATTAACGACATTGTTTAGAATTGTCAGCACAGGGTAATAAAAAGCAGAACAACTTTTAGTCAGTTTTATTATTGTTTTTAAATTCTCTCCAGACAATGATCCCCCTATTACCTGTACCCCCTTTGTGCCTGCACCTTGTATGGACTTCTTCCGTCATCCCCTCTTTAGTATACCACAAAATACTAGTAATGAAGGAAAGCAAAATCATAAAATGCAAAATCCAATGGACTCTTGCCGTGCTCTCTTTGATATGTATCCATGTCCAGGAAATGGCTGGGGTGTTTGTACCAATTGTCGCCTATTACATTTAGAAAAGCTTCTGTAAAGAAAAGGAAAGCTTGTCTGTTTCTTTGGGTTTTTCCTACCCTCTTATTTCCATAGTTACAAGAGTTGGTTCTGTGCATTTTTTTTTGAAAGCTGGCATCTTGCCCAACTCAAATTGATTATAAAGGTTGGGAGGGACAGTTGAGATCTGCAGCTTGATTCCCCAGTAAGTTGGCTGTTAAGAACGATAGCGTTGACAGCTGAGACAGCCTGCAGATGGGAGGGCAAGGCTGGAGATTCCCTTGTTTATTACGGAGCCACTGAATGACTCACTAGGTTGGGCTCTTCCTTGGAGGAACACAGAAAGATTAATGCCTGAGTGCCTAGGAGAAATGAGTGAAAAGGTTCTCTTCTCAAAGGCTTTACAGTAGGGTTGCCAGATTAAATATAGGACACCAGTTAAATGTGCATTTCAGATTAACAGCAAACACTCTTCTTGTGTGTAAATATGTCCCCAAATATTTCATGGGACACACTTATACTGAAAACACAGGTGCTCAGTTATATTTGCCTTTCAGATAAACAAGGAATAATGTTTAATAATAAACATGTCCCATGAAATATTTGGGACATGCCTATAATTAAATGTTATTTGTCATTTTTTTGGAATGGTAATGTTTTACAGGGAGATGGGAGGGAAGTTTAAGAGGGAGGGGCATATGTATACTTATGGCTGATTCACATTGTACGGCAGAAGCCAATACAACATTGTAAAACAATTATCCTCTGATTAAAAATAAATTTAAAAAAAAGACATACAATAAAAAATGCTTAACAATTAATTATTCATTTCATTTTTAAATTTAATTTCATGTAATATTGGAGTACAGTTGATTTACAATGTTGTGTTAGTTTCAGGTGTATAACAAAGTGATTCTATTATGCGTATACCCATTCATTTTCAGATTCTTTTCCATGAAATGCAGATTTTAACAGGGCATCCTATATTTTTATTTGCTAAGTCTGGTAGTTCTACTTATAGAAATCTAGCGAGATTTTATTAAATGTTCTCTTTCAGTTCAGTTTAGGAATAGCTAACACTGCTTTTCTCTTATAGGATTATATAGGCTGTTGGCTTTAGTTTTTGCAGGGTGGAGACATACAGGGGAGAAGGTCAAAGGGAAAGAGACTGGGTTGGAGGACAGGAGAGGGTCTGAGTCTTGTTCTGCTAGCAAATGGCTGTGTGAGTTGAATAAGGCACTTCACCTGTCTGAGCCTTAGTGTCCTAAAAGGAGAAGTCCTTCTAAGGATAAAATGATTCCATAGTCCTATGTCATTCCTTGTGTTATAAATATTATGATAGAATTCATTTTCCCAGGAGATGATACACGTTGGTGCTGTCCAGTACAAATAAAATGCATGTCACATGTGTGATTTTAAATTTTCTAGTGGTCACATTATAAAAGTAAAAATAAACAAGTGAAGCTAATAGTATATTTTATGTAACCAATTATATTAAATATTATCACTTTAATATGTAATCAATATTCAAATTAGTAATGAGATCATTTATATTATTTTTGTATTAAGTCCTCAAAATCTGGTGTGAATCCTTACAGCACACCTCAGTGGAGACTAGCCACATTTAAAATACCAATAGCCACATGTGGTTACTGTACAACACAGGTATAGACTAAAAAAAATAACTAGATAGATAAACAGATAAATAAATTTTAGCAAGTTAGACAAATTCAGAAATGAGCAATCTGTAGTGGGTTATGGAGGTAACTTAGGCTATTGGAGAGCATATTCATAAACTTTTAAAAATTAATATACAGTTGATCCTGATTATTCATGGATTCTATATTTGTGAAATCACCTACTCACTAAAATTTGTGACCTCCAAGTGAATACTTGTGACACTTTTGTGGCTATTCATGATGAGCATGGCAATGTGCACAGGATAAAACAATTGAGTTGTCCAGAGTACATGTACCCGGCTGAGGTGGAACAAGAGAGGAAGCTCTGCCTTCTTGTAGTAACTCTCATACTACAAACAAGTGTCCTTTTTATGATCTGTTTCATGCCCAATTTTTGTGCCTTTTGTGAGTGATTTCACTGTTGAAAATGCCCCCCAAACATAGTGGTGAAATGCTGGCAAGTGCTTCTAAGTGCAAGTTGGCTGTGGAGAAAATACATGTATTAAACGAACTGTTCAGAAATGAGTTAGAGTGCTGTTTTCCCAAGTATTTACTATTCATGACTCAACTGTATGTTAAATGAAGTGTCTTTAGACAGAAACACATGTAAGACAAGGTTATATATTGATCCAAAAATGTGACCAGACGCTCTCAGCTGGGGCTGATAGTTCAATATGCACCTATTCAGTGCCCGTGGAGATGTTGTAAAACACAGCTATCACGAATAGTAAGAGTCGACTATACTCTATTGTTTAGAATAGTTTTAGATTCACGGAAAAGTTGAGCAGATGGTACAAAGGTTTCCCATACCACCCACCTCCTGCACCCAGTCTCCTCTGTTACCGACACTTTAGTGTGGCACCGCTGTTACAACTGGGCTACCCAGGTGGCTCAGGCATAAGACTCCATCTTCAACAGAAGATGCAGGGTTCAATCCCTGGGTTGGGAAAATCCCCCGGAGGAGAGCATGGCAACCCCCTCCAGTATTCTGGCTTGGAAAATCCCATGGACAGAGTAGCTTGGCAAGCTATGGTCCATGGGGTTGCAGAGTCTGACATGACTGAAGCAACTGGGCACAGATACATTTATTTCAATTAATGAATGGATATCAATACATCATTATGAACTAAAGACCATACACTGGATAGGTGCCTTCAGATTTCCTTTGCTTTTGCTTGATGCCCTATCTCTGGCTATCAGGATAACATGTAGTTACCACATCTCTCTGGGTTCTTCTCAGCTGTGCTGGTTTCTCGGATGTCACTTGTTTTTGACGACCCTGACAGTTTTGAGCGGGACTGGTGGTATTCAGTTGGATGCACCCCTCCCACACACACACACATTGAGATTTGGCTGATATTTTTCTCATGATTGGACTGGAATTATGGGTTTGAGGAGGAAGATCATGGTAATAAAGTGCTATTTTCATGATATCTTATCAACAGTATATGCTATCAACATGATTTATCACTGTTGATATTGTCCTTGATTGGTTGGCTGGAGTTGTTTTCGGAGCCTCTCTACCTTAAGGCTTGTGTTTTCCCCCTTTCTATACTCACCTCTTTAGAAGGAAGTCACTCTGCACAGCTCACACCTAAGGAGTGGGGAGTGAGGCTCCCTCTCCTTTAGGGAGAGTATCTACATAATTTATTTGAAATTCTGCATAGGAAACCTGTCTGTTCCCCTCCATTTATTGAGCTATTCAATCATTTATTTGTATCAGTATGGTTTCGGGGATATGTATTTTACATTTTGGATTATAATCCCATACTACTTTATATATTTTGTTGCTCAAATTATTCCAGCTTTGGCCACTGGGAGCTTTTTCACTTGACTGCTGTGACCCTTTGACATAACCCCATTGGGGTGTGTGTGTGTGTTTGTGAGCACTTCCTTACTTTTTGGCTCTACAAGATACCCAGACTCATATTGTACGTTTCCTGTCCCAGCCCTAGAGTCTGCCATTTCTCCCAAGAGCCCTGGTTCCTTTTATTGGAGAATAGTATTAGAAACCAAGATCCAGTCACTAGGCTTTGTTGTTACTGGAGTGTTGTTTCTTTTGGGCCCTCTCAGCAGACAGAGCAATGCGTAACCCATGCATACATACATAACTATAAATATTTCTTTATATATCTATCAGTATCTATATTAAGCTAAACATGAATTTGTATTGATGTCTCCATCAATGGATCATTCTAGCCTCCTCCCCTTGCTGATCTGTAAATTTGTACTCCAACAGTGGGAAACCTGGCTCCTGCCATCTGCCATCCATTTACTTAATTGTTCAGTTCCAGTGAACATATATAGAAGTATTAGCCAGACATGAATATCATAGGCTTTTATGAAGCACATTTATTTCCACTATGAAAATAGTACATGTTTAACAAAGAAAATTTGAAAATTAGATACAGATTGGGAGAGAGCATCAAGAGTAGGCGCCCACACCCAGACACAACCTTTGATGATATTTAGGCTTATTTCCTTTCTCACTGGTCCTTAATTCAGTCCAACTCTCCCCACACCCCCTAAAGTTGCTGTCTGCTGATGTTGTCATGTGTTCACAGGCTGTCACTAGCTACTGAAATGAGAAGAGAGATAGCTTTTGGAGCACCAAGCACAGAGATCCCAGGAGAATTCGTGATTCTAGATGGTTTAACTATAAAGTAAGAAGTGAGCAGAAGATGAGAACAGAAAATGTAATGTGGCATGTAGAGGAAGGAAATAGGGGAAGTGTGAGTGGAGGTAAGGCCAGCATGGGATGGTTTCTCCGACAGGCTTTGACTTAGCTAAGCAACATAAAAGCTTCTTGATGTTTTAGCACAAAACAAAGCAAAAAACCAGATGCTCTCTTACTGCATGGCCTTGTATATGACACTTGACCGCTCTGGGGTTTAGTTTATGCAAAATGATGATGTTAGCCCAATTGTTTCAAAAGTGTCTTCTATGATCCTATGACCTATGAACTATAAAAAGGTAATGAGCACTTCCAGAGCCCTCAGAAAAGCCTCCTGTTACATATCTTGATCAGGCTGGTGGTTACACAGATGTGTTTACTTTGTGAAAATTCTCTGAGCTGTACACTGACAATTTGTGCACTGTCTTTATGCATGTTATTCTTCAATTTTAAAGGTTTCTGAAGGAAAATTAAAAAAAACCTGTCACCTGATCCATTCTTATTCAAATAGGGAGCCTCACATAGCTGTTTAGAGTCCAAGAGTCATAGAAATGGCAGAGTCCGGAGATGGCAGCCAGGAAACCATGAGCTGCCAATGAAGAGGGAGCACAGCTCCATTCCAGCTCCCACAAGGCCACCTGTACACCTTCCTTCAAGGTGTAACTGCAAGATCAAGATCACTGTGACTTTCCTTTAATTTCTCAATTCCTCCATCCATAAGACAAAGATGATAATAATAATGCCTATTTCTTAGCATTTTGTGGAGATTAAATAAGTCAAAACATATAAAGTGTTTAGAATACTGCCCCCCACCTACTGAGTGCTCAGTAAACATTCGTTAAATTGATGGTGAAGATGATGATAATTTTCACAAGTGTTCTTAAGCCCACATGACCCCAGGCAACCAGAGTGACTCTGTTACTTTCAAACAAGAGTCTAGTTATTTTAGCTGGTATTTGAATTCCAAAGTGTATGGATTAAAATTAATTCCATGCTGGCCTTATTTCCACTCAAACTTCTCTCCCAAATACAGTCCAGCGTCCTCTCTGGAAGCCCTGTAAGATGGTCCTCTAGAGGGCCTCTAAAGCGGTGGATTGTTTCGTGCCATGGCTATTAGTGGTTTCACCATCATATGAAGGGAGCCTGTGGAGAGCTAGAAGCACAGAAACTTTACAACAAGGCTGATTTGAGCAGTGAAGAAGAAAGACATGCTAGGTATACAGATGTGAACTTGAAATGCAAAAATAAGTTTTAAGATGAATGGTAAACTGAAAATGTGTGCTCAATTGATATAGCATTCTTGTTTTTAATTGAAGTATAGTTAGCTTACAGTATTATATTATTAGGGCTTCCCTGGTGACGCAGTGGTAAAGAATCTACCTGCAATGCAGGAGATGTGGGTTTGATCCCTGGGTCAGGAAGATCCCCCAGAGAAGGAAATGGTATTCTTGCCTGGGAAATCCCATGAACAGAGGAGCCTGGAGGGCTATAGTCCATGGGTTCACAAAGAGTCGGACATAACTTAGTGACTAAACCACCACCTCCACCACCACCATTACATTATTCAAGTATATAACATAGTGATTCAATATTTTTATATGTTTGAAAATAGTCACCATTATCAGTCTAGTTATCATCTGTTGCCATACAAAGTTATTATAATATTATTGACCATATCCTCTGTGCTGTATATTATATCCCATGACTTATTTATTTTATAACTGGAAGTTTGTATCTCTTAATCTCACTCACCTATTTCACTCCTCCCCCCAACCCCTTCCCTCTGGCAACCACTTGTTTCTTTTCTGTACCTATGACTCTATTTTTGTTTTGTTATGTTTGTTCATTTTTTTTTAAGATTTCATATATAAACAAAATCATTCAGTATTGTCTTTTTCCATCTGATTTCTTTCATCTAGCATAATGTCTTCTTAGTCAATCCATGTTGTCCTAAATGACAAGAAATATTCTTTTTATGGCCAAGTAATACTCCATTGTGTGTTTTTGTATGTGTACAAAACACACACACACAAACATCTTTCTTATCCATTTATCTAATGATGGGCATTTAGGTTGCTTCCATATCTTGGCTACTGTAAGTAATGCTGCAATAAACAGGGGTACATATGATATAGAATTCTAATATATGTCCTCTTCCACTGAAACCCTGACATCTTGAAACTTGCCAAAATGCCAAGTTGCCAAGACCTCTGGGAGAAGATAATTGTCTTAGCTTAGGTTCTTCCGGAGGCTGACTCTGAAACAGAGACTCAAGCACGCAAAGCTGGTTGGAGAGTTGGTCTGAGGAAACACAGTAGGGGAGCAGGAAAGTGAAACAAGGAAGCAAAGGCTGCCAGTAAAGAGTGTGGTATCAAGCCAATTATCACTGTGGGTAACTGGTGTTAATTACCCAGTACTTCCGGCCTGCCACATGGGAGGGCAATGCAGACTTCAGGGGCCAGTAAAGCAAAGAAATGCAGGTTCTGGCAAGTAGAAGTCAGGCTGGAATGCACTGAAGTGGTAAGGACCAGGGGACACAGGCCAAACCCTGGCAGTGTCTGCTACAATAGCCCAGGCCTTATTTGAAGTTGTGGCCACGTCTGCATTTCTCGGGATCAGGTGATTGCCTTACAAGCCATACTGACAACCCGCGATTTGTCATTTTGCAAATCATTTGGGTTGAGACAAATGTGATGGTTCTCCTAAAATGGTAATTGCATTTTCCTGGAAACCAACCCAGGTTTGTTTATATGCCACTTGGATGTTGCAGCACATAGCACATGCAGATCTTGAACATCTTGAAAAAGCAGTACAGGGACCCAGCACAAGTCTGTTCACAGACCTGCCCAGAGGACACCAAATGGTATGTTATTTCCTCCTCTCAACTGCATGTCACCAACAAAGGAACCCTACATGCTGGAAGCAATGCTTTTTGGAGATCTCTCAGCAGGCTACAGACGTGAGATTTCTGTCAGTGACAGGTCTGGCATCCTTTCTGCAGTGTGTCAGTGGCACGGATGAATACTCAGGATGGGGAAGGTTGCTATTTTAATTTACATGCTATTGCTACCCGTTTTGGCTGGCTTACCCAGAATGCCCCAGATACCTATTTGAATGGGAAGTGTTCCATATTTGCAAGACAGACCATCTTGTGGAAATTGGTGTTTTGTCACTCTCCTGAACAGTGTGAAGTTAGGAAAATGGCTTGTGTATCTTGTTTGTGTTATAGAATTCTGGCATTTTTTCCCTCCCTGTCTTTCTTTCTTATCAGCATCTTTCTCAAGGGAGCTGAGAAAAGCCAAAAGGATCCTTTTTACCATTTTTTTCAAAACCATCCAAAATGGAAAATACAACCTTCTGTTACACACCTTAATTATTATTTCAGTTTTGTTTTTGAGAATGTCTTCTTTTTATTTTTCTCTTGGAATATTGATAAAATAACCAAAAATGATCCTTTGTCCAAAGCCCAATGTGATGGTCTGATTTGCTTGAGATATCTACTCTTAGAAGCCATATGATTTCTTTTATAGTCTCTTATTTTTGTTACATATTCCTATGAATTATTGAATTATCTCATTTTTATATATTAATTTTGTTTATAGAACACTCAAATTGTTGTAGATAATATATATGCATATTTAAAATGATAAAGAGAAGCATTCAAAACCCAAAAAGAGTCTCATATAATTGCAGTGATATAATATAATGCAATAGAAGTGCAATTTATCCCAAGGACATCTTTGGCAGAATGCAAAGGTCACTGTTTTCTGACCCTAATTTTCAAGCTACTGTCTGACATTTACATTGTATATCATTAAGAGCATACACAAGTATATCATGTCTTTGGGGAACTAATTTTACATAAATTATGTGTCTTTATGATTTCTTTGCATGATGGGGTAGTCAGTCTATATTAGGAATGTCACATAGATCATCCTGTAACCCCCCTTTCACCCCCATCACAAGAATGTCAGAAGTAAATCAGAATAAAGAGACTGGAGAGTTCTTCTGACATTCTAAAAAGAATCAACAGCAGACTCCTTCCAACACTAAGACAGACTAAAACCTCTCTCCTATTACCAACACATACTAATGCTGTAAAAACATATCCACAGAATTTAAATACATATGTGAGCTCAGAAAAGGATAAAAGGGCAATCTCCAAATGCCAGGGAAGAAAGGAATCATAGAGCAATAAGGCCAAACAGCCACCACGGCCAACTGCAAAGATTTCACTCCCGGATACAGGCTCCAGAGACTGGAACTGGGGTTCTAATACATATATGGTATAGGAAAAAAGGTTCCAGACCTTGATAATGCAAGGGGGCTGCCATCCAGGTCCTGAAAAGGGGACTGGGAATCTTGCTAGGGAAGCAACCCCAGGCAAGGGAAGTTACAATGGCTCTTGAGGGGAAAGAAGTCATCTACAGAAAATTAAAAACCCAGGACTGCACCCTCCTCAATGCTGAATTCACATGCACAGAACCTGTATGTCAAGAGGAAACCCAAGCCAAACAACTAACATCAGAACATATCTAGAACCTTTGAAGCCTCCAGAATTCTGAACTGAAACAAAAGCAAACCAGTCCACAGGTCCATTCTAGTGGCTAGTCCATTCTAGTCCACCTAGTGGCTCACAGAACTCCAGGGGAAAAAACAACCTGCTAAAGAGAAATTGACAATAAAAGTTTATAGATGTATATAGAATAATGCACCCATTGTGAGGGACAGTTAGAAAACTCAGCAAACAAGAGAATTAGCACCATGAATTACATATAATGCATTAATCTTAAAGACACCATAAAATAAATTTATTTTAAATAGTTGAAGACATAAAAGAAATCAAAATGAAAGCCCAAAATAATATCAAAAAATGACCAGAGAGATTTGAATGAGAACCAAGGAGAGTTTCTAGTAACTAAAAATAGAGACACAAAAATTAGTCAACCGGTTAAACAGTGGTCTAGACGATGATAAGGGGAGAATTAGTAAGTTAAGGACTTCACTGGTGGCTCAGACAGTAAAGTATCTGCCTACAATGTGGGAGATCCAGGTTCAATCCCTAGGTCGGGAAGATCTCCTGGAGAAGGAAATGACAACCCACTCCAGTATTCTTGCCCAGAAAATCCACTGGATGGAGGAACCTGGTAGGCTACAGTCCATGGGGTCATAAAGAGTCAGACACGACTGAACGACTTCACTTTCCTTTCCTTTAGTGAGTTAAATGATATGTGTGAGGAAATTACCCATAATGTGTCACAGAGTCAGGGGAGAGAGACAGAAAAAAAGAGAGATGAAAGAAAGAGGGAGAGAGAAAAAAATGAACTATGACAGTAAATTAGAGAAAGTTCCAACAAATGTCTAATCAAAGTTGCAGAATGAACGATTAAAAGGAAATGGAGGGGAAACAATATCCCAAGAGATAATGGCAGAAAATTTTCTAGGACTAAAAAAAGATGTGCGTTTTTAGACTAAAAGAATCTCATGTCCCAAATAAGATTCAAAAAAATCCACACATAGAAAACTGCAAAACTACAGAGCATTCCAACAAAGGAAAAAATTCTCAAAAGAAACCAGAGAGGGATAAACAAATAACCTGCAAAGGAATCATGCAGGTTATAATTCAGTCACATGACCAGACCTAACTGCAGTAGAAACTGTGTTCAAAAAGATAAGAACATGACTTTGGGAGACCAGACACCATCTCTACCTTGTATACATGTGGCCCTCTGTATCCATGAGTTTTGGATTTTTAGATTCAACCACCTGTGGATGAAAAAAAAAAATTTGAAAAAAATTCCAGAAAGTTCCAAAAAGGAAAACTTGTGCCCTGGCAACTGTTTAATAGCATTTACATTTTATTTACAACTATTTACATAATATTTGCATTGTATTAGGTATTATATGTAATCTAGAGATGATCTAAAGTATATGCGAGAATGTGCCTAAGTTATATGGAAATACTGAGCCGCTTTATGTAAGATACTTGAACAGCCATGGATTTTGGTATCTATGGGGTTCTTGGAACCAGTCCCCTGCAGATACTGAGGGCTGACTTAATTATCACCTTCTGAGTGTTGAATTCAGACCTATGGGAGAAGGGAGGAAGAAGGGTGCTCTTGGGAAATGAAGCCTCTCCAACTGTCCTCCAATCATGAGAATCACTACACAAATCACAGGAACTTTCTTTTGGCTTTACTGTTATAAGTGGTGGTGAAGGAATTCTCTCACCCAGATTGAACATAACATGTTCTAGAAATGAATCTTGTCCAACTTGAGCTCACAGAGAAAGCTGAAAATTTGGGTTTGTTTCACAAACATTGAGCTGAGCCCCAGGCCAATGCCCCCAAAGTAACCAGTGTCTCATTTGTGTGTGACACATAACAGAAACGTAGCCAAAGCCTACTGAACACATTCATTGATTCTTACATTCAACAAATATTTACTGAATGGTTACACTGAGCTGTTTTTCTAGATCTGTCCTGTCCAGTGCAATAGCCATGTGGCTATTAAATTAACTAAAATTAGAAACTTAGTTCCTCAGTCATACCAACCACATTTCAAGTGTTCAACAGATACATGTGGCTGGTGGCTATCACATTGGACAGCACAGATATAGAATATTTCCATTGTCACAGAAAGTTCTATTGGAGAGTACTGTTCTAGATGCTGGAGATACAGTAGTGTACACAAGAAACACACTTTCTGTTTTCATGAAACCTAAATACTTTATCAGAATGTAATAAGTTTAAAAAAAAAAAAAGAATGTAATAAGTTTACAGTGAAGAATTAAGCAACAATGGAAAATAGGGAGTAGGAGTGAAGACATGGAGGGGAAGTAGTTATAATTTAAAATACAGTAATCTGGGAAGCTCTTACTGAGAGAGAGAAACTGTATTAGTTCACATAATGCTAGCTGATATAACACATAAGCCCTCAAATCTCAGTGGTGAAACACAATAGTATATTTCTTGCTCCAGTCAAGGGCTCTAGGGAGAGACTGTGGAATCAGATGGAATCTGTTCAATGTGGTCATTCAGGGCCACAGGCTAACAAAGGATCTACCATCCACAATACAGAGCTTCCACAGTTGCCCTGGGCATTACCCTCAACTCAGTAGATGGGAAAAGAGAAAGAATGGAGTGTTGTTGAAGAGGTTTCTGTGGTCTGTGGGTCAGGCCTGGAAATGGTGTAATCATTTTCACTGGCATTCACTTGGCCAAAACATAACCACATGTAGGGTGACCAGCTATAGCAGTTTGATTGTTACTGAAAGTATTCCTGCAATATGGGGCTTTCAGTACTCAAATTCCAGGCATACTAGGATGAGTTGGTCACCTTACTGCATATCCTTACCTAGATGCAACAGAAACTATACCACTTTCTACCCTATGGAAGGGGAGTATGAATTTTGGTGAGCAGCTAATGTCTGCCATAGTAACGTTTCCCTCAAAGAATTGAGGAAGTCAGCATGCAGATCTGGGAGGAAGACAGAAGAATATTTTAGCCAGAAGGGACAGCAAATGCAAAGGCCCTAAGGGAGTGTATCTGGCACAGAAGATGGGAAGTAAAGCAAAGAGGGCTGGTATGGCTGGAATAGAGTAGATGAGGTAGAATATCCCAGGGTATTCTTCCAAGTGCACATTCATCCACCAGTAACCCTCTTGAGATGTGATTGTTCACTTCCATCCAGTTAGCTGTAATTTGTTTATAAAGAAATGATGTAGATCTTGGCTAACTCCTTTGCTGAAATCCAGATACACAATATATGACCTTTTCTTGTTTAACAGTTTGACAGCCCTACCAATAAAACTAACTGGTAATAAACTAACAAAATTTTAAGTTTCAAAGCCCCTCACCTGCACACCCTAGCAATGTGTTCAGATGGCATGTATTTTTGCAAGATTTGCAAAAATAAGATGTTCTGATCACAGTTGGTTAAGTCCTCAGTCTCAAGTTCTTCCCCTTCATGGATCACAGCCTTGCCATGGTGAAGGGGCTTGCATAATTTAATGAATCTATGAGCCATGCCACACAGGGTCACCCAAGATGGATGGGACATAGTGAAGAGTTCTGACAAGACATGGCCCGCTGAAGGAGGAAATGGCAAACTACTTCAGTATTCTTGCCTAGAGAACTCCATGAACAGTATGAAAAAGCAACAGAATATAACACCTGCAGATGAGCTGCCATCACCCCCCACGTTGGAAGGTATCCAATACGCTACTGGGGAAGAGCAGAGGGCAATTAATAATAGCTCCAGTAAGAATGAAGAGGCTGGGCCAAGGTGAAAATGATGCTCAGTTATGGATGTGTCTGGTTGTTAGAACTGGACATGAAACTACTGTCTGGTTCAAAATTGGGAAAGCAGTGCAACAAGGCTGTATATTGTCACCCTGCTTATTTAACTTATGTGCAGAGTATGGAGGCTTCCCTGATATCTCAGTTGGTAAAGAATCCACCTGCAATGCAGGAGACTCCTGAGTTCAATTCCTGGATCGGAAAGATCCACTGGAGAAGGGATAGGCTACCCATTCCAGTATTCTGGCCTGGAGAATTACATGGACTGTACAGTTCATGTGGTTGCAAAGAGTTAGACATGACTGAGTGACTTTCACTTCACTTCACTTCATGCAGAGTACATCATGTGAAATGTTGGGCTGGATGAAATGCAAGCTGGAATCAAGATTGCTGGGAGAAATAGTAACAACTTCAGATTTGCAGATGATACCATTCTAATGATAAAAATCAAAGAGGAACTAAAGAGCCTCTTGATGAGGGTAAAAGAGAAGAGTGAAAAAGCTGGCTTGAAATGCAACATTAAAAAAACTAAGATCATGGCACATGATCCCATCACTTTGTGGCAAATAGAAGGGGAAAGAGTGGAAACAGTGACAGATTTTATTTTTTCTTGGGCTCCAAAATCACTGTAGAAGGTGACTGCAGCCACGAACTTAAAAGATGCTTGCTCCTTGGAAGAAAAGCTATGACAAACCTGGGCAGCGTATTAGAGAGCAGAGACATCACTTTGGCGCCAAAAGTACATATAGTCAAAGCTATGGTTTTTACAGTAGTCATGTATGCATATGAGAGTTGGGCCATAAAGAAGGCTGAGTGCCAAAAAATTGATGCTTTCGAATTGTGGTCCTGGAAAAGACTATTGAGAGGCCCTTGGACAGCAAGGAGATCAAACCAGTCCATCCTAAAGGAAATCAACCCTGAATATTTATTGGAAGGACTGATGCTGAAACTGAAGCTCAATACTTTGGCCTGATGCAAAGAACCAACTCACTGGAAAAGACTCCAAAGCTGGGAAAGATTGAGGGCAAGAGGAGAAGGGGGTGGCAGAGGATGAGATGGTTAGATAGCATCACTGACTCAATGGACTTGATTCTAAGCAAACTCCAGGAGATAGTGAAGTATAGAGGAGCCTGGCTGCAGTCTATGGGGTCATGGAGTCAGACATGACTTAGTGACTGAATAGCAACAACTCAAGTTCTTACTTCCCCTCATACTTCCCTTCAAGTCTGGTTGTCTTGAAGTGGCCATCTACATTTTTGAAATCAGGCTGAAGGTAATTTGAGTTGAGATTACACTTAGTGTACTCTTCAGTTCAGTTCAGTTGCTCAGTTGTGTCTGACTCTTTGGACTGTAGCACACCAGCCTTCCCTGGCCATCACCACCTCCTGGAGCTCAGTCAAACTCCTGTCCACTGAGTCAGTGATGCCATCCAACCATTGCATCCTCTGTTGTCTCCATCTCCTCCTGCCTTCAATCTTTCCCAGCATCAGGGTCTTTTCTAATGAGTCAGTTCTTCACATCAGGTGGCCAAAGTATTGGAGTTTCAGCTTCAGCATCAGTTCTTCCAGTGAATATTCAGGACTGGTTTCCTTTAGGATGGACCAGTTGGATCTCCTTGCAATCCAAGGGACTCTCAAGAGTCTTTTCCAACACCACAGTTCAAAAGCATCAATTCTTTGGCACTCAGATTTCGTTATAGTCCAACTCTCACATCCATACATGACCACTGGAGAAACCATAGCTTTGACTAGACGGACCTTTGTTGGTAAAGTAATGTCTTTGCTTTTTAATATGCTGTCTAGATTGGTCATAAAGGAGCAAGCGTCTTTTAATTTCATGGCTGCAATCACCATCTGCAGTGATTTTGGAGCCCCCCAAATTAGTCTCCCACTGTTTCCATTGTTTCCCTATCTATTTGCCGTGAAGTGATGGGACCAGACCAGATGCCATGATCTTAGTTTTCTGAATGTTGAGTTTTAAGCCAACTTTTTCACTCTCCTCTTTCACTTTCATCTAGAGGCTCTTTAATTCTTCTTCGCTTTCTGCCATAAGGGTGGTTTCATCTGGGTATCTGAGGTTGTTGATATTTCTCTCGGCAATCTTGATTCCCGTTTGTGCTTCAACCAGACCACCATTTTGCATGATGTACTCTGCATGTAAGTTAAATAAGCAAGGTGGCAATATACAGCCTTGACGGACTCCTTTCCTCCCACTAAGTGTACTCTTAGTGGGAGGTATTTATGTGGGTTCACAGTGACTTGGGTGTTTAGTTTATTGCTAGCCATTCCATAAGATTGAACCTGGAATCCTTCTGCTACCCACTGTGCCAACACATGCAGTGTTGTGACATGAAGACTCAAGATGCATATAATTCCTGGCCGTATAGACATATCAGTTGGACCTACAGCACCTAGTACCAGAGATATGTGAGTAGTGGACAAGAAAGAAGGTTTGGAAACTTTGATAGCTTGATGCTGTAGAAGAGTCTTCCCATTAACAGACACAAGTGGAGGATTCCATTCTCATTGATGCCTAAACAAAATAGGAGTTCTTCTGACAGTAATAATACTGGATGTGCTGGGTTGAATAGTGTCCCCCTGATCTCGTGTCTACCAGGAAACTCAAAATGTGACCTTATTGGGAAATAGAGTCCTTGCAGTGTAATTAAGTTAAGATGAGGTCATACAGGATTAAAGTGGACCCTACGGCCAATGGCTGGTGTCCTTAAAAGAAAAGGAAAGAGACTCAGAGACACACAGAGAAGGCCATGTGAAGACAAAAGCAGACGTTGGAGTGATACTGCCACAAGCCAAGAAACACCAGGAGCCATGGGGAGCTGGAAGAGGCAAGGAAGGATTCTCCCCTGCCAGCTGGGGAGCGAGCATAGTCCTGCTGACACCTGATTTTGGACTTCTGGCCAAATTTCTGTTAAGTCACCCAGGGGATTGTAATTCATTAGGAAATGAATAGACTTAATAAATGCAACATTTGCAATTGTAAGCACATGATGTGTTTTTTTTCTTTTATTAATTGGAAGAAATAGAAATAGAATTCCTGTGCATATTTGCACAAGCTTGTAGCAATACTCTAAGGAATAAACATGTTATGAGTTGCATGTTATATACATCCCAGATATCAGTAACAAAAAGGCATATTTCAATTGGCCACGACGAAAGTAATATTGAATTATTTCTATTATTTCTATAGAAAATGATATTATAAAGTTGTCACATGAATATGTGATCACAGAGGATCCAGCACAAAATGTGAGGAAAAAATATTATAGATATATTTCAAGAAGTTCAGTTCAGTCGCTCAGTCGTGTCCGACTCTTTGCGACCCCATGAATCGCAGCACGCCAGGCCTCCCTGTCCATCACCAACTCCCGGAGTTCACTCAGACTCATGTCCATCGAGTCGGTGATGCCATCCAGCCATCTCATCCTCGGTCGTCCCCTTCTCCTCCTGCCCCCAATCCCTCCCAGCATCACAGTCTTTTCCAGTGAGTCAACTCTTCGCGTGAGGTGGCCAAAGTACTAGAGTTTCAGCTTTAGCATCATTCCTTCCAAAGAACACCCAAGACTGATCTCCTTTAGGATGGACTGGTTGGATCTCCTTGCAGTCCAAGGGACTCTCAAGAGTCTTCTCCAACACCACAGTTCAAAAGCATCAATTCTTTGGTGCTCAACTTTCTTCACAGTCCAACTCTCACATCCATACATGACCACTGGAAAAAACATAACCTTAATTAATACAAAATACTCTTATTTTTATTGATTTTTGTTTAGTATATTTATTACCTTTTTAAATTTATAATTTGTTGCAAGTTTTGTTCTCTTTCCAAGTATATATTTATGTTTGTACCTAATTTTGCATTTGTTATTTTGTATGCTTTTTAAACCATCTTCCCTCACCAAATTATATAAAGCTTCAGCCCCACTCCTCAAAAATCTGGTCTGTCCTTGGGCATGAAAAAGTGACTCCAGTTTTTGCATCAGCATCTGTTCACAGCATGGTTTTCAGAAGTCTACTAGCAATTTAAGCCTTCTGGAAGCTTATATCCTAAGTGAACCCAGTAATCTCTAGATTTACAACTATCCTGCACAAAAAGGATTTTCATGAGATCGTGTAAACAGCTCAAAAATTGCTTGGGCTTCTTGTGGTTTCTGAACAGCAGTTCAAGTGGCGTCTTGGGTGGGACAAAAGTTTGGTATTTCAGACTATCCTGTGTGCTGCAGAACGTTTGGCATCCTTGATCCTCTGCCCACTAGATGACAGCAACAGGCTCCATCTTTGACAATAAGAATCATCCTCAAACATCTCCAAATTTCCCCTGGGCTTCTTGTGGACAAGAAGTATTGGCCCCATTGAGAACCTCCGGATGGTAGATAGCCCTGAGATATTTTTGTAAATCCCATTTTATCCAGTTTAAAATCAAATGAGATTAAATCCAACTTAGAATTTAATGTAAGGGCAAGACCTCTTGCTCTGTATCTCACTTAGGGGGCAGACCCTTTCCAGCATTTCCAAAGCAGCCCCACTCCCCTACAAGTGAAGCCCGGGAAGCCTCTTGGAAAGACTCCCCAGATGTATGATTCTGACATCTACTGAAATTTGAGAACACTGGTTCTAGAATTATGGTGATATTCCCCCCAGGGGACACTTGGCAATGTCTTTACACATTTTTGATGTTGACACCAGGGAGATGGTACTACTGGCATCTAGTGGGTCAAGACCAGGGATGGCATGGAACACCCTACAGTGCACAGGATAGGCCCCCTACAACAGAGAAGGAGCAGGCTGCAAATGTCAGTACCGCCGAGGTTGAGAAGGCCCAATCTAGACATTAGGTGGGTCCCTGAAATAGTCTATCTAAGTCCCACTGTAATAAATCAAGTTGTATTTTGACAGCATTGAGAGACTTGGGTCCATCAAACTCTCTGGATTTCAACCAGCTGACTTGCCTGGGAACCATAAGCAGCGTGCCTGGGGCATTCCCACCATGCTCTGAATTGTTGGGAGCCCTTCTCAGATCCAACAGGGTTGGTCTAAGCCCTCAGTGGGTTCTGGTCTTGCTTAGCCTGTCTAGGTAATTTTGCCACAGCCACACTCTAAGTACTCAGCTGCTGCTGCTGCTGCTGCTAAGTCCCTTCAGTCATGTCTGACTCTGTGCGACCCCATAGATGGCAGCCCACCAGGCTCCCCCATCCCTGGGATTCTCCAGCCAAGAACACTGGAGTGGGTTGCCATTTCCTTCTCCAATACATGAAGTGAAAAGTAAAAGTGTAGTCGCTCAGTCGTGTCTGACTCTTTGCGACCCCATGGACTGCAGCCCACCAGGCTCCTCTGTCCATGGGATTTTCCAGGCAAGAGTATTGGAGTGGGGTGCCATTGCCTTCTCCGGAAAGTAGTATTCGTTCAGTTCAGTCGCTCAGTCGTGTCCGACTCTTTGCGACCCCATGAATCGCAGCATGCCAGGCCTCCCTGTTCATCACCATCTCAGACTCAGTTCGCTCAGACTCATTTCCATCGAGTCCATGATGCCATCCAGCCATCTCATCCATGGTCATCCCTTTCTCCTCCTGCCCCCAATCCCTCCCCGCATCAGAGTCTTTTCCAATAAGTCAACTCTTTGCATGAGGTGGCCAAAGTATTGGAGTTTCACCTTTAGCATCATTCCTTCCAAAGAAATCCCAGGGTTGATCTCCTTCAGAATGGACTGGTTAGATCTCCTTGCAGTCCAAGGGACTCTCAAGAGTCTTCTCCAACACCACAATTCAAAAGCATCAATTCTTCGGTGCTCAGCCTTCTTCACAGTCCAACTCTCACATCCATACATGACCACTGGAAAAACCATAGCCTTGACTAGACGGACCTTAGTCGGCAAAGTAATGTCTCTGCTTTTCAATATGCTATCTAGGTTGGTCATAACTTTTCTTCCAAGGAGTAAGCCTCTTTTAATTTCATGGCTGCAGTCAACATCTGCAGTGATTTTGGAGCCCAAAAAAATAAAGTCTGACACTGTTTCCACTGTTTCCCCATCTATTTCCCATGAAGTGATGGGACGGGATGCCATGATCTTCATTTTCTGAATGTTGAGCTTTAAGTCCACTTTTTCACTCTCCTCTTTCACTTTCATCAAGAGGCTTTTTAGTTCCTCTTCACTTTCTGCCATAAGGGTGGTGTCATCTGCATATCAGAGGTTATTGATATTTCTCCCAGCAATCTTGATTCCAGCTTGTGTTTCTGCCAGTCCAGCGTTTCTCATGATGTACTCTGCACAGAAGTTAAATAAGCAGGGTGACAATATACAGCCTTGACGTACTCCTTTTCCTATTTGGAACCAGTCTGTTGTTCCATGTCCAGTTCTAACTGTTGCTTCCTGACCTGCATACAGATTTCTCAAGAGGCAGGTTAGGTGGTCAGGTATTCCCATCTCTTTCAGAATTTTCCACAGTTGATTGTGATCCACACAGTCAAAGGCTTTGGCATAGTCAATAAAGCAGAAATAGATGTGTTTCTGGAACTCTCTTGCCTTTTCCATGATCCAGCGGATGTTAGCAATTTGATCTCTGGTTCCTCTGCCTTTTCTAAAACCAGCTTGAACATCAGGGAGTTCACGGTTCACGTATTGCTGAAGCCTGGCTTGGAAAATTTTGAGCGTTACTTTACTAGCATGTGAGATGAGTGCAATTGTGCGGTAGTTTGAGCATTCTTTGGCATTGCCTTTCTTTGGGATTGGAATGAAAACTGACCTTTTCCAGTCCTGT
Source organism: Oryx dammah (assembly GCF_014754425.2). NCBI lineage: Eukaryota > Metazoa > Chordata > Mammalia > Artiodactyla > Bovidae > Oryx > Oryx dammah. Next base: position 116,395,187 of record NW_024070207.1, read on the forward strand.
GGCCATTGCTGAGTTTTCCAAATTTGCTGGCATATTGAGTGCGGCACTTTCACAGCATCATCTTTCAGGATTTGAAACAGCTCAATTGGAATTCCATCACCTCCACTAGCTTTGTTCATAGTGATGCTTTCTAAGGCCCACCTGACTTCACTTTCCAAGATGTCTGGCTCTAGATTAGTGATCACATCATCATGATTATCTGGGTCGTGAAGATCTTTTTTGTACACTTCTTCCGTGTAGTCTTGCCACCTCTTCTTAATATCTTCTGCTTCTTTTAGGTCCATACCATTTCTATCCTTTATCGAGCCCATCTTTGCATGAAATGTTCCCTTGGTATCTCTAATTTTCTTGAAAAGATTTCTAGTCTTTCCCATTCTGATGTTTTCCTCTATTTCTTTGCATTGATCGCTGAAGAAGGCTTTCTTATCTCTTTTTGCTATTGTTTGGAACTCTGCATTCAGATGCTTATATCTTTCCTTTTCTCCTTTGCTTTTTGCCTCTCTTCTTTTCACAGCTATTTGTAAGGCCTCCCCAGACAGCCATTTTGCTTTTTTGCATTTCTTTTCCATGGGGATGGTCTTGATCCCTGTGTCCTGTACAATGTCACGAACCTCATTCCATAGTTCATCAGGCACTCTATCTATCAGATCTAGGCCCTTAAATCTATTCCTCACTTCCACTGTATAATCATAAGGGATTTGATTTAGGTCATAGCTGAATGGTCTAACGGTTTTCCCTACTTTCTTGAATTTAAGTCTGAATTTGGCAATAAGGAGTCCATGATGTGAGCCACAGTCAGCTCCTGGTCTTGTTTTTGCTGACTGTATAGAGCTTCTCCATCTTTGGCTGCATAGAATATAATCAATCTGATTTCAGTGTTGACCATCTGGTGATGTCCATGTGTAGAGTCTTCTCTTGTGTTGTTGGAAGAGGGTGTTTGCTATGACCAGTGCGTTTTCTTGGCAAAACTCTATTAGTCTTTGCCCTGCTTCATTCCACATTCCAAGGCCAAATTTGCCTGTTACTCCAGGTGTTTCTTGACTTCCTACTTTTGCATTCCAGTCCCCTATAATGAAAAGGACATCTTTTTTGGGTGTTAGTTCTAAAAGGTCTTGTAGGTCTTCATAGAACCGTTCAACTTCAGCTTCTTCAGCATTACTGGTTGGAGCATAGACTTGGATAACTGTGATATTGAATGGTTTGCCTTGGAGATGAACAGAGATCATTCTGTCATTTTAGAGATTGCATCCAAGTACTGCATTTCGGCCTCTTTTATTGACCATGATGGCTACTCCATTTCTTCTGAGGGATTCCTGCTCGCAGTAGTAGATATAATGGTCATCTGAGTTAAATTCACCCATTCCAGTCCATTTTAGTTGGCTGATTCATAGAATGTCGACGTTCACCCTTGCCGTTTCTTGTTTGACCAATTCCAATTTGCCTTGATTCATGGACCTGACATTCCAGGTTCCTATGCAACATTGCTCTTTACAGCATCGGATCTTGCTTCTATCACCAGTCACATCCACAACTGGGCATTGTTTTTGCTTTGCCTCCATCCCTTCATTCTTTCTGGAGTTACTTCTCCACTGATCTCCAGTAGCATATTGGGCACCTACTGGCCTGGGGAGTTCCTCTTTTGGTATCCTATCATTTTGCCTTTTCATACTGTTCATGGGGTTCTCAAGGCAAGAATACTGAAGTGGCTTGCCATTCCCTTCTCCAGTGGACCACATTCTGTCAGACCTCTCCACCATGACCCACCCATCTTGGGTTGCCCCACAGGCATGGCTTGGTTTCATTGAGTTAGACAAGGCTGTGGTCCTAGTGTGATTAGATTGACTAGTTTTCTGTGAGTATGATTTCAGTGTGTCTGCACCCTGATGCCCTCTTGCAACACCTACCATCTTACTTGGGTTTCTCTTACCTTGAGTGTGGGGTATCTCTTCACGGCTGCTCCAGCAAAGCATAGCCACTGCTCCTTACCTTGGACGAGGGGTATCTCCTTACCACCGCTGTTCCTGACTTTCAACGTGGGATAACTCCTCTAGGCCTTAGAGGGACAAAATTTAAAGGATGAGTTTTCTCACTTGGTTCTGGGGTTTCTGGAACTGACTCTTTAATCTAATTTGATTTAAGGATGCTAGTGACTCTATTTCCAGTGGTAAAGAGAGTGAATGTAATTTTGTCACATATTACCAAATTCCCCTCCAAACTGGCTATACCATTTTTCACTTTCACTTGCCATGTAAAAGAGTGCCTGTTTCTCTGCAGCATTGCCAGCAGAGTGTTTTGTCAAGCTTTGGGATTTTTGCCCAGTGCGTGGATGTGAAACGTGTAGTTTTAAGTTATCATGTGTGACATTGAGCATATTTTCTAACTTTTAAGAATCATTTGTTCATATTTTTGTCTGGACTGTCTATACTTGTCCATTTTTAAAAAATTTGCTTTTTGTCTGTTTCTTCTTGATCTTTAAGAGCTCTTTATATATGTGAGGGTGATTAGCCCAGAAAAAGATTTTTCTTAAGCTAGAAAGGAAGTTTTAAAACTGGGGGAGATGCAGACATGATCAATAAAAGGTTGAGCTTGCTCTGCTACTAAGAAGGAAGGAACATGAGGATGATTAGGTCAAATACAGAAAAATAAATAGGATAGTTTTAATTTTTTTCCCCACATGAAAGTCTAGTGTGAACAGAGCTGTGATGCACTACATATGGCTGATGCTCAGAAGAATTTCAAATCAAATGGGCCTTCCCCCTGGACTTCCTGAAAGTGAGACCAGCTGCTGATATATGCAACAAATGTGCCAACCAGCTCCTTTCTCAAGAACACGATGATGCTGTGATCTCAAAAAGAAAACTCTCAAAGAAAAGACACATTTCTAGTTTTTAGAGACTTCAACTGGTGCCACAATTAGAGGATAGCTATTTAACTGTCCCAAAAGCCAGGTGTTTCATAACTACCACTAACACTGTCTTGGCCCTAATTTGAATTTGAGGGTATGTTTAAAGTAGAAAATAGTAATAGAAAAATGTGGAACTCAAACTATTGTCTCTAGATAAACATCTTGCAGCAGTGGTAACTTGAGAATGTTCTGAATTCAGAGTTTCGACATTCTCATGCTGCGTCTGCACGGGTATTCTCTTTGATGGGAAATAAAGGCGAGAGGAAAATAAATCAACCACTCTAAGGGAAGGCAGCTTGAGTCTTCCTTTGAGTCTTTGCTGTGGCCGAGGGGTTCTCCAAGAAGAGAGGCCTTGGGGGGACAGGTTCCAGAGAGATTGATTCAGCTGCCAGTCTCAGCCTTAGAAAGAGATGGCAACAGCTCCAGAGGCAGTCCTGCAGGCGTGCTCAGCGGGCTGCTCCAACAGGGAGGGAGAGGGAATGGGAGCAGCAAAAAAAAAAAAAAAAGAGGCAAGTGCAGATGGCAAGTATAAACAACCCATTCTAGGGATTCAGGTGAAAAGCAGAGTGGATCAATCATTAGGGCAGTAAGTGGCACTGGGCGTAGAGATGAGGGAGGTGTGTGGTTTTGAAATTCTGAAGCATTTACAGAGGGTTTGTAAGCTGGTACCCATTCTCCTGTATAGAAGGGGAAATCAATGAGAGAAAGGCTGGGGTGAGTCCTTGAGGAGGCACCTACATAAGACTGGCATCAGGGCTTGCAACCCATGCAGGCGCCCAGGCCCCATGCTCAGAAAGGCCCTGTGCTTGATTTAGAGCTCTCTTGTCAGTCTTGAAATTCTTGGTAATTTTACCTTTGTGAATATAGAGTCTAGAGGAACACATGCCAGGGGTTGGAGCTTTGGCTCACACACAGTCTTGCTCCTTCACTCCCCTGGGACAGTCTCTTAGACACCTGCTCCTCCGTCCTTTGGTGCCCCAGGTCTCACCTGGCTTCCCCGCCAGTCCCTGTCCCACGAGCTCCTAGCCCTCTCTGCCGGGGAGATGGGGAGACAGGGGGTGGTTTCTGCTGTCTTCCTTCACTCCCGGTGGGGCCCAGGGGCAGAGTGGTGGAGCTTCAGGGCAGACTGTGATGGCAGCTGTCTAGTCCTGGGGTTGGCATTGCCACAGCATGTCCAGGCAGCTTAACAGGCTGCCTTTGGGTGGGGACATGCCTGTTGCCCACTGTCAATCTCGGAATGTGGTGTGTCCTGGTGCAGAGGTTTAAACATCCTTGAGGGTCATCCAGCTGCTTCAGATAGAGGAGATAAACCCATGGGAAGCCAGGCTGGACTTCCTTAGAGCTCACCCCAATCTCTGTGCAGTGGGGCCACATGGAAGCTGGTGGGAGGGGTAACCCAGCAGCCATCAGACCCAAGTGTGAACAGGAAAATGCATGCCAGTAATTTAAACCTTTAACTTTTTTCTTTGCATAGAATGATACTGCTGCTAAGCTACTGCTAAGTCGCTTCAGTCGTGTCCAACTCTGTGCGACCCCATAGACAGCAGCCCACCAGGCTCCCCCGTCCCTGGGATTCTCCAGGCAAGAACACTGGAGTGGGTTGCCATTGCCTTCTCCAATGCATGAAAGTGAAAAGTGAACGTGAAGTTGCTCAGTCGTGTCTGACTCCTAGCGACCCCATGGACTGCAGCCTACCAGGCTCCTCTGCCCATGGGATTTTCCAGGCAAGAGTACTGGAGTGGGGTGCCATTGCCTTCTCCAGAATGATACTAATAGCAGGTAAAAGTGCCACGTTAAGTTGAGAGAGAGACTGAGGAAGAAAGGAAAAGGCTTTCTGCTTGAGTACCTTTGCTCCCACTTTTCAAACAAGATGGCCCATATTTTCATTTTGCACCGGGCCCCACAAATTATGTATGCCAGGCACTGCGCTAGATGTCTCTTGCATCGATGACCTCATCTTGTTCTTCTGTAAAGTGAAAGTGAAGTCGCTCAGTCGTGTCTGACTCTTTTTGACCTCATGGACTGTAGCCTACCAGGCTCCTCCATCCGTCCATGGGATTTTCCAGGCAAGAATACTGGAGTAGGCTGCCATTTCCTTCTACAGGGGATCTTCCCAACCCAGGAATCAAACCCGGGTCTCCTGCATTGCAGAGAGATGCTTTACCGTCTGACCCACCAGGTAAATGGCCATTCTCCAGTAGTTCTGCCCTAATGACCCTGTTCTTAGAGCTGAGGAAAAGCATCGTTGCCTGAGCTCAGTGCTTAAGGAGGGACAGGAACTCAAGTCCATCCTTTTCCTGGGAAGCACCTTGAAATTTTCCAGGCAGCAGAAGTGAGCAGTATCGTGACTTGAGCCTTTATCTTTAGTATCAAGATCCAACCAGTCCATTCTGAAGGAGATCAACCCTGGGATTTCTTTGGAGGGAATGATGCTAAAGCTGAAACTCCAGTACTTTGGCCACCTCATGAGAAGAGTTGACTCATTGGTAAAGACTCTGATGCTGGGAGGGATTGGGGGCAGGAGGAGAAGGGGACGACAGAGGATGAGATGGCTGGATGGCATCACCGACTCAATGGACATGAGTCTGAGTGAACTCCGGGAGATGGTGATGGACAGGGAGGCCTGGCGTGCTGCGATTCATGGGGTCGCAAAGAGTCGGACACGACTGAGTGACTGAACTGAACTGAACTGAACTGAACTGATCACTTTTAGTAGCGCTACCAAATCCTGCTCATTCCTAATCTACTAATCTCTAAAGAGTTCTGTTTCTAAGTCTTTCCTTTAAAGCATGCTCAGATTTTTGAAGAAGCATAGAGGCTTTTGCAGGTGGCCTGGTGTGCAAAAATGTTCAATATTTGTAGTTGGAAGCGAGGATGGGAAACATAGCCTTATCTGCCCTCCCTTCTCTCTGGTGGAATGCTGACAAATATTGAACAACCAGCTCTTGGTAAAAATTAAAAACCTGATTTATAGCATTTGCCAATTTCCATGGTGTAAATCCTCCCACCATAGCTGATTTCAAGCTACCCAGGTGATAAGGAGCTAGAGAGAAACACACAGCAGGCAGCACAGCATTAAAAAAAATACTGTTTCCATCGTACAGACACGAAACATTGAAAAACCCTCAGGAGCATAGATCATACAAAATATGATCAAATGAGTAGTGAATGATGAGTGTTGAGTGTTTAGTGCCTTTTTCTAGTACCTTTGTTTTTTAATATAATGTATGGGCTTGCATGTTTATTCAATTTAATTTTAAACAATGGCTTTTTCAATTCCTGTAAATTGAACACTCAGCTCCCATGAGCCAGTGTGAGTTTGTATACCAACCCATGAGCAGCCTGGGCAGATATGAGTTGGCATGAACAAGCACAAACCAGCTCCAACACATCACTGCTTCCGGGGAACCATGCCGGGGAGCAGGGTGAGGTTTGTTTATGCAAGCTCCTGGGAACTGGGTGCCCAAGGAGGAAGGACACAGGGATTCCTGTATCAGAGCTTTAGCTATGGGCCTGTCCCACTTTGTCCCATCATATCCACTTTCCTTTCCAGTTGCTCTGAAGAGCTCGCTAGATCTTTCTTGTCTGTCCCTTTCTCTGGCTTTCCCTCAGCTATCCGCACCCCAGCTCAGAAGGAGTCATTTCTGTCCTGCCCAGAGCTAGAGGACTTCAGAAGGCCACCTCCATGGAGAGCCCTGAGCCTGATCCTGGGGCCAGTTTTCCTTCCTGTGTGCACATCCCAGGGCAGAAACAGAACTGCAGAGTGGGAAGGGCCCTGGGAAGCCACCAGGTGCCTGCCCATGTTACAGATCTGGAAATGGAGCACCAGGGAGTACAGAGGGCTTGCTCCTAGTCTGCACATGTGTGGACCTCAAGGATCTTGGGCAAGCTGCATGTCTTTCCTCCCATGCAGTCAATCCAGGTGTTGAGAGTCAATTCTCCACCAGGCGCTAGGTCAGCTGCTACAGACTCACCAGTGACAAGCCTACCGTGGGGTCTGTGTCAGGGGCAGGGAGCAGGAATTCACTTTGGGCATGTGAAATAAAAGGCAGGGGGACGTCCCCGCTGGTCCAATGGCTAAGACCTTGCACTCCCAATGCAGGGGGTCTGGGTTCAATCCCTGATCAGTGAATTAGATCCCACATGCCACGACTAAAAAGATCCTGCATGCTGCAACTAAGACACAGCACAGCCAAATAAGTAAATATTTAAAATAAGTAGATAATAAATAAGCAGGTTCAGACCAACCTTGGTCTGAATCTTGACTGCCATTTAGAAGCTGCCTGTCAAGTAACTTCAACTCTTGAGCCTCCGCTCCCTCTCTTCTTTGGAGAGTGTAGCACTTTTCTTGGGACATTGTTGTAAGACTTTAACAGGGTGATGTAAGTGTCTGGCCCGTAGAAAGAGTTTACCATGTGAAAAGAGAAGAGGATTGACCAGGAGACCATGCGGGAGCAGCTGCAGTTTGCCCAGTATCCTGGGCCAGCCTGAAGGCTGCGGGATGGAGGTGTCAGAACCCCCTTGCCCTTCTCTGCCCACACGGACCAGACAGCCTGTCTCCCAGAGCCCTGGGCTCCAGGTGGGTGAGCCTCCTTCTGCCTAACCCTGGGCCCGATCACCTCATCGCTGGAGCAGTGCCTGGCCCCTTCTCCTGGACCACTCAGTGCCTCCTGGGGGTCTCCAGCCCAGGCATCCCTAGTGACTGGCAGCCTGGATGTGGTCTGCTTGACCTTTGTCCTTAACTCCCTTGCTGTGGCCCAGCGGGTGGACACTAGTTGTGTCTGACTAGGGCAACCAGTGGCCCCAGTGCTGAGCATGAAGCCTCTGCCTGCCCAGTCAGGAGGCCTGGGTCATCCAGGGAAGACTGGCAAGCCTGCAAGTACTGCCCCCCTCACTGTGGCCAGGACTGCCTGACGGTCAGCCTTTCAGAGAGGCACACCCAGTCCTCTGCAAGCAAGAGGTCTGCCTGTGTACAACTGTGGCATTGACTTCAGAACCCCGAGCAGCTATATAAGCAGAGATGCAGACACACCTCAGCCACTCTGGCTGTCCTGAGTCTGACGAGGACAAGGGGAGCCCCCTGGAGGAGGGAGACAGGCTGGAGAGACACTCAGAATGGAGCAAGGCTGATGGCACATCAGAGTGACTTCCTTTGGTGGGCCCCCAGGGTGCTGGTCAGTGTCCAGGGTCCACCATGCATCTATCCCTCACTGCTACGAGGGATAAAAAAATCAGACATAAAATCAGAAGCTGTTCCATCCAGGCCCTCACATAGGGCCTGCCAACAGGGAACCATTTCAGACTCTAAAACATGGCTTCCCTGGGTTCCTCCTGGCATAAGATTCCAGAGTAGACATCTCTGATGGCCTCTAAGCCTCGGCTGTGGCAGTGACAGCAGACAAGCTCCCTGGAGAAGTCCTGGGACAGACACCAAGGCTTCAGAGGACAGGCTGAGAGAGAGAGAGAGAGAGCATGCGTGCACAGACTCAGGCTGCCTGCCCCACTACAGCAGTGCAGAGTGGCTGCTGACCCCTCCAGCACCCTGTGCCTGCAAGGAGGACTCCTTCTATCTTGATATCCAGGCTCTGGAGCCCAGGCGAAGAAGCACTCTGCCATCTGCTTGGCCTCTCTACCTGCACTCCTCCGGACAAGTCTTCTTGTACTCTGTTCCCATTAGTTCTCCCCCAGAGAATGTGTCTCAGTTATCAGGAGCCACTTGCTGCTCTTCACCCAGAGCAGCACCACTTGACTCAACCTTGGAGTCCTTTGGTGGCTCCTTAGCTTCTTCTTGGGTTGTCTTGAGACATGTAAGACTGGGGGCAAAGGAACCCTCATTTCATACTGTGGCTCCCAGGCAGTGTCCCAAGATCCCAAATGGCGGTGGCTCCCTGCTGGTCACTTCACCTTGGCTTCCTGGGTGGATGGGGGGGGGTGTCTTTGCTTCTCTGGAAGACAATGCCTGTTCCCCAAATTACCTCCCCAAGTTCTCCCTGTGGGAGAGGGTGACCCAAAGAATGTGCATCATTTCTTGGGTCAGGGATGGAGGCCTGTTTCATGGACACGTAACCTGTGTGGTCACACAGGACTCTGACCTCTGAAGGGCACCATGCTTAGCTTAATGTTCTGCTATTGGTGTCTTCAAATTTTTAATAAATTTGAATAAGGGACCCTGCATTTTTATTCTGCACTGGGCCTCCCAAATTGTATAGCTGATTCTCCAAGTGGGGATGGTAAAAAGTGCACACATGATGGGTCAATCTTAGCTAAGAACAGGCAGTTCTTAGAATGAAATTAGAACATTCTCTAACACCATATACAAAAATAAACTCAAGATGGATTAAAGACCTAAATGTAAAACTGGATACTATAAAACTTCTAGAGAAAAACAAACAGGACACGACACTCTGTGGCATAAATCTCAGCGGTATTTTTTGGATCTGTCTCCTAGAGGAGTGGAAGCATAAGCAAAAATAAATGAGACTTAAGAAGCAAGGCCATCAGGTGTAAGGAAGAGACATGTTTGTGATTTGAAGAAACAAGATATGGTGTGTGATGTGGTCTGTGGGAGGGGACTGACTGAGTCCTTCCCAGCGTCTGGGATCATCTGTGGGCCCATCAGGAGCACTGTGTTTAAAGGGTCTGAAAGGGTCAACTGGCCAGGAAAGACTTCCATTCCACCCAACTGACAGGCTACTGGAACCAGCCTTGACAACCTTGTCCAGTCTGGGGGAAGAGCTTCAAAAACAGTTCACCTGATGGATGTGAGAGCTGATAAAGCCGTCCCAGTGCCCCTACCAGTCCCTGACTGGGAACACTGTCTGAGCTGCAGGTAGCCAAAGATAAAACCAAAGACAAACCACTGAAACGGTTCTTATCAAGGATGCTAATAACCTGCATGTTGCCAAATCCCACAGTCAACTCTTAGCCCTCATCCTGCTTAACCCATCAATAGTTGTGACACAGTTGATCACCAGCTCTTCCTTAAATTCTTATTTGGTCACTGAGACAGCACCCTCTTTTGGTTTGCCTTTTCCTTACTGGATTCTCCTTCTCACTCTCCTTTCCTATAAGACTTCCTTGCCTTCGTGACCTCTAAGCTTTTGAACACCCCCAGGCTTGGTCTTCAGGTCTTTTCTCATTCCCTTCACTCCCTAGTTATTTTTATCCAAGCCGACAGCTTCAAACACCACCTATATACAGATGCTTCCCAAATTTGTATCTCTAGCTCAGTGCTCTCTTCTTAAACTTCACATTTGTACTGATATGTCCACCAGCCTATTGGACTTCTCAACTTAAATGAGCCTAAAATGGAGCTACTGATACCCGTCTCAAATATTCGGCCTTAAAGACCTCTCCCTCCCAGTGAATACCCAAAGCTCTGCCACTGCTGCCACCCACAAAGAAGGGTTCATCTCCAGTGCCCACCTCCTAGGCCAGTTCTCCATGGAGCCCACTCCCTTCCATCTTAAATCCTGATTCCCAGAGCCTTGTGCCTGCTCCCTAGCTGCATGGGAGGCTGGGAGAATGAATTCTGAGTTGTACCTTGAGAAATGACGTTTTCCAAACCTAGGAAGGATATTCAAAAGATGTTGAGTAGCCACAACTTTTATGAGGAAATCTGAGTATAAACTCTTGTGAGAGTTTTTAAATATTCACCTAATATTTTACACCTGTATCGACTATATCCAAAAATAGCCTTCTTTTTTAATCACCAGAACTTGCCTTAATCAAATCTATCTAATAGCTCTCAAGTTTTTTTTAGTCTTTTTTCCATCAATTTAGGTCATATCTAATTAGATTACAGAATTCTAGTAACAGCTACAAGCATAAACAGGTTTGGGGACAAATGTAGCTCATTCTTTGCTAAATATACAGCCCAACCAGTGGGAATGAACGTATTCTGGCATCTTGGAGAGTGACTCCATAGCCCTGAGCAGTTTCAGATCCTAGGCTTCGGTATTGTTTCCACTGTGTGGAGCATTGGTTAATCAGGTGTATCAAGTAAGTAGAGATGGCTTGACAGTTCCTGCATGCTTTACTTATTACTATCACGGGAGTGATGACTTTACATTTCGTGTCCATCTGGCTTCCCTTCTGATGTTGAACACATTGAGCTCTTGTGTTCCCTGCCCCATACTCAAGGAAAGTTCTTTTCTCTTTCAGAACCCTCTGCTGACACATCAGTCTATTGCTTCCTGGAGGAATAATGTGTACTTCCAGCCTGATCCTGAAACAATCTGATTGCAGGAAGAAATAAATCATATACATACATATGTAAATACATATTTATTTATCAACCAACCAGGACATTTTTTAAACTTTATTTTCTATTGGGGTATAGCCAATTAACAAACAATGTTGTGATAGTTTCAGGTGACTAGCAAAGGGACTCAGCCATACATATACATACTAGCAAAGGGACTCAGCCATACATATACATGTATCCTTTCTCCCCCAAACTCTCCTCCCATCCAGGCTGCCATATAACATTGAGCAGAGTTCCATGTGCTATACAGTAGGTCCTTGTTGGTTATCCATTTTAAATGTAGTAGTGTGTATGTATCCATCCCAAACTCCCTAACTATCCCTTCCCTTATCCTTTCCCTTCCCCCACAACCATAAGTTCATTCTCTAAGTCTGTGAGTCTGTTTCTATTTTGTGTGCTCATTTGCATTATTTCTTTTTAGATTCCACATGTAAGGGATGTCATACGATATTTCTCCTTCTCTGTCTGACTTACTTCACTCAGTAGGACACCCTCTAGGTCAATCCATATTGATGCAAATGGCATTGGTTCATTCTTTTTAATGGCTGAGTAATATTTCATTGTATATATGTACCATATCTTCTTTATCCATTCCTGTCTTTGCTATTGTAAACAGTGCTGCAATGAACAGTAGGGAGCATGTATCTTTTTGGATCATGTTTTTCTCCAGATTGCAGGGTCATAATGGTTGCTCTGTTTTTTAGAGAGTGAGTAAAGGGAACACTATTAAACATTAGGATGGACCAACAGGTTTAAAAACTGAGATGTTTGTCTTGGTAAAGTGGAACATCTGATAACCCTGATACATGTATGCTCATGCAATGGAAATCTTCTCCCAAGCTCACAGAGAGGCTAGTAGTCATTGTCAATGTGGTAAAATTTGCTTATTATATGTCATATGGAGGATGCAGGGATGCTTATTTTAGGGATTGAGATAATCCATTTTATCTGTGATACAGTGGCATTCCAGAAGGATAGACTGTGATCCTATCAGATAAGATTCTGACCCATATCTGGAAAACCAACATCTCGTTCTGGTTCCAAACCAGTGAGTTCTGGTATGTACTTTGACTGTGCCAACTCAGTTGGAGGGTGATGGATACCACCTTCTTTATACTTGAAAATGCCATACCCCGCAATTGCATTGTCTATTGTATAACTCCAAGATTGATGAGGGGTACTTGGACCAACAGCTTGAGTCTTCCCAGCCCAGGTGCCAGACTATGTGAATGAGTGAATGTTCAGATGACTTCAACTCCAGCCATCTGCATCCATCTGAGAGATCCTGGGCTAAAATCTGCACAACCAACCAATCTCAAGTTCCTGACCCATAGAAACTATGAGAGAGAATAAATTATTGTTATTGTTTGATGCCACTAAGTTTATGGGGTGATTTGTTAGGCATTAATACATAACTGGAACAGGTACCTATGTGCTATCTCAACAGAGTACCCAACAATCAATGGATTTCATGAGTTGGAACTTCAAGGGAGAGCTCAATGCTGAAGATAATAATTTGGGGGAGAATCTTAATATACATAATGGCTAAAAGGGCTGAAGATGAAACTAGAGGCCAATGCATCCATAAAAAAGGTCAAGAAGGGATAGTCAGAGAGTTAAGCCCTGGTTTCCCAAACCCCACTTTCTCATGGCTCTCCTCTATCTTGTTGGCCACTGCTTCTTCTTAACATGTGTCTTTGCTGCTTTCTTCTCATTTCTCTGGCCTCTAAACTTTGGAGTCCCGGGCTGCTTCTCTCCTGTACATATTACCTAGACAATCTTATCTAAACTCACAACTAGATATGATCCATGTGCTGAGATGTGATCCATGTGCTGACAACTCCTCACTTTCACTCTCCAGATCTAACCTCTCTTTTTCACTCCAGACACATGTATCCAATTGCCAGCTATATATCTCCATTTGGAATCCTATCAATACAAGGAATCTCAAACTCAACATATCAATACCAAACTCTCAGCTTTCTCCAAACGTGCTCTTTTTTCAGTCTTCTTCATCTCAGTAAGTAATGAATTCATCATTTAGATGGCTTGGAAAAAAATTGGTGTCTTGTTTGAATTTCTCTATTTGTTTCACATATTTGGTCCATCCACAAATCCTTTTATTTCTGCCTTCAAAATACACCCAGAAACCACCCACTTCTCACTGTTTTCACCATTTCCTCCCTAGTCCAAGTCATCATTGACTCCCACCTGGTAGATGGCAATGATAAACAGAGATAGTGAGTGATACAGTCAGAAGCTAGTGATTCAAAACAAGAGGTTTATTTTGTATGTTTTAATTAAATTAAACATTTTATTTAAGATAATTATAGATTCCCACGCAGTTAAGAAATGACATAGAGAGATCCAGTGTTTCCCCAAAGGGTAGCATCTTGCAAAACTATAGTACAATATCACAACAAGGATATGGACACTGCTATGGTCAAGATAACATTTCCATCACCACAAGGATACCTCTACTGCCCTTTAATAACAACATTCACCTTTGTTTCACCCCTCCACCCCATCCTAACCACTGACAACCATTACTCTCTTTTCCATTTCTAAAACACTGTCAGTTAAAAAATGTTATATAAATATTATCATACAGCTTGTAGTGTTTAGAGATTGGCTTCTTTCACTCAGCATAATTCCCTGGAAATTCATAAAGGTTTTTGCTTGTTTGTTTGTTTTTCTCTATAGTTTGTTCCCTTTGGTCGCTGAATAGCACCATGGCTAGTTTACCCATTCATCTGTGACAGAGCATCTTGTTGTCAGTTTGGGGTTGTTATGGATATAGTAGCTATGGGTATTCATGTATAGGTTTTTGTGAACACAACTTTTCATTTTTGTGGGATAAATGCCCAACAGTACAATTGCTGAATCGTATGATAGTTGCATGTTTCATTTTTAAAAAATAATTGCCAAACTATTTTCCAGTGTAGCTGTGCCATTTTACATTCCCACCAATAGTTTATGAGTCATCAAGTTTCTATGCATCCTTGCCAGCATTTGGTGTTGTCACTGTTTTTTAGATTAGTCATTCTGATAAGTGTAATGAGAGCTCATTGTGGGTTTTATTTGCATTTTCTTTAATTGTTCACAATGTTGAACACCTTTTCCTGTGTTTATTTGCCATCTGTATATCCTCTTCCGTGAAATGTCTATTCATGTCTTTTGCCCATTTTCTAATTGGATTCTTTGTATTTTACTGTAGAGTTTTGAGAGTTCTTTATGTATTCTAAACAATAGTGCTTTACTGGATATGTGATCTGCAAATATTTTCTCCCAGTCTATAGCTTGCCCCTGTATCCTCTTTCAGGGTTCTCATAGAGCAAAAGTTCTTAATTTTGGTAAAGTTCAATTTATCAGTTTTTCTTTTTATGGGTCTTGCTTTGGTGTCAAGTCTAAGGATTTCTTACTTAGCTCTAGCAAAAACCTTCTGCTGTTTTTTTCTAATATGTTTTATATTTTTACATTTTGCATTTAAGTTTGTGATCCAGCACCATTTGTTTAAAAGGCTATCTTTCTTTTGAATTGTTTTTGCACCTTTGTCAAAAATCATTTGGACATATTTATGTGGCTCTATTTCTGGGTTCTTTATTCTGTTCCATTGATTTATGTGTCTATCTGTTAACCACATTGCTCTGATGATGGTAGCTATTTAGTAAACATTAATGTTATATGGAACTATTTCTACCACTTTATTCTTATTTTCCCAAATAGTTTTAACTATTCTAGTTCCTTTACCTTTCCTTATATATTATAGAACAATCTTACCTATAACTACAAAAAATCTTGCTGGGATTTTGATGGGAATTGCATTAAACCTGCATATCAATTTAGTGAGCACTGACATTTTTTCTATTTTGAATCTTTCATGCCATGGGCAAGGTATGTCACTCCATTTATGTGTATCTTATTTGATTTTTTTTCATCAATGTTTTGTAGTTTTCAGCATGGAAGTCCCACACATGTTTTGTTAGATTTGCACATAAGTTTTTAATTTATTTTAGGGGTTATAAATGGTATTGTGTTTCGAATTTCAGTGTTCATATATTCATTGCTAGTACATAGAAATGTGACTGACTTTTGTGTGTTCACTTTATATACTGCCGCCTTACTGAACTCATTCATTCTAGGAGTATTTTCTAAATTTCATTTTCTACATAGACAGTCATCTGCAGATAGGGACAGTTCATTTTTTTCTTTCCAAACCCTATACCTCATTGGTTTTTATTTTCTTATCATGCTGGCTAGAACCTCCAGTACTATCTTGAATAAGAATGGCAAGAGAAGACATTCCTACCTTTTCCTTGATCTTAGAAGGAAAGCGGTCAGTCTTTCATCATTAATGTAATGTTATCAATAGTTTTTTAGTAGGTGTTCTTTATCAAGTTGAGGAAATTCCCTTCTATTCTTAGTTCTGAGATTTTTCATTTATTGTAAAAGGGTGTTAAATTTTGTCAGATACTTTTTCTGCATCAATTGATATGATCATATGATTTTAATTCTTTAGCCTGTTATTATGATTGATTTTTAAATTTGAACCAACCTTGCATCCTTAGAATAAGACCCATGTGGGCACAGTGTTTTTGTGTGTGTGTGTATTAGTGAATTTGTTCACAAAATATTGTTAAGGGTTTTTGTATCTGTATTTATGAGAGATATACTTTTTTTGATACTGTCTTTTTCTTGTTTGGTATCATAGTAATACTAGTTTAATAAAATTAATTAGAAATGTTCCTTCCTCATCTGTTTTCTGGAAGAGATTATATAGAATTGGTGTTAAGTGTTCTTTAAACATTTGATAGATTTGCCAATAAAACCATCTGGGCCTGGAGATATCTTTTGGTGTAGTTTTAAAAGTATAGATTGGATTTCTTTAATAGTTATAGGACTATTCAAATTATTGCTGGGTGAGTTGTACTTGTTCGCACTTTTTGATGACTTGGTCCATTTCACTTAAGTTGTCAAATTATATGCATATAATTTTAATAGTGTTCCCTTATCCTTTCATGTCTACAGAGTCTGTTATGATAATCCCTGTTTAATTCCTGATATTAGTAATTTGTGCTTTGCTCTTTTATACTTTTCAGATTCACTAGATGTTTGTCAATTTTATTGATGTTTTAAAAACCCAGCTTTTGTTTTATTGATTTTCTCTTTTGTTGTTCTGTTGTCAATCTCATTGACTTTTGTTCTTATTATTTCCTTCCTTCTGCTTGCTTTAAGCCCAAAGCCCTTACTCTTCTTTTTTCTAAGTTCTTGAGGTGAATACACATATTATTTATTTGAAGTTTTTCCTCTTTTCTGATGTAAACATTTTGTGCAATAAATTTCCCTCTCTGATCTGGCTAGGTCTCACACATTTTGATGTGTGTATTTTCATTTTTGTTCAGTTCAATATATTTTTAAAATTTTCCTTGAGACTTCCTTTTTAACACATAGATTATTTACAAGTATGTTTAATTTCCAGCTGTTTGGAAATTTTCCTGTTATCTTTCAGTTATTGATTGCTAGTTTAAATCCATGATGGTTGGAGAACATACTCTGTATTATTTAAATTATTTTAAATAAGCTGAGGTTTGTTTTATAGCCAGGATAAGATATCTTAGTATATGATCTTGGGAACTTGGAAAGAATATATATTCTTCTGTTGTTGGGCAGGGTGTTATATAAATATTAGATCCTGTTGTTTGATTGAGCTTTTCTATATCCTTCTTGATTTCTTATCTAGATGTTCTATCAGTTGTTAAGACAGGGTAGTATAGTTTCCAAATATGATTGTAGATTTGTCTATTTCTCCTTTCAGCTGTGTCATTTTATTGCTTCACAGATTTTGCAGATCTGTCATTTAATGCATACATATTTAAGATTTCTATGTGTGCTTGGTGGGTTGACTCTTACTGTTACATCACCTGCCCCTCTGTCTCTGGTAATTTCTTGTGCTCTATTTTATCATTATATTAATATTAATACAACCACTTCTGCTTTCTTTTGAGTACATGATATATCTTTTCCATCCTTTTACCTTCAACCTACATATATTATATTTAAAGGTAGTCCCTTGTAGATACTATATAATTGTGTCATGTTTTTTATCGACTGTGCCAACTTCTGTGTTTGAATTGATGTTTACAGTTACATTTAATGTAATTATTAGTACATTAAGGCTTGTCTTCCATTTTATATATTTTTTTCTATTTGTTCTCTATGTTTATCATCTCTGTTCTTCCTGCCTTCCTGTGGGTCACTTGAACATTGTTTAGAATTTTTTTTTTAATTTTTATTTTTACTTTATTTTACTTTACAATACTGTATTGGTTTTGCCATACATTGACATGAATCCACCACGGGTGTACATGAGTTCCCAATCCTGAACCCCCCCTCCCACTTCCCACCCCATATCATCTCTCTGGATCATCCCCGTGCACCAGCCCCAAGCATCCTGTATCCTGTATCAAACATAGACTGGCAATTCGTTTCTTAGATGATAGTATACATGTTTCAGTGCCATTCTCCCAAATCATCCCACCCTCTCCCTCTCCCTCAGAGTCCAAAAGTCCATTCTATACATCTGTGTCTCTTTTGCTGTCTTGCATACAGGGTTATCATTACCATCTTTCTAAATTCCATATATATGTGTTAGTATACTGTATCGGTGTTTTTCTTTCTGGCTTACTTCACTCTGTATAATCGGCCCCAGTTTCATCCATCTCATTAGAACTGATTCAAATGTATTCTTTTTAATGGCTGAGTACTACTCCATTGCGTAAATGTACCACTGCTTTCTTATCCATTCATCTGCTGATGGACATCTAGGTTGCTTCCATGTCCTGGCTATTATAAACAGTGCTGCGATGAACACTGGGCTACACGTGTCTCTTTCAATTCTGGTTTCCTCAGTGTGTATGCCCAGCAGTGGGATTGCTGGGTCATAAGGCAGGTCTATTTCCAGTTTTTTAAGGAATCTCCACACTGTTCTCCATAGTGGCTGTACTAGTTTGCATTCCCACCAACAGTGTAAGAGGGTTCCCTTTTCTCCACACCCTCTCCAGCATTTATTGCTTGTGAACTTTTGGATTGCAGCCATTCTGACTGGTGTGAAATGGTACCTCATTGTGGTCTTGATTTGCATTTCTCTGATAATGAGTGATGTTGAGCATCTTTTCATGTGTTTGTTAGCTATCCATATGTCTTCTTTGGAGAAATGTCTATTTAGTTCTTTGGCCCATTTTTTGATTGGGTTGTTTATTTTTCTGGAACTGAGCTGCAGGAGTTGCTTGTATATTTTTGAGATTAGTTGTCAGCTGCTTCATTTGCTATTATTTTCTCCCATTCAGAAGGCTGTCTTTTCACCTTGCTTATAGTTTCCTTTGTTGTGCAGAAGCTTTTAA
>NW_024070207.1:116414157-116417669 GCF_014754425.2 Oryx dammah
CAATGGTCATGTATGGATGTGAGAGTTGAACTGTGAAGAAAGCTGAGCACCGAAGAATTGATGCTTTTGAACTGTGGTGTTGGAGAAGACTCTTGAAAGTCCCTTGGACTGCAAGGAGATCCAACCAGTCCATTCTGAAGGAGATCAGTCCTGGGATTTCTTTGGAGGAAATGATGCTAAAGCTGAAACTCCAGTACTTTGGCCACCTCATGCAAAGAGTTGACTCATTGGAAAAGACTTTGATGCTGGGAGGGATTGGGGGCAGGAGGAGAAGGGGATGACAGAGGATGAGATGGCTGGATGGCATCAGTGACTCAATGGACGTGAGTCTGAGTGAACTCTGGGAGTTGGTGATGGACAGGGAGGCCTGGTGTGCTGCGGTTCATGGGGTCGCAAAGAGTCGGATACGACTGAGCAACTGAACTGAACTGATAGCATTTTGAGTTTATCACTATATAATTATTTTATTAGTTGTTCTATGTATTACTATATATATATATATATAAAACTTACTTATTGCAATCTGCTAGATATTTTACCAATTAAAGTACAGAAACTTTACTTCCTATATACTTCTTCATTTATAATTGTCCTAAACACTCTCTCTGTGTACCTTCAGAAGTACAGCATATTTATCTAGATTTTTACTCTTTCTATTGTTCTTTCTTCCTTCCTGATATTCTAAATTAGGTCTTTTAGTGATAAATTCTCTTAGTTTTCCTTCATCTGATAATGCCTTAATTTCCTCTTCATTCCTGAAGGATATTTTCACTGGATATGGAACTCTGAATTTACATTTTTTTTTCTTTCAATACTTGAAAAGTGTTGTGGCACTTTATTCTGGCCTCCATGGTTTATGTTGAGAAATCTGCTACTATTTAAATTGTTTTTCTCCTATAAGTAATTTGTTGTTTTTCTCTCACTGATTTCAAGATTAATATTTGGCTTTAGCTTTCAAAGAAGTTTGACTGTTACTTGGTATAGATTTCATAGAGTTTATCCTGTTTTAGGGTTTGTTCAATTTCTGGAATGTGTAGACTTATGTATTTTGCCAAATTCAATGAGTTTTAATTCATTCTTTCTTTGAGCCTCTTTTCAGTCCCACCCTCTTTCTCCTTTCCTTCTGGGATTCCAGTAACCCAGATGTTAGATCTTTTGTTATAGCTCCTCAGTTCCTTGAGAAGCTAAACAGTTCATTGTTATAGTTCCTCAATTCTTTGAGAAACTAAACATTTCATGTTTTTAGCCTGTTTTTCTCTCTTATTCAGATTGGGTAATTTTTATTCTTCTTTCTTCAAGTTCACTAGTTCTCTCCTTCATTTCCTCCATTCTACTATTGAACACATCTATTGAGTTTTTTATTTTGGTTATTTTATTTTAAGTTCCACGATTTTCATTTGGTTCTTCCTTATATTTTCTCTTTCTTTGCTGAAACTTTCTACTTTTTCATTTGTTTCAGTCATGTTTGTAGTTGCTCATTGAAGCATTTTTCTGATGGCTGCTTTTAAGTTTTTGTCATATAATTCTAACATCTCTGTCATCTCAGTATTGTCATCTATTTATTATCTTTTTCATTTAAACTGAGATTTTCTTGGTTCTTTGTATGATGAGTTTTTTTTTTTTTTTTTGAGACCTGAACATGTATACTATGGTACTCTGGCTGTGATTTAAACCTTCTGCATTAGGTGGGTTCCTCTGATACTGCTCTTACAGGGGAAGTAGGTGTGCCATTTTATTCCTGACAGGTGAGTGTAGAAGCCCAGGTTCCCCTCTCAGCCTCTGTTGTCATCCTAGAGAAGTGCAAACTCCCCATATAGCCTTCACTGACACCTGGGTGGCTGTCTCATTACCACTGGATAGTGGTGAAAGTCCTAACTTTCCACTAGGCCTTCCCTGGCATCACCCACTGGGGAGGAGAAAGGGAGGAGTGCCTCATTACTGCTAAGTGGGGGTGGGGTCCAGGTTTACCACGTGGTATCTAGTGGCACTGCAAGGGAAATGTGTTTGTTACCACATGGCAGGGATGAAAGACATGGCTCCCTACTCAGCCTCCTCTGACACCCACTCTGGTGAGAGGATAGTCTAGGCTACAGTTGTTGGTGGTGTTTGGCTGAAGTAAGCTGGTTATTTTCTAAAGCTAGGTTTTCTGTGTTGCTAGGCTCTCTTTTTCCTGGTATTTTTGCTAGAGACAGCAGGCTTTTGTTTGGGCTTTTTTTTTTTTTTTTGTCTGCACATGTCTGTATTCCAGATTGTGAGCTTCTTCAGCTCATAGTCTATGATATATGAAACAAAAGGAAAACCCAGAGAATTCACCACCATTTTGTTCCTTAGGTCTTGAGGTCCCTAGCCAGTCTCCTTTCCTCTCCCACCTTTCAGAGTCTTCTTATGTTTGTTTCATTTAGAATGTCTACAGGTTTTAGTTGTACTTAGCAAAAGGAATAGGGGAAAGTACATTTATTCCGTCTTCTAGAATATGGAAGTTCCCCAGAAGGTTTTTATATAAAGGTAGAGAAACAACAGTTTGGAGGAAGGACAGTTGGATGATGATGATGATGATAATTTCCATGAAACCCAATAGAATAAACACCATCCACCTAAAAGAGTTTTATGAAATAGAGCTTCACAGTAGAGCCAGATTTCAATTAACACTAGATAGTGGAGAAGTGGTGGTACCCATGGCTATTGGCTAGGGAAGGGGCACTGGAGTTCCAGTGGACACAGTGTACAAGCCTGAGAGGGACAGGAAGAGCAAGAGGGGTGATGAGCAGAGCAAAGAAGTCCTTGGCTGAAAGTGTGAGAGATGACCTGTGGGGCTTATATTTGAGAGGTGACACAGGTGTGATGAGCTGAACTGACTGCCTCAGCAGTAACAGACAAATTTGTGTCATATCAGAACCCAGTCGCAGTACACTACACTCTTGGTCTCTTAGTGGCTGGAGAATGTCTCTTGCTGCAATGCGGTACAGGTAGGTAAGAGTGGGAATGGCACTTGGAACATTTGGGTTCCATCTTCCCATTGGTACAGCCAGCCCTGATACAAATAACCTCAGATGAACGGTCTAAGTTCCAAAATGTTCTGGAAGACTGGTGAACCACTCATGAATTCATTCCCTACCCCTCATTTTTTCATTCTAATAAGGTTCTCAGGCAAACCAGTATGATTTCTTTGCAGCAAGGCATTGTCTGGTATAAATTTTGGAAGATTTGAATATTGAGGTTGTCACTTTAAAATAAATTGTTGTTGCTATTGCAACACAACCAACAATAACAATAAAAATAATAAATGCACTAAGTGCTTATTAGATAGCCTGTACTGTTCCAAGTGCTTGACATGTTTTAAGTCATTTGATCCTTAAACTGCCCTATAAGGTAGATACTAATTATTGCATTCATTCCATTTTATGCATGAGAAAACTGGGGATGTGGCAGAGGAATTAGAAATATGTTCAAAACCTCCATTGAATTAAAAACTGGCATAGCCATCTTCTTTGTTACCACATGCATTACATGAG
>NW_024070207.1:116417679-116446951 GCF_014754425.2 Oryx dammah
GGGGTAAAGAGTAACGGTACTAGTCTCATTCATTTTATCCCTGGCAAAACACTCAATCTATTATCCCTATTTTTCCTGTCTTTAAAATTGGGGCAGTCGTACCAGGCCACCACCCCTCTAGCCACAGAGAACAAAAGCAATAAGTTTTTATTGCAAAACATTTTGAAAAATATTAAACTTGTACTAAGTTATTATTCAACCCATAGGGAGATGGGTGGTGGCTGAAGAAGAAGAAAAGCAGGAAATGGGCCAAAAACCACAGAGGAGAAGAAGGGTTGCCTAGTGAGGTGGAACCCAAGATAACAAAGATTCCAGCTGCCAGTTTGGTTTCAACTGTACCCAACCCCAGGTTGACTGTAGGCTCCTTCAAGCGGGCCAGCAGGCTTACCTTGGGGCCTCACAGATGGCTACATCAATGTCAAATAATGACTTGAGTATAGATAAAGCTTCCTTGTATTGTTTGCCAAGTCGTCCCCCTTGTCTCCCATTTCCTCTTCCATCTACCATTCCAAAGGTTCCCAACAGATGTTTTTCAGGTTGTCCCATATTGATTTTGCTTCATGCAGAAATATACCCTCAAACAGGCATCTCTCTCAAAGCAGAGACTTGTCCAATGCTCAGTGGTGTGTATGTGTGTGTGTGTCTCCTCAGAGCACAATTCTCTTGCTTAATGTAGTATCAGTGTCACACACATTGCATTTATCTTCACAGAAGGAAAAAAAGAAAATTTCAATGTGATCCCATTATAAACCATTTTTAAGCACTGAAAATTCCACCTTTGTGATACACTCCCAGGGTGGGGCAAATTTGGATATTTTTGAGTCAAGATTATAAACAGAAAATTCCTCACTCCTGGGTTGAAGGCTACCACAGATCAACTTACTGCTTGAAAATCTGCAGATTCTCCCATCAAATTGCACAGATTCTCTGAGCAGACTTGAACATTTCCATGCTGTCACTCTTTAGGAAAACTTGAATAATGGAAGACCAAAGCTCAAATTCCTTTTGTTTGCCTCTGTCTTCTTTTCCAAGAGGAATGCTGGCCCAAGCATTTCACCAACATTTAACTCCCTGAGAAACACTTCTTCCCTCATCTCTGTTTGGAAAGAACACCATATAAAATAGACTTTTAAACAACTTAAATAAATTCACAAGCTCTTACAGGTACTTTATGTGTTCACCTCTTCCTTTCCCCTGCTCTGCATCATGGAATACCCTGCAATCAGATT
This sequence comes from Oryx dammah, assembly GCF_014754425.2. Lineage (NCBI taxonomy): Eukaryota > Metazoa > Chordata > Mammalia > Artiodactyla > Bovidae > Oryx > Oryx dammah. The sequence continues at coordinate 116,418,909 of NW_024070207.1, forward strand.
AAATAGTCAAAAAAAAAATAAGGTTTCTATCACATCCTGTCACCACTCAAACATATTCATTTACTCCCAGTTGCCTAAAATCTTTAGACAGACCTTTACATTCTTTGCTCCCAGTCTTCTGGTACAGTCTCTTCACTCCAGAATCCTCCTCAACATGTCTTCTGCTTTCCCAACCTCATTCCTTTTAACACTTCCTCCTCTCAACCCTGACAGCCCTCTCCCTCTCACATAGCTAAAATCCTTCAGAGGAGCAGTTCTCCAAGTGTGGTCTCTAGGCAATGCATCAACATCACTTGGGAACTTGATAGAAACGCAGGTGCTCAGTTCCCACCACAGATCTACCAAATGCAAGTCTTTGGGGGTGGGGACCTGCAATCTGACTTAACAGTCTGATGGTTATGGTGTAGATTTGAGTTTGAGAACATGATTTTATTTCAGATCTCAACTCTTTCTGGATGGTCCCCTGATCACCATAGCTTTGATCCGAGTTCTTGAGATGTCCCCATATTTGTCCACTTCATTTGGCAATCACCATGTGCCACTTGGTCTAGGTTAACTACCTTTTAAGGAAACCAGAGATGATTTTCATCCCTACCTTCCTCCATCCCACTCTCGTACTCTCTCTCCCTCCCTCCCTTCCTTTCTAATATAGCACAGGTCCTAATACAGACACTCAGTCAGCAGTTATTGATTGACTGTGGTTAGATGGCCGAGCAGAGTTCATATGTTTTTGTAGTAGCTTTTTAGCTTTGACGTCTACAAGAAAAACATATCTTTCTAAAACGTGTCCTTTGGTTCTTCTGGCATAAACGAATGCTAGGGACAAATGCCTCAGGCCCTGACTCTTCTAGCATTTCTTGAGGCTTAATATTCTGGAACACTGTAAGTGATTGATGTAGACCATTGGTGTATAAACTACCAATGATGAAAGCAGATCCCAGAAAACTCTTGATTTAGGAAAGTTTGTTGGCCCAGTTCTGGCTACTTAGACAAAAGTTCAGTAAATGGCATATCTGATCAACTCCTAGGACCCTGTGGCTCTCACCCATCCCACCCTACTCCCTGGGGAAGTGACCCTTCTCAACATCGAGGGCCTCATGGATGAACATCAAGAGAGGTAGTTAACCCTCTCTCAGGAGGTAAAGTGAGGGCCCCCCTTTTCAATACTATCTTCTTGTATCATTTTCTTCTCTTCCTGGCCACCATAAATCCTGCATTCTGATGTTTTCATCTATAAGACAACCTGCTCTTAAATGTCATGATGCCCAAGGAGAAGTTAACCAAGCAAGTTTCAGGAGTTTTGTGAGACCAGAGGGAGAGAGTCCTTTGTAAGACACTTTGGAACAAAGAAAAGGTGGGGGGCAGTTTATGATTTTTGTTCTGTGATTCTACTGTGGCTTGAGGTATTTCAACAGGATTTGTGGCTCGTAAACCATTCTGAGATTCCAACCCTACTTAGAGGAGTGAGTTCTAAAACTGATTTGATCCAGGCACCTGTATCCATAAGAATATTTTGTACATGAACTGCCAATACAGATATACTTGTTTCTAAATTATATTTGTGTACCCCTGCTGTAAGGTACTGTATACATAAGTTGCATACACAAAAATACACTTTGAAAAGTCAAGAAACTCTATGCTTGGTCGCTCAGTCATTTCTAACTCTTTAACCCCATGGACCATAGCTCACCAGGCTCCTCTGTCCATGGGATTTCCCAGGCAAGAATACTGGAGTGGGTTCCCATTTCCTCCTCCAGGGGATCTTCCCAACCCAGGGATCAAACCCACATCTCCTGCTCCTCCTGCATTGAGAGGCAGATTCTCTTCCATTGCACCACCTGGGGAGCCCCCAAGAAACTATATACAGTCACAAAAAGACTCATTGTGGTTGCAGGCACTGTGAGTGTCCAACTGAGATCCCCTTGGCCCTATCAGTCACCTGCAGATATTTCCCATAAAAGCAAAGGCTTCCTGTGTCTCTCTTCATGAAAGCATTCTCCGACTATTAAAATGTGGCCAGTATGCACAGGAGACGCTAAAAGTGCCAGGGACCTAGCACACCCCAAGAATAAGCCTTAAGATGAGAGTCAATGAATAAATACCCCACCTTCCCTAAACCTCAGAGGGGCAATTTTGTTCCACAAAGTCCCTCAAAGAGCCCCCAGCAGGATGGAGTCCTGGTCACCCAAGGTGGAAATGCACTACTTTTGCTGCCTTTTTATGTCACTTTCCTACTCCCTCACTGTGCTTCCTGGAATTACCTCCCAAATAAGATAGGTGCCTCTAAATCCTGGTCTTAGATTGTGTTCTGGGGGGCACTCCAAATGAAGATAATTGTTAATAACATATTTTTAAATGATCTCCTTGACAAGTAATTTGAAGAAATTCCCCAGCAGCCCCATGTTTAAGACTCTGTGCCTCCACTGCAAGGGGCCCAGGTTCGATCCCTGGTTGGAGAATGAAGATCCCACAAGCCATGTTGCATAAAAAATAAATAAATAAAAAGAAAAGCAATCTGATGAGAATTCCTTATTTTATGTAATACGTTGAGCTATTCTAGGGTGGGAGAACTAGCAGTGTTGCCAAGTGTCCTGTACTTTTGTGAGTTTGAGTTAATGATAGTATCTTGATCTATGATTTCTTTGCAGGGATTTTTTAAAGTTACTTGCCAGTCTTGCAAGAGTTATTAATTAAAACTGGATAGCATAATTTGTAATGTCACCTGACCAGGAACATGTAAACTGTAATACTTTGCAATATGCTGGAAGGCACAATCATATGAGGGCTCCTTTGTCAACTATTCCTGGTGTGGAGCATTCAACTCCTTCCTCATGACACCTTGTGAAATAGGAAACCTATGACCCTATCTTATAGACCAAGGGAGGGTACTGGTGGTGTTCTATATATTAAATAGTAGTAAAACTGAATTTATCTATTCATGCTAACGTTTGTGCCCTACACCCCAATGTATTATCTCATTTCTGTGATGTGATCACTCCATTTTGGAGACCACTGCTCTAGAGACTCTAAGGCCACGTCTAAACAGCCAAAGCCAAAGGCTGAGACCAGGGAAGAAGACACTGTCTCACAGGGAATCACCACTTGGCACACAGGAGATATGGTAGGGTGGACAGTATTTCTCTGAACTGATGTCCATGAGTCCTTGAGTTCTGATCTGAAGGAAGAAAGAGGCATTAGATAGATGCATGAAGTATGGAGGTAGAAAGGGTGGAGAAATTAGAAATGAGGACAACAGAGTAGAAGGCAAGATTTTTGTTCTTGCCCAGTTTGGCAGAACAGTTTTGAGCTTCAGTGGAGAAAGGTATTATTGAGATCCAACATGGAAGGAGCCATTTTATGGGGCACACTGATGAGACTGAATACAAGCATCTTTATTTTGGGGCTCAGGTGACAAAAGGTTTGATCCCTGGGTCAGGGAGATCCCATACCACACATGCACCATTTAGAGAGCATGGCAGAGAGCACACTTGGTGGAGAAGTTGGAATACTCACTACCAGCAGCAGTAGAAACCATCACTCCACTTTTTCAGCAAGCAAAACTGACAAAGGGAAGCCATGGCAGGAAAGGAGCAAAATTTGACCGTAGAGGATGTATGGGGCTGGCAGCTGCTATACTGGTTCATGAGCTCCCTGCAGAATCCCCCAGGGACATGCAGGAATACTTGGCTGGGACAGGCTTTTCCAGAAAGCTGTTTGTTTGAGCTGCTATAACAAAATATCATGCACTGGATGACTTATGAAAAATAAAAATTTATTTCTCACTGGCTCAGAAATCCAGTATCAGGATGCCAACATGACCAGGTTCTAGCAGAGATACACTTCAAGGTTGCAGATTGCTGACTACTTGCTGTGTCCTCTCATAGTGGAAGGGATCAGGGACCTCTCTGGGGTCTCTTTTATGAAGTAGTAGTCCCAGTCATGAAGGCTCCATGCTCATGGCCTAATCACCACCCAAAGGATCCAGCTCTTAATAACATCAGTTTAGGGGTTAGGATTTCAATATACACATTTTGCTGCTGCTGCTGCTGCTGCTAAGTCACGTCAGCCGTGTCCAACTCTGTGTGACCCTATAGACAGCAGCCCACCAAGCTCCCCCATCCCTGGGATTCTCCAGGCAAGAACACTGGAGTAGGTTGCCATTTCCTTCTCCAATGCATGAAAGTGAAAAGGAAAAGTGAAGTCGCTCAGTCGCGTCCGACTCTTCGAGACCCCATGGACTGCAGCCTACCAGGCTCCTCTGCCCATGGGATTTTCCAGGCAAGAGTACTGGAGTGGGTTGCCATTGCCTTCTCCACATTTTGAGGGGGACACAAATATTCAGACCTCAGCACTGGTAATTCAGAATTAGCAGGTGGGGTTAAGAGCCAGGAAATTTGGATTCATTTGACCTCATTCACGGAGAAGGCATTTGGTTGACAATGATAATTTAGGTTCTTTTACTATCAAATAAGTAAGTGATTATTTAACATCAAATAATCATTTATCCACTTTGCTTTGGTACTGTAGAGCCAGCCACACAACAGAGAAAATAATGGTGACTTCTTACCTGTTCACTTCACATGAAGGCTGTACTTGGTGCAGGAGAAAATTCTGAAGCATCAGTTGATATGATACTTAAGAACAAACGAAGATGAGAATTAATAATATTACTGCTTCTTTTAAGCAGTTTTGCAAGGGCAGACTTGCTTCCTGCTGCCCTGAGTTGCAGAATTATAGATATTAGAACTTGTCCTATAAATGAGCATCACTCCTCTTGGTGAATCACTTGTACACCATGTTGTTCAGTCACTAAGTCATGTCTGAGTCTTTGTGACCCCATGGACTGCAGCATGCCAGGCTCCCCTGTCCTCCACTATCACCCAGAGTTTGCTCAAATTCATCATACATCGTACATCACACGAGTGATATTTTGTGGCTCTGACCCTTAGATTCTTCCAGGTTGAGTAGTAATTTATACTATTGGATTAATTTTGCACTTGTAATTTATAAACTTGATCATTCTTACCCAGATCCTTGCCTTCTCACTTCCTCATAGAGTCATGATTTAAGAGCTCAGCTCTGAGGTAATGTTGCAAATTACCAAAGCATATGTAACTTACCACAAATACTATAAGACATGCAGGAGGAAGTTAAGACCCCCCAAATCAATTGCACCTTATATAGAGCTGTCAGCTAACTGCATGGTGGACACTTTTAGAACTTGGTTCACTTTGGGGGGATGCTGGGGAGCCGTTTAATGTGCTGGAAGAAATTTGGGGTGGGTGAGATGACATCCCAATGTCTTGAAAGTTAAGAGATTTTCCAATGATACCTTAATCTATTTCCAGTGAATAGTTTCCCATGGCTGAATATAACAGAAGTCACTGCCCAATCATACTTGTCAAAATTCATAAACTTGTTATATTGGGTAGTGAAGATTTAAATTTCATCTGGGATGCTATCTGCAGTTTGGTTTTGTTTGGAGGTAGTTTTCCTAGAGGATTTGTGGGGGAAGAAGGTCTTTTATTTTGAGTTTGTTTTAAAAAGAATTTCTCTCTGGGAAAAAATCTAAATTATATGTGTGTGTTTGAGTCTTTCATTAGATTTCTAAAAATTGACTCTGAAAAAGGTAGAAATATAGATACCATTGGGCTACCCTGGTAGCTCAGATGGTAAAGAATCCGCCTACAATGCAGGAGGCCTAGGTTCGATTTCTGAGTTGGGAAGATCCTCTGGAGATGGGCATGGTGACCCACTCCAGTATTCCTCCCTGGAGAATCCCCATGGACAGAGGAGCCTGGCGGGCTACAGACCATGGAGTTGCAAAGAGTCAGACACGACTGAGCAGCTAAGCGCACAGCGCACACATAGATATCAATATGTAGAGAGATCTAATGAAAAACCTAATGAAACATTCAATTATGACATGGTTAGCTTTTATCTGAAATCTTGGCTACCACTGGGAACAAAGGTTTAGTTTATATGGAAGTGACAATGGGCAAATGAAGCTCAGAAATGTGACATTGTAAAAGTAATTCAAGAAGTCAGAAGCTTAAAGAAAGATAAGATACAGTTTCACAAACTTATCCAAATGCCAATTATAATTTAACGCTCTCCTTCTAGGAATAAGCACTCCGTTGGTAATTATTGTCTTGAAATGAACTCATGAACATTAATTAAACCCCCTCCAAGCTAGATGATTAAAAGACAGTTAATAAAAGACATTTAATACTAGTCAAATTTAGTAACCATTTGATTCTATTGAAACTTTTTGTGCATTTGCTAGATAGGTAAAAGGTGCTTGACTGTTGCAGTATGTCTTCTAGTAAAGGTTATATTTGCCATTTGAAAGCAGCACCCTGGGAAACAGTGTGTTACCATGGTCTTGGAATGTCATAATCCTGAATTCTGCAACCATCCTACAGCCAAATGCCAGAGCAATTTTGGGCAAGCAACCTAACGCTTCAGCTCCTCTGGTTTCTAATCCCATCATAAAACAAACATAATAATAACTTCTCTCAGCTTCTTAACACTGTTTCTACCCTTTGCTTCAAGGCCCTTCTTCAAAATCTTTCTAATCTCTCCTTTTCATTTGTTCACTCTCAGTGGCAAAGCTAGTATATTTGACACCTGGACCAGATCACTTTTTTAAATGCCCTTTATTTCTGTGCCAAAATTACTTTTAGTATCAATCATATAATAATCACAGTGATCATTTTCTTCAATTATTCTTTGGTTTTAAAAAAAAACAATTAAAAAGCAATTTTGGCCTAAGCAGGATGGCTCAGACCCATTTCTCCCTGATTTCCCCTACTAAGTACAAGTATTATATACACCCTGGAAAGAACTTAAGAGGTAACTAAAGGAGAACTCTGAACTGTGCAAAGAGGAACTGTTTTGGGATCCCAGGAGGAACAACACAGCAACAGGATGCCTTACTTTAGTACCTCCCCTCAACAGAAGAAAGCGCCCAGGCCTAGCATATCCATAACCCCCAGCCTAGTAACACAGGCTAGCCCAGGTAGGCTCATTCTTCCACGCAGATGAAACAGAAGGCCTGCTGACAACACAAGGTGAACCTGCCAGCAATGGCAAGGGGGATGGATCAAGAGCCCCTCTAAAAAGAAGCAGCTAAAGGAACCTCTTTTTGCCAGACCTGAGACACCTCTCTCTTGCCAAGAGACACCTAGTGACACAGGTTGGCACTAGCAAGAGAAATTCTGCCACACACAACCAGCTGCCTGGCCTAGGAATCACTCTTCATCCCTATGGGTTCTCAACTCCCTTCCTCCATATAGAGACATCAGATGACCCTGCCTGGAGCAACCTCTTTGGCCCTCTCAGACAACATCCTCAGGGACCATTGGGAGCCCAAGCAGCATCAGATAAACTAACCACACCAAAAAATATTGCAAAGGCTCTGAAAAGTAACTGCTCATTCAAACCACACTCCATGCAGGTCAGGACCTGCATGCTACACCTAGACAGGTGACTACCTGCTAAAATAAAAGATTTAAATAGAGCTTAGAGTCTCACAACATAATAGTAAATGACCAGGATCCTATCGAAAATCACTCTTCAAGGAATTCCCTGGTGGTCCAGTGCAGACTGCATGGGTTTGATCTCTGGTTGGAGAACTAAGATCCTGCATGCTGTATGGTATGCCCCCGCTAAAAAAAAGAAAAGAAATCACCCATTATGTCAAGAGCAAGGAAAATCACAACATGATGTTGAAATTATCTGACAAGGACTTTAAACTAACCATAACAATAACAACAAAATTTCAACAAGCAATAACAAATTCTCTTGAAACAGATGAAAAAATAGAAAATCTCGGCAAAGAAATAAAAGTTATGTAAAAGAACTAAATGGAAATCTTCTAACTGAAAAGTGTACCAAAAATTTAAAACTTGCTTGATGGACTCAACAGTAAATGTGCCAGCACATAAATTCAGTGAACTTAATCTGAAAAAGACAGGAAATAGATTGGAAAAATGAACAGATTCCTGGGGACCTGTAGAACAATAAGATCCAACATTCATGTCATTCTGGAGTCTCAGAAGAAGAGGAGAAAAAGAGTAGGGCTGAAAGAATATTAGAAGTAATAATGTAAAACACTCCAAGTTTCGCAAAAGAAAATGCTAAGATACAAAAGTCTGAGCAAACCCCAAACAAGATAATCTCAAATAAATTCATATTCACACATCATAGTTAAACCTCTGACAACTAAAAGTAAAGATAAAATCTTTAAAGCAGACAGAGAGAAATGATTATCTATCAGGTGACACCACTTTGAATGACTGGATTTCTCATCTGAAACCACAGAGGACAGAAGGAAGTGGTACAGTATATTTCAAGTTCTGAAAGGAAAGAACTGCCAACCCAGAATACCCTTTAGGTGAGAAGGGGAATCAAGACATTGAAAGATGAAAAATATTAAGAGAATTTGTAGCTGCCAGACATTACTCTTAAATAGTGGCAAAAGGATATTCTTCAAGCAGAAAGGAGATTATAAAAGAAGGAATCTTGAAGCATGAAGAAAGAAAGTTAATTTGTGTCCTGAAACTTGACTGAATGTTTCTTATTAATTCTAACAGTGATTTGATGGAGTCTGGGATTTTCTTTATATAGGGTCATGGGATAGATGCCTTTTATTTATCTTTCTTGCCTAATTTCCATGGCTAAGATGTCTGGTAGTATGTTGAACAGAAGTAGGGAGAGTGGGCATTCTTTCTTATTCCTGATCTTACAGGAATTGTGTTCACCTTTTCATCCTTGAGTATGATGTTAGCTATGGGCTTGTCAAATACAGTCTTTGTCATATTGAGATACATTCTTTCTATACCTAACTTATTGAGAGTTTTTATCATGAAAATATGTTGAATTTTGTCAGATGCTTTTTCTATATAAATTGAAAAGATATGGTTTTTCCTTTCATTCTGTTAGTGTGGTATATATCACGTTTATTGATTTGTGTGTGTTCAGCTACCTTGCATCCCAGGGATAAAATCTACTTGATCATCGTGTATGATCCTTTTAGTGTGATGTTGAATTCAGTTGCTAGTATTTTGTTGAGAACTTTTGCATCTGTATTCATCAAAAACATTGGCCTGTGATTTTCTTTTCTTGTAGTGTACTTGTCTGGCTTTGATATCAGAGTAATGCTGGCATAATAAAATGAGTTTGGGAGTGTTCCTTCCTCCTCAACTTTTTGAAAGAGTTTGAGAAGGATTGGCATTATTCTTCTTCAAATGGTTGATAGAATTCACTAGTGAAGCCATCTGGTTCTGGCATTTTCTTTATTGAGAAGTTTTTTATTACTGATCGAAACACCTTAATCATTCTTCAATTCACGATCCAGTCTTGTTAGGTTGTATATTTCCAGAAATTTATCCATTTTTTTCTAGGTTGTCCAATTAATTGGCACATATTTTTTCTTAGTAGTCCCTTATGATCCTTTGTATTTCTATGATATCAGTTGTAAATTCTCCTCTTTCATTTATAATTTTATTTATTTGAGTCTTCTCTTCTTTTCTTAGTCTAGCTAAAGTTTTTTTTTAAACTTTATCTTTTAAAAATTCTGTTTTATTGATTTTTGTATTTTTTTCTAGTCTTTATTTCATTTATTGCTGCTCTCATCTTCATTGCTTCCTTGAAATACAGAAAGAGCAGACATATGGATGAAAACAATAGACTGTCTGTCTTCTCATGAATTTTATGTTACATTTTACAATTGAAACAAAATTTATAACAGACTCTGATACTCAAGACAATCATATTTGAAAGCAATGATAGTAAAGGGACCGAAATGGAAGATTTCCACAGTTTACTTGCAGTGGCAAAATGTTGATATGGTAGACTATGATACTGGCTTCCCTGGTATCTCAGTGGTAAAGAATCTACCTGCCAATGCAAGAGACATAGGTTCAGTCCCTGGGTTGGGAATATCCACTGGAGAAGGAAATGGCAACCCACTCCAGTATTCTTGCCTGGGAAACCCTGTGGACAGAGGAGCCTGGTGGGCTACAGTCCATGGGATAGCAAAGAGTTGGACATGAGTTAGCAACTAAAACCACAAAGCATAAGCCAAACAACAGAGACTTAGAATGAGTGAAGCAAAAACCAATAGAGCTGAAAGTGGAAATAGACCAGTTTACAATTATGTTGTTGTTCAGTCACTCAGTCACATCTGATGCCATCCAACCATCTCATCCTTCATTGGCCCCTTCTCATCCTGCCTTCAGTCTTTCCCAGCATCAGGGTCTTTTCTTATGAGTCTGTTCTTCACATCAGGTGGCCAAAGTATCAGAGCTTCAGCTTCAGCATCAGCCCTTCCAATGAATATTCAGGATTGTTTTTCTTTAGGATTGACTGGTTTGATCTCCTTGCTGTCCAAGGGAGTCTCAAGAGTCTTCTCCAACACCACAGTTTGAAAGTATCAGTTATTTGGTGCTCAGCCTTCTTTATGGTCCAACTCTCACATCCATACATGACTACTGGGAAAACCATAGCTTTAATTATATGGACCCTTATCATCAGTACCATCCTTCTAGATTCCATATATGTGTGTTAATATATAATATTTGTTTTTCTAACTAACTTCACTCCATGTAATAGGCTGTAGGTTCATCCATCTCATGAAAACTGATTCAAATGCATTCCTTTTTATGGCTGAGTAATATTCCATTGTGTATGTATATGACAGCTTCTTTATCCATTCATTTGTCGATGGACATCTAGGTTGCTTCCATGTCCTAGCTATTGTAAATAGAGCTGCAATGAACATTGGGATACATGTGTCTTTTTCAATTTTGGTTTCCTCAAGGTATATGCCTAGTAGTGGGATTGCTGGGTCATGACTGTGTGGATCACAATAAACTGTGGAAAATTCTTCAAGAGATGGGAATACCAGACCACCTGACCTGCCTCTTGAGAAATCTGTATGCAGGTCAGGAAACAACAGTTAGAACCAGACATGGAACAACAGATTGGTTCCAAATAGGAAAAGGAGTACGTCAAGGCTGTATATTGTCACCTTGCTTATTTAACTTATATGCAGAGTACATCACAAGAAACACTGGACTGGAAGAAACACAAGCTGGAATCAAGATTGCCGGGAGAAATATCAATAACCTCAGATATGTAGATGACACCACCCTTATGGCAGAAAGTGAAGAGGAACTAAAAAGCCTCCTCTTGATGAAAGTGAAAGAGGAGAGTGAAAAAGTTGGCCTAAAGCTCAACATTCAGAAAATGAAGATCATGGCATCCAGTCCCATCACTTCATGGGAAATAGATGAGGAAACAGTGTCAGACTTTATTTTTTTGGGCTCCAAAATCACTGCAGATGGTGATTGCAGCCATGAAATTAAAAGACGCTTACTCCTTGGAAGAAAAGTTATGACCAACCTAGATAGCATATTCAAAAGCAGAGACATTACTTTGCCGACTAAGGTCTGTCTAATCAAGGCTGTGGTTTTTCCTGTGGTCATGTGTGGATGTGAGAGTTGGAATGTGAAGAAGGCTGAGCGCCGAAGAATTGATGCTTTTGAACTGTGGTGTTGGAGAAGACTCTTGAGAGTCCCTTGGACTGCAATGAGATCCAACCAGTCCATTCTGAAGGAGATCAGCCCTGGGATTTCTTTGGAAAGAATGATGCTGAAGCTGAAACCCCAGTACTTTGGCCACCTCATGCGAAGAGTTGACTCATTGGAAAAGACTCTGATGCGGGGAGGGATTGGGGGCAGGAAGAGAAAGGGACGACCGTGGATGAGATGGCTGGATGGCATCATGGACTCAATGGACATGAGTCTGAGCGAACTCCGGGTGATGGTGATGAACAGGGAGGCCTGGCCTGCTGCGATTCATGGGGTTGCAAAGAGTCGGACACGACTGTGTGACTGAACTGAAGTGAACTGATGGTAGTTTCATTCCTAGTTTTTTTTTTTTTAAGGAACTTCATACTGTCTTCCATAGTGGCTGTATCAATTTCCATTAAGATTGACTGTTTTGATATCCTTCACAGTTATAGAAAAGAACTTAAAACATCTCCCTCTCAGTGACTGAAGAATTATTATCAGAGAAGATATTGAAGATCTGAACAACATAATCAACCATCAGTAAAAATTTGGTAAGCTTCATTAGAAGTTCTACTTAGCAAATGGCAGTGTCAAGAGAATTAGAAGATAAGCCACAGCCTGGGAGAAAAGATCTATGAAAGACATATCTGATAAGGGACAGTTACCCAAAATATACACAGAACCCTTAAAATTCTACCAATTTTAAGAAAACAACCCAATTAAATGTCTTTAAATTTAAAGAAAGCAACACTATCAAAAAATTGACCAAAGACCTTAAGAGACACTTCACCAAAGAAGATATATTAGATGGCAAATAAGCATGTTAAAAGCTGCTCCACATGGTATGTCATAAGGGAAACATAAAACAACAATGAGAACCACTATACACCTATTAGAAAGCCCAAAATCTGGAACACTAACAACACCAAATGCCAGTGAGGTTTGGAACAACAGAAACTGTCATACCCTCTTGGTGGTTCAATGTTGAATGCAACATGGTACAGATACTTTGAAAGACAATTAAACATACTCTTACCATAGGACCCAGCGGTGCTCCTCCTTTACATTTACCCAAAAGAGCTGAAGCCTGACTTGGATAATTTTGAGCATTACTTTACTAGCGTGTGAGATGAGTGCAATTGTGCAGTAGTTTGAGCATTTTGGGGATTGCCTTTCTTTGTGATTGGAATGAAAACAGTGGAAACAGTGGCTGACTTTATTTTTCTGGGCTCCAAAGTCACTGCAGATGGTGATTGCAGCCATGAAATTAAAAGACACTTACTCCTTGGAAGGAAAGTTACGACCAACCTAGACGGCATATTAAAAAGCAGAGACATCACTTTGTCAACAAAGGTCTGTCTAGTCAAGGCTATGGTTTTTTCCAGTGGTCATGTATGGATATGAGAGTTGGACTGTGAAGAAAGCTGAGTGCTGAAGAATTTATGCTTTTGAACTGTGGTGTTGGAGAAGACTCTTGAGAGTCCCTTGGACTGCAAGGAGGTCCAACCAGTCCATCCTAAAGGAAATCAGTCCTGAGTGTTCATTGGAAGGACTGATGTTGAAGCTGAAACTCCAATACTTTGGCCACCTCATGCGAAGAGCTGACTCATTGGAAAAGACCCTGATGCTGGGAAAGATTGAAGGCAGGAGAGAAGGGGATGACAGAAGATGAGATGGTTGGATGGCATCACCTACTCAATGGACATGGGTTTGGGTGGACTCTGGGAGTTGGTGATGGATAGGGAGGCCTGGTGTGCTGTGGTTCATGGGGTCACAAAGAGTTGGACACGACTGAGTGACTGAACTGAACTGAACTGAACTGAAAAGAACTGAAAACTCATTTCTACACAAAAACCTGCATATGGATATTTATAGCAGCTTCGTTCATAACTGCCAAAACTCTGATGCAACCAAGATGCACTTCAGTAGCTGAACAGATAAATTGTGGTACATCCAAACAATGGATTATTCAGCACTAAAAAGAAGTGAGCTATACAGGCTGTGAAAAGACATGGAGGAAACTTAAATGCCTATTACTAAGTGAAAGAATCCAATCTGAAAAGGCTAAATATTGTATAATTCCAATTATATGCCATTTTGGAAAAAGCAAAAACTTAGAAGACAGTAAAAAAAAAAATCAGCAGTTACCAAGAGATGGGGATCAGAGACGGGATAAATATGTGGAGTACAGAGATTTGGGGGCAATGAGAATACTCTAATGATGGGTACATGTTATTATACATTTGTCAAAAATCATAGAATGCACAACACAAAGAGTAAAATCTGAAGTAAAGCACAGGCATTGGGTGATTATGATATATCAGTGTAGATTCTTCAGTGGTAACAAATGTACCACTCTTGTTGAGTGATGCTGATTACAGGAGAGGCTATGCATGTGTGAGGCAAGGAGGTATATGGGAAATCTTTGTACCTTCCTCTCAATTTTGTTGTGAACCTAAAACTGCTCTAGAAAAATAAATCTTTTAAAAAATAAAATCTATGAAATCTATCATATCATCAGAATAAAGAAGAAAACCCAAATAATCAATAATTGGTACAGAAAATGCATTTGACAAAATTTAGCAGTCATTCATGATACAAACCCTCAACTTTGTTCTTTCTCAAGATTGCTTTGGCTATTTGGGGTCTTTTGTGGTTCCATACAAATTTCAGGATTGTTTATTCTGTTTCTGTGGAAAATGCCATTAGAATTTTGATAGATATTGCATTGAATCTGTAGATCACTTTTGGTAGTATGGAAAATATTTAACAATATCAATTCTTCCAATCTAATAACGTGAGATATCTTTCCATTTATTCCTATCTTCTTTAGTTTCTCTTCATCATTGTCTTATAGTTTCCCATATATAGATAATTTACCTGCTTGGTTAAACTTGTTCTTAGGAATTCCCTGGTGGTCTAGTGATTAAGACTCCACACTTTCACTGATGAGGGTTTGGGTTTGATCCCTGGCCAGGGAACTAAGATTCCACAGGCTGCGTGGCACAGCAAAATATATATATATATTTTTTTCTTCTTTTTGACACGTTGTAAATGGGATTGTTCTCTTAAATTCTTTTTCAGATAATTTGTTGTTACTGTATAGAAACACAACTGATTTTTGTACATTAATTTTGTATTTTGCAACTTTATTGAATTTGTTTATTAATAAACAGTTTTTTGGTATAGCCTTTAGGGTTTCCTGTTTATAAGGTCATGTTGCCTGTAAACAGAGACAATTTTAATTTTTTCCTTTTGGATTTGGATGCCTTTTATTTCTTTTTTCTTATATATTTGCTCTAACTAGAACTTCCAGTACTCTGTTGAACAGATGTAGTGAGAGTGGACAGCCTTGTGTTATTCCTCATCTTAGAGGAAAAGCTTCTAGCTTTTCAATGTTGTGTATGATATTAACTGAAACACAGGGAAAAAGCTCCTTGACAGTGGTCTTGGCAATGATTTTTTTATATGACATCAAAAGCAAAATAAACAAGCAGGAGTACATCAAACTAAAAAGCTTCTAGAAAGCAAAGGAAACAAGCTACACAAAGAAAAGGCAACCCATGGAATGGGAGTTAATATTTGCAAATGTTATATCTGAGATATATAATATGAGACATTAATACCCAAAATATGTAAGGAACTCATGCAACTCAATGGCAAAAAAGTCACAAATAACCTGATTTCAAAATGGGCAAAGAATGTCAATAGACATTTTCCCAAGGAAGACATAGAGATAGCCAACACATATCTGAAAAGATGTTCAATATCACTAATCATCAGAGAAATGCAAATCAAAACCACAACGAGATATTGCCTTACATCTGTTAAGACAGCTATTATTAAAAAAAAAAAAACTACAGTAGTTAACAGATATAGGCAAGGATGTGGAGAAAAGGGAACCCCCCCCCCCACACACACACTGTTGCGTCCATGCTCAGCCACTCAGCCATATCCAGCTGTTTGCAACCCCATGACTGTAGCACACCAAGCTCCTCTGTCCATGGGATTTCCCAGGCAAGTATACTGGGGTGGGTTGCCATTTCCTACACTGTTGGTGGAATGTAAATTGGTGCAGTCATTATGGAAAACAGTATGGAGTTTCCTCAAAAAAATTAGAAATAGAGCTACTATATGAACTATCACTTCTGGGATTTATTTTTTGCTATAATGATATACATTTATGTTGTACTAAATAAAAGACACATCCAGACAAATAAGATGTAAATTTTATTGTTTAATTAATGTGAGTAAAAACAGTAGACTCACAATTCTCTTTGGTATACGAGTGGAAAGCACACAAATAAAAATGGCCCATCTCCCTAGTAATCAGTGAAGTATAATTTTAAACAAAATAAGACAAATATTTTGGTCTATACTAGTAAATACTCATAAGGCAAGTACTCTAAGAGCTCGTATTTGGAGTTGTAAGTGGAGCATCCTTTTTAAAATCAGTTTGGCGACATGTAAATGTTTCTGTGTCTGCTCCAGAAATATTCTAGTTGTGTATTTATTCTGAGAAATAATTATTAATAGGAAACATTGGTATACACAAAGATGCTAATTGTAGATTCTTTATAACAGCAGGATTTGGAAATAGCCTACATTTCCAACAGTAGAGCAAAATCTTAAGTATATGGTGATGAATCCAGTTAATACAATTGTTTATTGAACCATTGAAAATGTTTATTTTGATTATGTAACATTACTAGAATGCTATGGGAAATCTTAGTTGAAGATATTAAGAGACAAAAGCAGGACTACAATTATATGTAATATCTCACTTGAGTAAGTGCTATAAAGAGAAAAATTTAGAGAGAATATACGGATATTTGAGAGTGGGCATGATTGAATGTTTATACTGAAGATAGCCTAGCCTTTTACACTTATGTTTAATTTTTAATGAATGTTATAATGAAAATCATTTTTAAAGAATTATGTGTAGTTTACAGTATTTCTATATCAAATGTGAGTATTTTCTAAAGCAACATTTTTAAAAGGTCACCTCTATTTGCAGATAAAATGTTTATTCTTCAAAAAATCAAAAACAACCATTATAAATCTCACTCATCTGATAGGAGTGAAAGAGATAATCCAGGATGGTGGTAGTCTGTAATTTATGAAGATACTCTTGTCAAGTTTGGGTACAGTCTCTTTAAGGAAAGATGTCTGTAAATGAGAAATCAACTCTATGTTATACATACAGAGACTGATGGGGATGCTGATGAGTGGGGTTTGGTGGTGGGGCTACATTTCCAATGGAAGGCATGAGAGCTCTGCAGAGTCACAGGCCCTGAAGCCTGATCCTAGGGCTGGGGCCAGTGTGGGGAAGGGTCACGGAGAGGATGAGCTGCTAAATGGGGCTGAGCGATGCCTCAGGGACAGTGGGAGAAGCCATTTTCAAGCTTAGAGCCACACACTGGTGGTCTGGCCCAGAAATTAGGCAGGGATAATCCAAGGGTAAAGAGTTCCAGAGAGTCACCTGGAGGGGCCAAGGTGGGCAGGGACTGATGGAGAGTAATCTTGCGAGAGCTCTTAGATGTTGACCTGGCAGAGAGACCACAAATGCAAAGGGCAGCAATGAAAACTGTGAGCCATCCTAGCCAGAGAGATTTTACTCTTGCTCTCTTTCCCTCCTATAAAACTGTTCTGTTCATAAAACTCTGTGATTTGAGAAATCCTCCCAACTGAAGAAAAATGAAATGACTGGAGTCCCTCCTGTATTATACATTGATGTCCTGTTCAAAAATGAAGGATCTTGCAAGTCGTTTTACCCTTGAACTTATAGCAACAGAAACCTTGTCAGTGGTGTTGGAGAGAGTTGCCACTCTTGAAGCGGACACACCTGACAGGCCCTACACACTGAAGCTGCAGGAGTGCCGTGCATTTTGTGGCGTAAGCTATTTGTGAAATTGATGTCTGTGTTACTGTTTGTTTATAGGCTGCGTGCTAGCTAGGTCAGATAGGACGTATCTGTGGGAGAGATCACTAATCCCTCCCAGAAGCCGATGGGTTTAATGGCCGAGAAAGCCCTCAGCAGCTCTTCTTCCAAGGGCCAACTGCAGAGATAGACTCTTGTCCTGACCACAGGGCCAGGCACCGGGGACCGTGGTTTTCAGTGAGTGGAGATGTTAAGGGGCCACTGCTCGTTTTCCCCTTTAACATGAACACTCCTGGCTTGGAGTGTCTCAGCAGTTATTTTTTAGGATTGTTTTGGATAATATTCTAATTGTCATTGCTCCTTACTCCAGGGCAACTTTGTCAATTTTTCCTTTGTCACTGGGAGATCAGGCTGGCTCATTTCTGAATGGATTTTTAGGAGAAGAAAAGTAAATCAGACCCCTGGAAAGAACAGAGGAGTTGGCAGGTGTAAAGGTGTGTGTGTGTGTGTGCGTACATACATATGTGTGTGTGTGTGTGTGTAGTTCTCTGAGCATCATTTCCCCCATTCAAAGGCTGGGTGGTGTGTAGCCATCTCTGAACTAGCCTATCCTTGGTCCTTTATGTGGCAGTATTACAGTCACACTCATGTCATAGTTGGTACTGTTAATCCCATCCAGCAAACTGTCACCTCTCCAAAACCAAATCTGGGTCTGTTTTCCGCTTAACCAAAATCCACTGCCTTATTGTTTCATGCCTGTGACTATAATTTTTGTTTCTGGTCCTTTCTTGGTGATGAATATGCATGCCCCTCTGTCTCATGCAACCTGGCTTCTCACTTGGCTTGTACAGGACTCTTCATTGAGTTAACAAGCCCCAAAAGCCTCAGGTGATGATCATATGGCTTCAACCCCAAACCCACTCTGTCTACAACCTCCTTCCACATGGAAAAGAAAACTGCATTTGATGGTTATAATACTTGTACAGATGAAGAATATTGATGCTCCTTAGTAACAAGACCAAAGCACTCATTGAGGTGAGATCCTCATGAATTTAGGCATTACTTTAAAATTTTATTTTTAATATATTCTTATTGAAGTGTACTTGAGTTACAATGTTTCAGGTGTACAGCAAGGTGATTCAGTTATACATATAATATATATTGTTCATGTTGTTCAGTTGCCAAGTTGTGCCTGAGTCTTTCTGACCCCGTGGACTCTAGCCCACCAGAGTCCTCTGTACATGGGTTTTTCCAGACAAGAATAGTGGAGTGGGTTGCCATTCCTTTCTCCAGAGGATCTTCTCGAACAGGGATCAAACCCATGTCTCCTGCATTGGGAGGCAGATTCTTTACCCCCGAGCCACCAAAATTATATATATTCCTTTTCAGATTCTTTTCTGTTGTAGGTTGTTACCATTCCCTGTGCTATACAGTCAGCCCTTGTTGTTTATTTTATACTTAGTAGTGTGTATCTGTTAATCCCAAACTCCTAATTTTTCCCTCCCCACCTTTTCCCCTTTGATAACCCTGTTTGTTTTCTATGTCTGTGAGTCTGTTTCTGTTTTATAAATAAGTTCATTTGTATCATTTTTACATCCACATATAAATGATATCATATGACATTTGTCTTTCTCTGATTTACTTCACTCAGCATGATATCTCTAAGTCCATCCATGTTGTTGCAAATGGCATTATTTCATTTTTTTGTGGCTGAGTAATACCAAGAGAAAGCACTGGTCATAGCAAACACTCTCCTCCAACAACACAAGAGAAGACGCTACACAAGGACATCACCAGATGGTCAACACCAAAATCAGATTGATTATATTCTTTGCAGCCAAAGATGGAGAAGCTCTATACAGTCAGCAAAAACAAGACTGGGAGCTGAGGGTGGCTCAGATCATGAACTCCTTATTGCCAAATTTAGACTTAAATTGAAGAAAGTAGGGAAAACCACTAGACCATTCAGGTATGACCTAAATCAAATCCCTTATGATTATACAGTGGAAGTGAGAAATAGATTTAAGGAATTAGATCTGATAGATAGAGTGCCTGATGAACTATGGATGGAGGTTCATGACGCTGTACAGGAGACAGGGATCAAGACCATCCCCATGGAAAAGAAATGCAAAAAAGCAAAATGGCTGTCTGGGGAGGCCTTACAAATAGCTGTGAAAAGAAGAGACATGAAAAGCAAAGGAAAAAAGGAAAGATATAACCATCTGAATGCAGAGTTCCAAAGAATAGCAAGGAGAGGTAAGAAAGCCTTCCTCAGTGATCAATGCAAAGAAATAGAGGAAAACATCAGAATGGGAAAGACTAGAAATCTCTTCAAGAAAATTAGAGATACCAAGGGAACATTTCATGCAAAGATGGGCTCAATAAAGGACAGAAATGGTATGGACCTAACAGAAGCAGAAGCTATTAAGAAGAGGTGGCAAGAATACACAGAAGAACTATACACAAAAGATCTTCATGACCAAGATAATCACAATGGTGTGATCACTCATCTAGAGCCAGACATCCTGGAATGTGAAGTCAAGTAGGCCTTAGGAAGCATCACTACGAACAAAGCTAGTGGAGGTGATGGAATTCCAGTGAAGCTATTTCAAATCCTGAAAGATGATACTGTGAAAGTTCTGCACTCTATATGCCAGCAAATTTGGAAAACTCAGCAGTGTCCACAGGACTGGAAAAGGTCAGTTTTCATTCCAATCCCAAAGAAAGGCAATGCCAAAGAATGTTCAAACTACTGCACAATTGCACTCATCTCACACGCTAATGAAGTAATGCTCAAAATTCTCCAAGCCAGGCTTCAGCAATACGTGAGCCATGAACTTACAGATGTTCAAGCTGGTTTTAGAAAAGGCAGAGGAACCAGAGATCAAATTGCCAACATCCGCTGGATCATGGAAAAAGCAAGAGAGTTCCAGAAAAACATCTATTTCTGCTTTATTGACTATGCCAAAGCCTTTGACTGTGTGGATCATAATAAACTGTGGAAAAATTATTCAAGAGATGGGAATACCAGAGCAACTGACCTGCCTCTTGAGAAACCTATATGCAGGTCAGGAAGCAATAGTTAGAACTGGACATGGAACAACAGACTGGTTCCAAATAGGAAAAGGAGTACGTCAAGGCTGTATACTGTCACCCTACTTATTTAACTTATATGCAGAGGACATCATGAGAAACGCTGGGCTGGAAGAAGCATAAGCTGGAATCAAGATTGCTGGGAGAAATATCAATAACCTCAGATATGCAGATGACACCACCCTTATGGCAGAAAGTGAAGAGGAACTAAAAAGCCTGTTGATGAAAGTGAAAGTGGAGAGTGAAAAAGTTGGCTTAAAGCTCAACATTCAGAAAACGAAGATCATGGCATCTGATTCCATCACTTCATGGGAAATCGATGGGAAAACAGTGGAAACAATGTCAGACTTTATTTTTGGGGGCTCCAAAATCACTGCAGATGGTGACTGCAGCCATGAAATTAAAAGACGATTACTCCTTGGAAGGAAAGTTATGACCAACCTAGACAGCATATTCAAAAGCAGAGACATCACTTTGCCAAAAAAGGTCTGTCTAGTCAAGGCTATGGTTTTTCCAGTGGTCATGTATGGATGTGAGAGTGGGACCATAAAGAAAGCTGAGCACTGAAGAATTGATGCTTTTGAACTGTGGTGTTGGAGAAGACTCTTGAGAGTCCCTTGGACTGCAAGGAGATCCAACCAGTCCATTCTAAAGGAGATCATTACTCGGTGTTCTTTGGAAGGAATGATGCTAAAGCTGAAACTTCAAAACTTTGGCCGCCTGATGCAAAGAGTTGACTCATTGGAAAAGACTCTGATGCTAGGAGCGATTGGAGGCAGGAGGAGAAGGGGACGACAGAGGATGAGATGGCTGGATGGCATCACCAACTCAATGGACGTTTGTTTGGGTGAACTCCGGGAGTTGGTGATGGACAGGGAGGCCTAGTGTGCTGCAATTCATGGGGTCGCAAAGAGTCGGACACGACTGAGCGACTGAACTGAACTGAATATTCCATTGTATATATGTACCATATCTTCTTTTTCATGTCCTTAACAGTTACTTATGGAAGTCCTCCTAACTAACATAGGTTCAGCAGGAGATGTAAGCCATGGGTCCTCCCTTGATACTGCAATTAAGTCAGCGAGACAAGACATGAGAGGGATGCCGGCTACTGCTGTTACAAGGTATCTGAGGCCAGAGAGAGAACCTTGCTGGCTCAAAGCCACTCAGACAGAGCAGAGAGAGGACAGGAGATAGAAACAA
Source organism: Oryx dammah (assembly GCF_014754425.2). Classification (NCBI taxonomy): domain Eukaryota; kingdom Metazoa; phylum Chordata; class Mammalia; order Artiodactyla; family Bovidae; genus Oryx; species Oryx dammah. The sequence goes on from NW_024070207.1 coordinate 116,440,665, forward strand.
TCTCTTCTGACACTCGCTGCAGGAGTCTCACCCTCTGTCAGAGGCAGGGGAGTGCCTCCAAGGTGCTGCTAGCATGAAAACCACGATTTGCACAGTGAACCATGCACTTCAACATGTTCTAGTTTAGACTATTTTCTGCACTTGTCCTCAGTCAGATTAAAATATCAATTACTGACCTACTTCCTCCCTCCACTTATTTTTGTTAGGTTTCTTGATTTCAGAACAGCCCTTACCCCTTACCTGGGACTAAAACCAAACAAAAACAATTTTGTAATCCTGCATGTATGTTTTAAGATGCTTTCAATTGCAAGCAGAAGAGACCTGATTCAAAGAAACTTAACCTATACAGCAGGGTAATGATTTACATAATAGGAAGTGCAATTTCAGGTGGTTGTTCTAGCAGTTCAATAACATTGTAATAGTTTCAGATTCTTTCTCTGTTTTTGTTGTGTTGCTTGAGCATCAGCTCCCTCCTAACATTGCTGTGATCATCCATTGTGGTTTGTTGGGAAAACTCAGTTTATGCCTTTTGCCCTGACATAATTAGTAATAGCAACCCCTTTCATCCTTAGTAGTGTCCAAGTTTAGATGGTCAATTACATGGTCAGCTGCATCGTGTTCTTGCTGCCAGATGCAACTGTGGTTACACTGTCTTTACGTCCATTGGGAGAGGGAGGTATTCTTCCCAGCAAATCTCTCTTCTCACCTATTTGGTCCAGGTTATAGCAGGAGGGAAGCAATTATCCTCAGATCAAACAGACCCCATCCTAAAGTTAGGATCAAATTCTAAGGTACATGATTTCAAAGGAGAGGGATGGATACATGAACAGCATTAGGGCTCTGTTAGGAAAGAGGAATGGCAAACGCAGAATGGAGCAGCCATAAGCAACGCCCTTTATGATAAGCCTACTTCTTACCCTTGACAATTTCTGCAAATCCTCTGACATCAAATGCCCTCCTGACTGAGACTAGACAGAGCTACAACTGGACTAGGAGAGACCTTGAGCTCTCATTGTTCAGTACCTCATTACTCCATGTGTTGTGTGTGTGTGTGTTGGTCGCTCAGTAATGTACGACTCTTTGCACAGATTGTATGGGGCCCATACAGGCTCCTCTGTCCAAGGGATTCTCCAGGCAGGAATACTGGAGTGGGCTCCCATTCCCTTCTCCAGGGGATCTTCCCAATCCAGGGATTGAACCCAGGTCTCCAACATTGCGGGCGGATTCTGTACCATATGAGCCACCAGGGAAGCATGTAGCTTATTACTGTAAAGTAATAGCTGTTGGAGATATGCTTGTCGATTGCCTAACTGAAGGACCAACTCACAAATCCTTTGATTCACTCTTTGCCAAAATTATCAAAAATTTCACTGGACTCTATTATGGTCTGTGGATAAAATCAAGGCATAGGAAATTTCATAAGAGATCTCTGAATGAAGAATACTGAAGCCCCCATGCTGACCACAAAGTCTCTGTCCTATCAAAATAGTCAAAACCTTTCTCTTACCCCGTGATTCTGGATGTTCCTTAGGTCAAAATGTCATTGCAGCTGGACTGTCTCTCTGAATGCTCTCCATCCTCTTTCCCGGAGCCTGGGTTGGATTTCAAACCTCTGTGATTTAATTACTGCTTGCATTTTTTTTTCCAGTATTTATCCCTTTTGCATTGTGATTATGTTTTCAAATGCCTGCCTCATTCAGTCACTTAATCATCCAGTAAATATTCTTGACCACAAAAATTTTTTAAAGAGTTTCAGTTTTAAATATATTATTCAACTTCAGTAAAATATAGACCCCTTAAGAATTTCTTGCAAGCAATGGACCCTTTCCCCCAGTGACATTCAATACCAATGAGCATTAAACTGGCATCAACAACTTCAGGGCTTCCAGCAACTCCTACAGAAATCCACAACAGTGTTTATGCAGATTAGATCAAATCATGTTGGCACAGCCCAGGGTGATGGACTTAGCCTTCACCTCAAGTCACATGTGTCTTCTGTGGAGCTCATCAACACCCACTGATTCGGCCAACACCCAGGGCCCAATCACTCCCAAATCTAGGTCTGCAGCTTAGAGTTTGAATTCCAGACCCGTTCTTGCAAATGCCCCTTGGACTTCTCTATGTGGTTACCCAAGAGGCACTTCCAACTCAAGATGTCCTAACCAGAGCTCCTTGGAGCGCACACTGACAGTGCTCCACTCCCATCCCTGGGATGCCACCATTTCAACGTGCTCCACACACATCCAGCTGCCAATATCTTCTCCCAGTACCTGGGAAGGGCTCTCTGCTTATGCCAGGTGGCAGGTTAAAATTGCCAGATAATCAGCGCCCCCTGGGCCGTTAATCAGCTTCCTCACCTCTTGAATGGGACAATTTTGAAATGAGTGCTTTGCATCATGTCCAAGAGTTTGCTTACGGGATTCAGCTCCAGTTGCCCGTGGTGGTAATCGGCACCCACGCTATTGGCTGCCGCCTCTCTCCTTCCCTTCCCTACTCTCCTATCAGTGTTTCATTCACCTTCACATTCAGGATCTGCTTCTGGGGGACCCTAGAGTGTTCATCATCTCCAGCTCCAAATCGGCTTCTCTTCCTCAGGGCCTCTATCACAGTGATCACACCCCCACCCACTGTGTCACCCAATTTAGAAAGTAAGGCACAGGTTATTCCAGCTCCTCCTGATTATTCCATCACTGAGTCCTGTTGATCCTCCTGCTGCTGCTGCTGCTGAGTCGCTTCAGTCATGTCCCACCCTGTGCGACCCCAGAGGCGGCAGCCCACCAGGCTCCCCCGTCCCTGGGATTCTCCAGGCAAGAACACTGGAGCGGGTTGCCATTGCCTTCTCCAATGGATGAAAGTGAAAAGTGAAAGTGAAGTTGCTCAGTCGTGTCCGACTCCTAGCGACCCCATGGACTGCAGCCCACCAGGCTCCTCTGCCCATAGGATTGTCTAGGCCAGAGTCCTGGAGTGGGGTGCCATTGCCTTCTCTATATCCCCAGAATCACTTGACTCAAGTTCTGATCCTTCATGTCTGCTGGCACTGCCTTAACTCAAACTTTGGTCATGCCACAGTCTCCCTCACCTGGTCTCCCTGCTGCCTATCTCACCCCCTCTGCAACCAGCCCTTCCCACCCAACACCAGAGTGATCATTCCTTAATCCAAATCTTTCCTGGTCACTCCCTTACTCAAAGACCTTCAGTAGCTCCCCATTGATTAGAGGAAAAAGCTCCTTTACAGGATAGAGCCTAGCTAACCCATAGCTTCCTCCACCCCTCCTTGTTGCTATTCTTCACAGCCCCTTCTCCAGCCTCACAGAGCATTTGAAGCCTCCAGAACGTGCTTTGCATCCGAGGTTTGGTGCCTGCTGTTCCCTTCACTTGTAATGACCCTCTCTTTGAAAAACTCCCATTCGTCTCTCACTGCTCTGCTCTTAGCAACATCTCTATGCCATCTTTTCTGACTTCCCTGCTCCATGCCACTCGCTATGTCTTCCTGCACAGTGACAGGCCCACTCCCCTGGTGTTCACCTAGCCCATTTTATAACTCCTCATGTACACATAGTGTCACGTTGTATTGTTAATAGTTTGTTTACCGGCCGATGAGCTCCTTGAGATCAGCAGTATATGTTGACCATCTCTAACCATAGTCCTTAGCTCAGTGAGTAGCATACAGCAAGTGCTTCATAGATGTTTACTGCACAAACGAATGATTTACTCATCTGGCAAGTATGTGAAACTGGATTATGAGTCGATTATGTATTAGAAAAGCAGGATATAGATCAAAGAACTCCGGATCCAAAATGGGAAATTTCCTGAGTCTTTACTTAAAATCACCAAATGTTTGAATTACAGATCTCAACAATTGATTGACCCTGATTGACCCTGAAAGATTTTTGTTGTTGTTCTTTCTTGCTGTTTGGGCATGTCCTTTCCTCCCTCCATTTTCTGTATGAACGAAATTCTTTCATATTAATGTCCTATTTCTATCCCCAAACCTCTCCTCCCCCCGATGCAGACCCTCCCTTATAGACTCTTCTTTTCCATTTGTCTCTGCAAGGGCAGCTGCAGTGAAAGTACAGAAGGGTGCCACTGCACATTTCTCTGGAAATGGGGGCCATGATGCCTGTTTATTATGCATTAATCTGAATCAATACAGTCTTTCCTGAAAACATAAGCACCTCAAAGGGCAGCAAATATGAATTACAACTGCCAGTGAGGATCAAACATTAACCCAGGGCTGTGATGAGGCCAACAAAAGAAATAGGCTAGTAATTGCCTTCCAGGATATCAATCCCTACCTTATACACACATACCCCCTCAACACACACAAAACCTTTATGGTTCTTTCATCCATGAACTTGCCCAATTATAATTGCCCAGCTGTGTCTTTAGTTGTATTCAGACTAGGTCCTGGCAGCCGAGACCTCACATACCTGATCCACGACTCAGAACACTTCTCAAATCTATAGAGGAAGTCTTTGGTTTCTGAAATGATTGAAGACGAATTCACAGACGTATTTCCACAGGTATCATTAATGACTTGAAGCTGATTTAAAACCTCCAGAACCTGACTGCAACAAGCAGGAACTGGTACTTTCTGTTGATACTTGTTTCTATCAGTTCTTAAACTTGCATTGTGTGTCTTTCTGTCCTTAGGTCGATCGGGTACTTCTAAGTTTAACTTTTTTTTTTTCAGAAGAAGAAATTCAATATCAAGGAAAGGTACCACCAGGGCTGACTTCTCTGTTAGGGGCTATAGGCATGATGCCTGAGGCCCAAAATACTTTCAGGAGCTCTGTTTTAAAATCAGATTTTCAAATTTCTTTTAAAATCAGAAGAAAACATGTTGTTTTAGGTCAAAGAAAATGTTTTAATATATAATATTAATTCATTCATCTTTATATCAATGCAATCATAAAATGTAATTTTTATCATTTTTTCTATGGAGGAAATAGTCCACAAAGGCAAAGTGCCCACAAAAGGTATAATGTGGCCCTGGTTTCTACCACATTATGCTTGCAACACGACAAGGTTAGAATTGAACCTTTCAAACCCAAGTTTCAGTTCTCATACTCATAAACGTGCAGGCTGCTCCATATGTACTGCACACTCTGGTCACCCCCAATTCTACAAGAGGGCAAGTCATGGGAGGAGGCGGGGAAGGGGCCACCACTTATGTGAGTGTCCAGACTCAAGGTTTGAACATGCAAAGGACATCCAGATTCAGACCAGCAGTCTCTGCTCTGATTCAAATAATTTCTGCTCTGCCTTTCTCTCTCAAATATCTGTATCCTGTTTTGATTACCAGAAAAAAAATATTTTCATCTTTAGGGATTAATTAAGCCAATGTATTTGCTTCCTTGGCTCTCTTAAAACATTTATAGTATTTAGGTTTTTTTTTTTTAACTTTGTTTTAAAATGATCAATATTACTACTGATACCTATGATTTATTTACTGGTTGGCGACAACATAGTCATCATCTCTGTAAGGCCAGTTCTAGCCCAGTGTCTGGCAAACACTGGGTGCTTAATAAATGTTAGATTAACAGATGCATCACCTCTCCGGCAAGTATGCGAAAATGAGATTATGTCCGTGGGCTAATTTTGTCTTCAATCATCTCGCACCTTGCAAGAAAGATCTTCGACCTGTATCACAATTGGCATTTTAGGAGATGGTCGCTGGGCCCTCGGCACCTCTGCCGCCTCCATCCACCAGCCACTCCCTCCCCACTGGGCTCTGTTCTCTCCCAGCATCCTGGGGTCTGAAATGGTCCCCAGCCTGCTGGGAGGCAGCAGGGTCCCGCTCCATCGGCCCTCCCCGGCGTCGCCCCCGCACCCTGGCACCCCTTCCTCCCGCCACCCCGCGCCTCCCACAGCCACGCCCTCCCCGTGGGCGAGATCACCTGTCCGTCCTCAGCAGCCGCCTCCTCGGGTACCCTTTCGCCCCCCTCCTGCTCCCCCTCCTCCGCCACCTCCCCCAAGCCCTCCCCTTCCCCGCCTCCTCCCACCCCTCGGTGTATATAGTAAAGGCCGGGCGCCGCACGCAGACACACACTCGTCCGGACACAGGCGCACACACGCTCACGCACGACCGGCAGCGGCGGCGGCGACAGCAGCTCGGTGACAGCGGCGACGGCAGCTCCCACCGCTGCGCACCCCCTTCAGGCGGCCGGCGGCGAGGCCAGACCGGAGAGTCCCCGCGCCCGCGACCACCCCACGGCTTCCTGGAGGCGGCGGCCGCGATTGCGAGGTAGCGGCCGCGACGCCCCCGTGCGGGCCGGGGTACCCCC
>NW_024070207.1:116447051-116543292 GCF_014754425.2 Oryx dammah
GCGGGGCCCGGCGCCCGGGGAGGGGCCTGCTCCCGGGGGCAGGACGGCGCCTGGAGGCCGGGGCCAGCGGGGAGGGCCGGCGGGGGCGGGGACGCGAGGCGAGGCCGCCACCCGCGCGGCGTCCCCGGGCCCCGCTCCTGCTCCCAGCGCCGCGCACTGGCCGGCGGGGCCGGGGCCGGCCGGGGAGGCGGCACAGGGCGGCGGGGCGGGGGCCCCGAAGTGGGTTTCGGGCCGCCACCGGCGCTGGCACAGGGCGCAGAGGGCGGCGCGCGGTGGACTCCGCGCCCGGGCATCGCACCGGGCCGCTTTCGGCTCTGTCGCTCTGCCCCGGCCCGGAAAACCCGGCGCCTTCCAGGCCCATCGAAAGATGGATTCTGTTGACGTATCTGGCGGCCCTGGCGAGCCGGGTGGAAAGTTGGGTTTTGCCAGATCGCACTGGGCTCGTCTTTGTGACGCTCGGCCAGCCCCGCATCCTCCCGGAGCTGGGTGAGTGTGCATTGGCGCCCCGGGAGCCCTCGTGCCCCCCAATGCCCAGACCCGGGGTGGCCGCACCAGCTCGGGCTTTCTGCCATGTTAGGCACCGAGCAGCCTTCTCGCTGCATTTTGGCGTGCGTTTCAGCGGTGCCTTTTGCTGCGAAGGGAGTTCTTGCCTCTCTCCCCGTTGGCTTTTTCGGGGTTGGGGTTATGCTCTGTGTGTTTGCTTGTTTGCCGTTTAAAGCCCGACTATTGTTCAGGATAAGCTCCGCCTGGGTGGGGAAATGGCATCCCACCACAGTTGCCGGCGAGGGGTAGAAATGTTGCCAAACAGCTGCTGCTTTGTGTTTCCCTATCAGAAGTCCCTGGAGTAGGTTTGGGGCACGACGGGTGGACGGAGAGAGGGATGAGGCACGGAAGAAGAAGGTGGCTTTGGTGGAGCGAATTGTCACCCACCCCAAGGCACGCAGTCCGCTTCCCTATCTGCCTGCCAAACTTTTATGAATATTCCTTTTGTGACGGGGGAAGCTTAATGAATTCAGCCCAGTTTTCCAGGGAAAAGCAACCCGGCTTTAACAATGGTTTGAGAACTTAATCAATGAGAAGGGCAGGGGAGGAGGAGGAGGAGGCGCTGACACCAGTAATCGGCGATGTGGTTGCTTTTTGCAGAGTCAGGTAGGGGAGAGGTGGGCAGGGCAGGGCGCAGCGCCTGGGTGGCCGCGTTCCGGGGGAGTGTCAGGCGCTTTTACCTGTGCCCGCTGAAGCCACCCACCGCCGTGCCCCCACCTCACGGTCTGCCTAGAACTCTGCGACGGGGCTTGAGGGGCCGCTCGCGGCAGTGCGCGGGCGGCCCCCCTCATCTGGCGTTTTTAAGGATGTGTAAATATTTTGCTGAGGGTAAGTGACATCAACAGAATGATATTCCGCAGAGCCCGGGTGTGCAGCGATGATAAATAGATACGGCCAAACAAAGTTTTGATAACCGCGGATTCTCATGGCTGGCTCTGTTTCATTTTGGGTCTTTGTTTTTGTTGGTTTAGCATTATCTCTCATCCTCTGGTGTGATCCCTTTATTTAGCTGATTCTTGGAAGCTTCTCTTTAGAACAGAGAGAAAAGCAGCCAGGAGGGAGAAAACGATTCTTAGCCTTGCATGCATCGGGCAAGGTTTTCCCTGCTTTTCCCGGTGAGTCTTTCCGGGACTGTTTTCTATGTCTCTCTTCCTCCTTTCGAGTCACCAGAATCGTTTGTTGATTGACCAGGAGATTTCGGATAACTTTGAAAATGTGTTGTGATGTGCCTTTGTTACAGGAAAGAGGTGGCAGTACAGTGGGGAGGCTAGTGGGAGGACAGTGGGGAGGCTAGCGGGTGGGAGCCCCTACCCAATGATTATCCTTGGCGTTTTCTTCTCAAAGGGGAACACGGGGAGCTGTGCTTCTTTTGGAAGGTGGCGGGGTGGCTGGAAGGCTGAAAGCCAGGGGACATCCCAGTTTCTCTGCCCCTTAGAAGCCCAGAGAAGCCACTGGACCCACCCCTATAACACAGTAGCCTGTGAGCGGGCATGTCTGTCTCATCCTGCCAGATGCCTGCCAGAGGCATCCACAAGGTGGCTGGGCACCAGGAGCCAAGTCAGACTGGATCTTGGGGGTCCTGGCTGCTTTGGCACTAGCCCACGGGACCATTTAGCCACCCAGGGAGGCCCTTTATCATGCAAAGAAGTCCCAGACCTCCAGAGGTGAGGTTTGGCCCAGGAAAGTCTGCCCATCTCAAAAACAAATGAGAAAACAGCTTTCTAGGTGATGCCAGTTGCCAGTATGAGAACTTGGTTGGTGGACATTTGGGCAAGAACTGTAAAATAAATGAAAAGTCTTTTAGCCAGAAGACAGGGCCCGTGAAATGCAAAAAAAAAAAAAAAAAAAGAAAGCAAAGAAAAAGAAAAGACTGGAAGGTGTGTGACAAGGTGTTGCTGGGAGTGCTATAACACCAGACGACCAATATAGCTCTGGCTGTGATGACCCCCAAAACTAGATAGGACTGGTCTCCCTAAAGCCATGTGACCCAGAATGGAAGTATTCTGTATGTGGAGACGTCCACACACAGTGTGCTCTGAATGGACAGTAAGAAGAGAGCAAGTGTCTGTCTTCTGGCTCCTTGTCTAACCTTAGTTTTGGGGAAGCAGGGGGTGGTGGAGGGAGAGAAGTCGAGATGGAAATGAACATTTGCTGTTGCCCTCTGTCTGCCAGACACTGTCATATGGGAAACCATGATGTGATGGAGGCATTATTTTACAGATAAGGAATCAGACTCGGAGAAATTTCCAGTCGAGTGTCTGATTCCAGACCTCGGTGGTTATGACTTAAAGGGGCAACGTGTTCCTCTATCCTTCCCTCAAGGCTCTTATTTATTTCTCCCTGAGACTAGAGTCCTCAGCTCCTACCAAATGCAATACCTAACTGGGGGAGGGGGAGCACCAGTGAGGCAGCTCAGCCACCCCAGCAGGGTACATGCTTATGTGCTAAGGAGATAGACCCCAGATAGTCCCTAACCATTTCAGATGGAAAGACTGTGCCTTTTCATCTTGGAATTCCCAAAAGTCAATTGTCGCTTAATGAACGAGAGTTGAGAGACTGAATGATGGAACTGATGGAGTGAATGGTGGTGGGAGGGAGCTATGTCATTATTAAGGGAGACCAGCCGGGAGAAATCCAGAGATTTGTGTGTGGTTGGGGTCTTGGAGGGCCTGGTGTGATGCTGCAGTTCTAGCCTTGGGGAGTTCCAAGAGGACGAGCCTGCATGAGATGAGCAGTCACATTCCCGTCTTATCCACGAGGAAACTGAGGATGAGACAGAGTGGGTAATTAGCCTGAGGGCTATGGTAGGGCTAGAGGGTAGGTAAGGTATATCTGACTCTTAAACGTCTCAAATAAATAAACTAAATAAAAACGAGATGGGTTCTCGCTCTGCAACTGCACCATCAAAGCAAAGTCCCTTAGCCCCCTTCCAACCAGATGGTGGCCTTTAAGTCCCTAGAAATTCTGGGGCCACTGGGAGAGCCAGGATTTGAATCCCTGTATGAGGTGTTTCTGACTCTCCTGCCTCCATGATGAGAATATGAGGGGGACCTCAGAGAATGAGGCTCTCGAGGAGGGGGAAAGATGGCTAATTACACTCTCCCCTGCACAAAAGCCTGCGTGGGATTCTGAATTAAGCTTGATTTGGGGATCAGGGTGACATCCTTGCTGTAGAGTTGGCAGCACTTGTCTCTGGAGAATGCCTCTGATTACCACTTCTCCCTCCCACCTGACCGTCTGCCCGGATGCCCATCATCTCATTCTTTGCAGCTCAAGGCATCTCCTTTGTGGCTCGTCATTTCTGATGAGCCTCTCAGGGCTACCGCTCTCCTGTGTTCTGATGGCAGCTGCTGAGGAGGTGACTCGTGTTAGTACTTCGGGATTTTGCACATGACACCCTCCTTCGCTCTCCAGCCAAAAACACACATAGGAACACGCATGCACCCGCAGAGGCAGGCGCACGTAATTTGATCATGTTTCTGTATCTGCTTCACCAAATTAGATTGCAAACCCAGAATTGTTATTGAACGAACATACGTGACTTTGCCGATCTTCTGTCCCAGCCCCTGCCTTAAACAGATCCATAGAGCTAAGATGCAGGCTGCTCAAGCTGCAGATGCCTTAAGTAATGATTATACTCTCTGGCCTTGCCATGCCGGCCCCCAGGGCCTTTCCTAAGAGCCCATTTTAATCTCCACTTAGAGGTAGGGCTGGGCTCCTAGAACATCCCAGTCTTGCAGTTCCCATCTCTTGCTATAATTCTTATCGCCCACCCTGCTCTCACCTGTCATTCTTCTTCCCACAGCTTTTTTAGGTCTTTCAGCACAGCACTGTCTAATAGAACTCTCTGTGAGGAGATATTTTATACCCACGCTATGCTGTATAGTAACTGCTAGTCACATGTGGCTTTTCAGCAGGTGAAAGGTGGCCACTCCAAAACCGGATATACTATGATGATAACGCAGGCACAGGATTTCTATGACCTAGTGCAAACAAAAGAATACAAAACAGCTCATGAATAATTTTTATATTGATTACATGTTAAAATGATTATATTTGGAATGTATTGGTCAAATAATCTAGAGTGTTGAGATTACTGTTACCTGTTCTTTAGAATTACATACATATTTCTGTTCGGCAGCTCTGCCCCACCAGCCTGTGCCTTCAGCCTCATAGCACCTCCAGGAGTTTCAGGTGCCATGAACACCCTCCATCCCCATGGCAGGTAGGAGGCCTGGGGCTGGCTCAAGAGCCACGACAGCCTGGCATCAGGCCACTCTGATTTGGGGGAGCTAAGGTGCCATTTGGGGGGGTTCCCCATTAAGCCCACCTGTGAACCTGTTTGCTCAGTCACCTCCTGTGAGGAACGTGGGCTCTGAAACTTAATGGAGACGAGAGAGCAGGGCGGGGGTAAGGGTGGACAGGGCTGCTTTCCTTTCCTCCAGCCCAGGCTGGTGTCCTTGTCCATCAGAGAGCTGTCTCCCTCCTGAGTGACTGATTTCCTCGACACCTGCTCTAATAATATCCTTCCTCAGGATATGTTTGGAGAGTAGGGGCCCAAGGAGACACCCTTGCACTGAGAGTGGGTTATTCGGGGCTGGGGCCAGTCTTAAAGAAGAGAAGGGAAAAGGGGTGATGCACATAGTCATTTCCTGACAGCTTGATGAAAACAAGAGCAAGGGAATAAATGACGTTTCTGCACGAGAGACAAAACGAGCACCATAAAGGTCAGTGTCACACACACGCGGTACCATAGATGAGAAGCCCTGAGGAAGGGACAGTTCAGGGAGGTGGGGGAAGGCTCACCGCGGGCATTGTGCCCTTGGCCCTGGGCATGGCCCGAGGAGACAGAAAGAGCTGGAATAATGGACTCAGGGCTTTGGTGATTTATAGGTCAGGCGCCTGTGGCTCTGGCTCCTGAGGGGGCTGCCCCCACAGGGGACCCTTGGCTGACCTCCTCGAGCTCCTCGGAAGGAGCTGGTTTTGTTTCCCATGGCACAAGCAGACTGTTTACTGGAGCACAGGAAGAATCCGACATTCTGGCGAAAAATAATTCATTAACAGCCAGGGTATTACCAGTTCCCTGGAAAAGCTCCTCCAGCTGCACTGGAGCAACTGTTCTTTCTCAGCAGTGGAACTGGGCCTCGCTGGTGGCCAGGACTGGGTATGCACGGGCATTTTTGTTGTTGTTGTTGTTTTTGCCTTTGTGTGTGTGCCCACCTGAAAATTCACACAAAGGAATGGGGACTTGAAAGGGTTGAGATAGTATAGCCGTCAGCCATTCTGTCCTCCATGGTTTTAGCCTGGAAACACTAGGCCAACTCTAGGAACATGCATCTTCCCTGACCAAAGTCCATCCTCATGCTGGGGGCACTGCACAATCACATAGAATGTTCTAGAACTAAAAGAATTTTAGAGAATCTCAGCACCTGCTCTTAAGATTTTATGGAAACAATTGGCTGAAGGACTCCCATACCCACCTACCCCCCCCCCCACACACACACACACCGGGCAGAATGTCCTATCTTGCTGTGTTGAATTTTTTGCTTACTATGAATTGGCACAGTGGGGCCAAAGTATGTGATTCATCATCCCAGTTTTGAGGGTATTTGGAAAGCCAGGCAGGCATAACCAACAGAATGGTTTGCATGTTTTGTTCACTAAGAATGATTGAATCTACAGTAATAAATAAAATGGAATGATTCAGGAAGCTTTTTATGCTCTGGAAAAATCTGCTTTAAAAGAGGGGGTGGTTGTCTGCTTGTTTGTTTTTTAATGCCTCATGCTCAGAAATGTGTATCCAGCTAGCAAGAAATGGGGAAGAATGACATTTCCTTGGTTTAGTTTTTAAAAACACTAATTGCAGGTTAAGTAAGATGCAGTGTATTGATTTTGGTTTTGTATGGAACATAACGAGATAATCATTTTATTTTATGAGATATTAATTTCCATCCATTTAGACTGATGAAATACGCATTTCACATGCACCCTGCTAGCTCCACCATCATCACAGTATTTCTTTAATGTTTCTAGATTCAGACTGGGAACCTGTTTCATTTATTTGGAAAGGAATCAGTATGTCCTTAGTAAACATATGTGTTTCCAACCTTAGATTTCAAGGAAAATGGGATTTTTCTTCTTTGATTGATATGAATATTAAAAGCCAACTGTATTTGCCTTTAATTAGAGCCTAGTTTCCCCACCTTGGCCCTGTTGATTTTAGGCCAGATCATTCTATGTTGTAGGGGGCTGTCCTGTGCACTGGAGGGCGTTTAGCAGCGTCCCTCTCCTCGACCCACTAGATGCCAAAAGTGTCACCCCTCCCCCCTAGTAGTGACAGCCAAAAATGTCTCCAGATCTTGCCAAATGTCCCCTCTGGGGCAAAATGGACCCTGATTGAGAACCACTGGTCTAGACTAAGTTTTAATAAGTAATTTGTGGATTTGGGATAATTCAATTTGAAATAATACAAGACAGAATTTCCCTCTCTACCGTCTATGTACAATTCATGGGAGTGATTAATTAACGGTTGGAAGTGGGTCATGTGCCTGATTTAATTGTAAGTTGGATGCAAGGGTCTGTAAAATTGTATAAGCACAGAGATTTTTCTTTCAGTTCAGGTGACTGAATAAGTCATAGGTAATTGGAGGACACGTTGTAACAACTAACACCTTTTCTGTTTTTTTCATGAAGAGAACAGGTTTATTTCTCCTCAGTTTCTTTTTCATATGCGCCTGATTTCAGACATGCCTTCTCAGCCACCAGGTATCTTCCTCCACCCCCACCTCTCCCCACTGTCATTTCTCCTGTAGCACCTTAAGCCTGAGCCAATTAATTTAGCCCTTTACTGTACTTGGGAGAGCCCTGCTCATAACACTGTAACAGACTCACTGCAGATTGTGGCAGCCCTTTACCCACCACTAATTTCTCTGTTTTCCCATTCTGTTGAGAGAGAAAGTCAATGGTGAGCAGATAGAGCATGTTTCAAAATTACTGGACATTCACATTCAGGTGGACTTCACCACCCCTTCCACCTTTTCCCCCCTCTTACACACATTTATTTCCCTGCAGCAGTTCTGCTTGGGAAAAGGAACGGCAGCAGGGTTCCTCTAGCCAGCTCGGTCCTGGTAATGCCCGAGGTCAGCAGCAACAGATGGAATGCTGCCACTGGACGAGCTGCAAGAGGGGTAATCATGCCTTCACGGGGAATGTGTCATGGGGTAAACCATTCCTGCCCATCCATGAAAGTGGGATGAGCCCTTGGGGGACAGAGAGAGAAAGGAGAGGTGGATGGCTCATTACATAGGACAGTGTCCTGAGGCCAACCTCATCCTGACCATCTTTGGGGTGGGATGGGTGTTTAGGGAGTACTCACGGGTGTGGCCAGCTGCTCAGGGCAGACATCACCGGGGCGCCACTTCACTTTGCAGGCATCCAATGCTGGCTGAAGACTGACCTTTTCCAAAGAGTGTCCGAAGGAGTTCTGAGTGTTGAGTGAGGAAGGAGGCTTAGCCAGTGAGGAAAGATAGAAAGGTGAGCACGTGGTGGGTTGGCCAGGCCAGCAGTAGCCCTTCATTGGCGAGTTCTTGCCTCCCTTGATGAGTCGTTTGACTCCTGGCAGACATCCCCTGAGTGCTTGGGTCCAGGCAGAGAAATAATCGATTTGCAGCACATGACACTTGGTCATCCTGAGCTGGCTCTCCCTCGTGGGCCAGGATTTGGGTGATGGCTGCAACACTAGGAGAGGAAGTGGGATCAAAAATCTGGGCTTGGAGGCCAGTTTCGTGGTGCAGAGGCCACTGGGGCCACCGCTGTGTGCTGCTGAAGCCAACAGACAGGGCCGAGTAGTATGTCGTTCCTCAAAATAATGGCAATGGAAATGGCTGTGAAAAACATTCAGACCCTTGTCATAAAAATGCAAACAGTCCTCCTGCTATAGGGAAAAGCTAAATAAACTCTATTGCAGCTGTATTAAGTAGAAACAGATTTAAAAATCGGGTGTTTTTTTTCCTGAGACACTTATTTATAGCAGGTTGGGCAAAGGCTGCCACTATCTTTCGCGACTCCGGAAGACTGTTTTCCAGATGGTCCTTGCTGTTTTTCTCTTTATTAAGCTTAGCTGAACCCGGCCTTGCTTGGAAAGGTTCATAGAAAGTGGTGTTATTTTTTTCAGATTACAATGGCCATTGATTGGCTAACAAATCAATGGATGGGAATGGATTTAGCCTGTGCCGATGGATTTCCTTTCGCATTTCAAAATAAGAAAAATGTCAAGGAAAGCTCAGAATAGGAATGCTATTTTGACTGTGTACATCAAAGCTTTGAAAACCATTCAGGGCTGCATTTTTTTATTAATTTACATTTGCATTTTTTTCTAAAATAACGCCCTCCTCTTTGCAAAAGACTGCAACGTTACTGTTTCCTTTCCAACATCTAAACAATGTCCAGATACATTTCAGATTGAGCAATTAGCTCTGGCTGCAATTTCCTTTTAGGAAAAAAATCACTAACCCACTAGACTAAATATGAAATTATTGAATGTGAAGATATCAATATTTGTTCTAGGATCCTTTGTGGCTTATCACTTGCATTTTAAGAAGGCTAGAAGAGGCTGGTTTTACCTGGCCTTTCCATGTTAGACACACCCACGCCAGAAAACTCAAACTTTGTGTTTTTGCTCTTAGGAGCTGGGCAGCTGAATTTGGGGTCATCAAGGCTGATTCTTACAGCTGAAACTGCACAGGGAACCATTTTGGAAAGGCACATAAACCAGTGATCCCTGCAGACCAGGCTTGAGTACCACCACCCAACATGGGGCAAAATTTCTACCCATTCACAGTTAAATGAAAGAAGAGTGAAACTGTATACTGAGTTTCCATTTTTATAGAACTTCCCTTTATTCTAAAATGGCCTTTCCCACTTTTTTTTTAGTGTTAAAGTCTCTTTTGTAAATGATGATATTTGTAGTTTAGCATCTTTTTTCCACAAAGTCAGAAGTTGAACTCATGTTGGATCCTACTTTTTTTTAATGTTACTCATTCAGAACATTGGAAAGTCTTAGATTTACTGAGGAGGCCTTAGTAGATCAGGAAAGGGAGCCTTTGCTGCCATTTCTAAGCCAGAAAAACCCACCTGAGCTAGAGTCCTGTTCCCAGTTCCTTACCTGATTCTTTTGACCCATCAGCCACAGAACTGTGGCTTTGTCCAAAGCCCATGTGAAGAATAGAATTGCTTCTCCAGAGGAAGTTTTTGTTTGTTTGTTTCATGTTTTGTTTGGTTGTTTGGTTGCACTGTGAGGTTAGTGGGATCTTAGTTCCACCAGCTGAGATTGAACCCAAGCCCCCTGCAGTGGAAGCGCAGAGTCCTAACCACTGGACAACCAGTTCACACAGGCTCGACCCACCGTCCTCCTTTCCTCAGCATGGCTCACCAGGCAGTATCCTCAGTCTCCTTACTGCTCCAGAGTTGCTCCCCCAGCTGCTCCTCCTCTTGCTAAAGCAGTACTCTGATTTCATCACTGTAGCTCAAGAACATTCAATGACTCTGTATTTCCTAACTAGAATAAAACCCCACATGAAACCCTTTTTTCATTTTCCCAGGCCCCTGTCTCCCTCAGGACTGCTCATCAGAGGAGAGGATGCCTCCAGGTTGTACACTTGCTCTCACCATGTGTGTTTTTATTGAAGTATGGTTGATTTATAATGTTGTGTTAGTTTCAGATGTACAGCAACACACATACATATGTAGGGCTTCCCTGGTGGCTCAGCTGGTCAAGAATCGCCTGTAATGTCAGAGACCTGGGTTCAATCTCTGGGTTGGGAAGGTCTCATGGAGAAGGGAACGGCTACCTACTCCAGTATTCTGGCCTGGAATTCCATGGACTGTACAGTCTATGGGGTCGCAAAAAGTTGGACACAACTGAGCGACTTTGACTTTCATATATAGGTGTGTGTGTGTGTGTGTGTGTGTGTGTGTGTGTGTGTGTGTGTGTATGTATTTTGTGCTCAGTCCCTCAGTCGTGTCTGATTCTTTGCCTCTTTTGCGACCCCATGGACTGTAGCCTACCAGACTCCTCTGTCCATGGGATTTCCCAGGCAAGAATACTGGAGTGGATTGCCATTCCCTTCTGTAGGGGATCTTTCTGGCCCAGGGATCAAACCTGGGTCTCCCGCATTACAGGCAGATTCTTTACCATCTGAGCCACCAGAGAAGAAATAATAATATATATATTATTTTTTAGATTCTTTTCCTTTATAGATTACTATAAGATACAAGATAGATTATTACAAGATATTGAATATAGTTCCCTATGCTATAGAGTAGGGCCTCATTATTTATTTTATATACAGTAGTGTCTGCTAATCTCAAACTCCTAATTTATCCCTCCTTCCCTTGTCCCTAGGTAGCCATAAATTTGTTTCCTGTCTGTATTTCTGTTATGTATATAAGTTCCTTTGTATCAGTTTATTTTTTAGATTCCATATATAAGTGATATCATGATACCTGTTTTTCTCTGACTTACTTCACTCAGTATGATAATCTCTGGGCCTATCCATGTTACTACAAATGACATTATTATATTCTTTTTTAAGGCTAAATAATAGTCCATTATATATATCTATATATCTATATATATATATATATATATATGCTTGTGTGCATGCTAAGTTGCTTCAGTAGTGTCTGACTCTTTGCGACCCCATGGACTGTAGCTCACTGGGCTCTTCTGCCCATGGGATTATCCAAGCAAGAATACTGGAGTGAGTTGCCATGCTCTACTTCAGGGGATCTTCCTGACCCAGGGATCAAAACCACCTCTTGCATCTCCTGCACTGACAAGCTGATTCTTTGCCACTAGCACCTCCCAGAAAGCCCTACACACACACACACACACACACATCATACGTCATCTTCTTTATCCATTAATCTGTCAGTGGACAGATTCCTTCTATGTCTTTGCTAAGCTAAGTCGCTTCAGTCATGTCTAACTCTGTGCGACCCCATAGACGGCAGCCCACCAGGCTCCCCCATCCCTGGGATTCTCAAGGGAAGAACACTGGAGTGGGTTGCCATTTCCTTCTCCAATGCATGAAGGTGAAAAGTGAAAGTGAAGTCACTCAGTCGTGTCCGACTCTTTGTGACCCCATGGACTGCAGCCTACCAGGCTCCTTTGTCCATGGGATTTTCCAGGCAAGAGTACTGGAGTGGGGTGCCATCGCCTTGCTACTGTAAAATAGTGCATTGCTATGAATATTGGGGTGCATGTATCTTTTTTAATTAGAGTTTTTGTATTTTCTGTATATATGTGCCCAGTATGGGATTGGTGGATCAACTCTATTTTTTCTTTTAAGGAACCTCCATACTGTTTTCCATAATGGCTATACCAGTTTACATTTCCACCAACAGTGCAAGAAGGTTCCTTTTTTCCTACACACTCTCTAGCATTTATTATTTGTAGACTCTTTGATGATGTCTCTCTCAGCTGTGTTTTATTTCCTTTCTTTATGGGGGGAGGTTTGCAAGAAGGTATGAGGTCTTTTGGGCATCTTTCTCTAGATGAAGAGCTCCGAAGCCTGAGTCTAATGTAATGGACCTTCCCATGGATTGTGACATTGGTGGTTTAAAAAAAAAAAAAAAAAGGTAAAAACTCCACACAAAATGAGGCTCTCTAGCTTCAAAAATTATAGCCTTACTATGAGTACTACAGTACTGCTTCTGGATTAAAATGCCCCATTTTTGACCTGCTGGCGATGGGTGTTGCTTCAGGAGGGGACTGCTGGCTTGTCCTACTGAAAACAGAGCCACTTATACAAACTTTGAAATTTGCAATTAAGACAAAGTGAAAGACATTAGCCAGTGCAAACTGTCCATTCTATTAGAAATGTTTCCAGTGGCTTTTTATAAAGTCGTGGTAGGACAGTATCACCTATTATCTGTCAAGCTCCTGCTATAGCCTGGACAGTGGTACCAGGTGATTTACATCCATTATTTTTGTTCCAGCTCCATAAGAGTCATATGATGTAGGTGGGTATTTTGAGCTTTATATCATAAAGGGGGAATTAGAGGCTCAGGGGCTTCCCTATAACTCAGATGGTAAAGAATCTGCCTGCAATGCAGGAAACCCGGGTTCCATCCCTGGGTCAGGAAGATCCCCTGGAGAAGGGAATGGCAACCCACTCCAGTACTCTTGCCTGGAGAATCCCATGGACAAAGGAGCCTGGGGGGCTACAGTCCACGTGGTCACAAAGGGTCGGACAGGACTGAGTGACTAACACTACTAGTACTAGAGGCTCAGAGAGGGTTAGTAACTTAAACAAAGTCACACAGCTCATAGGAGGTGGAACTGGGATTCGTTCACAGTGTGGTTCAAAAGAATTTTCTGTGATGATGGAAATGTCCTTCACTATCCAATATGGTAGCCACCAGCCACCCTTAAGTTGCTGTTGAGCACTAGAAATGTGACTGGTGTGTGGCTGAGGCCTGACTTTTTAATTTTTTCTTAACCATTTTTGAAGTGTACAGCTCAGTGGTATTCAGTGTATCCATATTGTTGTGCAGCCATTACTACCATCCATCTCCAGAGAACCCTTTTCATCTTGCAAATTGAATCTGTGTCCTCCTTAAACACTAACTCCCTGTTTACCCTCCTTCCCCTAACCCCTGGCAACCACCCTTCTACTTTCATTTTTCTTTCTTTTTCAGTCTCCCGTTTCCCCCCACAGCCCCTGGTAACCACCATTCTACTCTATGTTAATATAAATCTGGGGAATTTTTTAAAAAAATATTCTCCATTTACAGCTGTGCAAATTTCCCCGTTTGTGTATTTCCAAGAGCCAGTCTTGAAAGGCATGAACTCAAAGCCTGATTTCTGTTATTTACAGGGGTATGTCCCGATTAACCGGAGATGAAATGTCAATGCAGTATTTGTCTATTTTAAATGTAAATTGCCCCTTGTGGCTAGAGGGTGCCATATTGGAGAGTGCCTCTCTGGACCGACTTCACTGTGCCATTCTGCCTGAGGCACACCTCTTCTGGAACGCCCAGCGGCTCTGTATCTCTCTTCTTCCCTCTCTGCCCAGCACAGCTCCCCTGTTTCTCAGAGGCCTGTAGACCAGTGATTCTCAAGTTTTAGCAGGTGTTAGAATTACCCCTGGTGGCTCAGAGGTTAAAGCATCTCCCTCCAATGCGGGAGACCTGGGTTCGATCCCTGGGTCAGGAAGATCCCCTGGAAAAGGAAATGATAACCCACTCCAGTATTCTTGCCTGGAGAATCCCATGGATGGAGAAGCCTGGTAGGCCACAGTCCATGGGGTCACAAAGAGTCAGACACGACTGAGCGACTTCACTTTCACTTTTCACTTTCAGAGTCATCTGGTGAAGTGAAAGTCACTCAGTCATGTCCGACTCTTTGTGACTCCATGGACTGTAGCCTGCCAAGCTGCTCTATCCGTGTGATTCTCCAGGCAAGAATACTGAAGTGGGTAGCCTATCCCTTCTCCAGGGGATCTCCCCAACCCACGGATCGAACCAGGGTCTCCTGCATTGCAGGCGGATTCTTTACCAGCTGAGCTACCAGGGAATCATCTGGAGGGCTGGTTAAAATACAGATTTCTGGGACCTGTCTGGCAGGCCTGGGGCCCAAGAATTTGCATTTCTGGCAAGTTCCCAGGTGCTGTGGGGCTGCTGGTGCTAGGATCTTTGGTTGAACATTGTCTATCCAGGCTTAAAGGCTAATTCCTACATCTTACAGTGGTGTGGCCTGGGGTTTAGCTGTTACCTCCTGGCATGCAGGGAGCAGTGGCTGCTGGCTCACCTCAGCTGGGAGAAGCCTCCTTCCTGCTCCTGTCCTGGGGACCTGGCCCTCCCTCAATCCCGACTTGACTTGGACCACTGTTAGCTTGGGTCACTCCCTTGGCAGTTGTTCTGGAATGCATTCATTTTCATTTGGGGCTCCTTAGGAGGGGCTGGAAAGCCAGGCAGGGTGAAGAGGCATAATCTCTAAGAATTTGCCTGACCACATAGGGCAAGCCAGGAAGGAGAGGCCCATTTATTGTCCATGCTGCTATTCTCTGCAATTAAAGGTGGCAGAAAACTTAACTAGCAAAGGAAAGAAAAAAAAGTGAAGCAGGTGAGGCAGACAGATTATGAAGCCTAGTCTCCCTATCCTTGTATTCTTACCCTAATTAATGCCCTGGGGCAGGATTGGAGGTGAAGGGGTGGGTGTGGCCAGGAGGGCCCAGAAGTCCTTGGAAAGGGTGCTGTCATGTTGGCCGCTTTGACTCTAGATCTAGCTTTCATCAGTGTTGAGAATGTTGTTCTCATTAAAAATAAACACACATGTGAAGAAGTAGCTGCTAGGCTGTTTTTCTTATGAATATTTGTAAAACAAAAGAGCAATGTGGAGTCATTTTTTTCCCCTAAGTGTGCACATATCTGTGTTTTCTCCCACGGAACCTACACTTTTTTCTTTTCTTGTTTCCTCCTCTTTGTTTTGTTGTTGTTGTTGTTGTTGTTTTTGAGAGCAGGAATCAAACGTCTTTTTGTGTGTGTGTGGCTTGGTCTTAAACCAGCATTCATTCTCTTGAGCCAGGCAGCACTTCCTAAAGTTCATTTTAATCACCATCTAGAACAACCCAAACCCTTCGTGGCTCCTGGCAGCATGCTCTGCAGTACTTAGATGTTGATAATATGTTTAATTTTTTAAAGTTACAACTGCACAAATTTCCCCTTTTGTATGTTTCCAAGAGCAAGTCTTGAAAGGCATGAACTCAAAGCCTCATTTCTGTTATTTACAGGGGTCTGTCCCCATTAATCGGTGATGAAATGTCAAATTCGTGCACTTCGAGTGCTTCCACCTTCCCACTCGGCTCTGTGCCATCTCTCCCTGCATTAGCTCAGCAAATGTGAGCACACCAGTGAGGCCCCAGCCTTGTCCCTCTTGTTTTTAATCACTGCACCTCATCCTACTTTCCTCTGGTCCATTGGACCCACTCTCAGCTCCATCTCAGATATTTGGAACACAAGGATCTTCAGCCCCCATCTGCATGGGATGCGTCTTCCCTTGCTGCAGATCTGTGGCTTTCCCCCTCTCTCTGTGATGCCCATTGCCAAGTTCCCCATTCCTTTTTTCACTTATGTGGGTGGGGTGAAGATACCAGGTTCTCCAAATCCATGATAGAGCTGAAGCACCTGGCCAGGAATTTCATTTACATGCTCGCGGGTAAACTGCACCATAATATTTAGAAACAGCTATTTTACTTTGCAGTTTTCATGAGGAAACTGAGGCAGAAGGGCAGGTTATGGATGATGAGCAGAAAAGGTTGGCAGGGTCCAGATTGTCATGGACACAAGCCAGTGACATTATTTACTTCACATGTTTTGTTTTTCTTCCTAATGGAGAATAGCGCAGAAGGGAAGGTAAACCAGAAAGGCTCCATTGCAGTAATCCAGGGAGACCAATGACCTTGACCTTGAGTAGAAGAGCATGGTGCCTGTGAATGGGGAGGCATGTGGCTAGATTCTAGAACTATTTAGGAGGTTGGCTCTATGGGACCTGGTAATGGCTGGTAGACTAAATTGTGATAGCACCCTAGTTTCTGTCATTTAGGCCCCTTACTGAGCCAGGGAACTCAGGAAAGGGGGACAGTCTAAGTACCTGGGCCCCACCTCACCTATGCAGCCAGGGGTGGGGCAGCCCAGATCTAGACAAGTGGTCAGAACACCCTGGCACTGGCCCTCAGTAATCATCTGAGCACCCAGCTCTGAAGGAAATATGATGAAAACAGTGAACGAACCAGAAAATGTGGGGGAGAGAGGAAACCTGACAGACACAGTGAACAGCCAAGAGCACCTTCAGTCAGCAGCTTTAAAGATGCGTTCCAGATTCATATGCTCTAAATAGGTCAGACTTTGTAAGCACTGGCAGACATGGGGGATCCTGCTGGTAGAGACGACTTTGGCTGGTGGCCTGCCACCAAGGTGACCAACTGTTCTAGTTGGCCAGGGATTCGGGGGGTTCCGGGGACATGGGACTTTTGGCTTTAAAACCCGGCAGTCCTGGGCAAACTGGGCAAGTCGGTCACCCCGCCTGCCAGGGGAGGAGTTGCAGTCTGGACACCTGGCCTGATCAGGGCCAGAGCAGTGGAGACTCAGTTCAGCCTGGAGACGTATGGATATGCCACCACCGAGCAAAAAGGGAGCTTGGGAATGGCAAAGGCAAAGAACATAACCCGAGCCCTTTCAGACAGCTTCCCTGGGTCTGCATGAGATGCTTCTTTTAAAATAGGAGCCTGAGAGGCCCATTCTACTTTGCTGAAAGTACCCTATGCCTCGTGCTCCTTATAATCCTGCCCATCCGGGGATTCAGCCGGACATTTCCGGTGAATATTAAGTGAGTGAACAAATTCTTTGGTCCTGCTGGCCTCCTGGATATGCAAGTCCTTAACCAGATGTGGGAATATTTCAACTGGGTCCTGGGTGAGCGGAACAGTTTCTTTACATAATGTGTTCCTATATCCAATCATGGGTGTGTGTGTGGGGGGGGTGTGTGTGGGTGTGTTAGTCACTCAGTTGTGTCTGACCCTTTTTGATCCCATGGGCTATAACCCACTAGGCTCCTCTGTCCATGGGGATTCTCCAGGCAAGAATACTGGAGTGGGTTGCCATTCCCTTTTCCAGGGGATCTTCCCAACCCAGGGATTGAACACAAGTCTCCTGCACTGCAGGCAGATTCTTTACCAGCTGAGCTACCTGGGAAGCCCAATCATGGTTAGAAAAGCCTTTTTATTTTTTAAGAACAGTAAAAGGCAGAATCATTTGTAGCAATAGAACATTCAGATCTTTATTTGCAAAGAGAGCATAATCCTCCATTATTCATAACTCTTTTAAAACCAAATGACAATTTTTGTTTTCAAAGGCTTCCCTTCCCCACCCTCATCCCATCTATTTTCTCTTCCAAAATAAACCTCAGTAAATAAGCAGACTACATGTTGCAAATGTCAGGACAGAGGAGCACTTGGAAGAGGAAACCTAATGAAACAGATTTTTCCTCTGAAGGTCTGGCCTGGTGGGAGCCTTTCACTCCCTTCTGAAATGCAGAGAGAAATGGAGTGAGGTGACCCCCATTCAAGGAAACCCCTGACACCAGGGAAAGGGAAACATATGCGTCCATTTGTGAGGTGGACAGCAGCAGCAGGAATAAGGAGAAATTCTGTGCAGGGAAATAGAAGAATAGAGGAAGGTGTGAAGAAAGTAAGAGTGAGATTCCTCAGGCCACCAGGCTCAGATAGCATAGGAGTGAGAAGGGCCATAAACGGGACTTGGGTCTTTGGAAAGGAGCCTCCAACCATACCCTGTCTTAAAATGAATCGGAAAGTGAAAATGAGCTTTGTCATTTCCCTGTGCCCTTCTGGATCACTTTATGAGGAGTTGTAGCAAAATTGCCTACAGTATATTCTTTTCCAAGCTTAAAGGACTTGGTGGGTAAAAACTTAAATAATAGTATCAGCATGTTAAAAAGGTTTACTATTTCACATATACTTTAAATAGATCAGAAATTTTAAGCAGTGGGGGGATGGGGTTTATTTTTTATTGGTAACGTTTGACTTTCAAAGTCAGCTTTGTGGATGGGAGAAGTCCTAAAACTTATCCATCACAGATTTTTATTTTCAAATTTTTGTCCAAACTCTTAACATACATGCAGGAAAGTGCCTGTATGTACTGCTTGAAGTATTTTCACCAACAGCACACCCACGTTACCAGTATGCTGGTGGAAATAGGGATCACACCAGTCTGTCAAAACCCCTGTGCCCTTTCACCACCCCTCACCAATAGTGACCACTATCTTCCCACAGCACAGATGAGTTTTGTCTCCCACAGGGCTTTTTCAATCAGGGCTTTGTGTGTGACTACCAAAAAAAAAAAATTCCTTGTAATTTTTTTTTAGGGAGCAGGGAAGAAATTTTGTAACAGTTTCCTTTCTCTGGCAGATCCGAGTTAGGCCTGTTAAACAGGAAGTTCCTGAGCTGGGTCCCTGCTGGTGCAGGGTTTGGGGCAGGCTGGTCTCTGCTGCCCAGAACGATGCCCAGGCCATGAGCCAGTAGCCTGCCCTTGGTGCCACCTCTACCAAAGGCAGCCACCGAGCTGGCCTTATCTGCCTCATTAAAGCCTCTGTCAGATCCTGCAGAGACACGTGTCCGGAAGCACTGGGGACAGGACCACAAAATGGCCGAAAGTTCCCCGAACGTACTGGCCTCCTGGAAAGGAAGGCCAGGCACCACTCACACAGCTTACCCGATGCACTCATTTTTTTTCCAACTTCCAAATGAGTGTGTGATTGATTGATTTTGCTTCCTGGTAGGTTTCGATGTGCTTTCTGCCCCCCTTTTCTTGTTGCTGCAGGAAGCAAACAGTATAAATGCGGGAATAAAGCTATGGAACATACATCGTAATGTGTCTGGAGCGGCATCAGAAAAGGACTTATTTGTTCTCCTGGGTTGTGTAGTGCCGAGTGATTGAATGCTCGCCAAGCTGTCAGTTTTATGAAACAAATTCCCTAACCCCCTTGGCCCAGAGCTTTGCTCAGCCTGAGATGGAAAAGAAATAACTTTTAATAGAAAACTCATTGCTAAAATCTAAGATAAGATTTCAGAGTTACTTCTCTCCTAAGAATAAAATGAAATATGGAAGAAAGCATTTGATGGGGGACTCTTAGGGAACCTTATTTCTCAGTTCTTGGTTAACAAACTGTGTTAATAAAAATATTTAGACCGTCACGATGCATAATGCATTTTTATTCCTAGTGAGCTGGCCTATTTGTATACACAGATGTTTCCTGTGGTCCTTCTATCATTGCTTCTACTTTTTCTGAAACAATATTTCTAGCAGGAAACAGAATCTTATGTTAAAATCCTAAGCCCCTTACAGACCCTGTTAGTTTGAGAGAGGATATTTCCATTTCTAGATTTGATATTGGTGGGAGAGGGGTGGTAGGAATCTTCTTTTATTCAAAAAACATGGAAGATAATGTATTGAATCCACCATATCGAGACATTATTAGGCAATTCTTCCTTGGCTTCTAAATTAGACCTGGACGATTCATCCAGGCACATTCATTGCTGAAGGGCTGGATGGCTTTTCACTCTCCGTTCTCACTGTCAAAGGCGCCGTGAGTAATGGCTGCTCTTTCATACAAACCTTAGGTGTGTTTAACTGGGTTTTACAGATTTTCCAAAGCATTGTTCTCATAGAGCTGCAGTTCCCTTTCCAGCACCAGGAACACTGTGGCAACACAGCTCACCAGCCCAGTTTCTCTGCCAGTCTTAGCAGCATATGGAAATCAATTAAAAATGAAATCTATAGGCCAGCGTGCTAAGGAAGAAAATGAGGTTTTACACATCAGCATTTATCAAAAAAAAAAAAAAAAAAGATGAACCTGTCTTAATAGAAAAATGGCACAATGCCCTAATGAAAAATTAAGCTGCATGACAGTCCCTAATATCTCAGTGCTGAGCATGTATTTCCTCCTGTGGCTACCCCTGTGAGTGAATTCTGAAATAATCAGGCAGTATGTTGAAATAAGATATCATTCTGCATGACTATAGCAGTGAAGCTTCACCTTGTTTGGCTGACTTGTGTTACCACTTGAATGCTAGGAGAGGAAGAATCTGGTTCTTTGGAAGTTTATTTTTCTCTAACATTTTAGTTAATTTGTTTCTTTATGATTATAAAAGTAATAATGCTTATTTTAGATAATTTACAAATACAGAAAGGTGATAAGAAAAGAATAAATGTTGTTTTGGGTTCTTGTCCTGAAGGGTCTTATTCTCCCATATATATGTCCTTTATCTTCTTCAGGCGTTTGAAAGATATATTCTACAAAGTCTTCCTGTGCTTAGATGGATTAGTACCCCCAAAACTTCATTAGCTTACATTTCTCTAATTATCAACATCAAGAATGAGATGTTATCTATTTTATTACCTCTCATGTGTGACAAAAAATGTTGGCCTATTTTCCCCCACCCACCTTCCACTTGTCCCTTCCCACCCCACTTGTTCATTGCTATATACCCAGCACCTAGAACTGTACTCAGCACCTTGCCAGCTGTTGCTTAATAGATTTATTGAATCAAATCAATGAATGAATGCTGAGAGCTTATCCTCACATTACTTGCAGGAGGTGAGCGCTGACTCCTGAGGCTGACAGCTTTCCCCCTTCCTTTACTGCCTCTCCCAAGCAGTCCATTTAAGCCAAGGCTCCTGTGGCTCTCTGTTGTGTCTGCTTTCCCAGATCTTCCACCTGGGGAAGCAGTGAGGAGTGGTGGTGAAAAGTGCCTGGTCTTTGGAGTCAAACAGACCAAATTCCCAGGTCTGCAGAGGACTGCATAATGAAGCATGAGTCTTAATCTCCGTGGGCTCAGAGATGCTATCTATAAAATGGGCAGTGATGATACTTCCCTGACAACATGAACAACAGGTATCCATGATATTTGGTCCACAGGATCCAAAATCTGTAGCTCCTAATATTGTTGCCACTTCTTTTTCCAATGACAGTGTAAATAAAGAGCCCATGGCACCCTAGAACATTGCCTTTCTCCTTGCATTTCCAGTCGTTTCATCTCATGAGCATAGGAGACTTTCAAATGAGTTACTTTGTGCTTCTGTGCCAAGTAAATTGTCAGTGGCAAAGAATCAAGTGGCCTTTCTAATGACTGTGTTTCCCCTGCCGTCACACATGCTTCCCTTCAGTGAATTGTTCTTGTGTGTCTACTAGCTGAGCCCCACTAGATGGTGAATGGGCCGGCCTTCCATCTTGGTATCCTCAACCTAGGACTCACAGTGCTGTAACCGAGGAGTCACTCAGTATGTATTTATTAAGTGAATAAATAAATGAATAGTATCATGTTGTACACATCTTGCCATATCTCAACCATACCTGTGGGCTTTCTGTAATCTTCTGGATGGCAAAAGTAAACCAGGCTATAGAATTAAGTTTCTAGCCCTCTGAATCTATAATGTAAGCTTCTGGCAGACAGATGCAATACTTATTGGTTCTGCAGAGAGCCAGCTTAAGCAAAACCAAATTCTAGTTCCTCTTAGTTTCCATGATTAAGTCCATGGATTCACTGGCTGGCTTATAAGGTTCTTTAGGAGAGGAGGAATGATACTGTGTGCACAGTAGTGCTCGTGTCTGCAGCTTTGACTTATGTGTGTGTTGGCACCTTTTTCACACAGAATCTGATGAGTTGGCATTTATTTTTGACAGCATCTCAAATCTTGTGTAAGTCAGAGTTGGGAGCTGATGTTGTTGTTTTTTAGTAATATCTCAGATGATGGCAGAACAACCTTGATAATAAAAAAAAGAGACGTTTAAAAAGACGTCCTCTTAGAGTTCTTCCAGAAAACTAAATGTTCAGCAAAGAAGAGCTTCAAAACTTTTCAGAACAAAGGCTTCCTGAACATTGGAATTTTGCAGACTGAACACAAATAAACACACACACACGCACATGCACACGCACACAGTCTCTGAGGTGTGTTTCCTCATCTAATTCACTGTGACAGCACTTGCTGGTTAGACCTCCAAACTTGTTTTGTTCATCTTCCCAGGTACCCAACTAGACTACATTACCCAGCCTCCCTTGAAGTTTTATGTGTGGCCATGTGACTAAGTTCTGACCAATAAGATGTGAGTGAAAATGATGTATGCACCTCTAGTTTAGTCTTAAAAGCTTTCCAGGTTTTCCTCCATACTCTTTTGTCATCCACAGTGAATGGGCAGTTCTGGGATGGAGCAAAGTCCCAGGGAAACCTTGGAAGGAAGGTGGCAGAGCCTCCTCTGCCTGGGGAGGATCATTTTATAAAATGCAAGTGCCTGATCTGGAGCCCCTACCCTAGACTATTACATAAGCAAGAAATAACCTTTCATTAGTGAGCCATTGCAAGTGTGGAGTGATTTGTTAGGCAGCTTATCCTACCTTAATTAAGTCATATTCTTTGGATATTTTTTAAAAAGGAAGAATAGCCAAGACTTTTCAAAGACTTTTTGTTTGCCAGGAATTGTTTATGTTGATACTAATCCTTTCATCAGCCCTGTAAAGTTAAACCCTCATTTTACAGCCATAGGTACAACTCCCTGTGGGAAGCAGGTGAGGATTTTGTCCACCATGATGGTCGTTAGGGCTGGCATGGAAGGTGGCATTGAGTGGGCTCTTGATGAGGCTTGATGATGGAGGAAAAGAAGGCTCAGCAAGGTGAAGCCACACTCCCAGGAACCCACAGCTGGAGAAAGTGCTGGACTCACTATGTAATCCCAGTCTTCCTAGCTTCAAGGTCCAGCTACCTCTGAGGACCTATAACCCAAGACTTTAAAAAGAATGGGTGGGGAGCCAGTAATGGGACCTTAGAGAAAAGGTTTTACTCTCTCATCTTGTATTTCAGATTGGGAAAAGTAACATATATTTTAAAAATGAAAACAGTACAGACACCTAAAACAAAAAAAGGAACAACCCTCTGTAATGTTACCAGAGAAAACTAGTACATGCTTGGTTTTATTCTTTAAGTTCTTAATGTATACACATATTCAACAAAAATTAGTTCACTTTCTGTATAGAAAATCTATAGATTCTCTCCCGCCTCATGACCTTTACATTTATTTTCCCCTTAAATAATTTCCTTAGGCATTATTTCCGTGTCAGGACATAGCAATTTGTGTCATCGTTTGCAATGACTGGTGATATTAGGTTGGTGAAAAAGTAATCATGGTTTCGGACTGTGAATTTTAAATCATTTTAACTAGGCTCAAAACACATCTTTATTAATAAAAATAGGAACCATTACAATCAACACATTTTTACCAATGAGAAATAAGTTTGTTTATTCCTGTAGCATAAAAATCTGTGCTTCAGGATTCAATTAACTCTTTAAAAGCGTTTTTTTTTTTTGCCTCCTACTGGTTGTGGAAGCATTTTCCCTGCAAAAAATTGTCGAGATGCTTGAAGAAGCAGTGGTCAGCTGACGAGAGGTCAGGTGAAGATGGTGGATGAGGCAAAACTTCGTAGCTCAGTTTGTTCAGCTTTTGAAGTATTGGTTGTACGCTGTGTGGTTGGGCGTTGTGGAGAAGAATCAGGCCCTTTCTGTTAACCAGTGCTGACTGCAGGCATTGCAGTCTTCAGTGCATCTCATCGATTTGCTGAGAATACTTCTCAGATGTAATGGTTCTGCTAGGATTCATAAAGCTGTAGTGGATCAGACCAGCAGGAGACTACCAAACAATGACCGTGACCTAACACAGAGTATTATAATCTGCGCTAGTTAACCTGGTCCCTCTTGGTTACCGTTTAGGTTGTCTCAGTCTTTATAACACAGAGGAGCTGAAATCAACATGCTTGTGTGTATCTCTGGGGTAGAATCCCAAGAGGGGGGACATGTGGGCATGTCTCATTGCCTCACATGTGTGGAGACCTATTGCTACAGAAGGTCCAGATGGTCAGCAGGCATGGAAATGGACTTTATGGGTTTAGTGCTTCAAGCGAAGGTAACAGAAGAACAGTGGAAGAAAGGGTTTCTAGCATCTCAGGTTGTTGGAGAGATGGACAGTGAGGAGGCACTGGCATCCCGACCAGAGGCAGTGATGTCAGCGTTGTCTGAAAGGCCAGGGATGGTCCAGAGCCCAGGGAGGACATTGTCCTGCACTCCAAGAAGTGAAGCAAGACTTCCTTTCGGGGGAGGGGGCAGTGGCCAGTAGGCCAGAGAGAAAGGGAGGGGTGGGGTATGTCGATGTCGCCACAAGGTTCCTGCCGGGGCTGGAGCTGAAGGTGGCAGCACCCATTCCTCAGGACCGGACATAAACCTGATGGGCCTGGACAGCTTTCAGGGCGAGCAGGCAGCTCCAGGCAGATGTCTTTGTCTGTGGGCACAGCTGTGGGCGTACTGAGACGTCCCGTCCATGAGGGATGTTCCCGGGACGATGGCAATGATGATGATGATGATGACAGGTGATTGCCCAGACAGCACTGCAGGGCTCGGAGCTGAAGGGTGTGCGTGTGTGTGTGGGCGTGGTCCCGTGTGGCATGAGCATCTGCTGTGTGTTGGAGTGGGAGTCTGTGCAGTGTGCTGTGTATGTGAGTGGGGTGTGTGTGGCGTGGTGTAGTGTGGGTGGGCAATGAGTACAGTGCTCTGGATGTGCTGGAGGGGGTGCCGATTAAGTCCCCTGATGCATTGGTGTGGCCTACCAGAGACTCCCAAGCTGCTCACTTTTGAGTTTTTCCTCCTCTCTCCCCTGTTTTCCTGTGTCAGAAACGCCCGCTTCACCCAAGACAACCCTCTCGACCCTTCTCTCCCTTAGGAGGCTAAGCTCTAGGGAAGCACTTAAGTTTCTGCTGGTTATCGCATTACCTGACCAAGAAAGGGAGGCAGTGTTCTCCAGAGCCAACCTTGGTTTAGTCTTTTAACTTAGCTGTTCTCTTTTACCTTTTCACTAAAGTACATAGAACACATACAGTAAAGTGCACGGACTCCCTGAATCTGACAGACGTGTACATGTGTAGTCTCCCGTCAGATCACAGCAGAATCCATTCCCAGCGCCTCATAAAGCCCCCTGTGCCCTTTCTCCATTATTATCCCCCAAAGGGGATTTCCCTGGTGGTCCCGTGGCTAGGATTCCACACCTAATGCAGGGGGCTCTGGTTTGATCCCTGGTCAGGGAACTAGATCCCACATGCTGCAACTAAATCCCAGTGCAACCAAATAAATATTTTAAAATTATACACACACACACACACATACACACATATACACATATATATATTTATACATCCCCCAAACAGCAACCACAGTTCTGTCTTCTGTCTGCATAGATTCGTTTTGTCTGTTCGAGAATCTCCCGTCTATGGAGCCACACGGTGTGTGGTGTTTGGGGCTTGGCCGCTTTCACTTCACACGGTGCTTTTGAGACCTGGCCGCGTTGCCCACACGTATCAGCACTCGCATCTTCTTATTGCCTGGTAGTACCTCACTGTATGGATGTATCACAGTTTGTTTATTCATTCTACTGCTGATGGACATCTGGGTGGTTTCCAGTTTGGGGCTATTGCAAATAAAGCTGCTCCGAACATTCTTGAATGTGTCTTTTGGTGGCCATATGTAGAGCTGTCTTAATGTTGCCTATGAGAGCATTTGACAAAGATAGAGCTTACAGAAATCAAACAACACCAGTGAAACCCCCAACTTACTCCAGCAGGTTTCCTTGAGGAAGGAAGCAGTCAACTTGCTGGACTTGCCTCTGACCAGCCTCTGCCTTTTGGAGGAGAGAATGGCCATCTTGGGGTGGCAGGCTGTCTGTGCGCAGAGTGCGGAACAGCCACCACCTCTGAGGAGGGCGCTGTTTGTGGGTTTCCCAATGTGATGATTGCTCTTTAGGGTCGCTGGGTCTTTGAAAGGGCCAGTGACTGCTGCAGTTTCTGTGGGCTTCCACAGAACCTTCCAATGCCCAGATTCTCCCACCAGGAGCCCCGTAAGCCTGGGTCCAGACAACTTCCAAACGATGCCCAACTTAGTCCAAGGGATCTGGGACCTAGGCAGAAACCAGCCTGCTGTTGGATCCCGGGACATAGGGAGGGTCTTCTGGGAGTGAAAAAAGGAACAAACACGCTTGCATCACCACCACCGCCCCCCTGGCAGTGGCCCTTTCCGACGTTCTGGTGTCTGCAGCACCTAGCCTGTGGCCACGCTCTCCAGCACAAGTGCTCAGGTGACCTCTGTGTCTCTGGCCCCACTTCTACCTGCCTGTCTGTCCATGCCAGCCCCTGCCCCCAGGGCTTTCTGTGGCAGGTTTCCAGGGGCCCTGGGAGCATGCTTGGCCCAGATGCAGAGCAAGCAAGAGGCGCTGGAGTATATGTTCCCCAGGGGCAGACTCCAACCAGTGGGGCAGTGGAATTTGGAGGTAGACCCTATGGCTTCCCCATCTCAGCGGGGATGGTGCTGAGGTTAACTCCCGGAGGGACTGAGCCCCATGGTCCATGGCAGGACCTGCTCATCAAAGCGCCTGGGACCAGCTACTTGCCCATCCCCACACTGGAGCTACCTGAGGGATCCCAAGTGAAGCCATGCTTCTCCCCAAACCCCAAATGCTCTCTGGCACATACATTCATTCTGTCCGGGAATTTTCCAAATTCTATGGTGTCTTTTGACCACCCACCCCACCAAGCCAGTGCCAGCTACCTTTGTTGTGGAGAAGTGTGAGATCAGTGACTGACCCAAGGGGAACAGGGATAAATAGTAGTTCATTTTCAAGCTGCAATGAAGACAGACAACCTTTTTTCCATTGCTCTCCATCAGCCTTTCTCCCCATAGTGTGCACGATGGATGTGACACTGTGGAACATTGTGCTTAAATGAAATCATTTAAGACCCCCATGGGAGATGTGGGGAATATGGAGGTGAATGGAGTAGGATGGGGGATGGGCATTGCTATTTAAGGAGATTCCAAGCCACTCTGTTGCCCCAAGGAAGATGGCTTATCAAAAAATACAGAGTGGGAAAGAAACAACAAAAATGACGTCCCTGCCATGACAGGTCATTTTCTTAAAAAAAAAAAAAATACAAAATTAAATAGTTTTTATCTGTTGGGGGCATACGACTCCTGAATGAATTTTTCCTTTTGTTTTTGTTTTTCCAAAATGTGGCTGGGATGTAGGTGTGAACATCTTCAAAGAATTCTAAGATGGATGGTTTTGCGAAGAAAAATCATAACGCACAAAGCAGCTGTTTCTTTCTAATGTTTTGAAGAAAGGAACAGAGGAGGATGGTGGGGCTGGGAGCAGAGAGCTATGATTAGAGCATTCAAAGATTTGAGTTTGAGTTTGTGGTTCTGAAAGGATAAACACACAGACCTCTCAGCGAGACTGGGGCGATCGTCGACGATAGCACTGAGGGAGGGCAGGACGTGAGGCTGCAGGTACAGACCTTAGTTCATCTGTGCAGAAGGCACAGATAACGTCAACCTACAGAGATCGGGCTGGTAGAGGGACGGGTGTGTTCTGGGTTCTGAAGGACTCCGTTTGGCTTGGTTCTTCCAGGCATGATTAGAAGTGGACAAGCTTCATCTTTCCCCAGGGCTGTGTTGGCCTGCGTTGATCCAGCATACCACCACGCACATCTTATAAACATTCTGCTGTTGCACTGCTTGTGGAGTTAGAAGCCTTGCCTGTCTGGTAAAAATTCGGTCAGGAAGTTCCTGACTTTGGGATGCTGCTAATAGACTTCTGAATGGCAGTGTACGGGTGCCTGGTTGTGACATTTGAGCAGAACAATGGCGATCACTCACTGATGCTTCTGTGTTGGAGTCATTCTTTTCTCCAACAGGTGCACATGTGGGTGAGGCCCTGCAGGTTGCAGGTGCTGCTGAGAAGTAAACTGACCCTGGGCTGTCAAATTAGAGGCAGAGAAGTGCTTTTTTGGAGAAGGCGATGGCACCCCACTCCAGTACTCTTGCCTGGAAAATCCCATGGATGGAGGAGCCTGGTAGGCTGTAGTCCTTGGGATCGTGAAGAGTCAGACACTACTGAGCAACTTCCCTTTCACTTTTCACTTTCATGCATTGGAGAAGGAAATGGCAACCTACTCCAGTGTTCTTGCCTAGAGAATCCTAGGGACGGCGGAGCCTGGTGGGCTGCCATCTATGGGGTCACACAGAGTCGGACACAACTGAAGCGACTTAGCAGCAGCAGCAACAGCAGCAGAAGTGGTTTTTATCCGCACCTTATCTCACCTCTTTGGGAAGCTCGCTGCTTGTTCCCTTTCCCATCAGCTCTCCCCTCCCTGAGCCACCGCCACAGCCTTGCACAAAGTTCCGTCTCATTGCCTCTCAATCCCCTCCTAGAAGCCCCCAGGGCTTGGCCATCTCCCTTGTCTTAACTGGACTTCTCGAGAGCTTCCTTCTCCTGGTAGTTTATTCTGTTCCCATATCTTTCTAGCTTTAGGATACTGCTGGCCAGGCAGAACCCGTAGAAAATAACACTGCATAGCCTTATGATAAAATAATCAAGCCTTTAGGTTGCCCTCAGGAAAAAAAGAAAATTGAATCAAATTATTAAGACCTAGACATTTGTCAAATTCACCATCTGGGCACTTGTAGGGTGAAAGTAATTATTGAGCTAGGGTGTGCTGTGGGTGTCTCTCTTGCTTGCTCTCTCTCCTTTTAAATTTTTAATGGGAACATTTTTTGTTTAAACCACTTCTTTCTTCTAGTAGACAGTGGTGATCATAACTGTGTCCAGCTAAAACATATTGCTCGTGTGTGTTCAGGTTTAATTTGAAAATGACAACAGTAATTTCTTTGAAGTCTCATACTCACCCAGAGCTAGCCTGCTATTGGTTGCTATAGAATCCCAGAATTTCCTAGAGGAGGAGAAAGAATAAATCAACATAAAATGATGTAATAAAATCCTCTTAAATAACAACCAGGTAGTAAATTAACATATACACGACCTTTGAAATGATCATGTACAAGGAAGTCGAATGCAGCAAACAGCTGGCTGGGTGCCTGCCCTTGACTAATAGGCTGAGAGATACAGCTGCTGGAAAGAGATTTGAGAGTGAGTCCTAAATGCAGAAAGCTGTCTTTTATAAAAAAAAAAAAATAGAAAAAAATCAGATCCTTCGTTTGACAAACCCTAATTTCATTGAGATTGACAGCACTGCCTTTGTAGAGCATACATTTAACAAATGAGATTGAACAACCACGCCACTCAGTTTCATCTAATTTAATTTGACAACCAAAGCAGGTAGGTAGAATAATGTACTTAGAGAGGGGGGTGAGAAAGCTTCCTGGGGTTCAATGACAGGGCTTGCTGGATCAGGCAAAAAGCAGAGAGCTCCTCTGTTGCTTTTGTATTTTTGTTGTTTTGTTTTCTTTTACTTCTTAAGTTGATGTATAAAAAGTACATCAAGTGAGTTCATCTTAAAAGTACAACTTAATAGATGTTTGCCAGTGTGTCCTTTTACAGAGCTACCATCCAAACCATGACATAGGATATTTCCATCCGTATGAAAAGCTCAATTCCCAGTCAATATAACCCCCTTCTCTTGCCCAAAAGGTAACACTACCCTGACTTCCAACAGTTTTTTAGAATAGTCACCTTTCTAATTTATCGGGCCGTGTGTCCTTTTGTGTCTGTTTTCTTTCACTCACTGTGAAATTCACCCATGCTGTTCTGTGTATCAGTAATTCACTCTCTGCTATTGCCCTGTAATATTCTGTTATGTGAATATAGCAGCACAGTTTATATATTATTGATGGACATTTGGATTATTTCTGGTTTAAGCCTTCGGCTTCAGCTTATTTTTCTAGATAGTCTCTACAAGGGCATCCTAGAAATAACCAAAAGTGATATGCCCACTGGTGAACTTGTTCCAGATTGGTAGCAGAATCCACTCACCATCACGTGAGCAAGTGTTCTGTGTCCTGAATGCAAAGACATTCTTGGGTTATCATTCTCCTAAGAATCACGCCAGCATCCCCCACAGAATCGTGGGGCGAGCATGCTGCTTCATTGCCCTGCCTCCTGTAATCCTGAGATGCAGGAAGGGGAGGTGAGCAGGGTCTGCAGCCAGTTATAATAAGACAGCTTAGCAAACAGATGGGAGCGTGGGCCTTGGGGGAAGGGTTTGAAGGCAGCGAGGAAGGGAGAGCAGCAGTTTCTCATCTGGATGCCTGTGTATCTGGCACCCTGCCCACCTTTGGGCAGACTCAGGGACGCAAGTTAAATTAGGGCATCCTTCTGGATCATTCTGACACCTTTCCATTCTCTGAATCTGGGAAATAAGCCACTATCATCTCTCATAAATTGACCCAGTAGTAGGGCTGGGTTGTTTGTTTGTTTTTGTCTTTGGGCAGAAACGGGCACAAAGGACAGTCATCTTAGAAGGCCTCTCCCTCCCTCCAGCTGATGGATAAGGCAAGCAGCTGAGTATACAGATGTGGCAGGCCTGCGACCTTCAGAGATAGGCAGGTCTGCAGGCCAGATCTGGTGGTGTGGAAACGAAGGGAGAGGAGGGTAAGCCATTGTAGTCTCGGTTTCCCTGGGACTGTGTTGGGGTGAGCACTGAAAGTCCCAGGTCCCAGGATGGTTGGTTGCCCTAAAAAGCGGAAGAACTTTTCACTCACTTATCTGTGCATTCAGTACTGAACTTTTAGTATAGACCATGCACCTTGCAAGGTTTGGGGCTAGAGGGCTGATCAACAAGGCAGTAGTGATTCCTGCCTCCCTTCCTCTAGGGAGAAGAGTGGGATTGGGGGAAGTGATTGCAGTTGAGTGCAATGCTCTCTTTGATTGGGATAAGAAGGCACTGGGTTTTTTTTAAATTAATTAATTTAAATTGGAGGCTAATTACTTTACAATATTGTGATGATTTTGCCATACATCAACATGAATCAGCCATGGGTTTATGTGTGTCCCACCATCCTGAACCCCCCTCCCACCTCCCTCCCCACCCCATCCCTCTGGATTGTCCCAGATCACCAGCTTTGAGTGCCCTGCTTCATTCATCAAACTTGCACTGGTCATCTATTTTACATATGGCACCAGGTCTTTTAATTGGGAAAATACCAGAGGCTAGGAAACAGGTGGGAAAGACAATGCACAGCGGATTCTTCATCTCCTTAACATATCCACAAAGTTCTAGAGTTGCTCAGAAAAGCAATGTGTAACAAACTGATGCATTCAAAACCTCTGTGGAACAGAAAAGGTGGGGCTGGGGGGTGATAAGGAAGTAGACAGATATAGGTTGTCTCCTGTGATCCTCCAAGACACACAGACCCCCAGGACTTGTTGTTCAGTTGCTAAATCCTGTCTGACTCTTTGCCACCTCATGGACTGCAGCATGCCAGGCCTCCCTGTCCATCACCAACTCCCAGAGTTTACTCAAACTCATGCCCATTGAGTTGGTGATGCCATCCAACCATCTCATCCTCTGTCATCCCCTTCTCCTGCCTTCAATCTTTCCCAGCATCAGGGTCTTTTCCAATGAGTCAGCTCTTCGCATCAGGTGGTCAAAGTATTGGAGTTTCAGCTTCAGCATCAGTCCTTCCAATGAATATTCAGGATAGATTTCCTTTAGGATGGACTGTTTGGATCTCCTTGCAGTCCAAGGGACTCTCAAGAGTCTTCTTCAATACCACAGTCCAAAAGTATCAATTCGTTGGCACTCTGCCTTCTTTATGGTTCAAGTCTCACATCCATGCATGACCAATGTAAAAACTGTAGCTTTGACTACACAGACTTTTGTCGGCAAAGTGATGTCTCTGCTTTTTAATACACTGTCTAGGTTTGTCATAGCTTTTCTTCCAAGGGGGAAAAAAAAGTCTTTTAATTTTGTAGCTACAGTCACCATCTGCAGTGATTTTGGAGCCCAAGAAAATAAAATCTGTCACTGCTTCCACTTCTTCCCCTTCTGTTTGCCATGAAGTAATGGGACTGGATGCCATGATCTTCATGTTTTGAATATTGAGTTTTAAGCCAGCTTTTTCACTCTTCTCTTTCATCCTCATCAAAAGGCTCTTTAGTTCATCTTTGCTTTCTGCCATTAGAGGGCTATCATCTACATATCAGAGAACGCTGATATTTCTCCTGGCAATGTTGATTCCAGCTTGTAACTCACCCAGCCCAGCATTTCACATGATATACTCTGCATATAAGATAAATAAGTAGGGTGAGAATATATAGTCTTGTCATACTTCTTTCCCAATTTGGAACCAGTCTGTTGTTCCATGTCTGGTTCTAACTGTTGCTTCTTGACCTGCATACCAGTTTCTCAGGAGGCAGGTAGGGTGGTCTGGTATTCCCATCTCTTTAAGAATTTTCCACCATTTTTCATGATCCACATAGTCAAAGGCTTTTGCATAGTCCACGAATCACAAGTAGATGTTTTTCTGGGACTCCCTTGCTTTTTCTATGATCCAGAGGATGTTGGTAATTCTATCTTTGGTTCTTCTGCCTTTTCTGAACCCAGCTTGTACATCTGGAAGTTCTTGGTTCACGTACTGCTGAAGCCTAGTTTGAAGGATTTTGAATATAACCTTGCTAGCATGTGAAATGAGCCCAATTGTGTGGTAGTTTGAACAGTCTTTCGCATTGCCCTTCTTTGGGGTTGGAATGCAAACTGACCTTTTCCAGTCCTGTGGCCATTGCTGAGTTTTCCAGATTTGCTCACATATTAAGTGCAGCACTTTAACAGCATCATCTTTCAGGATTTGAAATAGCTCCGCTGGAATTCCATCACCTCCACTAGCTTTGTTCATAGTAATGCTTCCTAAGACCCACTTGACTTCACACTCCAGCATGCTGGGCTCTAGACTATCGATCACACCATTGTGGCTATCCGGGTCATTAAGACCTTTTTGATATAGTTCTTCCATGTATTCTTGCCACCTCGTCTTACTCTCTTCTGCTTCTGTTAGGTCCTTGCCATTTCTGTCCTTTATTGAGCCCATCTTTGCATGAAATGTTCCCTTAAGATCTCCAATTTTCTTGAAGCAATCTCTAGTCTTTCCCATTGTGTTGTTTTCCTCTATTTCTTTGCATTGATCACTGTAGAAGGCTTTCTTATATCTCCTTGTTATTCTCTGGAACTCTACATTCAGTTGGATATATCTTTCCCTTTCTCCCTTGCTTTTCTCTTCTTTCCTCTGCTGTTTGTAAAGCCTCCTCAGACAAACACTTTGCCTTCTTGCCTTTCTTTTTCTTTGGGATTATTTTGGTCACCGCCTTGTATACAATGTTACCAACCTCTGTCCATAGTTCTTCTGGCACTCTGTCTACCAAACCTAATGAATCTATTGAATCTATTCATCACCTCTGCTGTATAATCATAGGGAATTTGATTTAGGTCATACCTCAATGTCCTAGTGGTTTTGCCTACTTTCTTATTCTAGTCCTGAATTTTGCAATAAGGAGGTGATGATCTGAGCCACGGTCAGCTCCAGATCTTGTTTTTGCTGACTGTATAGAGCTTCTCCATCTTCAGCTGCAAAGAGCATAATCAGTCTAATTTCGGTATTGCCCCACTGCATTTATTCGCCTGCTCAGAGGGCACCTATTTGGTGGTGCAGAGCAGGCAGTTGTGTGGTGAGGAGATTCACACTAATGAGCATGGCTTGGCAAACCTCCCACCATCTTTTCAGGTTGTGTGGATAAAATGCTGTGTTTGGGGGTGGGGAGCAGGGATGATGTACTGGGTTAATAATTCAGTGCGTTTGTAAACAGGGCTCTAGGAGTGAAAAGTTAGTGCCAGAACAGAACAGCATGTACTTCTAAGTATGTAAAACTAATAGACATGTGTTCTTGCCTAAGAGGCCCAGTTACTGTCTGTTGAAAAGGAAAAACATTTTAATGCATTAGAAATATATGGCAGCTGTTGTAAGATCTGAAAGGCCAGCTCAGTGCAGTTTCATTCATTTTTCATCCATTTCACCAATATCTATTGACATATATGCCCCTGAACATTTTACTTTCTACCCAGTCAGCACATAGCACCAACAAAACAAAACAAATTCCTCCAAACTGAAGCCCTTATCTCCATGAGAAGGTCCAGACTTTCATTCCATTGTCAAAGACACAACCAAGTAGGATGGCTTTTGAATTTTCAAGTCTCTTTCTTATATTCCTCAGCTTAGATGGTGTCAGCGGTGTTTCTGTAAAGTGTGTCTTTTTATTGGTGTCTGTAGAAAAGAGAAGGATGAAGGATTTTTGCTAGAGGGGAATTTTGATGATGTGTTAGAAATAGCGCAGATCTATTGGGTGCAGCTTTTTGTTTGTTTGTTTGCTTTGCTTCTTTGCCTCCTTTTGCCACTGTGTAGTTAAATCCTTCCAGAGGATTTTTTTTTTCCTATCACATGGGAGGCAGTATACCGCTCACTTGCTCTGAGTAGTGATCCTTTGAGGGTTCCCAGTGACCATGCAGCCCCTTTCTAGTTGAGCTGTGGTGGGTTAGGGAGGGATCATGCCGCCCTCCCCTAGGTGACCTCCAGGCATTCCTTTGAAAGGAAGCAATGATGGAGACTTAGCCATGAGGAACGAAGTGCCTCTTCTCTTTACGGTTTGATGATGCTTTCCTTTGTAGCTAGTTCAGCACGCTTGTCCTGATTTATGATTTTTTGCCATCTGGTTTATTTCTCTTGTTGTTTTGTATTGTTTTAAATATGCCTGAGGCCATCTTTGAGTCTTTTCTTTAAAAAATACAAATTGAAAAAGCAAATCATAGGAGTGTCATTTGAAGGTTAAGGATGAAAGAGAAGTTTAAGTAGGTCTTGGATCTTCCCTGTGAAGTTCAGTAGCTAAAAATAAAGTTCTTTTTACTTTGTTGATTATGTAATAGAACACATTCTCAGATGTGAACGCTATGGAATGTCTCAGTTGTTCAGAGAGTTCTTGTTTGGGTTTTCTTAAACAGAGGTGCAAGGGTTCTATCAAACAAGTGAATGCGTTTGCTTGGTGACTGAGCACCTATTGCGTGGGAGCCACTGTTGGGGATCATTTTGTGATGTTGATGAGTTTTAACCAGAGGCGGGACTTGATTTTTGCTTGGTCTAAACTCACTTTTCATTCTCTTGAACTAGATTACTCTCTCTAAAGAAAAACTTGTGTGTGGAGGGAGTGGGGAAGTAGTCCTGTTGTAAGAGGAAAGGGTGGAGTTGGGTCGGGGGCGTCTTTGTTTTTAAAAGAGAAGGTTCTCCGGGTGCTGTGTGCTGTGTTCTGGGCAGCCATGAAATATTGGTGACCTGGATAACTATGTTTAAACCATGTTCTTATTAAAACCAGCAGTCCTGGCTTTCCCAGACAAAGAAATTCTGAAACAATTTTGGAAATACATTCACAAGAGTGGAATTCATAAATGGAACTGTACAGCCATCAGCTGCACTGTTTAGACATAAAGTTGGATGAGCAAAGGGGGAATTTTACAAGTATGGATTCAAAGCTTTTAAATGAACTTGCCTAATTGGTAGTAGTGATGTAGAGCATCTTGCTGGAAGGAAAACAAATCTTGTATCTAAAAATGTTCTCTTAGATGTGAAAGCAAATGCAGCTTCAAACAATGCTTGGGAAATATCTCGATTAAGGATTTTAAAAATGATTTAAGGATCCAGGGTTAGTGCCTGGCACATAGTCAGTTGCCTCACACAATTTAGCAACCTCATCAAGAGGTACCTAAATCCAGTCAACTGACCTTAGCATCACCTGGGTGGAGTTAGAGACCTGCACATTCCTAGACCCCATTAGATATATTTGGCCAGGTTCCTGGGGGTCAGACAGAGAATCTGTATGCTCAGTGGGCTCTCTGGGGATTTCGATGGTTGGCCTAATTTGAGAACTGCTGGCCTAGTCCCTTCCTCTGGATAGGATCCTGTACGTACCATTCCAGAGAAATCTTTTTTGTCCCACAACTGGCCATGAAACAACATCTCTACAAATGCCATCAACTCTGGATTATACCTTTATTCATTTGCTGAAGGCCAATTTTAAAATCCAGTCAACTATATGATTCCTTTAAGTGACTTTGAATCAAGTCACATACAGTGCTTGTCAAGGTTTATTGCTGTGTGTTACTATTCTGCTTGAGTCCTCAGGCCATCTGATTGCTCCTGGGTGGGTGGGCTAGAGGCATCAATAGCATTGTCCCCTCGGGTGTGGGGACAGTTGGCAAGGGATTGGCACAGTGTGAGGCATGCTGACCCTCACAGCATCTTTCCAGGGATGCCAGGAACCCCACTTTACAAGTGGATAATGTAGAGTGATGATCCAGGTTGCAGAGCTCAGGAGAAGAGCCAGCAGTGAAGTCAGGCCTTCAGGATTTACCCCCTACTTGTTCCCTCACTCTCTCCCGCCCCAAGCCTGATGCTATGTTTTCTTCTTTGGAGATGTGGTTCAGCCCCAGCTGGGCTCCTTGAGGTGCACTGGCTCCTCAGGAGACCTCTGTAATCTATTCAGAGGGACAGCACGTCCTGT
Source organism: Oryx dammah (assembly GCF_014754425.2). Classification (NCBI taxonomy): domain Eukaryota; kingdom Metazoa; phylum Chordata; class Mammalia; order Artiodactyla; family Bovidae; genus Oryx; species Oryx dammah. Next base: position 116,483,590 of record NW_024070207.1, read on the forward strand.
TCTGATTTGGCATGTTTGAGAGCCATCAAAGGTAGGACTGTTCGTTTCTAAATTATACATAGGCTTCCCTCCATCTCTAGAATGTAATTAAGAAAAAGGGTTTGATGAATACCAATTTCCAAGCCAAGAGTCTTACGGAGCTGCCAAAGGAAGTAGATACTAGCAGCTTCTGCTGGGTGCCCTGTGGGCTGGGGTTGCTCTTAGCATCTCGGCAGGAGGGAGCAGCTATGTGTGGTGCCAGGAGGCAGTAGAGAGGCAGGCCGGGGAGGCACTTACCTTCTGCCCTTTGGACATTGCAGAGGTGAAGCTGGAGCCAGGCTGGCATTTCTCAGAGATTTCCAGGTGGGCCCTCCGTCGCTGGCCTTCCACCATTTTCCAGATCAGCAGGGTCACTCAGCCTTAGCACTGTTGACACGGGACCAGATCTGCCTCTGCTATGAGGCGGTCCCTGTGCATGCCAGGATGTTTGGCTGCATCCCTGGCCTCCACTCACTGGGTGCCTTAGCACCCTCCTCTCACAAGTTGCGACAGGAAACAAAATGTCTCCAGACAGCCAGATGTCCCCTCGGCAGCCCAGACAGAGTCACACCAGGTTGGGAACCGCTGGCCTAGACCTAGAGTAGAAATAAGAAAGAAAGACAGCATCCACTGTGGTGGCAAGGGACACTGGGTGGAAATGCTGGCAGGAGCCCCCAAATTCCCATCTCCCCACCTTCCCTCACACATATAAACCATTCACCACCCAGGAATTCCTTAAGGGGTAGGTAAGCCTCCAGCTTGCTCACTTGACCTTCTCCTTGCTGTGCCTCGCCTCCCCACCCGCCCCCCATCCTTGGTACACGGTGCTGTGACCCCAGTTCAGACCCCAGCTCCGCCACTGAGTAGCAAGTGCCCTGTTCTCTTCACGCCACCATTTCCTCATCTGTAAAGTAACGGTAATAACAGCATCTCCCTTGTGGGGTGGTTGGTGAGGATTGGGTATTTATAAACGTTTAGAAGAGCACCAGCACATAAAAAGTAATTTGTATAAGTGTTCTATAAATAAAACAGAAGTGATCTGGATGAAGAACCTCTGTTACATACAGCCATTCAACAAATGATTATTAGGTGTTGAACAAGGCCCCACCCCTACCATCCAGGTGCTCAGTTTGGCCATGAGCCCCCCAGTAACTTAGGTGTGTTAAGTCAGTAAGTAAGTTAGTAAGAAGCACTGCCCTGGACGTGTTCTCCCATATATTCCCCGAGAAAAGCCCTCAGCATCCCAGTGGACACAGCATCCAGCCTTGGTGCCCCATGCCCTGCTTCTTTTTCATTGTAAGTGGAACCCTGCTTCACCTTGCCATAAGCTCAACACTCCATTTCACAGTGACTCGGCTCTGTATAGCTCCAGCTATAGCCAACATACGTGGAGCCCATTATTGAAAATTTAGGAGCACCTCTGTGAGGAATTTGAGGTATTCTGGTCGTTGGGTACACTAGTTGGGAACACTTTCTTCTCTCCCTCCCTCTCTCCTTCCCTCTTTCTTCCCCTCCCTGTCACCCTCCCTCCTTTCTTTCCTCACTTCATTCCTCCAAGTATAGAGTCATTGAGCACTGTCTGTGGACTGAGCATTATTCCAGGTGCTGGGGATACCTCGATGAACATGGCAGATGAGGAGCTTGCCTTCCGGATGAAACGGAGGAGACAGTATAAATAGTAAATCAAGGGGGAAATGAGAATTTGCAAATGTGATAGATGCTGAAGGAAGGACACATAGAAGTGATGTGAGAGTGAAGAGCTGCGATGAAGTTGTGGGCTTACAGATGGTCATAGACTCTTTTGTAACAAGACTGGTTTGATTCGAGACTTAAAAGCTGGGCAGGAACCAGCTGTGAAGACACTCCAAGCTGAGAAAACAGCCAGTGCAAAGGCCCTGAGGCAGGAAACAGTGGTAGTTCTAAGAAAAGAAGTATCCTGATGGAGGAGAAAAGTGCAGAACAGAGCAGAGATTGGAAAGGGGTAAAGTGGGGCTAGTCTGTAGGGCTTTGTAGGGCTTGGCTTTTAGTTTAAAACCCAGTGAGAAGCCATTGGAGCTGAATAAAGCAATCTGATTTGTGTTGGAAAAGAAGGAAGGAATGGCCAAGCACGTGGAACACTGCAGCAACAAGTAAGATGAGGGCTGACTTAGTGGATCTGGTCGTGTGGTCAACGTGCCAGTAAGAGCATTACAGGGAAGGAGTAGACAGCAGCTGCGCCCTCTGTCTTTTGGTTTTAGAACATACAGTCTCACCAAGGGATAGGCATTTGCATTGCAAGGGATCCTTAATGTGATAACATTTCTTAACATTGCTTTGCTCAGTTTTCAGGGAGTTATTTGGCTTTAATTCTCTCTTTAGTAAGAGACTTACTGCAATGGCCATAATGATGTTGGTGGCGGTGATGTCATTCTTGGTGTCTATGACATCACCAAGCTCCTACTGTCAACCTCTTTGGTGATTTTTTAGTTGTGAGACAGTGTGAGACAGTTGTGAGACAGCCCAGCCATACACCGCCACTGGACCTCCGGGCCATCCATGACCCAAGTTCATTGCAGAATGTCTGCCCAAAGCTGGGGGCTGCCTGTGACATGGAAGAACTACCCAGGCCCCTTGCAGGTGGGCCCTGCAGGGCTCCGAGTGGTGACCTTAGCCTCCGGCGCCATGTTCTGACGGCTGTCCTCTGCGTGGCCTTTCACTTCTAAAGTCCACCCACCTCTGTAACCTTGCCTGAACTTTTAAGCCCAAGAATGGTAGGAAATCCCTCAGGATAAATCCTTAAAGAGGCATTTGACAAAGCATATATAAACTTACACTTGGTGAAAAGTGACTGTAGAAGAAAGTATGTTTAGCCCAAGCTTAAATATGACCGTGCTTTTTCTGCGGTCTCCCGCAGCATTTTGGAACCCTGACATTTTTCCTGACTGATCGTTCCCTTTGATTTTTTTTCCTCCACTGCTTTGATTTTGTAACACAAGAATAATATTTTTTCTGGACTAAACTTCTTATAAGTGGTCTTACCCTGGGAATGTTTTTAAATTTAAAGATGATTCTATTTTCTCTTAAGTACCAAGAAGTACATATACATACAAACACATTTAATAGCTTCAGATGGGATAGTTTGACTTTTTAAAGGCATATTTGCAAAATTTGTTCCTCTTGATTCCAGTTCCTAATTCAAAGTTTCATCATATTAATGGAGAAGATGCCCAGTCACCTTCAGGGTAGAGGTCTCTCCCGAGGGGCAGACCTTGGTTCTGCACAGACGGATCCACCTTCATTTATAGTGCCTTCAGGATGGATTCAAAGGCGAATCCATCCCATTTTCTGAAAGGGAAGGTTTATTACTCTCTCAAGGCAAAGACCCATCTTCAGTGTGATAGGCAAGGCTTCAGAATGCCAACACCTTTGTTTTTACCAGCTGGCAGGACTAGTTCCTGTCAGTAACCCCATGGGTCTGCATTTTGTACTTAACCCATCCTGGGAGTAGGGGGCTGACAGAGGACTGTGCTGTGCTTCATTGCTTGGTCATGTCCCACTCTTTGCGACCCCTCTTTGCAACCCTCTGGAGTGGGTGGCCATGCCCCTTCCCAACCCAGGATCAAACCCAGATCTCCTGCATTGCGGGCAGATTCTTTACTGTCTAAGCCACCAGGAAAACCCAAGAATACTGGAGTGGTTAGCCTATCCCTTTTCCAGGGGATCATCCCAACCCAGGAATTGAACCAGGATCCCCTGGATTGCAGGTGGATTCTTTACTAACTGAGCTACAAGGGAAGCCCAACAGAGGACTGCTCTGCTCCAAATCTAATATCAGGCTCTACCTTATTGTGAGTTTTTTAAATAGCTTAGCTGACTGGCTGGTGGGACTTTTCTATAATCTCTCTCCTATTTAGGAGGGTCTCCCTTATGCTTACGCCACTGAATTCTAGGATGGTCTGAGTTCTTACCTGAAAAAGTAAAGTGAAAGTGTTAGTCGCTCAGTCGAGTCCAACTCTTTGCAACCCCATGGACTGTAGCCCACCAGGCCCCTCTGTCCATGGAATTCTCCAGGCAAGAATACTGGAGTGGGTTGCCATTTTCTTCTCCAGGGAGTTTTCCTGACCCAGGGATCAAACCCAGGTCTCCTGCATTGCAGGTGAATTCTTTACCATCTGAGCCACCAGGAAAATGTTTCTTCTTTCTTATCTGAAAGTCTGTGCAAATCTTAATCTGTCATGAAAGACAATAAGTATTGGCCTTGCCTAAGGGTGACCTTCTCCCACCTTCCCACAGAAGTGGAATTTCAAGAGCATGGGTGTCCTGGACTATCCACTCTTCCTCTCCTGTTGCCCACAGATCTCTCTGTAACCAGAACTGTAGGCACTTGGGCAAAAATTCAGCCAGGGCCCGCATTGCTTTGGGGTGATGCCAAGAAGTAGATTTTCTGGGTCAAGGAGTGTGAATGTTTTTAAATTGGCCTCCAGAAAATTTTTAACCATTTTGACTTTCATATCAGCAGATATTTGCTGTGGTGCAAGTATTCATTCATTCCTTCACGTATGTGTCTATCCACTCCCTTACTGATTCTGCACCACGATCGTATCCCAGACACTGTGGACTCACACAAGTACTAATTAGCTCCTGCCTGCATGAACTTGGTGGGTTTTCTCTGTCTCTGTCATGAGAATTGAGACTGTGCGTCTGGGCCTCCTGAGGACTGACCAGGAAAAGCGCTCAATCATGTCTGGAGCAGAGTGGGGACAGACCCAAATGTGGGGTCGTCTCCACTGGCTGCACATTCAGATCACCTAAGGAAATCTCAAAGATCCTGGCGCCCGGGCCGACCATGGAAGATTCTGATTTCACTGGTCTGGGATGTGGCCTGGGTATCCGGATCTTTTAAAGCTCCATAGCCGAGTCTCATGTGCAGCTCACCACCTTTCATCCAGGGGGGTCTGGCCTAATGAAAACCCTCCATCAAGTCGCCACTGCCTCTGCTTCTGACCTTATACCTGTCACTTCAGACTCATAGCATTTACTATTCCTTTGCACACCTTGCCCACCATGGCCAGCACCGTGCCAGGCTGACAACTTGCCGAGAAGAAAAATCACCTTCCTTTTCTCTTATTTATTGCTTATTTATAGTTTAAAATGAAATTCTCACCTCATTTAGTGCTCCACAGTGAGGGCCCTTTGGCTCCCCTGTCTTTATTATAATAACAATAGCTTGCCCCTGCTGAGTGCTTGTTGTGTGCCAGGAACTGTTCTCAGTGTTTTTGCATGTTAACCCGCTCACTCCCATCTGCATGCATACAGCAGAGATTCTGCTCTGACCCTCCCCTCCGTTGTACAGATGACAACACTGAGGCATAGAGAGGTTCGGGCACGTGCTCCTGTGCCCACAGCCAGGGTATCTCCACCCTATTTCATTAAGTGAGGCTCTTCTCTCCCAGTCGGAAGGTTTGTCTTGGATTACTTATGCTTCAGAGTTGTATTTCCTTTCTCAAATTGGAGCTTGGGGGCGTGAGTACGGGTACACCTGTGAGGTCTCCCAGCGTCCCGATATTTCCACGATGGCAAACAGCGGCTTAGCACAGAGAACTTAGCAAGGGAAACATGCAACAGCTTCTCGGCCAGCAGTTTGAGTCACTTCAGTTGCATCCACTGTGGAGACGCAGCTTAAGTAACTAAAAGCAGACGGTTCTTACCTGCGCCAAAAGATGTCAGGCCCTTCTGCCATTAGCAACCTCACATCTGCGTACTTTCAGGATTGTCCTCACAAGAAAAATGAGAGGCGGAGAGAACCCTGGGCGTGATTCTGAAACAGCCTGTATTTGTCTCTTTGAAAATACGTAGAACTTCTCATCTGCTTATTCTCCTGGGAGAAGTCACAGACTCTCGGAAGTCAGTCATTGTGATCTTTTGAGTCATAATTTCGGCAGTTGTATCAGAGCCCAGAGTGGGGACGCAGGATGGAGGCAGCACGTGGGTCTGTTGCCATAGATGAGTCGTAGAGTGGAAGGGCTGAAATCTCCTCCTGGAAGGAAGGGATTAGTGGGTCAAAGAGGAAAACAGATTTCAGAAATGCATTCACCCTGAAGATTTAATAGGGAATGCAGGTCAGACTGACTCCAGTGTCTTTAGTCACAGCACTCTCTGTTTTATCTTGTACGCAACTCAGAGTTGCAAAAGAAAAGGGGAGGTGAGCCTTTAAACGCTGACCTTAATATTTCCATCTGTATTTTAGGAGTAAGAAGTCTTATGTGTTGAACTGAGAGGATGGCCTTAAATTACATGTAAAAGTATTTATCTACTACTTATGTATTTCTCACTTATTTATAGATAATTAAGAAAAATTCTTTTTTCTGCTTTTGTGGTCACAGTGCCCAACTCAAATTTCAAAGAACATCCCCAGCGTATCCTTGATGTTTTTCTTGAGAATATCACCCATGATAAGAAAATACCTTGAAAATACTCACATGGTTTTGAACATGGCCCTAAGGCCATTAAAGAATGTCAGAATCCTAATTAGTCATCAAATAATCTTTTTTTGTGATACAGAACTTCTGGTTAGAAGAACACCATTTCAGTATGTTACTTGTCACCATATTACCTGGAAGCCACTTGGAGGCATTTTGTGGAATCAAGCCATTTGAGGGCCCAGAGGAGCAGCACGTTGCCAGGAACATTGCCTTGAACAGAAGGGACTTTGAATTCTAGTCATAATCTTGCCCCTAAATGGATGGGGCAAGTCATCTTTTCTGAACCTTTGTTTCCTCATCTGTAAAATGGGTTGTACTGGGTAGTCTTCGTGAAATGAAAAGTGGAAGGCCAGGCATGACCTAGTCCCTCACCTGTTTTTTCTGTCACTTAGGAACTTTCTCACTTCCCTCTTCTATCTCCCTGTCTCTGTCTGTCTGGCTGTCTGTCTCTCTCTCTCTCTCTCACACACACACACACACACACACACACACACACACGTCAGAGCACTGGAATGCTGCCATGCTGTGATGTTTTCTCGTCTTTTAGGTTTTTGCTCCCTGAAGCAGTCTCTCCCCCACCCCATCCCCAGTGTCACTAACCCTGACTTACTTTCTTCTTAGTACTTAGCCCCATCAGAAAGTATAAGAAGATACTCCAGTGCTGGTGCTGGTGTAAACAAAAGATCTGAGAGCATAGAAAGTCCAGAAATAGACCCACATGTTGTTCAGTGGGCCATGCCTTCATGAGTGTTATTTTAAATGTTATAATATTAAAAATAAAACAACAGTTTTTAAAATCAACCCCCAAAAGGGAAAGCCATGCATGGAATGGTGTTATGAACCAAAGGTGATGACTACATACATTCTGTGCACCTGCGGCCCAGAGAGCTAACAAGGAGGTCTCTCCTCTGGGTGGGAGTTTGGCGTGCATGACCAGGAAAGACCTTTGGAGCCCAGACACAATTCTGTGTTGAGCATATACTGGGCATTAGGCAATTTCTCCTTCACCAGCAGTAGGCATTGTTTCCCCATTTCACAGGCAGGGAAACTGCAGCTCAGAGAGGCTGAGTCACTTTTCCAAGTCCACACAATTCTGAAGGGGCAGAGCCAGGGCCAGTTCATCATAAAGCCACCCTGGGCTATTTGAGGGCTGCACACCACAGCAAGTGGGTGAGACTGCTGTGGCCTCTTACTAGAGAAATAGAAGATTCCTCACCCTCATGCAAAATAGACCTTTGCCCTTAAGGAACCTCCAACTTCTGCTCCTGCCCATGCTGTTTTCTGGATGCCCCACCCCAGAAGCCTTTGAGGAGGTCTCGGTAGCAGCACTTTGAAGCCTCTCCCACAGGGCCTCCCAGTCGGGCAGCAGTTGTGCAAAAACCAACACGTTTTGGCTCTTGCTCGCCTTAATACTCCCTCCCTTTCCCAAACACAAAAATATTGGCATTTCCTGGAAAGTGGTTTGGGCTCAAGGCCTGATAGCTATCCCACACTCTTGGACCAGCCTCCTTTGGGGCCTCTGTTCTTTTATTTCATGGAGCATTTGTTTGGAGGCTGATGTTGCTGCCTCCTTCAATTGTACCTGGGCTAAAGGACCCTGGCAGGTTCCCTGGTTGTGTGTGGGGGTGCTGCTCCCCCTTACCAGTAACATCCTCCATCTCAAATCCCTTCACTGTGCTTAGAATTGGTCGAAACTTACCATGCATGCACACAGAACCACTTTGGGTTATTTTTTTCTTTTTTGCAGTTTGATAGTATTTTCAATGTCTAGTTTCTTAAATCAGGGGACAGCTTACATCAAATGTGTTGAGATTTGACAGAAAACAACAAAATTCTGTAAAGCAATTATCCTTCAATAAAAAAATAAGTAAATAAAATAAAATGATTTTTAACATTTACATCAAATGATTCTTAAGTGGCCAGATATATCCATGTTGGCTGTTTTGCTTACCTGTGTAACCACTGCCTGAAAGAGGTTATAAAACATTTCCATCACCCCAGGAAAGTCCTTCTTCCTTCCCCGCTCACCAGAACAACTATCTGATTTCTATCATTATACATTTTTTTGGCTTGTTTTTGAAATGTGTCAGTGAAATCTTATAGCACGTACACTTTTGTATCTGGCTTCTTTCACTCAACGCAGTGTTTTCAGAATATTGATGCCATTGCTTGTGGCAGGAGTGTGCTACGTTTTATTGCTGAGCAGAGGTCCACCATGTGGGTGTTGCCCATTGTGTCCATCCATTCACCTGTTGACAGACATGTGCATTGTTTCCAGTTTGTGGCTCTTACGACCAGACTGTTTGGAACATCTGTATACAAGTCTTTTGTGAAGATAGCTTCTCATTTGTCTTGGGAGGGTACCTCAGAGTGGAATTGCTCAGCCTGAGGATGGGCAGTTGTTTAACCTCATTAGAAACCACCAGACAGTCCTTCAAAGTGGCTGTGTCATTTTGCCAACAGTGTATGAGCGTTCCGCTTGCTCTGTATCCTCATCAACTTTGGTGTTATGGTCTTTTTTATTTTAGTCATTCTAATGGATGTGATATCACCCTTTAGGTTTTTCTTCTAAAGGATATTTTTAAGAATCTTCAAGCATGTCAGTCAGTGCCAGCTCAGACACTGGAATAGTCCTGTGGAGGGGAAGCAGAGTGCTAGATTTTTATGGTCAGGAGTTTTCTGCTTGTCATCCTTGTCCCTGAAGTGGAGTCTTTCCAGCCCTGAGGGCTGTCTATGGGCTACCGTGGGGCAAGCTCAAGGCCAGGGCCCCAGAGAGGCAAGGCAAGCCAGGAGTCAGAGGCAAGACGGGAGGGGCCCCCACTCGGGGAGATCAGAATGACACATGACAACTGCAGGAGACAGATCACAACATGTGTGCATGCACACACACACACACACACACACACACACACACTGAGAATCTAAGCTTTAAGTAGCCAGCAGGCACGGGCCAGTTCACAGTCCTGCTGTCATTTCAGCTTCAGTGATCACCCATGGTACGAAAGCTCCACTCAGTGGAGACATGACAGCATTTCCGATTTCTTACCTTGTAGTTGGCCTAAGCAGCTGGAAGTCTTCCAAAACCAGTTGCATGGGACCGCTTAGGTGGCAGGCATCAGAAGCATTCCGGGGGGGGGGGGGCGCTGGTGGGCTGGCTATGGCTTTCCTGAGTTTTCCAACCCTACCCACATGGGTGTTGGGAGCACCTCTAAAATACTTTAGTTGGTCTGTGTATCTTGAATATCACTAGTTTTACCCATTTCTAAAAGGAAAATTATGACCAACCTAGACAGCATATTTAAAAGCAGAGACATTGCTTTGCCAACAAAGGTCCGTCTAGTCAAGGCTATGGTTTTTCCAATGGTCATGTATGGATGTGAGAGTTGGACTGTGAAGAAAGCTGAGTGCCAAAGAATTGATGCTTTTGAACTGTGGTGTTGGAGAAGACTCTTGAGAGTCCCTTGGACTGCAAGGAGATCCAACCAGTCTATACTAAAGGAGATCAGTCCTGGGTGTTCATTGGAAGGAGTGATGTTGAAGCTGAAACTCCAATACTTTGGCCACCTCATGCGAAGAGTTGACTCATTGGAAAAGACCCTGATGCTGGGAGAGATTGGGAGCAGTGGGAGAAGGGGATGACAGAGGATGAGATGGCTGGATGGCATCACCGACTCGATGGACGTGGGTTTGGGTAGACTCTGGGAGTTGGTGATGGACAGGGAGGCCTGGCATGCTGCGATTCATGGGGTCGCAAAGAGTCAGACACGACTGAGAGACTGAACTGAATTGAACTGAACAGTTATCATGCTAATTAGCCACTCATTTTACCACCAAAAGAGCATTTCTGATATTCCCTGTGCTCTGCTAGCCAAGCCTCAAGTATTGATAGAGATGAAGAGATGACTAGAACTCAGCTAGCAGTCTGGAGTTGGAGCTCCCTGGTTTGAACTCAAGCTGACACCTAACCGCCCCCTTGGGGTGGGGGGAGTGTACACTTGATGACAACAGTGGCTGACTGCTGTAGGGCTTCACCTGAGTTAAAAATGTCCCACTGTAGGCGAGGGTGCCCCTACTGTGTAGAAAGTATTCCGATCAGTTTGCTCCCATGTGGCAGTGCCCCAGAGGCTTTAGAGGAATGGATGTCTTGGAGAGAAACCCAGAAAGAGGGCAGTAATATCAGACATCACACAGAGCTCACTAGTAGTGAAACAGCAGTGTTTGGTGGAGTGGGGCATACTTTTGAAAGGGCAGTCTTTGCCTGCACAGTCGATGATGTAAGACACCAAGGTAAAGCTGACCAAGCCCCTTGAGCCACGGATGGTAGACTCCCTGAAAGGAAAAGCTGCAGGGACCTCTCCTGTCAAGAATCCCGTGAGGCTGGGCAAAGGGCAGAAGCCCAGGCCTCCCTGATCTTCAGACAGCAAAACATCAAAGGATACAAAGAGAGAGGGAGGTGTGGTCCTCGCAGCTTCCTCTGGCCTGATGCCAGGCGCGCCAGCTTCCTGGATCTGTTTGCCTGTGCCATGCCAGGCCCCACTGCTCCTCCCTCCCATGCCCCTAACCACTCACACGGACAGGCTCCTAGAGGTCTCCAGGGAGAAAGGCTCACGAAAGGCCAGCCTCCTCTGCTCTCTGATGGCAGCTCCACTCCTCCGGGCCTCTCCGAACCCTGCCAGCTCTGTGAATGCCAAAGAGATGAACTCTTAGAGGAGATTTATGCAGGAATCAAGCAGAGAATGGTCCCGAACCCACGTTCATAAATCGATTCCAGTCAGGAAGAACAGCCAAGGGAGTCAGTGCTTTTAGTGCAGAAAAGTTTGCACATGGAGGCTCAGAAGTGCTGGGCTCTGAGCCCTTGGGCTGCTCCTGCCATTCTGGTTTTCAGCCAGAGGGGCTTGAGTTGCTCAGAGGCGGCAAGTCGGCCTGCCCCCAGCACTTGCTGTGCCCCAAGCTGTCCTAGGTAGCATGGTAAGGTGATGCTAGCTGCTCTTTCGAACAAGTCGAATGTGGATTGTGGCTCAAGTACGCAAAAGTTTATTTCTCACTCAAAGCTCAGAGTGGACGTTCCCTGTGGCAGGCTGCCCTCCTCTAAGCCATGACTGGGGTGTGCAGATTCCATCTTGTGGCTCCACTGTCTCCCATCAGGCGGCTTCCATGAGGTCCCTGTGCGTCAAGCTGAGGGGAGGAGAAAGAGCGTGCAGCATCGTGTGGGAAGGTTTGTAGGAGCCAGGCCTGGAAGTACTGTACTTGGCCTCCACCCACCTTCTGTTTGGTAGAACTCAGGTGTTGGGCCACACCGAACTGCAAGGGAGGGTGGGAAATGTAGTCCAGGCAGATGAAGAGATGAGTATGGCCAACAGGCGGCCAGGCAGCCACAGATGACATACTGTTGAGGGAAGGATGGGAATTAACCACTACCTGGGATGCATTGAGTTAGGAAGAGAGAGTTGTCCTTCAGGGGTCAGGAGTGCCTGGTGGAGGGGTAGTGGTGGAGCAGGTAGCTGCCTCAGGGGCCAAAATAGGCTGGGGAGTTCTAGGCTCTGGTCAGAGGCGAGAAGACACTTACCCCTTCGCCAGCCCCACCAGCCCCCACACGGTGCCCTTTCTTTCCGCCACCCCGCCCCTCCCTCTTCCCCCAGACTTGCCTTCCCTGCATTCAGTGTTGTCCACCATTCTTGGAAGGCTCTGTCCCTTTCGTTCCCTGGGGATTCACAGTCTGTGGGGAAAGAAAACCAACAAACCAGTTCACACCAAGGTGGTACTGATCTGCTGGCGTTGCTGAGAAACTGAGATGAGAAAATGAATGTGAAATACCTAGAGGGTGCCTGGCACATAAAAAATAAATGCTTAGTAAATAGCTTATTATTCTCATCTCGCGAGTGTATGTGTGTGCATGTGAGAGAGAGAGAGAGGAAGAGAGGAAGGGAGAGACAGAGTGCTAGCCAAGTCCCACATATTAATCTGCAAATTAATCTACTCTTTTCCTCCTGATCTAATGGTCTCCTGACTGAATCATGGCCTTAGGGCCTGTGAAAACATCAGAACGGTTCTGGTTGAGTCGGCAGGCCTTTGGCACACAGACTCATTGCTGAAGGGCACCTTTTAAGCCTCTTTGGAGGAGCCAGCCACCTCGGTAATGTTCATAGTACCCTGTCTCCCCCTCAGGGCCTCACCGGTCCTGGGCCCCAGGCTCCACATCTTTCCTCTAGTGCCTTTCCTCCTGCTTTTGGACACTTGACCCTCTTCCCCGGGCCCCCTCACCATTCCACCATCTCCGCTGAAATCCTGTCCCCGTGCAAGACCCAGTTCACAGGTCGCTTCCGGGAATAAAGGCTTAATGACTAGAACTTAGAGGTGCAGCAGGTGAGGACAAAGGAGAATTGTCATGGAGCCTGGCTTGGGCACCTGGAGTGTTAGAGGGACAACAGGTGGACTCAGTCCTCCCGGCCCACCATGGGGTGAGTATACATGTCTGTGAACACACGTGTTCCAGAACTCTTTCCCAGACGAATAGGAAGTGACACCTGTTATCTTCACCGTCAACTAGTCAGAGGTTGCACGACAGCCTCCACTCCCCACCCAGCACCCTTGGTGTTGTTTATGCTGCATTACTTGCAACCATGATACAGTGAATTTCTGGAACTTCAAAAGACTCACCAACCCAAAGGTTCTGCAGAGTGCCTTGTGCTGCTCCTGAGAGAGCCGCCTTCAGGCAGAGAAGTGCTTCTTACAAAACAGAATTCCAGAAAGAAGGCTCCCCATTTAAAAGGCGAGCACTCTTCACCCCACTTTCCCAGCATTGTCTGCCTGCTTCTTAGGTCGAGGTTACTATTATTATTATTTTTAGGCGGTGTGCAGCTGATGAAGTGAAGTGGCATTTGTTTATTTATTGGTTTTCCATCCCTGTGTTGGAACACAAGATCACCAGCAGAGAGACTCCCTCTGTGACTCATCCCAGCCGCACAAATATGATTAAAAGAACTTTCTCAAGGGCCCCAGTTATATTCTAGCAAAGGAACACATGAGCTGGGCTGACCATCTCTGGACAGTTTGCTTTTGAAAAGAGAGCTGTCTGCCTTGTTGTGTCCCCAGTTCGTTATGACATCTTGGGGCACACTTCTAGTGAGTTCCTCTGTGGTTTGGAGGTTGCTATCATTACGGAGTGTCTTTTTCACAGGGGTCATAGAAAGTGCCACCAGTTGAGGAAACACCTGTTCAGAGTGGCTTGAATTGGTGACATTTGGGTCATCACATAATAAACACTAGAACTTTCCAGGGCATGATTGCTATAGCAGACATGGCTGATATCCTGTCCCCATGTCCTCTCAGACTGACCTCTATATTCCAATGGCAGCTCATTGAAAATACCTGTGGTTTTTCCCTGAGGCTTTGTTTTTGGCCTCAGGAGTACACTAGGCCCACGTGCTGGACTGGCTAGAAGTGCCAAGGAATTAGCATATCGTCCAGGAGCAGCCCTTGACCTCTGATGGATGGATGGGAGTTGGTGGAATAAATGCCCCAACTCCCAGGCAGATGTTCTCCACTGTCTCCCAGCTAAGCCTCAGTTGCCTGTGGTGGTAACTTACTTGATAAGTTGGCTTCCTTCCTTTCCAAGTCTCACTGCTTTACTTCTCTGCTGGTGTTTTCTAGATCTTCTCCCAAAGAAAGTCAAGCCAGTCTGTGCAGGAGCCCGAACTACAATAAGAAGCCAGTTGGGATCATCAAAACCCAACAGCTTTGCTGCTCCCCCACTCCTTACCATGTCATTAGGCTTCCACCGTGGCTGTGGCATTGCAGTAGCATGTGTGCATGGGAGTGCAGTCCTTTGAGAGCCCCTGGCCTCTGCATAGAAACCTCGTAAGACAGAAACCAGAATTGGAAGGGGTAGCCACTTCAGGAACATGGCCCTGTAAGGACAATTCCAGGTATTACTAAAGCCTCTGGACCTGGGAGCCACAGACTCATGTGCTTCCTGGTGTGTGAACAGCAAGTGTTGGCTGAGTCTAAAAGGATGATCCTATAAAGGGGGAAGATCCCCTAGAGGAGGGCGGAGAATCTCATGGACAGAGGAGCCTGGCGGGCTACAGTCCATGGGGTCGCAGAGAGTCGGACACGACTGAAGTGACTGAGCACACTTAGCACAGCATAAAGCAATGAAGAATTGACTTGCACTCGCTTCTTCTCCTAGTTCTAAAGGCTTAAAGGTTGACGCCATGTTCCATCCCCTTTCTGAACATCAGGTGCCTTTTCATGGAGTCAGAAAACTTAGTTGTAGTTATAGCCTCTTGTCTCTATGGAGGGATTCAAGATAAGAAGATTCCTCCCTTTGTTTGGTGTCTAAATTCTCTCAATTAGAGTTTCATTTCTTTGTTCATAACATTATCACCGACTGAATTAAGTTTATTATACCAATGGAGGAAATATAATTCTTGAATCTATCCATCATAGACTTCATTGAGAATGTTTATCAGTTCCATTCTGGAATACCCAATTTTGATACAGGAAACCCAATTCTGACTGCCCAAGGAGGGGTGCTGCTGCTGCTGCTGCTGCTAAGTCGCTTCAGTCATGTCCGGCTCTGTGTGACCCCATAGACAGACTCCTACCAGGCTCCCCCGTCCCTGGGATTCTCCAGGCAAGAACACTGGAGTGGGTTGCCATTTCATGGAGGTAGGCAAAAACTATAAGATGAGCACCAAAATAAGATAAATCTATGTTGTTTTCTACAACTGACAAGTCACAAGTAAATGTGCTTGGTGGTCTTAAGAGCATGGGAGAAGCTTTCCCCAAATTTGGATCACCTTTTTTATGTACCTCTGGTGGTGGTGAACGATTTCCTATTTTCTTGACCTCCTCTTTCTACTGGGAAGCTCTACTCCTGCCTCTCCCTCCACCACGCTGCACAGCAACCAAGCTGTTGTAGCTCAACAGCGACCCACTGTGGGCAACTGAATAAAGCTCATTCAGTGTTTTTCTCAGAGCTTTTCTCAGTTTCTGTTCCAGCTAGCTGAGCAACCACTTTCTCATTTGGATGTGCACATACTTTTTTATCCCCAGCACCCTACTACCTTTTTTCCTTCAACTCTTGCTCAGTTATCTCAGAAAATTCCTCTGCTTTCTCCCTCGTGTCCTTACCCTCTTCCTCCCCTCTTTCACCCCTCCCTTGTTTTTGAGAAGATGCCCCTTATCTTGCAGCTAGGCAGGAGAGGAGAGCTATTTAGGCCTTTGTGTCTAGAATAAGCAAAACAGTAGAATCTGAAGTGAAATTATGCATCATAACCAATCAGCGATAGCTTTGGCTCATGAGTCCATATTCAAGATACAAAAGGCTCTGGCCACCTCTTCTCTCTCCCCCAGCCTCTCAGCCTGAATGAGAAATAGATTTGTGTATTTACTGAATTGTTTTCCCATTGTTTTTCATTTCCAGTCGTGCATCAGTGTTGTTTTTATTTTCACTGCAAATATTAATATTTCAGCAATGTTGGGGGTTAAGTGAGTTTTTTCGCCATCAAGTGTAACATTAATTCTATGGTAACTGCCTTCCCAGTTCCTAGCAATTGATTTTAAAATGAACATTTGAACAAACAGGGTTTTAATTCAGAAACTGAATATACAAACCCATTGGAAGCATTTTTCATACTACTTAAGATGCTGAGAGGAACTATGGACCGTAGATCTGATAATGAAGACAGTGATGCTGGTGACAAGATGACAGAATGATGGTGATGATATGATGGCCGTGACAGGAGGATGCTGCTGCTGAAAACCATGATGATGGTGATGGCAGTGGTGATGATAGGGGTGATGATGTTAGCCATGTTTTCTTGAGCACTTTCTAAGTGCCAGGCCCTGTGCCAGGAGCTTTACACTGATTATTTCCTTTCATCCTTACAGCCACCCCAGGTCTTTTTTAATCTCCATTTTGCACAGAGGGAATCTGAGGCTTAAAACTAACCCGCCCAAGGTCACACAGCTAGCTAGGCAGAGCTGAATTTTTTTTTTTAACTTTTGATTCAATACTTTTAATTATGTGATCAACACCATAAAGTATACTTAATAATAATCATTTAAATCCATAGATAACTATTCTTTAAATAATTTAAAACTTTATTATTTTTACCAATACTCAGCTTCTACCTAAGACAAAATATGATAACCTTACATGGTTAGTATATGCAATATGTTTTATCCTTGACTATTATTGCCTTCTTAATCTCATTAAAAAATGATCCATATATGTGAATTTTTCTTTTTTTAATATAAATTTATTTATTTTAATTGGAGGTTAATTACTTTACAATATTGTATTGGTTTTGCCATACATCAACATGAATCTGCCACAGGTATACATGTGTTCCCCATCCTGAACCCCCCTCCCTCCCCATACCATCCCTCTGGGTCGTCTCAGTGCACCAGCCCCAAGCATCCAGTATCATGCATCAAACCTGGACTAGCGATTTGTTTCATATATGATATTATACATGTTTCAATGCCATTCTCCCAAATCCTCCCACCCTCTCCCTCTCCCACAGAGTCCAAAAGACTGTTCTATACACCTGTGTCTCTTTTGTTGTATCGCATACAGGGTTATCATTACCATCTTTCTAAATTCCATATATATGCGTTAGTATACTGTATTGGTGTTTTTCTTTCTGGCTAATTTCACTCTGTACAATAGGTTCCAGTTTCATCCACCTCATTACAACTGATTCAAATGTATTCTTTTCAACGGCTGAGTAATACTCCATTGTGTATATGTACCACAGCTTTCTTATCCATTCATCTGCTGATGGACATCTAGGTTGCTTCCATGTCCTGGCTATTATAAACAGTGCTGCGATGAACACTGGGGTACATGTGTCTCTTTCAATTCTGGTTTCCTCCGTGTGTATGCCCAGCAGTGGGACTGCTGGGTCATAAGGCAGTTCTATTTCCGGTTTTTTAAGGAATCTCCACACTGTTCTCCATAGTGGCTGTACTAGTTTGCATTCCCACCAACAGTGTAAGAGGGTTCCCTTTTCTCCATACCCTCTCCAGCATTTATTGCTTGTAGTCTTTTGGATAGCAGCCATTCTGACTGGCGTGAAATGGTACCTCATTGTGGTTTTGATTTGCATTTCTCTGATAATGAGTGATGTTGAGGATCTTTTCATGTGTTTGTTAGCCATCTGTATGTCTTCTTTGGAGAAATGTCTATTTAGTTCTTTGGCCCATTTTTTGATTGGGTCGTTTATTTTTCTGGAATTGAGCTGCAGGAGTTGCTTGTATTTTTGAGATTAGTTGTTTGTCAGTTGCTTCATTTGCTATTATTTTCTCCCATTCAGAAGGCTGTCTTTTCACCTTGCTTATAGTTTCCTTTGTTGTGCAGAAGCTTTTAGGTTTAATTAGGTCCCATTTGTTTATTTTTGCTTTTATTTCCAATATTCTGGGAGGTGGGTCATAGAGGATCCTGCTGTGATGTATGTCGGAGAGTGTTTTGCCTATGTTCTCTTCTAGGAATTTTATAGTTTCTGGTCTTATATTTAGATCTTTAATCCATTTTGAGTTTATTTTTGTATATGGTGTTAGAAAGTGTTCTAGTTTCATTCTTTTACCAGTGGTTGACCAATTTTCCCAGCACCACTTGTTAAAGAGATTGTCTTTAATCCATTGTATATTCTTGCCTCCTTGTCAAAGATAAGGTGTCCATAGGTGCGTGGATTTATCTCTGGGCTTTCTATTTTGTTCCATTGATCTATATTTCTGTCTTTGTGCCAGTACCATACTCTCTTGATGACTGTGGCTTTGTAGTATAGCCTGAAGTCAGGCAGGTTGATTCCTCCAGTTCCATTCTTCTTTCTCAAGATTGCTTTGGCTATTCGAGGTTTTTTGTATTTCCATACAAATTGTGAAATTATTTGTTCTAACTCTGTGAAAAATACCGTTGGTAGCTTGATAGGAATTGCATTGAATCTATAAATTGCTTTGGGTAGTATACTCATTTTCACTCTACTGATTCTTCTGATCCATGAACATGTTATATTTCTCCATCTATTAGTGTCCTCTTTGATTTCTTTCACCAGTATTTTATAGTTTTCTATATATAGGTCTTTAGTTTCTTTAGGTAGATATATTCCTAAGTATTTTATTTTTGTTGCAGTGGTGAATGGAATTGTTTCCTTAATTTCTCTTTCTATTTTCTCATTATTAGTGTATAAGAATGCAAGGGATTTCTCTGTGTTGATTTTATATCCTGCAACTTTACTATATTCATTGATTAGCTCTAGTAATTTTCTGGTGGAGTCTTTAGGGTTTTCTATGTAGAGGATCATGTCATCTGCAAACAGTGAGAGTTTTACTTCTTTTTTTCCAATCTGGATTCCTTTTCTTTCTTTTTCTGCTCTGATTGCTGTGGCCAAAACTTCCAAAACTATGTTAAATAGTAATGGTGAAAGTGGGCACCCTTGTCTTGTTCCTGACTTTAGGGGAAATGCTTTCAGTTTTCCACCATTGAAGATAATGTTTGCTGTGGGTTTGTCATATATAGCTTTTATTATGTTGAGGTATGTTCCTTCTATTCCTGCTTTCTGGAGAGTTTTTATCATAAATGGATGTTGAATTTTGTCAAAGGCCTTCTCTGCATCTATTGAGATAATCATATGGTTTTTATTTTTCAATTTGTTAATGTGGTGTATTACATTGATTGATTTGTGGATATTGAAGAATCCTAGCATCCCTGGGATAAAGCCCACTTGGTCATGGTGTATGATCTTTTTAATGTGTTGTTGGATTCCGATTGCTAGAATTTTGTTAAGGATTTTTGCATCTATGTTCATCAGTGATATTGGCCTGTAGTTTTCTTTTTTTGTGGCATCTTTGTCAGGTTTTGGTATTAGGGTGATGGTGGCCTCATAGAATGAGTTTGGAAGTTTACTTTCCTCTGCAATTTTCTGGAAGAGTTTGAGTAGTATAGGTGTTCTTCTCTAAATTTTTGGTAGAATTCAGCTAACCGTCTGGACCTGGGCTTTTGTTTGCTGGAAGATTTCTGATTGCAGTTTCAATTTTCGTGCTTGTGATGGGTCTGTTAAGATTTTCTATTTCTTCCTGGTTCAGTTTTGGAAAGTTGTACTTTTCTAAGAATTTGTGCATTTCTTCCACGTTGTCCATTTTATTGGCATATAATTGCTGGTAGTAGTCTCCTATGATCCTTTGTATTTCTATGTTGTCTGTTGTGATCTCTCCACTTTCATTTCTTATTTTATTCATTTGATTTTTCTCCCTTTGTTTCTTGATGAGTCTGGCTAATGGTTTGTCAATTTTATTTATCCTTTCAAAGAACCAGCTTTTGGCTTTGTTGATTTTTGCTATGGTCTCTTTTGTTTCTTTTGCATTTATTTCTGCCCTAATTTTTAAGATTTCTTTCCTTCTACTAACTCTGGGGTTCTTCATTTCTTCCTTTTCTAGTTGCTTTACGTGTAGAGTTAGGTTATTTATTTGACTTGTTTCTTGTTTCTTGAGGTATGCCTGTATTGCTATGAACTTTCCCCTTAGCATTGCTTTTACAGTGTCCCAGAGGTTTTGGGTTGTTGCGTTTTCATTTTCATTCATTTCTATGCATATTTTGATTTCTCTTTTGATTTCTTCTGTGATTTGTTGGTAATTCAGCAGCGTGTTGTTTAGCCTCCATATGTTGGAATTTTTAATAGTTTTTCTCCTGTAATTGAGATCTAATCTTACTGCATTGTGGTCAGAAAAGATGTTTGGAATGATTTCAATTTTTTTGAATTTACCAAGGCTAGATTTATGGCCCAGGATGTGATCTATTCTGGAGAAGGTTCCGTGTGTGCTTGAGAAAAAGGTGAAATTCATTGTTTTGGGGTGAAATGTCCTATAGATATCAATTAGGTCTAACTGCTCTATTGTATCATTTAAAGTTTGTGTTTCCTTGTTAATTTTCTGTTTAGTTGATCTATCCATAGGTGTGAGTGGGGTGTTAAAGTCTCCCACTATTATTGTGTTATTGTTAATTTCCCCTTTCATACTTGTTAGCATTTGTCTTACATGTTGCAGTGCTCCTATGTTGGGTGCATATATATTTATAATTGTTATATCTTCTTCTTGGATTGATTCTTTGATCATTATGTAGTGTCCTTCTTTGTCTCTTTTCACAGCCCTTTTTTTAAAGTCAATTTTATCTGATATGAGTATTGCTACTCCTGCTTTCTTTTGGTCTCTATTTGCATGGAATATCTTTTTCCAGCCCTTCACTTTCAGTCTGTATGTGTCCCCTGTTTTGAGGTGGGTCTCTTGTAGACAACATATATAGGGGTCTTGTTTTTGTATCCATTCAGCCAGTCTTTGTCTTTTGGTTGGGGCATTCAACCCATTTATGTTTAAGGTAATTAATGATAAGTATGATCCCGTTGCCATTTGCTTTATTGTTTTGGGTTTGAGTTTATACACCCTTTTTGTGTTTCCTGTCTAGAAAAGATCCTTTAGCATTTGTTGAAGAGCTGGTTTGGTGGTGCTGAATTCTCTCAGCTTTTGCTTGTCTGTAAAGCTTTTGATTTCTCCTTCATATTTGAGATCCTTGCTGGGTACAGTAATCTGGGCTGTAGGTTATTTTCTTTCATCGCTTTAAGTATGTCTTGCCATTCCCTCCTGGCTTGAAGAGTTTCTATTGAAAGATCAGCTATTATCCTTATGGGAATCCCCTTGTGTGTTATTTGTTGTTTTGCCCTTGCTGCTTTTAATATTTGTTCTTTGTGTTTGATCTTTGTTAATTTGATTAATATGTGTCTTGGGGTGTTTTGCTTTGGGTTTATCCTGTTTGGGACTCTCTGGGTTTCTTGGACTTGGGTGATTATTTCCTTCCCCATTTTAGGGAAGTTTTCAACTATTATCTCCTCAAGGATTTTCTCATGGTCTTTCTTTTTGTCTTCTTCTTCTAGGACTCCTATAATTCGAATGTTGGAGCATTTCATATTGTCCTGGAGGTCTCTGAGATTGTCCTCATTTCTTTTAATTTACTTTTCTTTTTTCCTCTCTGCTTCATTTATTTCTACCATTCTATCTTCTAATTCACTAATCCTATCTTCTGCCTCTGTTATTCTACTATTTGTTGCCTCCAGAGTGTTTTTGATCTCATTTATTGCATTATTCATTATATATTGACTCGTCTTTATTTCTTCTAGGTCCTTGTTAAACCTTTCTTGCATCTTCTCAGTCCTTGTCTCCAGGTTATTTATCTGTGATTCCATTTTGATTTCAAGATTTTGGATCATTTTCACTACCATTATTCGGAATTCTTTCTCAGGTAGATTCCCTATCTCTTCCTCTTTTGTTTGGTTTGGTGGGCATTTATCCTGTTCCTTTACCTGCTGGGTATTCCTCTGTCTCTTCATCTTGTTTATATTGCTGTGTTTGGGGTGGCCTTTCTGTATTCTGGCAGTTTGTGGAGTTCTCTTTATTATGGAGTTTCCTCGCTGTGGGTGGGGTTGTATCAGTGGCTTGTCAAAGTTTCTTGGTTAGGGAAGCTTGTGTTGGTGTTCTGGTGGATTTCTTCTCTCTAGAGTGCAATGAAGTGTCCAGTGATGAGTTATGAGATGTCTATGGTTTTGGAGTAACTTTGGGCGCCTCTATATTAGAGCTCAGGGCTGTGTTCCTGTGTTGCTGGAGAATTTGCGTGGTGTGTCTTGTTCTGGAACTTGTTGACCCTTGGGTGGTGCTTGGTTTCAGTGTAGGTATGGAGGCATTTGATGAACTCCTGTCAATTAATGTTCCCTGGAGTCAGGAGCTCTCTGGTGTTCTCAGGGTTTGGACTTAAGCCTCCTGCTTTTGGTTTTCAGTCTTATTTTTACGGTAGTCTCAAAACTTTTCCTTCTATACAGCACCGTTGATAAAACATCTCCTTTTGAAGACAATGGGCTGCTTTTCTGGGCACCTGATGTCCTCTGCCGGCATTCAGAAGTTGTTTTGTGGAATTTACTCAGCGTTTAAATGTTCTTTTAACGATTGTGGGGGAGAAAGTGGTTTCCCCGTCCTATTCCTCTGCCATCTTAGGACCACCCCTCCAGAGCTGAAATTTGAACTAAGGTCTGTCTGAGTTCAAAGTTTGTACTTCTGACCTGTCTGGTGGCGGGGGCATGGGGAGTGAGGTGCAGTGCCTGGGTTGAGCCTGGCAGTGTTCATGCGGAAGTTGGTGGGGATAAAGGGAAAATCTGAAGTCCAGGCCTTTGCACTTCGCAAATGTGCACCCCTTCCTTCCAGTGACCCCTCAGAGGGTCTATTTCTGGCACACTAGTCTCTGGAAAATGTTCTGCTAATGACACGGGATTATAAACAGTCCTTTTCCCAGAACAAAAATTTAACCTTTGTATCTCAACCTAATTAGAAGTATTTTCTCTTCCACAGGCCACAGGCAGGTTTCCACACACACCCCGCCCCCATCTTTGTTCCTTACTTAAGAGGTTTCTTTATGGCCAGGAAAAATCTCCAAAAACCATAGCTTTGGGGGATGATAGATTCCGGCCTGATATCTTGAACATGACCTGGGCTCCTACGTGAGATGGCGCGCCGACACCAGCACCTGAGGTTTTTGAGTGGTGTGTGTCCCGCTGATGGCTACGGGGCCTTGGCCACATGCAGGGACAGATGCTCACCGGCTCTCACAGCCCATGTGCCCTAAGCATCCCCTGCCACTACCAACAGTTCTTCGTGATTTTCTCCAGTGATTCTGAGGCATGCCTCTTCCCTTCCACTGTGGTCACCAACACTTGAGGATGGCACTTCTTTCCTCTTAGTTTCACAGGCAGCCCTCTCTGGACAATAAGTAATTTCCTCTCGTCCTTACACTGACAACTCTTCCCACTGCTGGCTAGGGCCTGGCATCCATTTAGTGACTTACTCCTTTACCTCTGCAAGAACAGTGGGCCTTGAGGGAGTCCCGTTAGAAGCAGATTGCCCTGGGAGAGTAGCGAATGGTTGATCCTTGGGGAATTGAGCCAAGAGAAAAGGCAACGAGCCTGTGGAGAGAGCGGCATCAGGGTAGATGACTAGGAGATGCGTGCCTGGCGCGCGGTAAAGGTGCTTGGTTTCTGAAAGAATAAATAAGTGAATGGACAGAAACCTAGTTCCCTGTTCCAGCCCTGCTCCCAGACCTGCAGCCCAAGGACTGTCATAGGTCCTTTGTGGGCAGGCTGGAGGTAGTTGGGGGTCTAAAATGAGATCAGAAATGCCAAGACACCTGACACTCTCCTGGAGCAGAAAGGAGCCAGGGCAACCCCATGGCACCCTCCACAGCCAGACCCCCAGATCCCACCTGTGCTCTGGCAGAACCCTCCCAGGCCCACAGATAGAAGACCAGGCCCAGCAGCTGCTGACTCTGGTTGTGAAGCTGCTGGCTCTGCACTCTTCGGATTTGTCCTGCTTTAGTATTTCAACCATAGTTTACTTGGTGATGCCCAGCCTTAAGCTGAGACCCTACACAGACCTCATCGTAGGTCTGTTTGGCACATCATGGGTTCCCTGCCAGTGCTGTGATATCTTCACCCACAGACACTGCCCTGCTCTGGGAAGCTGAGGGCCAAGAGACACAAACCATGCTCTGACTGATGCTGAAGAAGTCTTCTTACCTTCTCCCCTCCTTATGGCCTTCCCTTTCAGCTTTCTGTTCTCCCCTGGCCAGCAGAGCTTGCCTCCTTTTTCTAACCATTCCTGGTCCTGGGGCCTTTGGAGTTGGGAGGATAGGGGATGGAGTCTTCTCAGTGGTCATGGGGGTGGCCCCAAGAGACCCCTCCATTCTACCCTTCCCTCACCCCTTGTGCACTTTCCTTCCTGGGTCCAATTTTCTTGAATGCCCACACCTCCCCATCTTTCAGGACCCGCTGCAGTTCCTTCCCAGCAGGCAGCACTCACTCATGGGAGGCCTGAGTTAACATTCCACTCCCCCATGAGAATGGGCAGTACCCTGTGTTACAGAGGAGGAAACTGAGTCCCAGGGACTTAAAAAGGCTTTACCACAGTCACAAAGAGCTTGTATGTGTGTGTGTGTGCATGTCCTGAATCTCATTTTCTATTTCAATTACTTGTTTATTAGGTGTCATGGACTCAAGGATGTATTTTTTTTTTTTTAGTCAAGTTCCTCACCCATCAAATTATTTGACATTTGGTGATTTCAGTTCAGTTCAGCTCGATCGCTCAGTCATGTCCGACTCTTTGCGACCCCATGATCTGCAGGATGCCAGGCCTCCCTGTCCATCACCAACTCCCAGAGTTCACCCAAACCCATGTCCGTTGAGTCGGTGATGCCATCCAACCATCTCATCTTCTGTCATCCCCTTCTCCTCCTGCCCTCAATCTTTCTCAGCATCAGAGTCTTTTCCAATGAGTCAGCTCTTTGCATCAGGTGGCCAAAGTATTGGAGTTTCAGCTTCAACATCAGTCCTTCCAATGAACACCCAGGATTGATCCCCTTTAGGATGGACTGGTTGGATCTCCTGGCAGTCCAAGGGTCTTTCAAGAGTCTTTTCCAACACCACAGTTCAAAAGCATCAGTTCTTTGGTGCTCAGCTTTCTTTAGAGTCCAACTCTCACATCCATACATGGCCATTGGAAAAACCATAGCCTTGACCAGACTGACCTTTGTTGACAAGGTGATGTCTCTGTTTTTTAATTTGCTGTCTAGGTTGGTCATATGGAGAAGGCAATGGCAACCCACTCCAGTACTCTTGCCTAGAAAATCCCATGGACGGAGGAGCCTGGTAGGCTGCAGTCCATGGGGTCGCTAAGAGTCGGATACAACTGAGCATCTTCACTTTCACTTTTCACTTTCATGCATTGGAGAAGGCAATGGCAACCCACTCCAGTGTTCTTGCCTGGAGAATCCCAGGGATGGGGGAGCCTGGTGGGCTGCTGTCTATGGGGTTGCACAGAGTCTAACACAACTGAAGCGACTTAGCAGCAGGTTGGTCATAACTTTCCTGCCAAGGAGTAAGCGTCTTTTAATTTCATGGCTGCAGTCAACATCTGCAGTGATTTTGGAGCCCAGAAAAATAAAATCAGCCACTGTTTTCACTGTTTCTTCCTCTATTTGCCATGAAGTGATGGGACCAAATGCCATGATCTTTGTTTTCTGAATATTGAGCTTTAAGACAACTTTTCACTCCCCTCTTTCACTTTTGTCAAGAGGCCCTTTAGTTCTTCTTCACTTTGTGCTATAAGGGTGGTGTCATCTGCATATCTGAGGTTATTGATATTTCTCCCGGCAATCTTGATTCCAGCTTGTGCTTCCTCTAGCCCAGCGTTTCTCATGATGTACTCTGCATAGAAGTTAAATCTCCCATACTTTAGTGTTTGATGCTGGGTCAGGGACACAGACATAGCAAGGGATCCCTTTGATTCACATCAAATGTGAACCCAAAGCAGTGGCTGAGGGACTGTACTTCTGAAGGAGCAGGGGTCTGGGAGTCTTGAGTACCCCAGCCTCTAAGCCTCACTGAACCTCTGAACCTCAGCTGCCTGCTCTACAAAATGGGAGGTGTGGCCTGGGCCAGTAACCCTAAGATGTCTTCAAGCAGGAGGGACCCTTGGAAGTCTCACTAAGCCTTGGAAGCTCTGTCTCTCCTGCTGAGTTGCATCTTCTTCATGCTTACACTCCTGTCAGAAAAAAGAAAAAAATTTGGACACCCCCTCAATACATAATGCATTGTTAAATTATATATGTCTTCCTGTATTTATTTATTATATACGCCAAAAAAATAGAAAAATGGGAATAAAAAGGATGAGATGGCAAAACGAACATAAATAAGTTTTATGACGACTGCACCGTGCTCCCTGGGAAGACCTGGGAGCTCCCTGGTGTCAGTGGCCAGTTTCTGTTGCTCAGACTCATTGCTCATTGCTTCCTCTGCCTGACTGGCCATCATCTCCCCCCCCCCCTTTTTTTTTTTTTACCAGTATCACATCAGAGCTAAGATTTGCACTCTGTCCTCTCTGGCAGAACTCCCCACAACCACTACCCACCTTCACGAAGGTGAGACTCTGTCATGAACTGCCTGGCCACCACTGTTTTCATAAATTAAGTAACACGTTGGGGAACGTGTTCCCAAAGGTAACCTAGGTGCTCATAGTCCTTTCAGAGGGCTGTGTAGATATCTGCATGTAAAAGGCAATCAGCTGTAAGCCAGGGTAACTATTTTGCATTTTCTCCTTATTTTAGCCAATTTGAGAATACATTCATGTGGTAATTATGTTCACAGCTTCAGTAGAAAGGCCCTGTGCTGATGTTTAAAGCTCAGAAAATTTAATCACCGGGGCAAGTAATTGACAATTATTACACCCTGTGGGGAGAGCAAAACCATTTTTTAACCAGTTGGAATTACTTCTTAGATATTTAGTGCATATCAGGTCCTAAATGGTGAAACCATATCCATGTTGTAATAAAGAATGAAAATTAGGCTTTGCTCATTTCACTCATAGTAAGTGGCTGGTGGTTTTTACACAGAATTAAGTCGATCACTGACAGTGTAGTTTAAATGCTGGATTGAAAGCAGGAAATAGACTTAGAATACAGGGTGCAGTTGGGAGGTGCGGGATATTTACACAGGTCTCTGGGAAGTCAGTCTTGCAAGAGGGAGTGACGCCCCAGTGTTTTCTGGTGGGCAGGGGAACACAGAAAGACACTTTGAGAGCCAGGGTGGAAGTTGAGGGAATTTGAGGATAGATGGCTTTAGGCTTCTCTGTGAAGTAAGAACCAAGTGAAAAGTGAAAGCATTAGTCACTCAGTCGTGTCCAACTCTTTGCAACCCCATGGACTGTAACCCGCCAGGCTCCTCTGTCCATGGAATTCTCTGGGCAAGCATACTGGAGTGGGTTGCCATTCCCTTCTCCAGAGGATCTTCCTGACCCAGGGATCAAACCCAAGTCTCCTGCATTGCAGGCAGATTCTTTACCGTCTGAGCTACCAGGGAAGCCCAAAGCAGCCACTGAGAAGCAAAAGCACTCACTAAGAACACGTTTGGCTGACCAGGTGCCTTGTTCTCTGGCCTTTGGATTAAGGCCTTTATGCACAGTGGAGTCACCTAGGGAATTTGTTTTTTAAATCCCGATGCCCCGGCTGTACCCAAGACCAGTGAAGTCAGAGTCTTGGTGGTGGGACCTAGGCATTGTTGTTTTTTTTTTTTAAGCTCCCAAGTGACTCTAATGTGTAGCCAACTCTGAGAAGAGGGCTGAGCCAGCACTTGTCAGATGGGAGTGTGCACACGGGTCATCCCGGGAGCTTGTGGAAATGCCACTCCCAGGACTCATGAGCAACAAGGACAAGAACAATCCCATTCTGACCTGAAAAATGGACAGCTGCCTACAGTCGTCATAAAAACCAAAGCTGTCGATATTTTACAGCTGGAAAACGTATCAGGATTTATTTTTAGAAAATGAATGTCTTAGAGGAAGAAGTTTATCCTGATAAAAAAAATTCTAGGTGAGGCTGATTTTAGCAGCAGAGAAGGGCAGGTCACTTCTTCAGGGTGGGGACCAGGGGACTCTGGAACCACCGGCCCGCGAGCATCCTGCTCATTGACACTGCCTCCCCTGAGGCTGAGCTCGCCTTCCCATGACCTCACTCCAGTGGCTCCAGGATCCTCACAGGGTTCTGAAGCAGGCAGTGGTCCCCAGCTTGATTCCCTGCTAGGTAACCCTGCCCACCAAACCCAGAAACCTAGGCCTCAAACCTCTCCTCAGGGGTGCTTAGCTTTGTGGTTGGCTCGGTAGTCACTTCTGTGGTGAAAATGCTCTCAGTTCTCAACATGAAATCAAGACGCTCTCCAGAAGGTGATACAGGGCTCCCTGGCATGCTCCTAGGGGATCATTTAGGATGTAGCTGTGGGTATTAGGTTATTTGAGTGTGTGAGCGTTTGTGTGTGTGTGTGTGTGTGTGTGTGGAGAGAGAGAGAGAGATTGGGTCTTAAATGCCCACAACATGGAAATAGATGCACTCTACAACCTAGAGAATAGTCACAGTGGTCAAGTGTTTTCACCTTCGAAATTAAGCCATAGTTGAATCCTCATCATAAAAATGTCAGTCTGTACAGAAGCCCGTAAGGTAAGTTGAGTCCTCTGCAATGCTCTGGAAGCAGAAGCCTGAGAGGCAGGCCTGGCTTGCAGGGCACCCAGTGGGGTGCAGATGCAGGGCAGGTCACTTACTGACTGCCAGGAGTTGGGCCCCAGGTCAGCTTCTTCCCAAATGTAACTGCTTATGAGAGAAACGGCACATGTGCCCCTTTGCCTTGGTCGTCTTTTTCTGTGTGCATCAGAGAAACACAGGACCCTAGGACGAATCCATTCACTGGTCACCCCAGCGGACTCTTCACTGTCCACAAAGGTGCTTTTGCATCGCCTGCCTCATCATCCAGGTCTCCCCCTGGCCAGCAAGGGGGTTGGCTGCCACATTCCCCTCCTTGGGGCTTATGGGCCCAACCCTCTATTCTTAGGACAATGCGAGCGTGTGACCTCTGTGATAACTGGCCTCTGATGAGTGGTAATCAAAATTTCTGGGTCACGATCTCCTCATTGATAAGAAGGGTTGAGGAGAGGATAGAGGTGTGAGGTTTCATGCCCTGCCAGCCTTGCCCTGCCAGCCTTGCCCTGCCCTAATTCTATAAATGTGACAAGAGGCTGGTTACAAGAACATGAGGCTGTGAAAGGCCTATGTGTGGCAGTATGAGAGCAGGTTGGAAAAGAATTTCCAGACATGAGGGGGAAAAAAATGAAAGGAGAATAGATTTTATTAGAGGGGGAGACACTGTTAGAATAGTGGGCCAACTCAAGGGAGAGCTGCCACTTTCATGGGCTTGTGGCCAATTTTATAGCCTTAGGACAAAGAAAATTCCTATAGAAGGAGATGGCGATAGGTCATTGGTTGGGGGTCCTTCGGTGCCCACTTTGACTAACATGGAGAATGGAGACAGGAGCTGGCCAGTTAGGAAAGGATGGCTCGTGAGAGATGAGATGGCTTCTGACAGCGGTTGCCATGGAGCTTGGCTGATTCTGGATTTATTGCTCTATGACCTCAGTATAGGGCTCCACAGCCTATACACTCATTGACACTCTCCCTCATTCTGAAAGGATTCACGGAGCACCTGCTGTTCATTGGTTATGGGTATAAAGATGAGCGAATGAGAAACTTTGTTTCTCTTGCTGGCGGTGATGGGGAGGGGCAGGAGTAGACAAGGCAAGGCAGGGTCCTGTGGGAACTCAATGGGGTTGGGGGAGGTAGAGACTTCAAAGTGTGACAGGTGAACAGGAGTTGGCTGGGTGAAGGTCAAGGCCCAAGGGGGCACCAAGCTGAGGGGCAGAGCCCAGGGACAATGCCCCTGTGGTGTGTACTTAGATCTTCATGATAGTTAGGGGGTTCAGGTGGCGATTCTGTGATCCCACAGGTCTCTGAGCCCAACTACTGCCCCACTTCCCTAGCTGCCCTGTGTCCTGTGGCTTCTCCCCAGAGTCTCGGTCTGCGGGGCACACAGGCTACACCGGGGTGGGCCCCAGCCCCCTGCCTTCCAGCCCCAGCAACTGGCCATGGGCCAAGAAAGCAAGGGTCTCCAGCAACCGCAGATCCACAGGGCCCAGTTTCCCTCCCTTTACACCCCATCCCATGCCCCCAGGGTAATAGGGCAGGCTGGATGGCTGACCTCACTTAAATTCATTTGCAAAGAATACCTTAAAATACGCAAAGGATCCCCTGCCTCCTCGGCTAGAGCACACTTGGGCAGCCCATCTGGCTTCCTGGCTTGTTCTAAGGGACAGAGACTTGCCCTCTGAACCCTCATTTTTTGAGCTGGTTGTTATCCTCAGGGCATCACTGAGGCTTCCAGCAGCGGCTCCTGCAACGGGGTCACCCACTGAGGCCCCCCAGAGTTGGGGCTCCTGCTGGCAGGGTAAACAAGGGAAGGGAGAGCAGAGAGTAGCCCAGGGCTACCCTGCCTTTATCACTCACACCTCCCTGGGCCCTGCATGGTACTGGAGGGGAGCCGCTGCCTAGCCCATAGTGCGGAAGCAGAGTATCGGCTCAGTGGACCAGTGGCAATCTTGGGAAGGGACTGGGGCTGTTCACCGGCCTACTCCCGCGGAGCCGCCAGGCAGCTCCAAAGCTGTGGAGCCGGGAGGAGGCAGGAGTGAGATCTGGGCCCTTGGCCCCTGAGATGCCCCACGCTGCTCACCTCCACCTGTGCCCTGGCCTCTCCTGAATCCGTCTGTCCCCAGTCCTGTTCCCAGAGGCTCGTGGCCCCTGCAGGACTGGTGCCAAGAGCTGAAACTCACTGGGTGCTGTAGGGTAAGGGAGTTAGAGAAGGCAAGGTTAGGAAAAAGAACGAAACTGGCACTTTACAGGAACAGATCACCTTTAATGAGGCGAGAAGGGGCAGCAGTCAGATTAGTGACCTGCTGCACTTATCCAAGAAAAGAGTAAGTATATATAGGCATGTATGTGGAAAGCTACTGTCTTAAGGGGGCTTGTTCTTCTCCAAGGTTGTTCGGAGTAGTTATCTCTTAAACAGCTGGGGCCAGGAACTTTGGAGATTGGCCAGAGGCTGGACTGGCTGGGAGCTGGGCATAATCAACCTTAAGGTCCATTTTTCCCTTCGGGAGAGAGAGTTCTTTGTTTTGCATAGAATGGTGGGGAGGACCTGGAGGGGAATTTTAACTCCAGGTTATTTTGAGCCGTGTAACTTTCCTTCAGGTGCCACCTGTGGGAGAAGCACGGGCCCATGGGTGACACCCTGACCTGGTGGCTTCCTCACACTTTGAGTGGGAAGGTGCTGGAGGATTAGCTGTCATAGAACCAGAGCCAGGCAGGGAGAGGAGTAGGGTTGCAGGAAGACATGAGAGCCACTGGGCTGAAGGTATGTGCCCGGAGCAGGTAGAGATGATGCCCCAAAGTCTGCCTTCTTGCTCTTGGTGGGTGGGGGAACGGGACTGAGGGAGGCAGAGAGAGAGGGAGGCCCACATCTGGAAGGACAGACGGTATAGCCCGTTATGAGGAAGCAGTCTCTCAGCGGGGTAACCCCAGACCCACGGGAATCAGGGAGCAGGATTTCTTCTGGTGGTTTGCCTCGCAGATCCTCAGAAGCCACCTCAGATGGACAGTCGCGGGTGCCTTCTCTACTGCTGTCCGTGTCCTCTCCAGCCCCACCTCAGCTTCCGTTCAGGATCCTGTCACCCATCCCAGAGTTCTGGCCACTGTGACAGACAGGGCGGCCCTTCTGGAGGAGGCCTGGGGTGCTCAGGGCCTTCCAAGGGCTGCATGTGAATGGCCGACAGAGCTCTGAGCTGCCGAGCCTGCTACCTCTCCTGGCTTCACTCTGAGGCCTTCTCATGCTAGCCAGTCTCTATCTGATCAAAGACATGCCCCTCCACTAGACTATAGTCTCCATGAAAGCATGAGCATCTCCAGGATCACAACAGCATCTCCAGCCCCCAGCAAAGCTCTGGCATGCAGTAGGCATTTAGCAAATTGATTGGATGAATGATGAATGAATGAATGGTATATCGGAGGCATGTCACTTTCTGGAGTGAATAAGAGAGCACTCCTCTCAGGAAAAGCAGACCTTTCACCTGGGGCAAGCCCCCTTGCTACTCTGCCCCCAGGGACATCACTGGCCAGCACACTGGGCCAGCTCATGGTCATCTCCGGAGCACACCTGGACCCTAGGGAGCTGGGCTCTGGCACCCTTCCTCAGAGGCTCTGCAGTGTGCCCAGCCCAGGGTATCACTCACCCGTCCTTCTGCAGAAAGTCATTTGCACAGCATCCTTCATCTTGCCCTCTCCTCCTCATACTTAGAGAAATTCCTTGTTCTGTGCATTCAACATGTTGTGATTGTCTGGAAATATCACAGGGTTGTTTATTTGTTAAAGCCGCCTTCCGCATTGGTTGACTTCTAATCCCATGGTGTTCTGGGCCGCCTCTCTTGTTTTGGAGATTGTGTTAGTCATTTAGGGGTGAGGAGAGAAGGGTGAGTTGACCACAGGACAAAAGTCTAGACAGCTCAGACAGGTGAGGTCAAGAACTGGAGTGGCCCAAGGCCTGCCCAGCAAGACTGAGGATTATTATTATTGAGCCCCACCAGACTCCAGGGCTGCACAGATCCCTAAGTTAGACCTGGTGCCTGCCTTCTCCATGGTAACAAGGCTAAATATGGACGTGTTTCCATGGAGAGCCATATCGCAGCTGCAGCCCTGCTTCCTCCAGGAAGCACCGGCACTGGGCTCCTTTGGCATCTTAGGAGGTGGCCAGAGGTGCCAAGGACATCAAGAAAGTATATCTCACCTTTGAGGATGTTTGTTTCCAACAAGCGTTCCATTTCCTCAGCCCTAGACTCATCAACACCCTGTCCTCTTGACAGCTAGAAGTTAGGGGAGGCCAAGGGTCAGAAAGACTGATTGGGAAAGTGACACTGGACCCCGATGAGTGTTTGCACAAGTTACCCGATCTCCCCCTTGCTCCTCGGAGTGACTTTTCCTCTGACTGGAGGAAAGAGGGTGCCATTGGTCAGAGAGAGGGAGGCAACTGTAATGACCCTTGTATAAATACACTGGTGTTCCTCTCATCAAGGCTCTTTTGGAAGAATTATTGCTGCTACAAAGAGTTTTTTTTTTTTTTAATGCTTTCCATAAGTGGGATGGCCCCTGTCCGATTTTATAGAATATTCTAATGTGGCAGGGCTCTGTTTTCTCCTTAAAGGAAAGCAAGTCTTAGCTCCTTATTTGAATTTGGACAAGTCCAATCTCCACATATCTTAACTGTCCAATAGAGCGATGTGGAATGAAACTTTGTGTTTGTTGAAGGCTAAACATAAGCTGAGTGTGTATTTGGCTTCACAATACTCTGTTCAACTTCACTCGGTTATTTAGTCATGACATCATCTGTGTTTATAGTTTAATCGTCTGTTAAATTGGGGCTGTCCACGCACAGCTGATCATATGGGTGTGTTCGTATATATTAGGAAATAGCTGTCACATGTATGTGTACACTGAGAAATGGGTGTGCTCCCTGGGTAACTGAGACATGGAAACTTTTAAGAGATGTGGGGAGAGCTCTGGAGGCAGCTATAAATGGTCTCAGAAGGAAGCTTCACACGGTGTATTCTGTGTTGCAGGCCAAGTGGCATCCGAGCCGAGTGATGGACGATCTACAGTCCCAGAACCTCGCCATGGACATGAGCGACTCCTCCCCCGCCTTGACCAATAACAGACTGGAGAATGGCATGGCCCAGCTGATCACCACCGAGGCCTGGAACATCAACTCCACCGACCTGGTAAAGAAGGCGCTGGTGACCGTGCCGGCCCCGTCCATCCTGAACCCCCCGGCCGAGTCCCAGAGCGGCGTGGCTCTCAAGGTGGCAGCCACTGTGCTGCAGCCCCTGTGCCTGGGGGAGAGCCCCGTGGTGATGCCCATTCACATGCAGGTGGAGGGCAGCTCGGCGCCTGAGCTCAACCAGAGCGGCAACGCCACGTACGTGATGACAGCGCAGGGGCCCGTGCAGCTTCCAGTGGTGCTGGAGCAGCACGTGTTCCAGCACCTCAACTCCCCGCTGGTCCTGCCGCCGGAAGCCCCGGGCTCCTCTGGCGCCATCCACAACAACCTCTTCCAGGGGGCCCGGGACCCCGAGGTGCAACCCCAGCTCCTGGATCTGCGGATCCCCAGCCAGCCACAGGAGCCCCCGCTGCCCTTCGAAGCCGTGCTCCACAATCTGTTTCCTGCCCAGGGCGCGCTCGGCCCCCCGCCCTGCCAGCCTCCCCCAGGCTACGCCCCAGTGCCCCCTCAGCCATTCAACTCCCCCTTGTCACCCCTGGTCCCACCGGCCACGCTCCTGGTGCCCTACCCGGTGATCGTGCCCCTGCCCGTGCCACTCCCCATCCCCATCCCCATCCCTGTGCCTCAGAGCTCCGAAGCCAAGTTCAGCCCGACTTGCCCCAAGCCGCCATCTGCCTTTGGCCTCCACCCCTTTAAAGGCCCCCAGAGCCCTCTCCAGAAGGAGGAAGTAAAGCCCTTCGACCTGTTCCAGCCCCGGGAGTACTTCCAGCTCGGCCGCCACACTGTCATCAAGATGGGGAGTGAGAACGAGGCCCTGGATCTCTCCATGAAGTCAGTGCCCTGGCTCAAGGCTGGCGAAGTCAGCCCCCCAATAGGCCAGGAAGACACAGCCCTAGACCTGTCACTGGCCGCCCACCGGAAACCTGAATCCCACCCCGAGACACTGTATGACAGCAGCGGGTCCATGGACAGCCCAGGTCACCCGGTGCTAGAGAAACTGCCCAGTGGCATGGAAGTGCCCTTTGCCCCCGCCACGACACAGGAGGCTGCATCTGTCATGGAGAGTCACGGGGGCGGCAGCGACGCCACCGAGCTACCCAGCCAGCCCAGTGGCGAAGCCAAGGCTGAAAATCACATGGAGGTGGTGAGCGAGTCCCAGGCGGCCAAGGTGATCGTCTCCGTCGAAGACACTGTGCCTACCATCTTCTGTGGCAAGATCAAAGGCCTCTCGGGGGTGTCCACCAAAAACTTCTCCTTCAGACGAGAAGACTCCATGTGTCAGGGCTCCGACGCCAATAGCCCAGGAGAAGAGGCCCTGGGAAACATGGAGGCCCTCAGGAAACCCACCAAAACCCGGAGCATAAAGTTAAAGAAAGTGAACTCCCAGGAAATACACATGCTCCCAATCAAAAAACAACGGCTGGCCACCTTTTTTCCAAGAAAGTAAATAATGGCTTTTTAAAATTTTTATGATTATAATATGGGGAAAGGTGCATTGGTTTTATAAAAAGGCATTTAAAACAAATTATCTTTGTTAATTACTTTGGGGAGTAGCTGGGAACCAGGAAAGCTAATTGGCTCTAGAGGCCCTGTAAGCTAGGATCATTTTCTTTTTTAATTTTTGACTTTTCACAAATGAGTAAATAAGAGCAACCTATTTTTCAAGCAGATTGCACATTTTTTGCAGCTTTAATGGAATATTGGGTGAATCAGAGGGGATTAAAAAAGCTATTTTCATTGCCACAAAGTGCTTTGATGATGTAATACCTAATAAAGGGTAGGATGAATATTTCACAATAAATGTTCATTTGCACTAATTGGTTGCAGTATTCTATCATTTATAAAATTTGCATGCCTGAACTGGCATGGTTTTGCCAAAACTGTCGCTTGTAAAGCACTGAAAGTTATCCGTGTTTAGAGACCAAAAAGTTCTTCAGACATGCTGGACAGAGAAGAATCATACTGGCCTCTGCCCTCAGAAAAGGAGGATTAGGAGTATGTATGACTTTGAGCAATTTATTTCCCCTTCTGGCCCCTTTCTTCATTTGTAAAAATGTGGCAGAGGGAGGTGAGTTCCAAGTACCCATGGCCCCCTCTAGTTCACAGAGACCCTGGATGTGCAGAATTCGGTCTGAAACCCTCCATAGACTAAGACAGACAGATGTCTCTAAAGGCATATTTACCTGCCTCCTCTCCTCCCTCTCCCAAAATTTAGCTGAAAGGACTTTCTTTTCAAGGGCAGCAGGAGCATTGTTCTGAATGAGTAATAATCTAGGAAGTCAAAAATATTACCGAAGGCAACTCAGAACAAGAGGAAAATCCAATGGGTTAGGAGGTGTCTCATAAAAGTTCCCAGCCCTGGATAGAGATGTTTGGGAGTGGGCTCGGGCGGGGGAAGAGAAAGCCATTCCAGCAACTGGGGGTGATCGTGCCCTCCAGGGAACATCTGGCAGTGCCTGGACACACTTTGGGTTGCCACGGCTGGGGGAGGGGTACCGCTGGCATCGGGTGGGCAGAGAGTGATCCAACCCCATGTCCACAGCGCCGAAGCCGAGAACCCACGCTTAAAGCATTTCTCAATGGACAGAAGTGACGCACCTGGAAGAAGAGAGCAGCGCGAAGTCATCCACACCAACAAGGAACTGTGAGTGTACATTTACAATAGACCTGCTAGGCGGCACAGCACACTTGGGTCTGAAGCTGTGCTGGTGAGGGACTGATTCCAGCATGCCTGCTTTTAAACCGAAAGCACTTTCTTTCACTTCTTGCAATTAGTATGTATCCAGCTGTTACTGTGAACATGGACAGGAGGGGAAGCAGTTGTGAGACTGTTCTTTATTACCAGACCCTCCGTGTCTAGGGTTACAGTTTTAGCTGGTCCTGTACCATACCCCTATAGTGGGTTTTCTTTTTCCTGTTTTTCGCCTGTGCTGTTAAAATGTCTCTTTCAAAGTGTGACACGATGGGAAATAACCAAGTGGTTGTTTCTCCTGAAGCTAACTAGTCCCATTCTCTTACACCAGCCAGACTCCATCCTTTCCGCTTCAACATGGGGCGATCTTTTTCCATTCTTACTCCCATTGTGGGTTTCTAGCCATGTTTCCCGAGCATGGCGTGTGTAGTTCAGTTTCAAATACCACCAACACAAATGTGCCTAGGGACTAGCAGTTCTCATTCACCTGCTGTCTTCTCACCACGTTTGTGGTTCTTTCTGCTGCCCCTGCAGTGCTAGGCAGCCTTTGCATCAGCCAGCAAGGGTCCCTGTTTTCACAGTGTACTGGGGAAAGCTGCTGCTTATCTGGCTTTGAGGGAACAGAATTCTCACTTTGTGCTTTAAACCTGAAGGATAGCTAGGTGGAAAGGAAGGCATTTGTAACCTGTGATCACATTATAAACATCAGTCTACAAATTTCCCTTGGCGATATCTGGAGATGCCGTTTTCTCTTCCGATGTCAGCTCTGATTGGGTGAGAAAGGCTGACTCCACTGCCATCTGTGGGTGTTGACCCAGCATGGGGCCATCCCCCAGCCCTGGAACCGGCCTCTGCTCCTCACCCCAGCCGTGCCTATCCCTTGGCCTTGCCAGTCACCACTGGGTCTTGGGAGAGAGGCCTGTGTGGTGGAGACTGGCTGTCGGGTTGGGAGACTTGCTCACTGAGATCTGTGCAGGCTGAACACAGGGCTGTTGTGTTGGGACCAGGGCTGCACTGCAGGGGCAGTAACACCCTCTACCTGCCCCTCTTCCCAGCCTTTGGTGGAAACCAAAATCTACTTTGCTCTGGAATTAGGAGAAGGGAAAAGGGCCTGCTGCTGTGGCCAGAATGAGCCTAAGGTTCCCTGGAGGGACAACTGTCTCCAGCTACCCTTCTTCCAGATTTCAGTCCTGCAGGATTTCCATCAGGTTTTTTCTCATGACTTAACTTCCCATCTCTTCTCAAAAAAAAAAAAATGTTTTAGCCAACTAGCCTAAAGAACAGCTTTTCAGAGTCTTTTAGGAAATATGATTAGTCCCCAGGAATGTTGATATTTGCTCAGACTTGTCAGTATGGCGTCAGTTGGCTTCAGTTCAGAAATGATAAAAAATTGGAACACGTTACTAAGATTCATATTTGAGGGTAGTGATCCTCCTGGTAAAGTAAAAACTAGATGGTCTAGAAGAAAGGAAGAAAGAGTTAAAGATGATACAGTTACTATCCTAACCAAGGAAGTCCTTGACAGTGAGTAGGAAACACTAAAGTGAGGTCAAACATTTGTTTCAATTCAAAGGCAAAACTTACACACTTTAAGCATGGAAAAAAAAAAAAACAACATGTCTGCAATGGTTAAAAACTCCAAGAAGAAGGAAGGGAGGAAGGGAGGAAGGGGGAAGTGATGGGAGGAAGGAGGAAAGATGAAGGTGGCCGATTACTGAGAGAGCATGTCAGTATAGTCATTATCTTTATAAATAGCCTAATTAATAAAGTGGGAAAGGATTTAGATTTCATTTTATAAGTGAGAAAATTGAGACTCAGAAGAGTTTTCTGCTTCCAGTTTTTAAGCATCAACAACTCAAAAATATGTACTTTGCAATGATTCTTAAATATTGAGTTTGAAGCCTGATGAACCCACAGGAATTTGGATCCTCTGGGGGCAAAAACCAGTATGAATTAGTGAAGAGTCTGAATTACAGCTTTTTTTTTTCAATTATTTTCAAGACTGTTCCAGTTAACTGGAACGCCCAGAGCACTTGGCACAACGGTAAAGGGGAGATTTCAAGCTGAAGTGTATGGATGCCAAGCCTCTAACAGTCACACTCAAAAGCTGCTAAGCTGAAAACTTTAACAGCAGGGGAAAAAGCGTTAGAGGTCATTCTGGCCGACTTTACTCCTCATTAAATAAAAAAGGCAATTTTCCAGAACAGCTCACTACCACCAGGTCAAATAACTGACCTCCCACATCAGTGAAACAAAATAGGGTATATTTGAAGCCTTTAGGGTGCCATTTTAATAAATTGAGATTCTATTTTAATTAACATATTGGTTATTTTATAGTAAGTAGTATATATGAGTGCTTGAAAGAACTAGTTCCAAAATATTGTAAATAATCCATCTGCAACTGTTATTAAGCCAGGGGATTTTGAAGCAAAGTGAGATTTTAGCTATTTTCTGCCAAAATTATAAACAAGTTCAAGTTAAAGGAGATGAACTGTTGAGGTTTACTATATTAACCCAACTCATAGGTTATTTTCCATCCAACTCTATAGAGGCTCAAATGAAAGTGTAGCCTTGTGCTGCTGATAACGATGGTAAAGGCCACCTGGATCCTGTCCTCCCTCTGCTAAATCATTTTTTAAAACATAAGGTTTGATAACCCAGTCAATTAGTAAGAATGTGATGAGCCCCTTTACATTGATAGCACCATGCTGTTAGTCCCAAATGGTGTCAGGAATTCAGATTTATTTATAACTCTTCAAATAAGGGATGTGAAGAGTGTTTTCAATGCAGAAACTTTCATTAGGACTCATTTCAAGCCATATTAAGAAGTAGCACAACGAACAGACCAAATTCTTTGAGAGCAGGGGCTGAATCTTACTTATCTCGAGGTTTCTCCAACTCAGTACCATTGGCATCTGGGACTGAAGGGTTCTGTGTTGGGGGACTGTCCTGAGCCCTGTAGGATGTTGAGTAGCATCCCTGGGCTCTATCCACGAGACACCCACAGTACCCCTCCCATTGCCCCTACTGTGACAACAAAAATGTCTCCACACATTGGCAAGAGTCCTCTGTGGGCAAAGTCACCCCTGGTTGAGAACCACTACTTTATTTCTAGGATCTAACACCTGGCCCACAGCAGGAGCTCAAAAATTCATTGAAGAATGAATTTAATCAAGAAACAATCAGAAAGAGATCTGTAGCTCTGATCTCTGGTCCCTCATATTTCCTGGTTTACTACCTCAAGGCTGATCTGACCAGGAAACTTTATTGGGAAAGTCCATTCATCCATCCAAAGGGCCATCACTCATCCAGCATGTTACAGGGTCTTCCTGAAGCTTCTCCCTCATCACCGGGGTTCAGCAACAGTACTCCCCTCACAAAAAGGGCAGGCTCTTGCTCAGCCAGTTCTGGAGGGATGCCTCACCGCTTTACCAACAACACGAAGCAGGAAGGACCCGTTATTCACAACTCGCCCTGTGATGGCTGTTCATCAGTCTTATTTCCAGGGGCAGCATAACCCAGGAATTCACCAACATTGCCAGGAAGCTCAGTGTGTCTTTTTTCCCTCATGCTTTACCTAAATCCTTCTTGCTGTAATTGAGCCAGTTTTTTGTTTGTCCTCAATGGAAACAAAGGCCAAATCTTCTCCTTTGAGCAGTTTCCTATTTAAACACCAGATCTTTCACAGCCTCCTTCCCTTCAACTCAAAAGCCCCATTTCCTCTCACACTCTCTGAGATCCTCTTTATACTCCTTTTGTCATCATGGTTGTTCTTTCTCCAATTTTTCCATCTACCTCATAGAGTCAAGAACTCCAAGTAGTTGGTGAAAATGTTCTAAAATTGATTGTGGTGATGACTGTACAACTCTGTGAATATGCTAAAAAAAAACAAACAAACATAGAATTGTGCACTTTTAATGGTTGGATTGTATGGCATGTGAATTATATCTCAATAAAGCTGTTATCTTTTTAAAAACAATAAAAGAACCCCAGATAGAAATTGGGAAGTGACTGTGGGTTCCAGCAAAGCCTCCTAAAATGAATAGTTACTGCCCACCTTTGATCAGTTACATCCCTGTGCCCACCACCTTTGATATGCCTGCGATACATCCTCATTCCCCTTTGAACCCCACTCAGCTGCCTTTCTCGATTTTTCTTTATGGTCAAAACATTGCTTGGAACATCATCTGCCATCTCTCATTTCTTAGAATCTAGAATATCTTCCTCCAGGTGCTTTGTCGTGAGCAGGCCTTCCCAGTCCTGTAGTTTGGTCCTCACCATCTGTCTACCCAGGTTCAAAGTATATTTGGCCACAGGCCTCTTAATTCAGAGGAAATCACATGTAAAAGACCTGTATATGAAAGAATCACAGGGACTTCCCTGGTGGCTCAGTGGATCAGAATCCACCTGCCAATGCAGCAGACACAGGTTTGATCCCTGATTCAAGAAAATCCCATATGCTGTGAAGCAACTAAGCCAGTGCTCCGCCATAAGAGAAGCCATCACAACAAGAAGCTGACGCACCACAACGAAGGGTAGCCCCTGCTCAATGCAACTAGAGAAAGCCTGCCCAAAGCAGCAAAGACCTAGTGCAGCCCAAAATAAAAAACTTTTTTTTCTTTTTAAAAAATTTTATTTATTATTATAATTTTTTTTACTTTACAATATTGTATTGGTTTTGCCACACATCTTTAAAAAAAGGATCAGAGAGCAGCAGCTGTGCTGGTCTGGGGTCCCCCTGGTCCTGCAGGAGCTGCCCACAGCGCAGAGGAAAGCTGCTAAGTGATGGAGCACCCTGCGTGCCCAGCACAGCAGCCTCTTCTCCATTAAGGACTTGAGATACCGGGCTGTGTGCCTTCTACTGCTTCTTCGTATGTCCCATCCAGGAGCAGGAGGGACATCGAGGCCACACAGGGTCTAACAACCTCTGAACTCAGAATTCTGGGACCAGGTTCTCACCCATCACTCCCTCCCCTGGAAGGGGAGCTGGATCCCAGGCCAGAGAAACAGGATCTAAGTGCCATCCTCAGAGAACAAAAACTCAGCCCCTGATTACAGGATGTCGGCAGGTGTCAGTCCCCAGCATGGCCACGTGATGGCATTGGAGACAAGCAAAATGCCCCCGGGCATTCAGTCTTCCTGGAGGCCAGGCCAGCACTTGGAGTCAACAGCTTTTTGTCAGCAAGTTTT
Source organism: Oryx dammah (assembly GCF_014754425.2). NCBI lineage: Eukaryota > Metazoa > Chordata > Mammalia > Artiodactyla > Bovidae > Oryx > Oryx dammah. The sequence goes on from NW_024070207.1 coordinate 116,525,238, forward strand.
TTTTTTTTCATGCAGCTTTATGATTTCAAGTGCTGCATGAATGGAAACCAGCTAACAAGGTCTTGCCTAGCAGAAGTCCTTGGGGGAACTCGCCTTAACACAGGGATAACATTATTTGTAAAGAGGGTATCAACCCTTTGTAAGTGAATGGTGCTCTTCTGGTACTTGAGCGTGGATGTGAACAGTCTGTTTTCTTTGTGTGGCTGAGGAATGCCACTCGCAGGCAGTGGGTGAGCCAGAGAAGGGAGGGCTAATTCTTTAAGCTCCGAGACTTTACTGCAAGTGTTTTCAATGGGAATCTTTTCAAAATGCATCAAGTATCTGGCACAGGAAGCCCCGTCTTGACTCCGTCATCGTCCTGGCCTTGGGGGCTGGAAGGCCATGATGCCGTCCAGACTCTCCGGGGAAACGGGGGCCCTCTGTCTCCCAACAGTGTGGCTCTCCTGTTTCCCCAGTGCTCCCTCCACACTGGTGCCGCTCTTCTTTTCCATTAAAAAAAGCTCTTCCAATTGTGTCCCTTCTCACAGCGTGCAGGACAGCAGGGCACGCGCGGACCGCGGGCGCTGGCTGGCTGGCTTCATCCACAAGCTGACAGACAGCATGAAACGGCCCCCAGCCTCCAGGCAAGTGTCTCCTCACCGCCCGGCCGGGCCCAGCCCCAGGGGCACCTCTGGGCAGGTCTTCCCCAGCTCCTTTCCTCGCAGGCTTCTCTGAGAATGACTGCAGGGGGTTGACACTGCAGGGAAGCCTTCTCCCGTCTTCCCGAGCAAGTCTCAGGCCCTTAGGCTGTGAGCCTCCCGAGACAGGCTTGCAACAGAGACGTGATCGCTGGGTTCTCAGCTTCTGGCCTCCATGACTGTTTAGTGAACTGGAACACAGCATGCCTTCTTTCCGTTCCCGCTGATCACTTGGTGGCTGTACTGGTCCCTGCTCTGGGCTTGGCCAGGGTCGGGCCCTCCTGCTTTGGGCCTGTTCTGGATCTTAGTTCTGGACACCATAGGTTTTACACACCACTTGCAGCCTACCTGTCCTGTTTGTTTCCTCTTTAGACCCTTCGCTTGTCACCATGGAGGTTAAAATCCAGCAGAGCCCACTTGAGACAGCGTAAATTTCCAAATTAATGACATTTTAGTGAATGTTTTATTGAAGCTCCTCCCTCCCTCTCTCTCTTCGTCCCTCCCTCTCTTTATTTCCCTTAGAAAAAAAACAAAACAAAACTCCCAGAAGTCCTGTTCCTGTTGGATTTTACAAGTGACAGCACTTATCCAAGGAGCTCTGGTTGCCTCTCAGGCTTCATCTTCCTGACCCTTCAGAGGTGTGGGACGCTCTTACCCTGCTCTTTCTCCTTAGCTTTCTGGGCACATCTCTCTCTGCAACCTCTTGCCTCTCTGACTTGCTCCCTCCTCAGACAATGCTCCTGACGCCCCTTTTCTTTCTCCTCCTCCCTCCATCACAGACTCTGTCCCAGGCCCACAGCTCTCATTCCCATGCTATGGGGACCACATCCACTCTCTAGTTGTGTCCAGTACCTTTGTTGTGTTTATTCCTCCCTGTCTCTAGGCCAGCCCTGACTTTTCCCTCCCTCTATCCCTTTCTCATCATCTCCCTCCTCCCTGTCTTTCTCTCTTCAAAGACCCAAGGTCCAGCCCGCCATCTTCACAGGATGCTCACACAGGTACCTCAGATTCATCACCCCTAAAACTGAAACTCAGCTTCTCCCTGCATCGCCCCTGGCCCAGATCCCACCGCACGACCTATGCTCTGCTGCTGCCCCATCCCTCGTTGCCCTCCACGACTCCTTCACCTTTGCCTCCTTGATGTTTTTCTAATCCATCATTCCTTTCCTCTACACTTCCTGTGCTTCACTCAACCCACATCATCCTTTGCCTAAACTTTTGAAATGTCCACAAAACTGGGTGGGTCTGTGCCTCTATCTTTAGCCCCCTAATCTCTCTTCTAGACTTTCACCAGAATAGTTTTGGTAAAAAACATTCTGCTGTCTAAAAGCGTTTGCTCTTAGATGTACCCTCATACCCCGCAGAGGCCTCCCACACCAGGCACAAGCCTCTGTAGTTCTACCCTTGAGTACCCTGACACTCCTTTCCCACCTTTTAACTTTGTCTAATCCTTTAAGATTTAACTCCAAACACCACCTCCTCCAGATGACTTTCCATGACTGCTCCTACATAAGCTAAGAGCCGTCTGCCAGCCCACAGTGACGTGCATGCTTCTATCATCTTGTCCACCTAATTCCAGAGAAAGCGGGTCTCTGTCCACCCCACTACACCACAAGTTCCTCTAGGCCCAAGGTCAAGGCCCCTGCATCTCACACACCTAGCACAGTGCTTGGTATTTAGGGAACCCACAACAAAGACACACAACACAAGGACACACACAACAAATGTGTGTGGACTGAACTGAACCCACAGGGAAAGAACAGCATGCCCTTCTTAACCAGATCAGTATGGCATGTGGAAATCCAGACAGAATATATGAAATCTATCATTCACTTTGCCAAAAAAAGATGTACTGATTGATTCTCTCAAATCATGTGGTTCACTATGCTTCAAAATAAGGTGGAATCTTCTAGAAATATACTTAGGCCATAAAGCAAGCCATAGTCAAAAATCTCTTCAGAGGTGTACAGAGAAAATGTTTTGGCATTCACCTCCTCGGAGTTTGAGGATTTACTTATAAGTTACAGGTATAATGCATAGATTATAAAACAGTTGCAAAAATCAAAATTTTGAGAGAATGAAACAAATATAAGGAGGTTTAATATATTCTTTCCATGCCCCAATTCATCATCTTATGTACCCTCCTCAGTTATAATAAAATGAGAAAATTCTAAATCTCTCTACTGAATGAACGAACCTTTCAATCCAGGCATCACTTTGACTTAAAATGTGGAAAAGCCCCAAGCACAAGATGTTTCTGTAGCAGCACTAGGAACAGTTTGGGTCACTACATCTAAGCAAGGGGATGGCTGCGGACCCTGGGCAGAGTTATAAGCGCTAGCTTTAGAGCTACAGAGTCCAAATTCAGTTCCCACCTCCACTGTAGTGTAACTCTGTGACTTTGGGCAGGTCACTTAACCTCTCTGCCCCTGATCTGTAAAGTGTGAGTAATACAATATGTGCAAGCACTCGAGCTAGAACATTTGGGCCACCCAGGACAGAGTGCTCAATAAATGAGTTCCTTTTATACTTATTTAGAGAGAGTAACAGAGAGCACAGCCATCAAGGATCATGGAAATGCCTGATTTGACAAAGCCTCTCAAGGCAACTGACATTTTTAGTTTCCTCTCTGCTCCACAGAGGTGGGTCTCTAGCCAGGCACTTTCATGCCTTCCCCCAGAATACATAAATGTCATCTCATTGTCCTTCCTCTGGGTCTGAGAGCAGGGTTGATCACTTGGCCTAAGCAGGAAATGGACTAGTTAGAAAAGGAGAAAAAGAGACACAGGCAGGGAGGGAAGATCTTAAGGGCAAGACTGGCCACAAAAGCAGTGGTTCCTATTCTTAAGCATCACTCTGCTTTGGATTCCTCAGGTGTAAAACCATGACTTGTTGCCTTTTGGGGATTGACGACAGAAGGGCCACCATTCCCTTCCTCTCCCACAGCGGGTGAGCCGCCCCCCCCCCCCCCCCCACGCAGCAGGGCACAAGGACAGGCCACATCCCGAGGCCTCCACCCAGGCCCGGGGCCCACTGAAGCCAGGGGAACAGAAACTTCCCCCAGGTCAACATACAGAGCTGTACTCCCTTTTATCAGCCCCTTTCTATAAATGTCTGATGTCTCAGAGAAAACTTTTATTTGAGTTAGAAATATAACTTTGCTTTATAAGAGATAACAGAAGTTCCTGTTTTCAAGGAGAGTTTTCTCGAGCCTTTAAACCCAGTCTAGCTGGGCAACCTCTCAGGAACCCAGACATTAGACACATTTGGGGCATCTGTCATTGAAATAACTACCCTAAAGGATTTCTGAGGTGAGGATAGAAAAGGAATCCCTTGCTCACCCCGTGTAAGAGCCACTGATCTCTTCATCACAGGAAGAGGAGCCTGCTCTCGGCAGCAAAGGAACTGTCAAAAAGTCAGGACCAAGGCTGCTTTCTCTGAGGGTCTGCTAGGGAGAAGCTACCCCCGACCCCCACCCCCATCCCCCCACCCACTCCCCACCCCCACCCCCATCCCCCCACCCACTCCCCACCCCCACCCCAGATCCCCCCACCCCCCCACCCCGCCCCCTGCGCCAGAGCGGGCACAGCGCCCTCTGCCGGCAGCCAAGGCAACAACACGGGGCCTCCATGCATAGTGGCCCTGACACAGGCACCTCCCTAGTGACTCAGGTCCTCTGGAGGAAGCTGGTCTGGGGGCATCTCAGGACATCCGTGGGAAGGATCCAAACTGAAAATCCTCGAGGGCCCGGGTTTTCAGGAAGGAGCCTCCTCACCGTTTAGTGACAGAAAACTGTTCCGGCAAAGCCAGGGAGAGAGACTTGAGGACCCAGGCCTTTCTAGCGTCCCCTACAGGCGACAATACCAGCTGAGGGCACCGCCCGCTGCACAATGCGTGGAGCTGAAGACCTCAACGTTTGCCGGGGTGAGAAAAATTGAGCCGGGAAAGGTCGGCGGGGCTCTTGGGAGGCAACAGAGAGGGGGATGGAAAGCAGGGTCCCCAAGGGAGCTGGAGGAGCAAGCTGGGGAGCACGGGGCCCAGCTCCCGCCACTGCTCCCAGGGGAGGGCGGCCGAGGCATTGCTCACTGTCTTCATTCGCGTTCGCAACCTGGGCTGCGCCCGCCAACGCCAGAGGAGCTGTAACAACTCCTGGGGGGGGCATGGCTCTGGCCTCCATGCAGTGCTGGCACTGGCTCCTTGCCCAGCCTCTGTTCTCTTTGTAAAGATAGGAAAAGTCGGTCCTCTACGTCTGCCTCTCTATTCCTGCCTGCACCTAGGCTCATCAATAACGGTTTTTCTAGATTCCATATATATATGTTAATCTACTTGTTTTTCTGACTTACTTCACTCTGTATGACAGCCTCTCCACTCCTGGGCATATACCCTGAGAAAACCTCAATTCAAAAAGACACATGTACCTCAGTGTTCATTACAGCACTGTTTACAATAGCCTGAAGACGGAAGCAACCTAGACGTCCATCAAATGATGAACGGTAGCAAAAATGGGGTACATATATACAGTGGAGTATTACCTAGCCAGAAAAAGGAACAACATTGTGCCATTTCTAGGTACAGCCACATCTCTACACTTGTCATAGCATTCCTGGTCTTATTGGCTAGGTAATACTCCACTGTATATATGTACCCCATTTTCCTTACCGTTCATCATTTGATGGACGTCTGGGTTGCTTCCGTGTTCAGGCTATTGTAAACAGTGCTGTAATGAACACTGAGGTACATGTGTCTTTTTGAATTGAGGTTTTCTCAGGGTATATGCCCAGGAGTGGGATTGCTGGGTCACATGGTAGTTCTATTTTTAGTTTCTTAAGGAATTTCAGTAGTGTTCTGCACAGTGAGTGTATCAATTTACATTCCCACCAACACTATAGGAGGGTTCCCTTTTCTCCATACCCTCTCCAGCATTTATTGTTTGCAGATTCTTTGATGATGGCCATTCTGACTGATGTGAGATGATACCTCATTGTAGTTTTGATTTGCATTTCTCTAATAATGAGTAATGTTCAGCATCTTGTATGTCTTCTTTGAAGAAATGTCTGTTTAGGTCTTTTGCCCATTTTTTGATGGGTTTGTTTTTTTCTTTTGCTATTGAGCTGCTTGTATATTTTGGAGATTAATCCTTTGTCAGTTGCTTCATTTGCAAATATTTTCTCCCATCATGAGGGTTGTCTTTTCACCTTATCGGTTTCCTTTGGGAAGGAGATGGTGAGACAAACTGAGAGAGTACCACTGACATATACACACGACCATGTGTAAAACAGCTAGCTAGTGGGAAGCTGTTGTGTCACACAGGGAGCTCAGCTCTGTGATGACCTAGAGAGTGGGATAGGGGAGACAGAGGCTCAAGAAGGAGGGGACATATATGTACTTGTAGCTGATTCATGTTGTTGCACAGCAGAAACCAACACAACAGTGTAAAGCAATTATCCTCCAATTAAAAAATAAATAAATGAAATTAAAGACAGGAAAAGGCCTGGGAGAGGCACAGAACACCGCTTCTAGTGGTGGTAAAACTGGATCCCATTGGCCCATTAAGGCCAAAGTGGGGATGGGGTGTGTGGGAAAGAGACTGTGGGGGAAGATGGGGCTACGCTAGGGGCTGAGAATAGAAAAGACACTCCAGAGAGGACACGGAGGGAAATAAGTCCAACCTCTCTCCACTGCTGTGTGACCTACACTTTGTTGATGGCATCGGGCGAGATAAGTGGGACAACAGCTTGTCTGCCTCCCTGGCCGAGCCTGGGCCTGGGACCCTGGTGGTTCCAGGGAGCACCCTCTCACCCCCAGGTGGTGGCCGTCCAAAGACACAGGACTTGGGGCCTCTCCTCACCTGCCTTCTTTGTGGTGGTGACACGAGTCCCACTTTGCAGTGCCTGGCTCCTGGGCTCCTGGGTGAGGTGGGGAGATCTGTCTGCACCCCATTGCCCTTTTGTGCTGGGAAGCGGCCGCGGCATACATGGCCTTCCCCGTGGGCCCAGAACTTTCTTTTCCTGAGCCTGGAACCTACATTGCCAGCTGTCAAGGCTTCTGGGTGCCTTCCTGGCTTCTTCCCCGGCCCAAAAGCTCTTCTGAGACCCCTGCCAAAAGCTGGGCCTCCCAGACCTCGGCGATCTGGAAAGGAACCACTAATTTCACTTGAAAGAGAAAGGTGGTTGTGCTGGACTGTTTGTGGGCAGTGCTGAACTCAGCAAACAACTCGGGCGTCTCTCAGAAGGACGCCTCCTCCTCTGAGAAGAGCCCAGAAAAAGGTAGAATGAAACCATTGGAGTCACCCCCAAAGGACATAATGTGGACAGGGGTGCCTCGGAGGCTCTGTGCACTGCAGAGACTCCCCGCCCTCACTGGCTACCAGGATGATCTGTCCACAATGTAGGTCTGCTAGTGTGACCCCTGCCCCATTTATAGTCTTTTAATTCCTACCCACAGTTCTTGAGATTCATGTGAAACTGACATATGAGCCCTCCTAGTCCAAGTTCATAATGACACCCCAACACCCATTCCTATTTCAGTCTCTCTCAACACTTGGTGGTTTCCCCAATGCCTGAAGATGTCCTAGCCTGGCAATGACCTGGAATGCAGGGAAGTTTGTCCTTTAAGTGTGGCTCAAAGTGCTTCAGCGGTCAGCTGAGCTTGTGTGAGGATGATGGATTTGAACCTGAACCAGGATGAGTGGAGGGGATGCTCCCTGGCAGAGCCTGATTCTTAGAAATGTGGGATCAGCTCTACATCACAGAGAAATAAATCAGTCAAGATCCCAAGTTCCTGGGCCAAAGAGCTAACTACAATCTTAATGTTGGTGGTACATAGGTCCAGTGAGACCTGCAAGCACATTTTGTTTGGCCTCATATTTTCAAATCCTTAAGCCTCCTTTTTAAAATCGGGAGATTTCACATTAAATTCTGCTTTTCCACTTGCTTTGAAAAAACTGGAAGAACTGTAACATAAGACTCACAATCTTGCATGGCAACAGTTGGGCTCCAGTCAGAGACACTTCCTTCCAGTCACTTGTGCACACCTATGCACTCTACCCAACCAGCTTCTCCCAGTTAGGCCGCCAGCCTGGCCCAGCCCCAAAGCATGTCTGCAATCATTTTAGCTTGAAAAAAATCCTTAAAGCCTTGTGGTGGAAGCCATGTTGTATGTTCACAGAATCTTCTATTTTCTTCTTCCTCTTCTTGTTAAAACCACTCTAACCAACTCTCTTGCACTTAAGCAGGGCTGTGTAACTAGTTCTACCAGTGGGTTCCAAGTAGAAGCACCACATGTCAGCTCGGGGCAACAAAAAGATTCTTGGAGGCCATGTGTTACATGGGCAGAGCTACAAAAGAAGTGGTAGCTCTCGGGACTTCCCTGGCTTAGACTCCGCTCCGCTGCAGGGGATGCGGGTTCCACATGCTGCATGGCAAGGCCAAAAAAAGAAAGAAAAATGAAAGATGTATCTCTGGAGAATCAGACTCTGCCTGGGAGAAAAGCAAAACCATTGAGATTTCAGGGTTTGTTTGTTAAGAAACAAAGCAGTTTATCCTGACTGATGTAAGCGTAGTGACCAAAATCACATCTTATTAATCAGGCAGTTTACGTATTACATGATAATAAAGCATAAAATCCTTTGCACTCTGGTCATGAGTGTATCCATTTAACAGGGATTGTTAATACTGGCAATGTCTGGAATGGAACTCTTTGCTGAGCAGCGCCGTCCCCCATCCTGGTCAGGTCCTGTCCATAGTCCCTTGATGGTGGGGTGGGGGTGGGGAGGCACAGCATTGACTAACTCAAGCATTTCAGGAAGGGATTATATCAGGACGCTCTTTTTCTGACCAGTCATTCCTTACATTCCTGAACTTTTTCTAATAGCAGTGTTGCTATTGATTTTGCCAGCATCCATGCTAACTTCTGTCATTTTTATAGAAAAATTAATAAAGCCAGATGCACCATTGGAAACCAGTAAGCATCACTTAATGAAGACTTCTAAATGGTGATACTCCTATGCTGATTGTACATTACAGATCAATTTTTCATATAGAAATGAGATATATACTCACATGTGTGAAAAGCAAGCAACAACAGACTGTTTTTTAAAGGAAGAAAAAGAAAAGAAGAAATCAATCTACGTGGACATACATAACTTCTCCGTTAAGCATATGCTGTAACTCTTTCTTCCTGGGAGTTGACCTCATTCAGTCACAAACAAACATGGAAAGACAAGTAAAAATAAGACCCAGGCACTCATCAGAGAGATCTAAAAATAACTACTGGAGCAGGTTGCACCTATCAATTGTTGCATGCACCACGAAGAAACTTTGCATATTATCCTTTTAAAGAAAGAGCGGTCACTCCTTCAGAATCTCACTGGGACTTTGGACAAAGATTTCCACAATTCAGATTTGAGAGATCAGGACTTTCAGCAGAATACTGCATGAATGTAGGATCATAGAAGGGAATTGTTAATTTTTTAATAACCTTTTGATTTAAAACAGTTTTTTTCCCTTTTGGGGCCATGTTGTGTGACATGTGGGATCTTAGTTCCTAGATCAGGGATCAAACCCATGCCCCTGCCATTGAGAGCACAGACTCTTAACCACTGGGCCCCCAAGGAAGTCCCTAGAACCATTTTAATGTACAGAAAAGTTGCTAAGATAGTAGAGAGAGTACCCACACCCATTTCCCCTCATTGTTAGTATCTTACATTATGGTACATTTGCCACAACTAATGAATCAATATTGGTGTGTTATTATTAACTAAAGCCTACACTGTATTCACATTTCCTCACTTTTCACCTTTTTTCTCTTCCAGGATCCCATAGTATGTTTACTCATCCTTTCTCCTTGGGCTCCTCTAGAATGTGATCATTTCTCAGACTTTGCTTGTTTTTGATCAGCTTGGCAGTTTGGAGGAGGGACTGGTTAGGTATTTTGCAGAATGTTCCCCAATTGGGATTTGTTTGATGATTTTCCTCATGATGAAACTGGGCTCATGGATTTAGGGGAGGAAAACCACAGAGATAAGGGGCCATTCTCATCCTGTCCTATCAAGGGTACATATTATGAACAGAACTTCTCACTGTTGATGTTGACCTTGATCATCTGGCTGAGGGTGTTTGTCAGGCCTCTTCCCTGGACAGTTCCTCTTTTCCACCTTTCGTATTGTCCTCTTTGGAGGGAATCACATACTTCTCTGCACAGCACACACTTAAGGAATGGGGAGTAACACTCCACCTCCTTGGGGGTGTCTACATAATTTGGGATTCTTTTGCACAGATTTGTCTGCCCTCTCCTGTTTCTTTATGTAGTCAATCATTGGCAGTAGTATGTTGCTGCTGCTGCTGCTAAGTTGCTTCAGTCGTGTCCGACTCTGTGCGAACCCATAGACGGCAGCCCACCAGGCTCTCACATCCCTGGGATTCTCCAGGCAAGAACTCTGGAGTGGGTTGCCATTGCCTTCTCCAGTGCATGAAAGTGAAAAGTGAAAGTGAAGTCACTCAGTCAAGTCCGACTCTTAAAGATCCCATGGACTGCAGCCTACCAGGCTCCTCCGTCCATGGGATTTTCCAGGCAAGAGTACCAGAGTGGGGTGCCATTGCCTTCTCCAGACAGTAGTATGGACTGAGCGATATTTGTTATCCTTTGGATTATGATCCAATACTACTTTGTTTTGCTGCTTGAACCATTCCAGGCTTGGCCACTGGAAGCTCTCTCAGTTGGCTCCTGTGTCCCTTGGACAGACCTCATCATTGTTCTTTTGGGGAACACATCCTTCTGACACTGCAAGATACTCCAGAGTCAACTCGGATATTCCCTGTCCCAGTCCTAGAATAGGTCCTTTTTCCAAGGAGCCCTGCTTCCTCTCAGTACAGAATGCTGTTAGAAATGAATAATCTTTAAAGTGTCATAATGGTATGGTACTTTTTACAAGTTTATCTTTTAGATATACATGTGTGTGAAAGTTGCTCAGTTGTGTGCAACTCTTTGTGACCCCATGGACTATATAGACCATGGAATTCTCCAGGCCAGAATACTGGAGTGGGTAGCCTTTCCCTTCTCCAGGGGATCTTCCCAACCCAGGGTTCAAACCCAGGTCTCCCACATTGCAGGCGGATTCTTTACCAGCTGAGCCACAAAATGAACTATTAGATTTGCTTCAAAAGAACATGGAAATGGGAGATGTGAATGGGAGTGTGGATGAAACAGGATAGCTTATGAGCTGATAAATACTGGAGCTGGGTGGTGTCCCTTCAACTACTCCTATGTGCACGTGTACTTGAAATGTACCTGAATACAGCTGTTTTTTTTTTTTTAAACAAAGGAGTAAACTTGACAGGGTTAATATTTGCTCATTGAATCAGGTATTTAATAGGAGCTATCAACAGCAAGCACAACTTTGACTTTCTGTATTTATATTTTTAAATGCTAATTCCTAAGCATGAAATAGGTGGCTCCTAAATAGCAGCGAAAAATATAAGCTGGGCTCGATAAAAATGGCACCTCCAGCAACTGGTTTGCAGACATAGAAGTTGTCAGTAGGACATGGGACAGCTTTGTTAAACTTGTTTTAAGTGTTTACAGCTCATAGTTGCGTCTTTAAATCCTAAACATGCACACACACACACACTTGGTTTGTGTCTATGACAAATTGTTCAGTATATTCATAAAGATTAGGGATTTTTTTTTCAATTCTACAAGGCCAAAATCTCTGGGCCTGTCTTTGCCTGGAGAGTCCTCTGGATCAGCCATCTCCTGCTACCATTCAAAACGTATCTGAGCTGCTCTATGGTGATAGCAGGGAGCCACACTGCATTAATGAAGTACAAGCATCAATAAAAATGGTTTTATTGTAACCTGGGAGATGTACTGGAAAGAGCCATGATTTTTAAGAATATTTCCTTCTGTGTTCTTCCTTTTTTTATTTAACCAACATCCAAGTACCTAGTATGTGGAAACAGTATGCTAAATCCTGGGAATACAATAATAAATAAGTGGATAAGCCCCGGAAGTGCTTACAGGAAAGAAATTTAGCATTTTTGAAGTGGCATCTGGCAGCAAAACTCGGGAAATAACAGATTGGGGGGCCCAGACAAAAGAGAGTTGGGAGAAGGAGGATGCAGGGGACCAGATGACCTCAGGGATACAGGGGGCTATGGGCAATGAGGAGCTGAGGCCACCAGTGGCAGTCACTGTCCGGTGCCCGGATGCAGCAGTGGGCGAGGTGCTGTTCACAGCGCAGGGACTGGAGAGGGGCACGTCCGCAAGGGAAAATGGGAGAAGATTCCGGTGTGATGAGATGCCTGTGAACTTGCAGGTGGAGACATCAGTAGACAGGAACATACCCAGGCCTCGAACTCCAGGACGAAGTTCAGGAAAGAAGCTGTGACTAGAAAGATAGGGGTGCTTATTTTTCTTGTTAGCATTTGAGAAGTATTTCATTAAGATCTAAATTTTATGCTCCAGCTCGTTGCCTGTACTAACTTTGTTACCTGTATTTCAGAATCTTCTATGCAGCTTAGTGTGTGCTCATTTTGTGAAAGCTCCATGGATTCTTGTTAACAGTGAATCTGCTTTCTAAATCTAATGCCTATCAATAATGCCTTTTTAGCTATACCAGTATCTCCCCTTTAATTTTGTCTTTTAATTTTATTTCAGTCAAAGACTGAAAGACACAATAAAGTCTTATTTTTTCCTATTGCAGTTCTATTAATATGGTCTTTCTGGCTTTACTTTTTACTTTTGATTTTGTGTAATTGGTTATACACAAGTTCATAATCTGTCATCCCTGTACTGGAACCTCTTACAAACATAAGGACTCCTGATGCATTGATTGCTTTTTGCCTGTAATTCTACCTTGCAGGGATTAGTATTATCTTTGTGGCCTACTTTTTGTTTATTTGCAGATCAGTTTCTGTCCAGCTCTCTATTTTTTAGTGTCTCAAGCAAAGGACACCATAGGTAAAAGCACATAACTGTTACGATCCATCCTTGAATCTTTTTAATATGGGTGTGCGTTTAATCTATTTATACATAATATTAAATTAAGTTGGTTTCCTGACACATGCTATGCTTTTTTCTTAAGGTTTTTCTGTTTCTGCCTCCCACTGAATGGCACTGTGTTATTTCCTTTTATCTTCCACAGTGATGTAAACATGATATGGCCTGTGTTTTTGTAATTAAACAATTTTTATAAAAGCCATACACTATAGACAAATCAGAAAGTAAAGATAAGCAAAATGAAAAGAAACATATTCAGAATCCTACCTACCCATAGATGCCCCGCTGTAAACATGTTTGTATTTCTCTTCCCAAATGTCTTCCCAGCGGATAAGCACATCTGTACACACACACACACACACTGGAATCTTCTAGAGATGTCATGCTTCTCATGGCTACTTCACCTTTGCCTCCTTTTGTTCACTCATTATGAATTACCCAAATACATGTGTTTTTCTGGGTTTCCCTGGTGGCTCAGTGGTAAAGAATCTGCCTGCAATGCAGGAGACCTAGGTTTGATCCCTGGGTCAGGAAGATCCCCTGGAGGAGGGCATGGCAACCCACTCCAGTTCTCTTGCCTGGAGAATCCCATAAACAGAGGAGCCTGGTGGATTGCAGTCTCTAGAGCTGCACAGAGTCAGACATGACAGAAGTGACTCAGCAGCAGCAGTATTTTCTAATGCTGTCCTCCCAGACAGACAGGAAGCAGTCTAAGGTCAGGGATCTCACCTATTTTGTTTATTCTTAAATGCCAAGTTGCCTGCCAATCATTTAGTGCCTTTCTGGGGGCACTTTCTCCTAACTCCAGTTTTAAAAACACATTAAAAAACACACACAAACTTTCCCAACATTTGCTCCTAGCAGGCTTCTTCTCAGCTCAGATTCCATGTACTGTGCTGTATCTGTGACCCATAGCAGGCAGGCACCGTAGCTCCGTGGATAGCATAGTCTCCTCAGCTTCTTTCCCAATGGTTTGCTGGGCGGGGGGTTGGAATTGATATCACTGAAGGAAAAAGCAAGAGGTAGAGCTTGGCCAAGCCATGAATGACCATACTTCATGGGGAGCAGGGTATATTGACAAAATTAAACCCTGAGGGGCTTTTGCCTGTGTTTATAAGTGTTCTGAGGCTGATCCAGGGAATGGGGAGGGCCCCAGGGTAGGGGGTTTTCCTGGTGGCTCAGATGGTAAAGAATCTGCCTGCAATGCTGGAGACCCCAGTTCGATCCCTGGGTCGAGGAGGGCATGGCAACCCACTCCCATATTCTTGCCTGGAGAATTCCATGGACAGAGGAGCCTGGCAGGCTACAGTCCATAGGGTCACAGAGAGTCGGACATGGCTAAGTGACTAAAACACACACACACACACCAGGGTAGGGAGGACGCACAAACCTTGGCAGACAGTTTGCTTCCTCTCTTTCACAATGTGACATTTCCCATTTTTTCCAGCAGCTTGATGGAATTGAACCTTTTGAGACAAAAGATTCATTTTCTTTTCCCCTTAAATCTTAAGGTTCTCCCCTCAGTGCTGACAGCACCCCTAAAGCCAGAGAAGGTGGCCCCATAACACCTGAGTTGCCTCTAAGCACACCAGGGAGAGTGGGCAAGCTTGGCCTGAGGACGTCCTCATTGTGGAGAGCTGCTTTCAGGGTTCAAGTTCACCAAGCTGTTGGACAAAACAGGGAAAACATCAGGAATCCTCAACCTAGGAGGGCTTATAAATATAAGAAAGTTCCAGCATCACACTGTAAATACCGTCCCAGAAACTTAAAACTACTTCATTTACTCAGCCAACTGTGACTACAGTTCCTCATGTAGTTTGAAAATGTAGCACTTTCCCTCTCATAATCACTGTTCCTAGTCGTGATGTTTAATTTCTAATATTTTTACAGAAGGGCATGGCCTTTTCATGCTTAGAGAGTCTGTATCGTCAGGCCACCCAAAATGGCTGTTGTCTTGCTCTCTGTACATCCCCTGCTTGGACAGTGCCTGCTTCATCTGATCTTTAGGTCAAACATCTCCACCTGATAGCTTATCAAAGGGGAGGTGAGGGACATGCCCCTCAGCTGGTTTCCATGGTAACTGATGACCCAACCTGATGTCAGTTTCGGCTATAACCCAGACCCTCCCTCTCTCTGGAGGAGCGCAGCATAGCCTGCTGCCATGTTCTGCCCACTGTCTGTTGCTGCATACGCAGGTTGTTGTTCCAGGACCTTGCTTCAGACAGGTACACTCCCCGAGCCATTAAACCATGTCTCTGTTGCCGACTCCAGGCCATTTCTTAAGTCTTGAAGCTGGGCAAGTGCAGGCCTTGTAGGCCCGTGGGGTGCAGCCCAACAGGCAGAGCCGCCACGAGACCAAGCAAATGCCCATGAGCACCGAGATGTTGGGAAATAAGGACGGGGGAATGGAAGTTGCCAGGTGTCACCTAGCTTGGGGCCTGAAAATTTTAGGGGTGATTCTGAAAGTTACGGGGTGTCACCTAGCTTGTGGGGCCTGAAAGTTCCAGATGGTAAAGAATCTGCCTGCAATCTGCCTGATAGTTGCAGGGGAAATCCTGGGGTGGCCGTTCAGTAGCATGTGGGGCCCTGGGGTGGCTGTCCTTGATGAATGCGAGGCCAAGAGGGTACTGAGGACTCATAGACACCCCAAGGCCACAGCGGAGATATTGGCATCATTATGGTGGGAAAATGAAGTGGCTGCAGCTGTGGGCTGGCAGGTGCCCACAGCTTTATATTGAGAAAGGCCATGGAGACTGAGCTAATAGCTGAGGTGAAGGTTAACTTGAATGCTGATTCTTGTTCCTCTGAAAGTGAAGCACATGCATATAAGTGATATATATTATGGTATATTACTGTTATTTGCTTATACTGATTTGGCTTTTTAGAAACTGAAAAAAAAAAAAATCCCTGAAAGTGTCCAAGATGGGATTCTTTTGACTTTCTAAAACTGGTTTTTCCATATGCCCTCAGAGGAAGTTAGCTTTCTAGAAGGAATCGGTGTTTCTCTTCCTGGGACTTTGCAATATATGTGATCTACCTGGGCTCTCTGGAACTGTAATCATCTATGATCCCAGAGTGAAGAGAAAAAAAAGAGGACTTTTAAGAATTATTTTTATCTTTTATTGTTTTAATTGACGTATAGTTGATTTATAATGTATTAGTTTCAGGTGTATAGCAAACTGACTGAGGTATACATAAATCTATTCTTTTTCAGATTCTTTTTCATTAGTTTATTTACAAGATATTGAATATAGTTCCTTGTGCTATACAGTAGGACTTTGTTGTTCATCTGCTTTATATATAGTAGCTTGGGTCTGTTAATCCCAAACTCCTAATATATCCCACCTCCCCTTTCTCCTTT
Source organism: Oryx dammah (assembly GCF_014754425.2). NCBI lineage: Eukaryota > Metazoa > Chordata > Mammalia > Artiodactyla > Bovidae > Oryx > Oryx dammah. The sequence continues at coordinate 116,541,273 of NW_024070207.1, forward strand.
GGTTGCTATAAATTTGTTTTCTATGTCTGAGAGTCTCTTTGTTTTATAAATAAGTTCACTTGTGTCATTTTTGTGGATTCCACTTAAAAGTGACATCATATGATATTTGTCTTTCTCTGACTTATTTCACCTAGTATGATGATCACTAGGTCCATCTATATTGCTGCAGGTGGCATTATTTCACTCAAAAAGGTATTTTTACATTTTAGCAGGAAAACTGAGATCTCTTTCTCTATATAGATAATTGTATGCCTATGCCTACCTTTTAAAGTGTCCCTGTCTCCAAATGGCATTGCCAAGATGGGTTCATAGACAGACTGTTTAATTGGTTTAAAAGAAATTTAACATTTGTGTAAATTCTCCGAAATATAAAAGACTGGCTTAAATAAATTTCAGGTTCATGTGGCCTGAGAAATACTCACTACTTAATGAATATCTAGTATTGAAGCTAGCTAGCTTAAGCTTGTTAGTTTGATTAATATAGACATGTCTTTAGAGACATCAGTGGTATACTTTTTAAAAAAAAATAATTTGATTTGGCTGTGCTGGGTTTTTGTTGCTGCACAAGCTTTTCTCTGGATGTGGCAAATGAGCTTCTTATTGCTATGGCTTCTCTTGTTGCCCAGCACAGGCTCTAGAATGTTTGGGCTTCAGTAGCTGCAGTATGTGGAAAAGGCAATGGTACTCCACTCCAGCACTCTTGCCTGGAAAATCCCATGGATGGAGGAGCCTGGTAGGCTGCAGTCCATGGGGTCGCTAAGAGTTGGACACGACTGAGCGACTTCACTTTCACTTTTCACTTTCATGCATTGGAGAAGGAAATGGCAACCCACTCCAGAGTTCTTGCCTGGAGAATCCCAGGGACGGGGGAGCCTGGTGGGCTGCCGTCTATGGGGTCGCACAGAGTCAGACATGACTGAAGTGACTTAGCAGCAGCAGCAGTATGTGGGCTCAGAAATTGCAGCTCACAGGCTCCAGAGCGTTGGTTCAATAGTTGTGGCCCATGGACTTAGATGCTCCATGGCATGTGAAATCTTCCCAGACCAGGGATCAAACCCATGTCTCCTGCATTGGCAGGTGAATTCTTTACCAGAGTCAACAGGGAAGCCCATCAGTGCTAACACTTCTGTTGTACCTAAGTTTAGGGAAAGTGAAGTCGCTCAGTCATGTCTGACTCTTTGCGACCCCATGGACTGTAGCCTACCAGGCTCCTCCATCCATGGGATTTTCTAGGCAAGAATACTGGAGTGGGTTACCATTTCCTTCTCCAGATCTTCCCGACCCAGTGTTTGAACCCAGGTCTCCCAGATTGTAGGCAGATGCTTTACCATCTGAGCCACCAGGGAAGTCTCTGTACCTAAGTTTACTAGAGAGTAAATAACACCTTATTACATCTGTTGAAAATTTTTCACCAAGGAAAATAACAATATGATGAAAGTTTAAGTAAACATAAGTGAGATAAAACTTTTAGGTAAATGCTATAGTAATAAATATGTTTTGGGAATGAGAGAGTTAATTCTTAGGTAGGTTGATAAGGAGTCTGGGGCCCTCCAGGAGAAAGGGATCCAGGAATCTTGAGAAGAAGAAAAAGGACAAACTTTTTCTTAAACTCTGAGTAGTTATGACAACAATCTTGAAGACTAACTTTCTTTAAGCCCAGAGCTAATGATTACACAGAAAACAACTCATCTTGCTCAATGTTTTTCTTTAAACTCTGTACTAATGATTATATAACAACAATGGACCTAACAGAAGCAGAAGATATTAAGAAGAGGTGGCAAGAATACACAGAAGAACTGTACAAAAAAGATCTTCACAACCCAGATAATCATGATGGTGTGATCACTAATCTAGAGCCAGACATCTTGGAAAGTGAAGTCAAGTGGGCCTTAGAAGGCATCACTATGAACAAAGCTAGTGGAGGTGATGGAATTCCAGTTGAGCTATTTCAAATCCTGAAAGATGATGCTGTGAAAGTGCTGCACTCAATATGCCAGCAAATTTGGAAAACTCAGCAGTG
>NW_024070207.1:116543692-116774460 GCF_014754425.2 Oryx dammah
GTGGAAGAAAAGTTATGACCAACCTAGATAGTATATTCAAAAGCAGAGACATTACTTTGCTGACTAAGGTCCGTCTAGTCAAGGCTATGGTTTTTTCTGTGGTCATGTATGGATGTGAGCGTTGGACTGTGAAGAAGGCTGAGCACCGAAGAATTCATGCTTTTGAACTGTGGTGTTGGAGAAGACTCTTGAGAGTCCCTTGGACTGCAAGGAGATCTAACCAGTCCATTCTGAAGGAGATCAACCCTGGGATTTCTTTGGAAGGAATGATGCTAAAGCTGAAACTCCAGTACTTTGGCCACCTCATGCAAAGAGTTGACTCATTGGAAAAGACTGATGCTTGGAGGGATTGGGAGCAGGAGGAGAAGGGGACGACCGAGGATGAGATGGCTGGATGGCATCACGGACTCCATGGACGTGAGTCTGAGCGAACTCCGGGAGATGGTGATGAACAGGGAGGCCTGGCGTGCTGCAATTCATGGGGTTGCAGAGTCGAACAAGACTGAACGACTGAACTGAACTGAACTGATCTTGCTCAAGGACATGTTTCTCCTTAATAGGAACCTTCTGACTAATCTTATGTGGGAGTGGGTCTGGTAAGACCTTTCTTTAGTTAGTTCTAATCTTGTTAATTTAAGATGTATGTTGTGGGAGTGGGTCTGGTAAAAGTATATAAGGCCTTGAGAAGACTAGCGAGTGGGGTCACTCTCCGCCCCACTTCTGATGTCCATGTCAGAAGCTTTCTCTGTCCCTTTTATACTTTAATAAAACTCTGCTATACAAAAGCTCTTGGGTGATCAAGTTTGGTCCCTGGTCCTGAAGCTAAATCTTCTTTGGAGATCACGAATCTGACATCGTTCACTGTAAGCTATCAGGAATGTCTATCTAAAATAGTCTTTCCAACAAATACTGTGTGTGTGTTAGTCACTCAGTTGTGTCCAACTCTTTGCAACTCCATGGACTGTAGCCCACCAGGCTCTTCTGTCCATGGAATTCTCCAGGCAGGAATACTGGAGTGGGTTGCCATGCCCTTCTCCAGGGGATCTTTCCGACCTGGGGATCAAACCCAGGTCTCCCACATTGCGGGCGCATTCTTTACCATTTGAGCTTGCATATATATGGTTCAGAATGGGGGTACACATGTATACCCGTGGCCGATTCATGCTGATGTATGGCAAAAACCATCACAATATTGTAATTATCCTCCAATTAAAATAAATAATAAAAAAAGTCTTTCCAGATTTTGGTAACTTGATACTAAACCAAGTTAAATGAAGAGAATTCATTCATTACCTGCATCATTTCAAATAGGATAAAATAGTGGAACATTAATTGCTGGGTGGGTCTAAGTTTACCTACCTTTGCTTTCTTAGAGGAAGATGAGAGCATAAGTTTTCCAATCAGTAAATGTTGGTATGATGAACAGTTCACAGCTACTTGCTTCTTGATTTTCACCAGTGATTAACATTGCAAGGGTTAAGATTATCATTGGTTATAATTCTAGTTATCATAACCAAGTTTCTTTAGTGACTGATTACATTATAATCAGGTGTCTGTGCCTTTTAAAGTCTTTTGTTATTTATAGGCAGTTATTTTACTCTGATGCTTTTGCAAAAATGCTTCATTTTCAAGATAATATACATAGGAAGCCCTTTTTGACAAATGCAGGTCTCTGATAAGTTTCAGATCATACAGCTGAAGGGGTCAGATAGTAAAAAATCCTAATGGAAAACTTGAGGCTTCATAAAAAGTTAGCAAATAGTTACTGTGTGAAGTGGTGAATATGGTTATAATTTTTATGGATTTTGCCTATAATATTATTGGTTTTGATCTGTGTTTTCCAGATATAGGGAAGCCCTTCCCCTCAAGTTATTTGTGACTTAAAGCACTTTAGTAAACTATACCTGTGGGTAGAATTGAAACATTTTCTGTGTCTCTGCCTGGTCCCTCCAGACACTGGAAACTCGTGGGTGCTGAGCAGCCTTAACAGGTGAATGGGATTCCTGCTGGCACGTGCAGGAATCATGTTTTAGGGATTCTGTAGAAGAGTGAAATCCACTGAAGCACAGCCTGATGGCAAGCCTTTGGTATGTCTTTCCTGGCCTTGAGAGGCCTTTTGGGAATTTGGTCTGAGATGAATCCTGAGGATTTCCACCACAGCCACTTTGGAGGAGCCCATGTGGTCAACTGGTCAGGTGACCATTCCATGAACCAATATGTTTCATGAAGATGACGGTAATTTTAGAAAAATTTGTTTCAGTGGATATGAAATTCTAGTTCTGGTACTTGAAGTCTGTATTTATGAAAGTTACTGTGTTAGCCATACTTTTGCCTTGATATTCAGGATGGAAAGAGAATTCTCTAGTGAGGCTGTCACAAAGTATAATGATTCATGACATGCATCACTGCTGGCTTTAAGTCTTTAAGCAAGTAAAATCAAATTATGTCTAAAATTTGTTCATAATAATTTAAGTTGAAAACATTAAATAAACATGAGTTTTGTATTTTATAAAATTTAAATTAAAAAAAATCTGAGGCTTTGACATTAACGGCTGTAATTATTAAACTTTATTATATTTAAAATCTAAAAACTGTAAAACATAGTGCTTATACAAACACCTGAGGACTGTTCAAGGGGGCACAGCATCTTCACATAAACAGTTTGAAAGAAGACCAAGTTGAAATCTGAATCTTCTAACACAAAAGGACTAACATAGATGAAAATGTCCTTTAAATCATATATGCCCAGTAAATAGTTACATTTGCTTATAAGATACACTTGGTTTTCTAAAAAGATAATGTATATTCTTACCCCTGGTGAACGTCTTATTGGCATTTATAACAAATGGCTAATAAAATCAGCACCATTTCTCATAGCTTATTAACATTACACTGAATATTATACAACATAATGATGTAATAAATAAAATAACAATGAACATTTCACCTGAAGGTTCTAATTTTTAAAGTAAAGTTCAAATCAGAATTAATGTACTTGTCCAAAGTGTAGTAAGATGAATGGCTTAGAAAGGAAATTAACTAGAAACATTGCACAAGATAGAACTTCCCTGAAAGGAAACCCTGAAGTGTGAGCTGAGAGGTACCAGTGAGACCAAACAAGTTCCACATTTCAAACACAAACAATTTGTGTTTTAAAGAATTAAAAAACTCACTATATATAGAGATGGTCTTTAGCTCAGTGGGAGTATAAAGTGCCATTTTAAATTAAAAAAGAATATAATTGTGTATATACTTCAGATACAGAATAAAATATAAACACAAAACAGTATCCATATGAGGAATGAAGAGACAATAAAACACATCTTTAAAAATCTCAGACATAGGCATCTTCATGGAGAGATGGGAGCAATGAATGCCTAGTTAAATAAATGTCCAAGTTTAGACAAAATATGGAAGTTGTAAAATAACATGTATTTAGTTGAAAAGAATATAGTCAGACTCAATCCAAACCACCACCCTTGTAGTGTAATATCTCTTGAATGAAATGACTATCTATGCGATAATTTTTTAAAAAACTGGTAAGAATGCACAGTCGGACACGACTGAAGCGACTTAACAGCAGCAGCAGCAGCAGCAGCAAGAATGCCTCATGAAATCTTAAAAGGCTGCTTTTTCCCTTCAAATAGGGACAGATAAAACATACAGTGAAATAATAACAGGAAAATAATTTATGTGGCTATTCCCTTTTGGGAAACTGGTAGAACATAAACAGAACATTGCAGTAATAGACATAAAATATTTGAGAAAAACAGGATACCTATAGTTGCAACTTTAAATTTTCTTCTAAGGAAAACGTCACATGGATTTCTTTAGAAAGCCTGTCACTGCCTGCTATTTTGCCCTTTGGGATTTGGCTGCTTTGGTTTTACATATAAACATTAACCAAAATCAAAAGCTGTTTCTGTTTCCTGCATGAAGTATATCTGTAAACTATACAATGAAAATAATGAAAAGAACAAACAACCGTTTGACTATGCTAGCACTAACACATTAAATGGCTTCTAAAGAAGTAGACTGGACTATCCCAGGTTCTGCTATTTTGGATACACCATATCTTAAAGGAACCTTCTACACAACAAAAACTTCTAAGGGCAGAGCAGAGATGGCATCGGTCTCCCCAGAATTAAGTCCAGTCTAACCTACACATGGTTTATAAATTGGAGATATATCTTCTTCCTTTAAGCCTGTCGATGTAATGGCACAACTTCAAGGCTGTCCCCACCTTAAGCCCCATGAACTTTATCATCATGTCACTCCTGAGCAGTAGCAGAGCTTTCCCATCAATGCCCTACAGAGCAAAGGAAATTGAAATAATTAATAAAGCATTCATATTGAATCAGAATAGTTTCTCCTTTCTATATAAGAACATGTAACACAATTACTGCAACTGATGGAAACTATCAAAAATCTAATTTGTACAGTGAAGCATCACTTAATCACTTGTAAATTTGCTTCAAATTTTAAGAAAAAGGAAATTTAACTTAATATCTTAAAAATGTCCTAAGCATCAAGCTACCTAATTTTAAATACCTTGTGTTAAACAAAATATTGCATAACTATGACAAAAAGAGTAAAAACTTAATGAATCATAAAAATGAATTTCAGACAGTCATTGACTTTCTTAGGGCTGGAGCATGAGTATCTCAGTTATTAGTGTGCTATACAGTGCTGTCTTAACATTGGAAGGTAATCAGTTGTCTGAAGCTAATTAGATGCTGAAAACTAATGACTGATTTTCTTACCATATTGAAAATGGTACATCATATATGTGGGCACTAATTTTATTCATTAGGAAACACTACAAAAATATTACTTGATAGTCACAAGCCATCCTCCTAGTAAAAAAGAATCAATTGGCCAAGTGATGCTGCTGAAGTATATTATTTGGTTTTTATGAGAAGGCAATGGCACCCCACTCCAGTGGGGAAATCCCATGGACGGAGGAGCCTGGTGGGCTACAGTCCATGGGGTCGTGAAGAGTCGGACATGACTGAGCAACTTCACTTTCACTTTCCTGCATTGGAGAAGGCAATGGCACCCCACTCCAGTACTCCTGCCCGGAAAATCCCATGGATGGAGGAGCCTGGTGGGCTGCAGTCCATGGGGTCGCTAGGAGTCAGACATGACTGAGCGACTTCACTTTCACTTTTCACTTTCATGCACTGGAGAAGGCAATGGCAACCCACTCCAGTGTTCTTGCCTGGAGAATCCCAGGGACAGGGGAGCCTGGTGGGCTGCCGTCTATGGGGTCACACAGAGTCAGACGCAACTGACGCAACTTAGCAGCAGCAGTTTAAAACTGTGCTGAATCATTTATCACTGGCTGAAGGGACCTGAAGTCCTTCACAGTACTGCTTTTGTCAGGTATTCTATACACTTTCTAGTACGTAAAAGTAGAAATTAAAGAAATTAGAACTTAAAAAATTTAGCCCAAGATGTTACTTTGTAAACGGCATGAGAGTATCAGCATCCCAAATCGTCAGTAATCATATAAGGTCAACAGGACAGAGTCAAATGGAATCAGTTTCTGGGTTCATCGGGAATCATAACAAGGAGGACACTGTATTACAACAGTGGTCACTCCCTCCTACTCACAATCCCGGGGCCAAGCAGGGAGCAGGTGGGGAGGGGGATCTTTGTAGCTGGTCTTACAAAGGAGAAGACACCTGAGAGTGGCCATGCTGAATCATCTTCTCTTGAGAACTTGAAGACTTGTAGTATGTTAGGGACTTGGGTGCCCATTTAAAGCACAGATCCAGCCTCTACCCTTTAAGGATCTGACTTTGCACAAAGTAAACTCTCTCAAATATGGAAAAATCAGTTGATAGGGTTCCCCCACCATCCATACTAAACAGTAACCAACTGAAGAGTCTGCAAAGAGATAATTCAAAGTTATTAAGGCAGAAAAACCAGATCAAAAGATACATTACATGGTCCCTGAAGAGGTCAACCAGGGGATCAAGTGTCTGAGGATCTACATCTTGCAGAAACATGATCACTTCATCCACCGACCAGGTTGAGGGGTCCTCAGGGAAGCTTTCTTTGAAGAAATCCGGGTTATTTCTAACTGGTGAAGTTGGAGCTTCAAAGAGGGAGGGGAAAAAGACAAATCATACTTGACCTGATATTATCCTGAAAGAAGAGATGTTAAGTAGGGAGTAATTGTATCATTCCTGGAACATTCTGTGAAGTACCCCAGCATGGATCCAGAACTTCAAGGTAAAATGTAATGAAAGCCTAAAGATGACCTGAGGCTAGCTACCCAAGAATGTCCCATGTGAGTGAGTAAGTGAAGTCGCTCAGTCATGTCCAACTCTTTGCGACCCCATGGACTATAGCCTAACACGCTCCTCCATCCATGGGATTCTCCAGGCAAGAGTACTAGAGTGGGTTGCTGTCCCATGTGACCTCCCCCAAACAACAAAAGCAACTTCAGAAGGTAACTTAGAGTTTCAAAGATGATAAAACAGACTGAGCAACCCAAGGGCTCTTTGGCCACAGGCAAATAGAGCAAAAAGACCTGTAACTTATGTTGAATTAGGTTAATCTAAACCAAGCTACTGCTCTCTTCCTTTAAGAATTTCAATGAATTTCTCTCAATTTCTGTCCTCTTGGTCTCTCCAGATGAGGTTTATTTTACTAGCTAATTTCAGTGGAAATTTCCAGAATTTATAGTTCTAAAGTTGCTTAATTTTAATTAACAAATTTCAATAACTTCCATTATCTTTGAGAAGCACATGAGTTCTCTTACCAAACCTCTACCATGGCTTTAAAATTCCTGTCTCTCAAGGCTTAAATGCTTATCTGAATTTTGCAGAAAACATTATTTTGTGCTTACACTGAATATCTCTTTCAAGTTTCATTGCATACTAATAGATATTTTGGTTGGAGGTTTATATTTAAAAAAAAAATAACTGAGACATGAAACAATGTAAGTGCTCATACCTCAAGAAGTTTTAGCTGTGCTATAAAATAAAAATGAGAAAGTGCTAGTTGCTTAGTCATGTCCAACTCTTTGTGACCCCACAGACTGTGGCCCACCAGGCTCCTCTGTCCATGGGATTCTCCAGGCAAGATTACTGGTATGGATTGCCATTCCCTTCTCCAGCGGATCTTCCCAACCCAGGGATGCAACCCAGGTCTCCTGCATTGAAGGCAGACTCTTTACTGCCTGTGCCACCAGGGAAGCCCGTGCCGTAAACTAAGTTGTACTCAAATTTCTTTGTGTTCAGACAAATACTCAGTTATTCAACCAGAGTGCTCGACTCCTTAAAGTTGGTGTGTTGTAATGGAGGTGGGTTTTGTAATTCACCAGGAAGATTTGTTTCTCTAACCAAAGATGTCAACACAAGTTTGACCTCTGTGTGAAATAACCTAAAGTGTACCTTTCCTTTTCTGTCATTTGGGGTCTAGCCATTTTAGGAACACATGATTGTTTACACAGGGAAAGGGTCAAGAAAAACAAGATGAAAAAACTCACAGTGCGATCATTATGAGTATTAATGTAGAGGGAGTGTCAGTTGACTGGCATAGTGCGGGCACATTAGACACACTCAAGTGTTAGTCATCGTTAAGAGTATCACCCCAAACTAGTACTCAAGATGAGAAAAAAAATAGCTTCTGCAAGCTTGCATCCAAGTACTAAGGAGTATAGGGTAAATAATGCTACCTGGAACAGGTGTCAGTTCATACTCACCATAAGCGCTCGAAGTGTAGGAAGGCGAGGTATTATGCCTGGAGGGCTGGGGATCAAATAAAGGTGGATAGGTCACAACGTCAGGGGTAGGTATTGGTTCAGGTCCCATCTCGGGCGGTATGGCTGCAGGTGGAATTACAGTGCCCTGGTTCACTGGGAAGGAATTGTTGGTGCTGTGGGCCTGTGGGCTGCTGCAGTAAGAAGGGCTCTGCATGGGTTCCTTCTGCTCATATTCGTATGGCTCATAGGGTTGTGTGAAGACGGAGGGGATCCCTGGGCTCTGGTTGTGATCTTGCTCCCGATCCTGGAAGAATGACTCCTGCTCCCGCTCTGGGGACTTCTGGGACTCAAAAGATGTTCCCAGAGTGTTGCTCTGGGAATCATCATCCCGCCTGCTTGTTGGTATAGTGGAGCTATAACTTTCAGTTAAAGATAATGAAGAGGGACAGTCCCTTCTCTTCCTTTTCTGGCTTTTGCTCTTTCTAGAATGCAGGTTATTATGACTTTTATATCTATTTCCATGTAGTTTCTGAAATGACACAAACCCAACACAAATTAACTGTGAGTAAAAGAAAAAGGACATATATAGTAAATACATTGATAGTTACTTTCTATGGAAGATTGCTTTATATTATTAAAGATAAGTGCTCTATTCCTCTTCACCCCTACATTTGAATCGCATTTTATATATTATGGTTACAAATATAAAAATACCCATTGTCATACATATCTCAAACCTAAACATTAGCATTTTTCCAGCAGAGGTTTAGTCTCCCATCTGCTGCTATAGTAAGTACAGATCAGCCTTACTCCTCTTTAAGAGTTATTAGTTTTCTCTCACTTCTAATTGGCATCTTTAGAACCCAGAGGTTTATTTATTATAGCTGTGAAAATATTTTTGTAACACTTACATGACTTTGCCACGATGACTTCACACGGGAACGGGAACGGTAAATTTTTGAAACTTTTCCATGAATAATATCAAACTTCTTATCCAGGTCTTGAATAGCATCATAGATGGCCTATTATAGTACAAACTGTTATTAATTTCTACTTCAAAAGAAAAGTAACATAAAAAATACCATTAAGCCAACCTTTGACTGCCAGAGCAAAGAAAATTCTCAAGCCATCAGAAATTTCTTGTTTCCCATTTAATGCCTGGTTATTGGTGATCCAGGGCTGAGCTGGCTGAGATTAAAGCACCCCAACCTCCTACTCAACTACTCCATATCATACAGGCATTTGAAGAAGCTTGAATACTGGAAAGTAAATGTACCACAATTCCTATAAACTATCACATTTATGCTGGAGTCATTTTACATCAAGGAAGGTGATAGTTTAGGAAAGAAAATTTAAAATCTGCTAAAAGGCAAAAGAAGCTCTTTCCATAACGATGGTATAAACTAATAGGCAGTGAAGGGTCCACTCTGGAAGGAACAGTGAACCAAATACAACAGATGTGACCTTTGGCATCAGCATATTTTATTTATTTATTTTTGGCCATGTGGCATGTGAGATCCTAGCTCCCTGACCAGGGATTGAACCCTGCACTGGAAGTGTAGAATCAACCACTGAACCCCCAGGGAAGTCCCCAGGTTAAAGTCATGCAATTAACAATTAACTTTATAAAATGTTTGAGTACACAGCCCCTGTATGCCAATCGGGTATGTGACTGATAAAACCTGAGAATTCTTGAAATACATAGAAATTTCATTTGGGCAAAAATATACTTAAAAGGCCAGAACCATTACATCATTCATTCAACTAAACATTTATTGAGAGCTTACCACCTGCCAGAACTGCTTTGCTAGATGCTGGGAATGTGGACATTAAAAAAAATAAAAAAGAACAGAACCAGCTCCTGCCCTAAGGAACTCCCATTTTAGCTGGAGAGAGACAAGTAAAGAGACTAGGTAAATAGAGTGATTAGCAGCCGGGAGCAATTGATTCCAGTGCCAGAGGCAACAGCACCATCTAGTAGCTTGTTGGAAATGCTACATCTCCCATCCCAGATCTACTGAATTGGGAAGTCTGAGAGCGAGAGCAGCGACCTGTGTTTCCACAAGCCCTCTAGGTGATTCTGACATGATCAAGTGTGAGACCTGCTGGCTCTCGGCACAGGCTTGAGGGGAACACAGTGGGGTTCAAGTTACTTCTCTGCTATTCAATTTCCTTATTAATAGAATCAGGATGAAAATATCTCTTAGTTCTGTCAAGGACAAAGCAATGTGCTATAGTATTACTACTAACATAATAATAATACTGCACAATGGCTAGTCCAGTAGTGTTCAAGCATTATTAACATTATGGCCATAATACAGATAAAAATAAGAAGCTAAGTGTGCACAGAAGGGCAAGATCTAATCCAGGTGGGCAGTTGTGGGCATTATCTGTGTTAACAGTGAAAAGATGAGAAGGTGTCCACCAGGTAGAAATGCATGCAAGAGCATACAGGGCAGAAGGAAGAGTATATTGAAAACTACCCAACAAATTAGGAGTATGACATTAACTGATATTAACTACTATACATAAAATAGGTAAGAAACAAGGTTTTACTGTAGAGCACAGGGAATTACACCCCAAATTTATGCTCTACACCTGGAACTAACACAATATTATAAGTCAGCTCTACTTCAATAAAAATCAAACCCCCCAAATACCCAAACAGGAAGTCAAATGTTTCCAGAGTGAACATAAATGACATTCAAAGTGCTGGGTTATGAAGGGAAGGAGAGAGGGTTAGGAGGTCAAACAAAGTGATTTTAATAAATAACAGTGGGAGAATGAGTATGTTGAGAGAGACAGAGGCTGAAGATCCAGGAGAGAGGGGGGTGATGGATGAAGGGAGGTGTCTGAATACAGGGAAAGAGGATCAGATGCAGAAACCAGAGGAAGTGTTAGTGTTAGCCTTATAGGGGGAACCCTTTTCCCACTCCAGCGGTCAGGAAGGAGGTTGGCAGAGATGGAACTAGGCAGGTTTGTGGGCTGTGAGAAGAATCGGGACTTGGAGGGGATTTCTGCTCCACGCTTCCCCATTTTCTCCATGAAATAAGCGAGAAGGATTGGGATTGTGTGAGGGTCATCAGTCCCCAGCAGAGGTCCTCCCCTCTGTTTCCCAGCCTGGCTGGACAGGGCTGGGATTTAACTAAAGGGGGTGCTGGGAAGGATAAAAAAGTACTGCCCCATGTGGCCTAGACTGGGAAGGGAAGGCGCTGAAGATAGGAGGGAGCAGGCACAGGAGGAGAAATGGAGAGGATCCCTCAGGGCCCACTGCAGGGCTGTGACTCTGAAACCTGGGCGTGTCTTATGGGAGATGCTCCATCCCACCACATCTTGCACAATCGTTCAGAAGGTCCTGGCAGAGCCGTGTCAACCTCATTCAACCTCATGGATGCTGATGTAAAGCAGGCTGGGCTAGCACTGCTCAAAATCAGAACTCCCTACTTGGCCCCTACGTTCCCACTCTCTGTACATCCTTCCCCAGAAGACACCACAGTCCCCTTTAAGTGTTCCACTTCTGTTCTCAATAGTGATAATGAGAAAGACTCTCATAAACACTTCTTACTTTTCAAAGTATGTTAGTTCATTGTATCAAAGTAGTGTTATATGTTAAGAAACATTTATTTGTTATAAATGTTCATTATTGCTAGGGTATGCAGCTCACAAAATCCTTGATAGTTAGCTACCTCTATCAGTCTCCACCAACATGTCAATTAAAAAAAAAATCCCCTCAAAACTACGTAAGATAAACTCATTAATAAACAGTGGGCTGTCATTTCATTTCAACTGAAATATCCTGACATACATTTAAGGAAAGTGAAGTCATGTCTGACTCTTTTCGACCCCATGGACCGTGACCTACCAGGCTCCTCTGTCCATGGAGTGGGTTGCCATTTCCTTCTCCAAGGGATCTTCCCGAGCCAGTGATAGAACCCAGGTCTCTGGCATTGCAGGCAGACGCTTTACCATTTGAGCACCAGGGAAGCCCTGACATACATTTAGGTACATACTCAAGTTTATCTATATCAGACAACTTCCTTTAAAGAATTTGTAGGGGAAATTAATTAAGTATCAAACAGTTTAGATGAAATAGCTGTAACTACATTTGATCAGTTAAGGGCTTTTACAAAAGGCTATAAAACCTACACACAGCTATTTTGAAACTTTCACCAAAGAAAACTGTTAAAAGATCATAATGAGACTGATAATCATAAATAATTCAATACAGCAAAATTTCAATTATATACTTTATATGAGATAAAGAGAATTTTAGCTTAGTGTTTTAGAAAACTGCATTTGAGACAGACAGAACTTTTTTTACCTGGCAATAAACAAGGATATCCTGAATTATCTTTTCTTGTTCTTCGTTGTAAGATGTGTCAGATACAGCAGTTTCCTGCTAATAGTTTAAAAATTGAACAGTTAATAATTCTGTGAAATTCAGACTGAACAATGAAAGAATAAAATTAACTTATTATTTTAAACCAACTTTTCAAAGAGTTTCAGAGGTCTTAATCTAAACCAGAGACAAAAAAAAATGTTAATATGAGAATGAAAATATACTCACTGCTGATTAAGAGAGGGAGTAAGGAAAGAATTCATAATATCAGAGGGACTTAGGTTTAGAGTTTTACACTGACAAATAAGTAAAAACTGCTCTGACTTTCCTACTCTGCAAGGGAGAAAAGAAGTAAAATGGTTATTCTGCTCACTGTTTAATGAAAGGAAGTGGACAAATTTAAGAGAGACTAGTATTTTTTGAGTGCGAGTTTAGAGGAAATCTGTAGTTTATGAACAATTGAAATCTTTTTCTTTAAAGTGGTTAAATATTCATGTATTTGGCAAATGGCAATTAACATTACTTACATTACTGAAATATGCAGTATTTGGTTCATATGCATAAAGAACAATGTTATCATCATCATAAGCAGGGATTCGTGTTCTTATCTAAGGAAGATTTATTAACAAATTAAAAGGAATGATGATAGAACTTAGAGAAAAATTGAGGACTTACTTCACTTTCAAGAAGCTCTAAAAGGCAACTGGTGATATCAAAGGACCTTTGTCTATTTTCAATACTATGACTACAGGAAAAGATGCACTTTCAAAACTTCTCATTATCACAACCACACATAAGACATCATTTTCCTCCTGTGTACCTTAAGGTAGAAAGTCTAGTCTTCTAGTAATTTGGCACCAGAACTGCTATAAAATAAGCAAGTTTTCTAAAAGCAATTACAAAGAATCCTCTACATGGCTTTTGATTTTTTTTTAACTAATCCAACAGTGCCACTCTGTGGACAAAATAGGAAATACTTAAGCATATATTTTTTATTATTTTCTTCCCCTGCACTGCGAGGCTTGTGGGATCTTGGTTCCCAGACCACAGATTGAATGTGGACTCTCAGCTGTGAGTGAGATCTCAAGAGTCCTAACCACTGGACTGCCAGGGAATTCCCCACACCTATTTTTTTTGAGAAGTTAATCTCTAAATCACCTAAAACATTTTAGGGAGAAGGAGATAGGGAATAAATAAGTAAATAGATAGTAAACAACCATGATATTCTAAGAGTATATTCTAAGAATGGATTATGAGCTACAGGAATAATTTTAACCATTTAAAAGTACATATGTCTGTTTCAAAAGCCATAAACAAGATAATGTGGGACTGGGTTATAGATTAGTACTTAAAATATATATATATAGATAGATAGATAGACAGACCCCATGTTACCATTGTATACACGGCCTTATACTTTTCAAAATGCTTTCATATAGTTATGTGAAAAGAGTCAGAAAAAATGAATCTTGGTAAATAGTTAAAATTTTAAAACTTGTACACATATGCTCATCATTTAAATACTTTAAACATCACTGTCTGGGAACTTGTGAACTGTACATTTACAATCTCTGCATTTTACTGTATGAAATTAAACTCAACTTGGAAAAGAAACAGAACACAATAAAATGAACAAAAACAGATTTCAACTTGAAATACAAACCACATCAACTTCACTAGATCCGCTTGACATCTTTTTTGTGCAACAGAGGAACTGCACTTCCTGAGTTGGGCCTAATTATTTTGAAACTTGCTGGAGGATTTATTTGTGAAAATGCTTGAACGTCTAGGACTGGTAAAGCTTACTCCTGAAAAGCAATGCATAAAAAAGTTACTTCACACACTTATTGCCTTAGTAAACTTAACATAGGTATATTCTCAGAATGCCAACTCAAGTTGATTTGGAGTCCTGGTTGAATTTTAGAGAGCAACAAAATGAGAATTCTTTCATTAGTGATTTAGGATAAACTTAAAAATTGAAGGGCTTTATTGTTCACATGTAGGAATAAGAATCCAGATCAAACACAGTTACAAATTGTAAAGTGAATGCTTTACAATCTAAAGGCTACAGAAACAAATTAACAACCAGAGCATGAGTTCTAACTGTCTTTGTCAAGGAGGTCAGACGCTTTTTACTCAGGGAGGCTGCAGGCCTCCAGATTTAAGTCAGGGGAGTCCAGCTTGGGCCTCCACCAAGGTGTGGCCTGGGCAGACCACTAAAGACATAAGATCCTCCCCTGCCAGGTGAAAACTGGGCAAAATTACATCTAAGGTCATTTCAGCGCTAAGATTATGATTGCTTCCATAGTTAAAATTTTGTAGTAAACTTAAATAACTGCATGTTAAAAAACAGGTCAACATCTCTTCTAGAATTATGTAGGCTCAGTTATGGTTGAGTCATTCCTCTTAGCAATCAGAAAAGGATATTGAGTATAATGCTATCATATTATATTTTGTAGCAGATTTGAACACTGGGAGGGGTGTTCATAAGAGAGCTAATGCCCTTTTATCCATCCTGAGCCGTAATGAGAGGCAGAATGAAGGGAAAAATAACTCCCCAGTTAGATTGTTGTTGTTTAGTTGCTAAGTTGCATCCTACTCTTTTGCGATCCCATGGATAGAGGAGCCCGCCAGGGCAAGAATACTGGAGTGGGTTGCCATTTCCTTCTCCAGGGGATCTTCCTGACCTGGGGATCAAACCTGTGTCTTCTACTTGGCAGGCAGATTCTTTATCACTGAGCCACCTGGGAAGCCCCCTCAAGTTAGATAAATGCAGTCTACTAATGTAAAATAAATTCAGGTTATTAGATACCTTCAATTTGAGCTGTAACTTCAACCAAATTTTACTTTTCTAAGACTATTTTCTTCTGATTATACAACTAATACAAGTCATGACTACTTGAACTGGGGTTTCATACAAAGGAAGGCTACACAGCACTGAGAATAAACCAACTCTCACAGCAGTGAGAATAAACCAAGTATTGATACACACAAGGACAAATCTCAGAAATCTCACAACCGCCATGATGAGTAAAACCCAGATGCAGAGAAGAATACAATGTATGAGTTCAAAAAGAGACAAAAGTGAAAGATGTCTTTCTAAATCAGGACCTTTAGATACACCATAGTCACTTCAACAACGTCTCAGTTCCCTGTCTTGCAAATAGGCTATGATTTATTTACCGAGTTCCAAGTCATAGACATTCAAAAGTTACTCCTCAAGTCTTGCTCTTAAAAAAGACACTGCAGAGCAGGGTCTGCTCGAACGCACAAAGAATGAGAATAGTGAGTTAAAGTTTCCACTCTAGGGCAGCAGTCCCCAGCCTTTTTGATAGCAGCGAGGGGTTTTGTGGGAGACACTTTTTCCATGGACTGGGGAGGGGGAATGTAAGTGATGGGAGCAGCTGTAAATACAGATGAAGCTTTGCTCCCTAGCCTGCTGCTCGCCACCGCCATGCAGCCATGCCACAGGCCACAGACTAGCACCAGTCTGTAGCCCAGGGACTGGGGACCCCAGCTCTAGGGAGTATTTCAACAACTTTGTTTTATAGATTTAAATATAGAATTTTTCATTAAATACAGTTTCACTATAGAACATTTGGACTATGCCACAAGGTACAGATAATACCATCTAACAGATTTTTACTGCTTATTCTGTGCCAGGCAATGTTCTAAGCACTTGATGTATCTTAATTCATTTAGTATTCCTTACAACCCCACAAGGCAGGCTCTATTATCATCCCCATTTTCCTTAAGAGAAAACTGAGGCAAAGAAATTTTAATAATTTACCCAAGTCTCATAGTTAGTACATGGTACAGTATGGCTTCAGAGTCTAGGTGCTTTACTTTTTTATTAAAATCACCTGGAATCCCTTCTTGGCCAAGAAAAAAATAAAATCCCAAACTCCTACTATGGCCTACAAGGTCTTTACAGTCAGGTCTCTCCACACCTCTCAGACGTCACCTCTTATCACTTGTCTCCTTGCTCTAAAACTAAGATATTTGCCATCTGCCCTTTTATAAACAAAGTTTGGCAACCACTGTTAGAGGCTCTAACAGTCAGACAGTCCCCCACTGGCTTAATTACAATGCTGCTAAAACTCTGCTGTAAACACAGAGGCAGCGTACACAGAGTCACCCAGCACCTCTGTCTCTGTAGGACACGGACAAATCAAAGCTGACCTGGCATTCTCTGAACCTCTGCACTTGCCATGCCCTCTGCCCCCAATACCCTGCACTCCACATAGGAGAACCAACTCCAAACATCAAGGCTTCCTTCAACTTCCAGCTCCACAAAGCAAGGGTGCAATGTCACACCATCTGGAAGTAAAACTGCTTTTCCAGAAGTACCAGAACACTCACACTTCACTTTTAAAGCAGTTGTCACATGCTGGCTAGTTACAGGAGAGGCAACATCAAATAGCATTAAGACCTTAGAGTTTGGGCCAGAATACAGGGTGTGGGTCCCAGCTCCTCCACTCACTAGCTGTGTGACTTCTCTGTGCTTAAAAAACTGTAAAATGGGGACAACAGCACAGACCATGGAATTATGAGGATGATGTGAATTAATATATGTCAAGTGCTTAGAACAATGACTGGCACAGCAAAGCCACCTTTTTATTATTTAGGTAGTCGTGACACCCTCTCAAAGAACCAACTTGTCATGGAGCACATGAACAACAAATCCTCAGGATCATATATGCTCAGTCGCTCACTTGTGTCCCACTCCTTGTGACCCTGTGGACTGTAGCCCCTTATGCTCCTCTGTCCATTGGATTCTCCAGACAAGAATACTGGAGTGGGTTGCAAAGGGGGCTTTCCTGGTGGCTCAGCAGTGAAGAAACCGCCTGCCAATGCAGGAGACAGGGGTTTGATTCCCACTGGGAAGATCCCACATGCCAGGGAGCAACTAAGCCCCTGTGCCACACGTATTGAGCCTGTGCAACTACAGGAGCCACAACTACTGAGCTCACCTGCAGCAACTATTGAAGCCTGCACACCTCGAGCCCGAGCTCCACAACAAGCGAAGTCACCACAATGAGAAACCTGTGCACCACAACTAGAGAGTAGCCCCCAGTGGCTGCAACTAGAGAAAAGCTGGTGCAGCAAGCAAGACCCACCACAGTCCCCCAAAATACAGTTTTTAAAAATTAAAAGACACTGCAAAGACATTTTCTCAGAAGTCACTTGAGGATTCTGCTCTTTAGCTCTCCCTTGCCATCAACTCATCAACTTATCCAAAAACCACTGCAAGAAATATTTGGCAAGACAGGGCAGTTTCAATCGCCAGACCACGCCAAAATGTTTTTAAACAAGTCTGTGTCAATACACTGATCACTTTCTAAAAGTCCTGTCAGGACTCTGAAAAGCAGCCCTTCTGCTGTCGGTATCAAACATTAAAGGCTATAAAGTCGGCCGACAGGGAATCGAGCCCATACGCTGCTTTTTATACAATACTGTGTATAAAAGTTTTGCTTGTAAAATCATTATGCATAAACATTAAACTACTTTAAAACGCTAGAGCAGTACCACTTCAGGGAGAGCCAGGCAAATGGAGGGAAGCTATCCGCAACAGATGAAGTTATCAAAGGACTGTGCTCGAACCACATCTTTACTTTGTTTCGCCTGAAAGTCGCTCAATCGTGTCTGACTCTTTGTGACCCCATTGACATACACAGTCCATGGAATTCTCCAGGCCAGAATACTGGAGTGGGTAGCCCGTTCCCTTCGCCAGGGGATCTTCTCAACCCAGGGTTCGAACCCAGGTCTCCCGCGTTGCGGGCGGATTCTTTACCAGCTGAGCCACT
This sequence comes from Oryx dammah, assembly GCF_014754425.2. Taxonomy (NCBI): domain Eukaryota; kingdom Metazoa; phylum Chordata; class Mammalia; order Artiodactyla; family Bovidae; genus Oryx; species Oryx dammah. The sequence continues at coordinate 116,561,556 of NW_024070207.1, forward strand.
AGGGAAGCCCAAGAATACTGGAGTATCTCTTCTCCAGCGGATCTTCCCGACCCAGGAACTGAGCCGAGGTCTCCAGCACTGCAGGTGGATTCTTTACCAACTGAGCTGCTGGGAAGCCCCTGGTTTCGCCTCGTGTACGTATTTACAACACCAACAGCTTAGCTGCACTTTATTTGACTAATGGCGGTTACAGTCAGATGCCTCCAAATCAAAGTTTACATCTCAAAAAGTGTTACAACAAAACTTGCTAATTAATAGGATTTTGAGTTTGAAGGATCTGAATAAAGTGTGAGAGCCTCGGTCGTTCGTCTCCCTCGCCCCCCTTGGCCCCCTTGGCCCCCTCCCATGCCAAAGAAGAGAAAGGATGAAAAAGGATCAACTGTTTTCAGTCAGCACCCGGTACCCACTAAGAGGCCAGAAGCGGCAGCGGGAACCACCTCGACAAAACACTCCGAACCTTCCCAAACCACCCGAACCATCCCAAACCCACCCCACCAGCGGAGCCAGAAAAGAGTGGCTCTTTCCGAAAAGGCAAATCCTTTCTCTTCCCTTAAATAAATCCTCCTCCCCCGCCACCTCGCTCCGGAGCCCTCCAGCGATTAAGTCAAACCTCTTTTCAACTGCTTCTAGCGCACAAAGAAGTTCAAAGGAAGGAAAAAGTGCTATTTGACAAACCTTTTCTGGTCCCAGAGTCCCGGAAATCGGCCTCAGAAGGGGGCGGGAACCGGTTAGCCGTGAGAGAAGTTAGCCGCGTCCCGTATCCCCCGCAGACGCTGAAAAAGACAGTTAGATTTTACCGGTGTTGGAGTAAACGGCCCTCGCACCGGAAATAGGGCTCGTCCACGTGACACGCCAGTCTCCAACCCCCCCACCCGCACACCGCTGACCAATCAGCAGCCGCTACAAGAGACGCCTCCCAATCCAGGGCGGCTGTCAATCACCCAATCCACAGGACCCCTGAGCTGTCACAGAGGGGATGGGCGCCATTGGAGAGATGGCCAAGGGCAAGGCTTTGCTTCCCAGAGTGCAGCCGCACTGGACCTCCGGTTTGTTTGTGGAGGCTGGTGGGATCCGAACCGTGCTTGACTGAAAACACGAGCCTCTAAAGCTTAGAGGGGTTTTGGCAGCTGCTCTAAGGTGCCTGCACGGGCTACTTCCTGCGACGGTGCGGGTTTGAAGTTTAGTGTGCCGCTTCACCACCTGTTGGCTAGTTCTTTGAAGCTTTTAAAATATATATATAATTCCCCCCTCTGCCCCCTCCCTCTCAGTCCCTCTATGACACACCACAGGCGTTGACTTTGACTCAATCCTAGGTGTACACGTCAGTGCTGAAATTTGAAGCGGGAGGGAGCAGAGGCTTTGGCAATTGCAGTTTGGTACAAATGGGGAATTCAGTTCAGTCACTCAGTCGTGTCCGACTCTTTGCCACCCCATGGACTGCAGCACACCAGGCTTCCTTGTCCATCACCAACTCCCTGAGTCTACTCAAACTCATGTCCATAGCGTCGTTGATGCCATCCAACTGTCTCATCCTCTGTCGTCCCCTTCTTCATATGGGGAAAGTTATTTCAAAAAGTTATCTCTCCACGAGGCGAGGTAAAACAGACCTTGGAGTCAGATTTTCTGAGTTTGTACTGTAGCCCCAACATTTAAGCGCTCTATGGCTTTGGGCAACTCAGGTAAATAATGGCTCTGTGCTTCAGTTTCCCTATCTGGTTAAACAGGCACAGCATGGCGGGGGCGGGTATTCTTGAGTTAGAGTAAGCAAAGCACTTGGAACAGTATCTGGCACACAAATTTGTGTGATAAAGGGTTCGTGACATTACTTAGTGGTGTGTCAAGGTTTCTCATCACAGTCAGTAATTATCAGAAACCAACCAGGTTACTTTAAAGAAAAGCCATAAGTAATTTCCTGGCCTGGAGAGGTACAAGGAAAGTATACTGGATGTTGGAAATGTATTCTCTCTCCTCTCAAATACAAAGCAAAATTAGAGCCCTTTACAGAGACAGTGTTTATTATCACCATTATCATTTTGCTCGTACTTTTACCATAGCAGTTCCCCTTGCTTAGGTCCAGCTCCCCTATGAAACACTTGCTGTTTGTGAAACCCCAGGCGTGCAATTACATAACAATGAAGAGAGAAGCCAGTTGTTTAATTGCAGTCACGTTTATTTGCAGTTTCTATACACACTTTCTAGGTAATCAAACTTTTCTGGTACATTTTTTTGAGAGGGGTTCACAATGAAATTGTCACCATTTTTACTAAAAATAAATACAAGACTTAAAGTGTTGCACAGCTCTAAAATATACAAAGGCTTGAATTGAATGTAAACGTTGAAAACATCTTACAAAAGAAACCATTTTTGCAACAATTTAAAAAGTCCGTATTTACAAATATTACAAAAATACAAAATGGAGGCAAGTCCATAAACCATTGTCTTTCGGCCAGCATGAACTGGTTCTAGTACCAAAAGAGTTACACTGTAACCTTCCTCATAGTTGTAAATCTTTGTCATGATCTAATTCTCTAAGTCTGCCACAGCTGCAGCATATGTACTCTCTCACTAAACTTTGGCAAGAGCAAACAGTGTGTTTTTGTTTGCTACAACTAGTCCATGTCCTCTACTTAGCCAAAAAAAAATAATAATAATAATCAAAAAATAAGGAAAAAATATCTCCCCCACACAACATAGACATGTTGTATAACATAAAAGAAGAAAAAAATAGCATCAGTGCAAACAACAGAAGAAAAGTTTGGGTTGATGTTCCTCACAATACCTAATGTGTGTACCCTGCTTCAAGACGGCAGTGATGTTGAAGACAGCCCTCTAAATCTTGCTCTTATATGCTATGTGATAAAGCCATGTAGACTATTCCAAATTACAAAGGAACTTCTTGCTTTTTTAAAACTCAGTTTGTTACTCAATACTCTTTTGCACAGTGAATTTTAAATCCATCTTTATCTGGGTTTTTTTTTTAATCTATGAAATATAAAATAGAGAAACTCTGTTATAGATTTTTAGAGTAAACAAAATAAGTAAAACTATATTCTAAGGGTTAGTTCTGTGATCATTACATATAGATGCTATCTTATTGCCTCACAATTCAAGTCAATATGTATTTTAAAATATATATGGTACCATTACTTAAATTAATATCAATAATAAGGTGACATATTTGTTAAAGCCAATTTGTGTTTTCTGTTCAAGATTTAGAATCACTTTTAAAGCCCACATACCTTTCTTTACACTAAAAAACCCCTAATTACACAAAAGCCATACTGCAAACGAACTGCTTTTATGAAAATTACAAAAGATCACTTATTGTGACTGGAAATGACTTCTTATCGCATTTGTCTAAAAACCTTATTTTTAAAAGTTTGCCAAGTGTACTTTCAAAGCATGAGAAAAAAGTTATTCATGTTCCCATGTGGTGTTAAACCATGCTGGTTTTCTTAACTAATGGGTTCCAATGAGAAATGATGGTCCATTTTTTCCAAACCCCCAAACATTTTTCTTTTAATAAAAAGTATAACACTTTATAAATGTTCAAATGTATCCTTTACCAGGTAGCTTATCTATCCCTGCACAAGCATACACACACACACACACACACACACACACACACACATTCTCCCTCCTCTACCCCACCACCCCAGCACCCCTTTTACATACAAGGATGACAAGAAATTAAGAAACACATTTTGATAGCAAAAACAAATAGAATAAACTGGATTTTTTTCCCCCAAAGAAACAAACAGAAACCCAACAGCAATCAGATCCTGTAATTCTCACTCTGTAATGTCTTATAAAGTGTTTCTATTGAAAGATGGCATCTTCTTAGACCAGGCTTTCTCCTTCATATTGCATGAATTAAACCAAAACCACAAACCCCCTTTCACACATCCTACTTTCCCAAATACCACTTGCATAAGCTTAAAACCAGCTGCTTATCAATTTCTTGGTAACTCTGGTATGTTCTATCATTCTAATCACATTCTATTCTTTTATAGGCCATATTCCTTCTTAGTTCTCTACTTTCTACCTTCTCTCATTCAAAACATATTCCAAGTTCATAGCTGCTTATGTTTCTGACATATCATCTCAAACATTAGTATCAGTTCATGTTAAAATCACAGGTGTATAACCCATTGGCAGATTTCAACTTGTAACTACATTTTTTTTTCAGTTTTAAGACAAGAAAATTCAAGTAATTTCAAGTAATTCAGCTTGTTTCCCTGCCTTCATTTTGTCAGAGCACTTGCCCTGACATTTCTTGTCCCACCCACCACCCTCCCCTTTTGCCATCAAGCAGATAGAGTAAAATCAGACAAAAACTCAGTTGTATGTAGCATTGTGAACCAGAGATGCTCCCCAATCCCATTTAACAGTGAATATAAATAATGCATATACACATACCTATTTCCCAACTACGTTGTTCACAGTGTCATTTCTGTTAATTTTTAGGTAGCATGAATCTTGTCAGCACAGAGAGAAAGCGTCACTGAAAACTCATTGCAGGTACTTACTGATAAATCCACAGCTCTGTGGCATGCTTATGTTTTATTTTTGTTCATTAAAGAACCTGGAGCTAATTGCTAAACTGTTGAAGGAGTTTAAAGATAATAGTCATCAGATTATGACTGTTTATGTCCCCAGTAGTATAATATAAAATGTAACCTAAAATTAACTACTGTTTTCCCTACTCATTCTCTTTAAAGCAATCCATTGAAAAATTGAAGTTAAAAGGACACTGTCAAGTGCTGTTGTTCAGGGCTTTGTATTGAAAATGATGATTTCTCTAATTTTGTTTTTTAAATCAAAAGCATGCTTTTAATTCTGTTCCGATTACCACATGGCGATCAGCCATGTGTTACCAGTAGTTTGTGTGGTGCTGCAATTTGTCACAAAAATGGTTAAGTCTGAATTCATTGTTTTAAATTAATCACATTTCACTATATGACCTCAAGATTTCCTTTATTTCACCAGTTTAAAAGTCATATTTGAGGTTTATCACTCAGAAATCATATTGGTGGACATTTAAATATGGTCTTTGATATGAAAATGGTATTCACAGAATACAATTATTACACTGTATTTGTTGTGTTCTATAAACAGTTGATGTGTGGTAAATAATTGGCCACATGTCCACTCGTCGTCGATAAATCTATTTACACATTTTTATCAAAAATATGGTATTTACATGTGTGTAGTTCTTCTAAATTTTGCTTTAGTCCATTTGAATGTAAAAATATACCAAACCGAGTAATTTCATCTTCATATGAATTATGACAGTGAGGGCTTTGTTTTCTGAATAGGCAGCTCTGGGAAAGAATTTTTCTAGGTTTTGTGAAAAGCACACATTTTAAAATTCTCTATTATCAAAAGGAATGAGACTGGGTAAATCAAACTATGCTAAAGAAAAATATGAAAGACAGTGCAGCTACTGAAAAACATAAGAAAGACCGAACCACCTTCCATTTCCCCAGCAAATATTTAGGAACTCATTGGTAAACGTGATGGGACTGCACCACATGCTGACTTATCCCGCGTCTTCCGTTTTGTTCCTCCATCCTCATATGAGTAAGGTTTTGGCCTTGGATAGCCAGCCTGGCAGGGTCGCCTACGTGGAGCTCTGGGAGGATCGGTCGTCGTGTGGGCTCCCATCAGAGTTTTCGGTCTCACCCTCGGAGATTGCCTGCATGGGCGCATTGTATAGCCTGCAGCGGACACTGTAGCGGCTGCTGCTGGCTGCAGGAGGAGCCCGGGACCGTCCAACCCTGGCCGATGCTGAGGTGACAAAGTTCTTCGAGGAAAACCCTTCTGTGTTAACCCGTGGGGAGCACGGAGAGAGGGGAGATAGTGCTTCAGTTCCTGGTGACCCCTGATGGGCCTCATGGGGGCTTTGGGGGGACTCCACGGTGAGGTCCCCAGGAGGTTTGGGCAGGATGGGACTCTTCAGGATCTCAGTAGCAGACATACGGTAACTGGAATCAGAGCGACTGCCTTTCTTCAGGAGTAATAGCTTAAACTCTTCATTGGATGTGTTGGACTTTTTGGCATTTCGGTAGATGAGGCCAGGAGACCTCTGGCTGTTTGGGGTGGTCACATTGCTGTTGGGTGAGATGACAGAACCGGCACTGTTGCTGCTACTGCTGCCCAGGGAAGCTCTCGATTTACTGCGGACAGACATGTCCCCAGAATCTTTTCTTCCAAGTACTTTCCTCTTGGACCTTTTAAGAAGGGGAAAAGTCTCAGTCCACAATACATTTGGATGAAACTCAAAGTGTTAAGTCACATTTCTGCATCCCCTTAAAGAGCAGTTCGGTGCCCCCTGTCTGCTGGGATACTAAGCATTAGGGCCGCGGACATGAGGAGTAAGACCCAACCCTTGTACTTGTAGCCTGTGGGAAATTCTCCAATAACCAGTGGACAGGAATTAGGTTTATGGAAGGGACCATTTCAAATAATGACTCATGTGGAGGCTAGAGGTTTTAGAGGAGGACTTACTGGCATGTTTCACAAAAGTATAAAAAACTACTGCTGAGTTCTGGTTAGCATGTAGATGGTGAAGGACTGTCCCCTTCATTCAGCCTGTCTCTGTATTACAGATGAAATACTCTGATGTCTGGGACTGGCTTCCTGTGATTACTGGGAGAGCAAAGTGGATGGAGGTACGGATGGGACAGGACTAGCTATAGGCTTGGGTGATAGACATGTCTGTGTGTGTGTTTAGGTGGGGGGTGGGGAGGGGTGGGTGCATTATACTATTCTGTCTACTTTTAAAATTCCTCCATATAAAGATATTTCTTCCATGACTCCTTAAATAAGTCAATCTATTTTGGCTGCAAATACCATTTTCCATAGCTACCTAGGAATGTCAACGCTCTATTAATCAGTATCTAGGCCACCTCTGGAGCTCTTAAAGCTCTGTGCACTTTAAGCTCTCAAGAAAAGAAAATGTTTCTTGTCACTGTGCTGCACATAAATAAATGCTGCCTAAATGTAAATCTAAGATTGCCAAACTCTGTTACGTCTACCAAACCTAGGCACCCATCCATCATTGTGTTATTTCTTTAGCTAAAATAAACAGGCATAAATTTAGTGAACTTAATCATGAGTCTGCATGACTTCAGTTCATTGCTACGTATTGCTGTCTTGCTTTCTCACCAACCTAAAAACCTGTAGATTAGAGAAAATGTCAGCTTTGCAACTGGAGGGCAGCCTGATTTTCATTCACTGGAAGCTCTGTGGTTACTATCTTGTGAATGCCAGTGTCTGGCACTCCAGTAAGGTAGGGATTTCAGATTAATGTTTGCTTTTAGTATCTATCATATTCTAGACAATGACATGATACTGTATCATCAGAACTGAACACATGAGCTATAGGTACCCTATTTACAGCAAGGGAATAGGTACACATGTTTTAAGTGACTCAAGACTGGATAGGAAGTGGCAACGTTGGGTTTCAATTCAATGTCTTTCTGACTCTATTCCTTATTTTCTGTCCACTCTTCTAGACACTAGCATTGGTTAACTCACACAGCATTTAATAACTTGTCCTAAGGTTAGGGATAAAAGCAGGTGAGGGGAATGTAGTTGGGGACAAAGAAAAATAATGATTCTTCATTCTCTGAACAGAAAGGTGAGCCTGCTAAGGTCTACACAGAATTTGCTTGTGAGCAGTGCTCCTTCTTTATGAGAGAACCACATGAAGAGAAAACACGAGTTCCCCTTGGAGGTATGATCCTGGGGAAAAAAACAGTGGTAAGCTACTTGAGAAGAACTTGCTTCACAATATAACTCCATGAGGAAGACAAGACAGTCCCCAAGTTTTGTCCCTTGGGAGCCGCATCTAGGTCACTGAGACCTAGTGAAGTAGGCAGTCGCAGCTGTGAAAGGAGTAGGCATGCTCCGGACAGCTCAGTCTGATACAGGCTCAGTTTCCAAGGGCTACTAGTTCCTGCTCTGTTCTTTGGTCACAGCTTTTAAGGAGTGTTCTTGCAAATAGGGGCCCTGATCACAAGGATGCAGGGACTGATGAGAGAATGTGAATGATCAGCATGGAAACAGCCCAGAGGACATCCCCTATTCATGGGATGCTGCTGCTGCTGCTGCCAAGTCGCTTCAGTCATGTCTGACTCTGCGACCCCATAGATGGCAGCCCACCAGGCTCCTCTGTCCCTGGGATTCTCCAGGTAAGAACACTGGGATGGAGGAGCCTGGGATGGAGCATAAATCTAGAGAAGGCCAGCGTTATTAAAGAAATGTTAAGTTTTAGGAAGAGAGGGGGAAAAAAGAGTAGTGATTAGTTGTTGTGGACTGTGAAATGGGCAGGTTTCACACTGTCTTGTTTTAAATCTGGGGCTGTGTGTAGTGAGTCAACTTATCTCTGCTAGTGTAGGGTTATAGCTTTGAGCATGTTTTTTAGGTTAAGGAATTATTTAAAAGTCAGAGATTACACTAGAGTTTGAGTTTTCACTCTTAAGTTACTTGACCACAAATTGCTTTCAAATAAAAACTTGTTCCAGAATGTCTTTCCTCTGGGAGGAAAAACGGCTTCCCTCAGCAGTTCTTAGGAAAGTCTCTCAATTGAAGTCTACCTCACTACGTATAAAGCCACATATTTCTCAACTTGAATGATAAGTCTATCAATTTGATTTGGAAAAATAATTTTTTCCTTGTGTTTTTTGAGGAATGTATTACTAGTACCCAAGGCTTTTCCATATTTGCATTTGATGAGAAGCATCATCAGAAGTGAAACCTTTGGTGTCGCTGCCTCACCTGTGAATAACTGCAAACAAATCCTCAGTTGTTCGAGGTTTGTTGGGAGACACGAACACACTTTCTGCTTCAGCCTGAGAGTCTTCACTTAATGGTGAAATCACAGAGTCATCACTGGGTGACGATTCTTAAATTAAGAACAAAAGCATCTTTAGGAAGAAGTCACCTGGCACATTGCTGGGCTTCACTCACTCAGGGAACAATAAACAGCAGTTACCTGGCTGCCATTTTTACAATGAAAGAGCTATCACTTAGTCCCTCTGTAACAAAAGCTTTGATTGTAATTGTTTTAGTAAGTTAAAAAGGAGGAGGGATTTGTGTTACATATTATGGTGCTCCTATGTTGGGTGCCTATATATTTATAATTGTTATATCTTCTTCTTGGATTGATCCTTTGATCATTATGTAGTGTCCTTCTTTGTCTCTTTTCACAGCCTTTGTTTTAAAGTCTGTTTTATCTGATATGAGTATTGCTACAAACCAATGCAATATTGTAAAGTAATTAGCCTCCAATTAAAATAAATAAATTTATATTTAAAAAAAGGAGGAGGGAAAGCAATACCCAGGGCTGTACTGTATTATGGGGAAGGGAAGAAAGAACACTTCAGGAAGTGCCAAGAGACACCTTTCCATTGTGACAAAGGTGTCAACAACTGACCTTTCAGTGAAACCTCATCCACACTTCCTTGGGTCTCCTCTGCTCCGCTGTTATCAGAGGCACTTTTGGCTGAAATCCCTGAAGCAATATTTTCCTGCTCAGAACACTTTTCAGGGCATGGATTTATAGTTGATATCTCTGCTTCGGAGCTGATATTCCCAGGCACTTTGTCATGGTGGTGGCTCATCCCAAGTTGAGGCTTAAGTTGATAGCCTATGTCTGTGACTCGAGTTGGAGAGTCTGAATGAGGTGTGAGCACATCCACAGACTCTGGGGGTGCAGCTTCCTCACGATCTACAAAAGACAACTTCTGGACCTGCGCTAGGGCTCCATCCGGACCAGCTCCATATTGCAGTGTCTTACCATCTGAATCATTTGGGTGAGCAGCAGAGACCCTCTGAAAGCCTTCCATGAGAAAGTCACAACTTTTACTTGGTTTGTTTTCTGAAACAGGCTCACTCTCCATATGCATTTGGTCTCTTGTGACACTTGAATCTAGAAGATTGCTACCAGCTGAGGTTACTGTTTCTGGATCACAATGATGCTTCACATCAAAAGTATGTTTTTTTTCTAACTGTAGTTTATCTGGTCCCATCTCAACTGCAGAGGAGTCTAAAAAGGACAGGATGGTGTCTTCAGTGGCGTACTGACATGGTAATGATTTCTTAATCACATGTGGCCTAATCTTACCTGTGGTGAGAGTGCCTTCCTCCAGGTAGGGGAGATCTGTGTTGTTGCCTTCTTTTTGCTTAACTTCTTCAGATTTACTGATGGATCTAAGGCTAACTGATTTCAGGACCGTGGGTGTAATTGCAAGAGATGGTGGAGGATTGGACCTCAGAGTTTCTCCTACTGTGTTCTGCTTATTATGACTGAAGATGTGTAGTGGGTGGCGGTGGTGGAATGGTTTGTTCAAGACATTATGAAGAGCACTTAGGTCAAGATGGGTAGGAGGTATAATTGGAAGTTCCAGATCTTTACTTAGTGACAGAGCGCCATCTTTTAAAGAGGGTTGCTGAAGGGAAGATTTCCTTTCTGGGACTTTCGGCTTTCTTTTGCTGCCTCCAGGAGACAATGGGCCAGAAAAGAAAGCAGTAGGGAAAGAGGATGTTGGCGTTTCAGACTGGCTGGAATAGCCGCTTGATGGAGATGCTAGGCCAGCCAGCTTTTCTGGTGAAGCCAGTTTAAACTCATTGTCAACAGAAGGAAGGGAGGGGGTGGTGGCTCTAGATTCTGACTGGGATGTTTGGGATTCAGAACTCTCTGGAGATTTAATGCATTCGATAACGGTGATACCTGTAGCAGTGCTTGAATTCGATAAAGATCTGTAAGGGTCATTTGTTTTCAAGTCATTTAGAAGCCAGAGGTCTGCATAGTGAGTTGATTCAGCACCTTCATCTTTGAATGGTGGAACATCTGGAGTGTCTAACTGAGGTTCCTTAATACCATGTTCATTCTGGTTCATCCACGAAGGTTCTGGCTTGGTGGGAAGATTGGCATTTTCCATTCGAGAAGGTGTGTTGGAGAAATCGAGAGGCAGCTTCATTTCCCTGGAACTGTGAGGCGGAAGCTGGCCACTGCTTGTCTTTGGTTCTTTCTTCTCAGAAGTGTCTGCATTTCCGTCAGACTTCCTCAATGATGAGCTACGTTTAGGTGGAGTTGGCTTTGCCTTTGGTTTCCTGAAAGAGATGCTTGGTCTCCCCTGCCTCCTGTGGTCTAAGTAGTCCTGCCAGGCACAGTCTGAAAGTGCAGGAGGAACCCCAACGCCCTGGCTGTTCTCCGGGCCCAGGGCTGCATAGTGACAGACATAATTCTTACTGCCTTTGAGACCACAGTCAAAGTGCATGGAGGTGTAGTATCCTTCTGTGTCCACTGAAAAGTGAGAGCTGGTGTCAGCTTTGTCCGATGGAGACTTTTCCAGAAAGCTGTCATAAGTGGCCATGCTCGTGAAGCTTGGGCAGCCCAGGCTGTCTGCCTTGGGACGCTCAGGACTAAAATCCTGGCGGCAGGAGGCATCGTGATGATGGTGTAGGTAATTCCACTCACTGTCGCTCGTGTTGCTATTGTTGGGGTCGTCCAACAGGTCTGCCACCGTGGAGGTAAAGGAGTTTGTCCGGTGGCCTCTCACTTTCTCCAGTTGGTCGTTGTACTGCTCTGTCACGAAGACACTGGTGTCCTCATTAGCATGAGGGGCCGTGTTGAGTGACAACTCCGAGTCACAGTGTGAAGAGCCAGTGAGGGGAGGCGAAGCCGCAGGAGGGATCGTCTCTGAGGTCTGTGAGGGGCATGTGGAGCTGCTCCCGCTCCAGTTGCCACTGGATGACTGGTGGTCATCTTTCTGGTCCATGTGGCTGCTGAGGAGGACGCCAGCTGTGGAAATGCAGTGGATGGGGCTCCCAAAGGTGTCCGAGTTGGAGGAGATGTCGCAGCTGCCAGAATCGGCAGCCATCCGGGACAGACGCGACCTCCCTCTCTCATTTAACTTGTGCTGGGGGCTGTGAAGATGTTGAGAACAGGCCAGGCTCAAAGCAGGCTGGTGCTCCTGTGCACTGGGGCTGCTGGGGGCCTCACTGCAATCGGTAAGGGTTCTTTCTTGGTCTCCCACGAAAGGCTCCCCCTCTTCATATGCTGAGGGTTTAGCACCAACTTTGGGCTCAGCATCCCCCCCTCTGTTGCCCTCCCTAGGAAGGCTCCGAGATCTCGTGCGGCTGCTCACTGCAGTAGTAAACACCGTGTCACCTTTGTCTGCCAGTGCAGAAATGTTGCCAGCAGAATGAGAAAGGGAAGCTGCAATGCTTTGACCTCTTTGAGCTCTGATTCTTCTTCTGGATGGAGCAGCAATCAGAATATCCTCAGTTTGGCACTCCGAGTCCCTGGTTCCAGACCTCCTATTGACAGTGTTGGAAGGGTCTGGATTTGTGTGCACAATCACATTCCTTTCCCTGGCCACGGGCGATTCATCAGAATCTAGGGCACATGGAAAGGCACAGTGAGATACTTCATACATCAGCAGATGAACAGACATTCTGAGAGCTGTCCACAAGTCTGGATGCTAGCATGTTGAAGTTTTTCTTACAGGAAAAAAAATCAGTGTATAAAATGAGGAGAAAGTTACAATGCTTTGGGCAGTCTCTCTCTGTCCCTTTGCCTCTCTGATTCTCTCTCTATATATACACACACACAAATACACACTGTATGTATATATGTATATACACTAAGAGAAGATAAGTATTTAGATCTCTTGTGAATTCTCTCTCTTCACAATCAAATTACTTTACCCCAGTAGGTCTAATATTTTTTAAGTAAAATACATCTTGTTTTTTTGGCCACTATACACTTTTATTTCTTGATATAAGCATAATGAAATAAAAATCATAGAATTCATTATGATATAATCTTATATACAAGAGATACTATCATAGTAATTATTAAAATTATAGGAAGAGATATCTTAAATACATTGCAGCACGCCAGGCCTCCCTGTCCATCACCAACTCCCAGAGTCCACCCAAACTCATGTGCATCGAGTCAGTGATGCCATCCAGCCATCTCATCCTCTGTCGTCCCCTTCTCCTCCTGCCCCCAATCCCTCCCAGCATCAGGGTCTTTTCCAATGCATATATGAGTAAATCCATAAAATCAAGCTTTCACAGTCAAGAATGCAAATTTTAAAAGTAATACTACTTGGCTTACTGAACACAAAACAAGTACACATCATTTCAAAACCTCTATGAGTTACAATAATAGTTGATGCTTTTAAGGAAGCTGGTTAAAGGCCGGCTTCCATTGTGTCCATATAATTGGCACCTGACAGAATGTTACCCATTAACAGTTTTATACCACACCTATTTCTTGTTGGACTCTTCTGGGGATACCCGAAATGGTTTTCCTCCTCCTCAGTTTTCGTCTCCGCTGTAGCACAGATTGTGAATGAACAAGAGAGCAGCGTATACTAGCCTCTCTGTCAAAACCGACTCCTGCAACCCACAAATAGGTCTCATTAGCCTTTAGGAATGGCAAACAAATTTTCATTTGCTTGAAACACAATGATATTTATTGATTGGAAGGAAGGAAGAGTTTGGATTAAGCCTGTAAACAAATACAAGGGAGCCCTATTCAGCTCTTATTTAAATTATGCTGTAGTTCATTAAGCTTTACTTCTAAATGCAGCTCGCCACAATAGCTTGTACTGCCAAAAATAACAAGCCAAGAAGGAAAATCAAAAGAGAGAGGAGAGAAAAATAACATCAAAGAATCACTCTCACACAGAATGGCTCCTTAAGGACTTCTAAAACCTTTAGTTACTACTACTTACTGGTCTCTTTCTGGGCTTTCTGAAGTGGATATCTTTGCATAGCACAGACAGACAAATACACCACCTGTCTGTCTGTCTCTGTCTGTCTGTCTCTCTCTCTCACACATATACACACACACCACTACCACCACCTGTGAGGAAAACAACAACCTAGAGGTGTGTTTTTAAAATCATCATGTAACTGCCTATTTCTTCTGCTACCTAAATTGGACACCTTTTGGTTTAGCAACAGTGTCCCGTCAATAAAACATACAAGGCAGTCCCCAGTTCTTCACTTAAGTGGACCTGCCTTCTGTACCAACTGTCAGTAAAGCTGGAATTCCCAGTCTTTACACATGTGTCTGTTTTCTTTTGTAAATACAGGCAGCAAACCATGATTCTCGTTAGTTTCTCTTTCCATGGTCTGTTGACACCCTAATGCAGCCCTTTCAAAACTAGAATGATGCAGGAGGTGAGGAACTTGAACTGCCATAAGCCAAAAGTGCTTTGGAATCTGGTTGCCTCATCATGTATCCTGATTGTTAAACATGGGGCAGGATGGTCTGTTAAACCTTTGTTCGGTTATGTAATGAAATGGTTTGAGTTCTGCTTAGCTTCACAGTAATAGCAGTTTCTAGAACTCATGTTGAAAAATCTGACTGAGATATCATATGATGAATAATTTCAAATGCTATCAGAGAATTCATACTAATGAAATTTTCCTTTTATAGTTCCAACCAGAGATTAAAATCCTTCCTTCTAATCATAATAATTACATTACAGACATAGATATTTTGTGTCATATGGACATAATTGACAACTTTCTCATTAAAGTTCTTGAAATCAACATATAATCTAGGCTTGAGCCTGAGAGTTCCTGAAATAAAGCAGAAGGAAAGATCTTTCATTTTCCTGAATCACAAGACCTATAATCAAAGAACTAAATTTGAAAACAAAATTTTACTTACAGTGCCATGAAGAAAGCAGGTGCTGCTAATAATCAGATGTTTCCAGAACTGAAAGTTAGTTTAAGAGGATGCCAAAATGATCCATTTTGACAGCCATCTCATTTAGATGATGGAGATCAGATAAAGTGTACATCGCTAGGATAATTTATCCTACAAGTTGAATAGGTCATCAGGAAAATTAACTCCCAGCTCACAATCAGCCAATCAACTAGAACTCCTACTTGTCAGGAAGAAAACTGTATCCACCCTGATACCTGGTCATCATTTGCTCCCCACTTTATATGAGAGAAATTTGAGTGAGGTTAGTAATGGCCATGTCCAAAATGCATCCTGAACAACATACAATCTTCAGTTATTACATGTTACCAGGATGGAAGTCAGTCATAAAATGGCCATTTTGAGCTTTTCAACACAAGTTAGAATTTAACTATTAGAGATGCTTAAAGAAACCCCAATGGATAGATCATTTAATTTCCATCTTTGAAAGTGAGACTGTTTTATAGCAACATTTTGCTTACAGCTAAGGTTACCACATTGGAAAATCACCAATTCTGAATTTTTCAATTGCTGCCAATAAACTTTCCAAGAAAAGTCCACGCAGGCTTGCCTTTGACTTAGACTAATATCCCAACTGTCAGTGCACAGGAGGAGGAAAGCGGAGGGCGAACAGAAGACAGGCTTGCTGGGTTTAGAGTAGAATTCAGCCTTCATCTATGAATCCATGTATTTTTAGGTCAAAAATCACTAAAAGCAGTGCAGAAGTCTAAATGATCTTTTAAACAAGCCTACCTCCATCCAAGGAAGCATGAAAGTAAGAGTTTATAGTTGATCTATAGGATCATTACTTGTAGTTTTAGAAACCTGGGGCTTCCTGCTTTCTCTCTGGTAGTGCCCCGCATCATTACCATACGATTAATCACTGCCGCTTTCTCCATTATTTCAGGCAGCTCTGGCCAGAGAGCTATTTGGTGACTTTTTTTTTCCCAGGAAGAAACTGTCCATCATTTACATAACAAGCAGCCCAGCAGAACATATGCAAATTGATGTTCAAACCCTGACAAAAGCATATTGAACATCTTCTGGGTTGCATCCTGATGAAAAAGGTATTATTTGTTTACAAAGTGGTATTCTTAACTGGTACTCCCACCAGCACAGGCTTTGACCATATTTAATACACTGAATGTTCTGACTCGACTGCCCCAAAGGAAACGAACAGAGCAATACCAGTGACGTTGATGGGAATAATGCAGGAAGAAATCACTTGGGCATCTTGTTTCATCTTTTCCTCTGGCGTCGGGAGAGGCAGCGCTTTGCTCCAGTTGGTCTGCTTGTCCAGTGTGGAGGGGATATTGTGTACTGGGTTTTTCGGCCTTTGCCCTAACATGACATCTGTATCTTCATCCTCTGGGGGATGGGACTGCAAACAAAGTACATTCAGACTCAGCTCTCAGAGTTTATACACAGACACACATATAAGGAATTTCAGAGTTTAGTTAAGAAAAATGAGGTCAGAAATAAGCTTTCAGGTCAAACGAAGAATTCCTAGGCATAGTTAGTAAGCACAACTAATTGATAGTTATAATTTCAACAGTCAAGCAACACAAAGGAAAAAAGAATTGGCTAAACATGCTTTTCAGGTCAAAGGGAATTAAGAGGAGAGACCAGGTAGCCAGAAATCCCCAAACTTGAAACTGAAGAAAGATGTGAGTCTCTAACCTGCTGAGAGGTAGATTCACTTTCTGGATATCTGTCTCCCCATAAATTCTTACTCAAACTCTAGAAAGCTCTAGGTGACTAGGATCACAGACAGGAGATGATTTAGATGCCCTTGAAAAGGTTTGGAAATGTGGCCAGAAAGCCTGGAGTCAGGAGACATTCCAGAACACATCACCAGAAGGATGAGCTGACCTAATCTGAGAGGCCAGATTCAAATACAAGGAGTTAATTTTACTGCAGGATGATAGCATTTGTGAATGACATTTTAAAATGCAGTTTTTCAGCACTATACACATGGAAAAACAAAAGTGAAGAACTTTCTCCCACCATCGATAGTGGAAAATACAAATTCTGTTATTGGAGGGAAAGACTCAATTGGGTTTCTTCTTCAGATTCGGAAGAGTAAAACAGTCTTCGTTTATTTTCCTTCAACTTTGTATGCAAAGCTTTTCTTCCAGCTGTTTATTTAAAGACCTTGACTTCCATGTGATGTTTGAAAATTCTCCATCCAAACCTTTGATTGATATTAATATTGTCTAACTTTTATTTCAGGGTTGGGCTCCTAGCCCAGATTTTTAAAAAGGCTCCATCCCAAGTTAGATTTCAGGGTTGGGCTACTAAACCAGATTATTAAAAGACTGTTTTCACCACTGAACCTAGTTTTCTTTCTTTCCACAACTGGCAGGAAGGTGGCTATATAAAATAAGCATTTCCCCCTCTTATTCCAGTTATGTTTTAATAATACTCTGTGCTAAAAATCAGGATCATTCAATAAATTCTCATCCTCACATTTGGAAGCATCACACCCTGTTGACTCAAAGGATTTCACATATCGTCAAGTGAACTGTCCTCAAGTCCCCTTAAAGAGAAGATTCCAGAGCCACTTGTTTTAAATTAACCCCCAGCATTTGCTTACCTTGTCAGAGGTATCTGCAAAGCCCCCCAACACACCCAACAGGATATGATTACCCCCTTGAGAAAAATGTGTTCGCCATGAACGTTTGTTAGCAAAACATTGCAACCTTCTTTCTCTCTTCAGCTTTTGTGCAGATTCCCAGCAAAGCGAATAGCTCAAATAAAGTTGGAGCACAAAAGACTTTGTTTCCTAGGTAACTTCCAAAAAGGGAAAAAAAAAAAGTTTGGTGCGTGCAGAAAGAGAGACAGAGAGGGGGAGAGAGCAGGAGCTGGAGAGACACCCCCCCACCACACACACACCAGAGGCCACATTTTGTAGGCGATTCCTTCCTTGAATAACAATGGACTGGGAAACAAAGAAGGAATAGTGACCTGGCTACAGTCTCTGACCGGCAGCCAAAAGCACTTTGTATTTAACGGTGACAGGGAGAATTGGCTGCCAGAGAATCCTTTTGTCCTGTTCTCTTTTGATTTGAGAAGCTGAACCTTTACAGTTCTGATAAATATAGGGCAAGTTGAAATTTCTTTTCTCTGAACTACAAAGTCCAGGAATGTCATTAGGTGAGGCTTTGAACAGAGCCTTCATGCAACTGGGGAAGGGGGAGGGATAGAACAGCCAATGACATTACTGTCTGCTTTATATTCTATTTAATTCAAGTTAGGAAAACACTACTCTTTAAACTGATTTAAAGGAATACCTGTTGGTTAGTTAGAAACAACAGGGTTTTCCATAAAGAAAGACAGAAGAAAATGACAGTGTATAGAGAGAATGGGATAGGCTGTGACGGAATGTTCTCAAAACCAGTACCTTTCTACTCCATGGGGTCATGTGGCAACATTCAGTGGGGGAGGGCGAACGGGTGCTGTTAAACTATGAACATGAAATGCAAAAAAAAAAAAAAAAGAGAGAGAGAAAATTAAAAATATGCACACAACGCACAGTCTGGTTAAGCCAAATCTATGATATGAATGAATGACTATACCAGGATAACTTCTTTCCTTCCTTCCTTCTTTCTGAATGAATCATTGTTTTATAAGAAGCAGCATAGTGTGGTTAAGAGCACAAATTCTGGAGCTAGACTGAGTTTGAATCCTGGTTCTACCTCTTATTTGCTGTGTGACCAGGAGCACTAAGATCAGTTTTAAAGAATAGTATCTGCCTTTCAGGGCCATTTTGAGAGTTAAATGAGTAAATATATGTAAAAGGCTTAGAAGAATCATGGCACTTAATAAGTTCTACATGTTAGCTGTCAGATACTATTACCTATTATTATCATCCTCACTTTGTAGCTATGAGGTAGCTGTGAAATTATCTTTGTACATTGTAACTTGATACCTTTTAGATCCCAGTCCCACTTGCTAATTTGGGAAAGACCAAATTATTTTCTTAGGGTGAGTTTATTTTCCTGTGAACTATTTGGAAGAAAACATCTTATGTATAATTTTCCTCTACTGGACTCCTCAAAATTTGCGTCTTCCTCATACTCATAAACTGTATTTGAAGACAGGGCCGGTTTCATGGGCATATGATCTGTGCAGTCATATAGGACCCCACACTCAGAAGGACTCCATGCTTGGTTTAATGCTGTTGCTATCTTGAAATTCTAAGTTTTTGAGTAATGAGCCCTTGTATGTTCATTTTGCGCTGGAGCCCACAAATCACATAGGCAATACTGTTAGAACAATCTAGTAACCAGAATCCCCTTTTCAAGATGTACTGAGAAGGACAGTGAAACTCTTTAAACTCTGAACCATGTTAGATTTGGATTCAATTAGCCCTCTAGTGCAGCATTTGGCATACAATATTGCTTTAATGTAACATGAGTTATCTCTGGATGTGTCTTTTCATCTATTAAGGTTATTAATTCCTAGAGGTCAGGTGCCATATTTAACTTTCCTTTCAGTTATATATGATGCCAGCAAAATTCCTCCTCATTTGTAAGAGCTCAACAAATTATTTGTGTATTCGAATGATACCAGCTCTTTGTGTCTTAACAGTGATGGGAAACCCAAATAAAGTCAGGGTCATGTTCAATATCTCAGAAGGAAGCAGACACCACAGACTCCAAGGGTACTTACCATCTTAAGGCAAATAGGCGAAAAATAGAGGAAACCACAAACAACTCTTGGTTTCATCAGAGGCTTAGCATTGGTGTATGCAGTTCTAGTTCTTGAGCCTGTGGCAGACGTGTTTCAGAGGGGAGGAACACTCCAAGTCTAATTCTATTCTACGTTTGTAAATTTTAACTGACAGGGTTGCTCATTAACTTTCAAGCAAAGCAAAAGCCATCTCCTCCTGCCCAGTTAACTTTGCTCTAGATCTTATTTAAGGACATAGTTTTGTGGAGTCTATGGCTCCCTCATAGACAAGATGTGGTGTATGTGGACAGAGACTAACTGGGCTCTATCATAAGAATCAATCATAGGTAGTGACGTGCAGGTCTCAAGTAAGACACTGGAGGGTGAAAAATAGAGAACTCACGGAAGCAGGAAAAAAGGAACCTGAATGCAAAACCTACATGGAAATCGAACCTGTTTGCAAGAAACCAAACCAAAAGTGCTCATGAAAGGATTTCAAAAAATTACACAGCAGGAAGCAGCAGGGCAGAAAATATATTAGTGATAGTAATAATAATAGAGTAATTTTGGTAGTTTGTCTTAAATCTCTTTAGTCAGCTTTCCTGTTGAATATTTTTTTCCAGGAATGAAGGATGAGGAGTGATTTTTATTTCTCATCTGTTTGAGAAATGCCCCCATCCCATTAAACAAGCATGAGGTGACACCTAGGAATGACTAAGGATGGAACGTCCAGAGAGAGCTCTGACTGTTCAGTTCCGGCCACCATCATTAAATCGAGGTTTCCATGGGTTATACTCCACAGAAGATTCCTTCTCAGCTAATCAGCCTCTCCACTCTTTTTTAAAACTGCAGTATTTACAATATTGTATTAGTTTTCAGGTGTACGGAATAGATTTCCTTTGATAGTAGCTCCAGCCTCCAGCTTGCGAGGGCTGAAACTAGGTACTCTTGAGCTTGTGTGTGTAAGGATTGTGTTCTTTGGTTCCAACACCTAGACACAAGCATGCAAGGCCCTGCAGATGGTCTGTCTATGTAGAGTATTTAAGTTCATAATATTCACGTGGGCTGTGGTTTTATTCTCGCCATGACTTAGTAATTGCCTCAGCATAATGTTTTAGACGTTCCTCTTTCTTGGGTATTCGGTCAAAGGAATTAAAGTCATTTGGATTATGTCTGCTTAGGTTTTTCTATGGCGAGTATAGTAGTTCATAGTGTTCCCCCTTCCTTTTGCAGGCTTCCACTGTGGCTTTCCCACTAAGTTTGAGAGGCCTCAGACTCCATGTTGCACCATTTTAGAATCAGCCACCACCAGTCATCTTGTCCCTGACAAAAGATGCTTCTTTGATGCTTTTGCTGCATTTCTGTCCCTGCTGGCCCCATCAGTTACAGCCTCAGACCCTTTCCCTAGCTTCCTGTGGAACTGCTTCAACAAGAGCTGGAGTTGTAACCAGTGTTCAGAATAAGAAGTAGCAGACATCATACTCAACAGCTGTCAAAGAAATATTTTTTTGTGAATAATTAAAGAATATTTTACAAAACCCCAATTTCTCTTGTGGGGTGTGTGTGAGAAAAAGTTCATTTCTGCACTTTCATGGCTATGAACAAGTATTTCTCCGAAGATCTCAAGACTTTTTCCTATCTTTCTCTTACTGCCAAAAGAAAAATCTACCCACAGTTTACTTTCTTTTCGGTTTTATTTTATATGCTGATGGGGGCTTGTTTTGCTTCAAAACTTTCCAAAAGACATCTGGTAAAATGTTGTGGGTATTCCAGCAGGAAATGTTTTGAAAAATTGGCTTTGGTTTGTGATCTAACCGATACCACATGGCATTTATAGCAGTCAACTTTCAGAGCTGTTTTATTACTCTCATGCTGTCTTAAACACGAGAAATGTTTACTAGAGAATCAATGCTGTGGCACATTTGAATACAGCGAAACTGTCCACTGCAAGCCACTCTGGGCTCCTGGTGAGGTGAGGTGATCTGAAATCTTATTCACATCCTGCCCTGGGGCTTGTTGTCCTTAGACTGAGTCTGCGTTTCTGCACAGAGTATGGCCTGTCTGCGAGATAGAGGGGAACTTGTCTGCCTCAGCTTTTTCTTCACTGGAGTGTGTGTATGTGTCGTACACAAATAGGAAGTGCTGTGATCTTTCTGAAAGGCTTAAAGGCGTCTGACATACCTTCTTCACATATGACTCTCGCTGCTACAGTTACACAGCATTGTTATTCCCTTGAGACTGTCCCAAAGTCTCCTGCTGGCTGCCACTGGGCTCCTGTCTTCCCAGCATGTTTAATAACGTCATGTTAAACTCATACTGTGCTGCTCTTTCCTCTCTTCTCAACTCCAACCTTTACCAAAGTGTACACCATGGGGAAAACGAAAGTATGAGGTAAGTCAAAGTCTAGGGCCCATCCCAGGCTCTCCTTGTCCCTTTCCTGGTCTCTCCCTCATAATCACACTCTACCAGGCAAAGCAGGCCTTCATACTTCCCCAGCGGGCCTGAATGCAGTACCTCACATACTCAAAGCCTTCACATCACACTCCTGGCCAGCTGTGAAGCTGGAAAGAAGCCCACAGATGAGCTCACATCTCCATGCTGAGAACTCCTGGTGATAAACCCAAAGAAATAAATCTCTCAAGCAGAATTCTGGACAGTGGTTTGTAGGCTGAGAGGAAGATATTTAGGAATAGGTGGCTGTTGAGTTCTTTTAACCACTCTACACACTAATATCTATTTAAAGCACATGTACAAATATTCACACTGGGAAAAATGGCCTTATCCTTGTTATCTCTGCTTTTCCAAGTCATACATTTATTTCTGTTCTCTGATATTGGCACCACCACTTCCTCAATTCTCCTGAGAAGCACTTTACAAAAGGCCAATGTACATATGCAAAGGCACTCAGTATCATTTCTCATCAGGAAAATTGAAGTGAAAACCACAGTGATATACTAGGGGCTAAAATTTTAAAGATTAGTAATACCAAGTGTTGGCAAAGGTGTAAAGCAACTCAAACTCTCATAAATTGCTGGGGAGAATTGAAAGAGGTATAGCTGCTTCAGAGACTAGTAGTGTCTGAACTTAAACACATGAACTTAAACAAGTGTCTACCTTAAAAAAATTTTTTTTCCTTTTAAAACATTGAAGTATAGTGGATTTACAATACTGTGTTAGTTTCAGATGTATAGCAAAGTGATCCAGTTATACACAAATACATTCTTTTTCATATTCTTTTATACCATAGGTTATCACAAGATACTGAATATAGTTTTCTGTGCTGTACAGTAAGTCCTTGGATTTTTTAAAAGCTATTTTATATATAAGGGTGTGTATCTGTTAATCCCATACTCCTAATTTATCCCTCCCTCTGATTTCCCCTTTGGTAATCATAAGTTTGTTTTCTATGTCTGTGAATCTTGTTTCTGCTTTGTAAATAAGTTTATTTGTATTATTTTTTAGATTCCACATATAAATGATATCATACAGCATTTGTCTTTCTCTGTCTGACTTATTTAGTTACTTAGTGTAGTAATCTCTGGGTCCATCCATGTTACTACAAATGACAGCAGCTCACTTTTTTAACAGCTGAGTAATATTCCATCATTCCATATTGTGTGTGTACATGTGTGTGCATACCATATCTTTATCCATTCATCTGTTGATGGACATTTAGCTTGATTCCATGTCTTGGCTATTGTGAATAGTGCTGCTATAGACATTGGGGTACATGTATCTTTTGGAATTAGAGTTTTCTTCAGATATATGTCCAGGAGTGGGATTGGTAGATCATATGGTAGCTCTGTTTTTAGTTTTTTAAGGAACCTCCATACTGTCCTCTATAGTGGGCTGCAGCAATTTACATTCCCACCAACGCTGTAGGTGGGTTCCCTTTTTTCAACACCCTCTCCAGAGTTTATTTGCAGACCATGTCTACCTTTTAATTCTCTCTTTTAAGTATATGGAAGTGCAAAATATGAGTGTCCACAAAAAGCCTTTCACAGAGATATGTATAATAGGTTTTTTCATAAAAGCCCCCCAAAAACCCCTAACTAGAAATAACTACCAACAGCAGTATGGATAAACAAGTTGTGGAGTACTATATTCGTACCATGGAATACTACACAGTAATAAACAAGAGCATGCTATTGATACACATAATACTGACCTCCAAAAAGCATGCAGAGTGAAAGAAGCCAGATACAAAAGAGTACCTGCTCATTCACTTTTGAGTCACATCCCACTGACAGATTGATAGACAGTTTGTGTATGTGATCTGCTCCTAGTGAGCAGAGCTTGAAAGGCAGTGGTAATGGCAGTGGTGCATTTTTCGCCCTCAGAGAGGCTTCCTGAAAGACTCTGTGGAACCACAGAGAATCGCTCTCCTTTTGATCTCAGCTAGAACTGAACAAAAATTCTCAGTGTGATGGAATGCAAAATGACGTGTATTTCAAAGTTCAACAACCCTTTCTTTAATGGAGTCCTATTAATGAAGTAATTTAAATGTACAGAGCACAATAAAATGATATTTTGAAGCATATGTGGAAAGTATTCTCCTCGTGGATGGAAAAGAAGGCTATGGGGAGACTGGAGGGGCACACTTCCCACCGCTGCTTTGTTGTTTATTCACAGGAAGTGCTCTGGCCTGTCCAGAAGAACACAAAACAAGGCTCACTGGACCACAGTCACTGTGAGGTTGCTGCCAGTGAGTACCTTCTTCCTCCCTAGTGGCTAGCTTTGCCACTTAGTGGGGCTACTGCCCAGGGCCACTTAGCATCAATCCTCAAAGGTCACTGGCACCAAATAAAGACATGAATCAGGGAGAAGCAGGCCAGGCTTTGAAGTGCTACAAACAGCACAAATAACTTCCCTAGACCATAGGAGCTGGCAGCATGAGTCTCAGCACAGCCTTCAGGTGCGGGGAGGGTCCACCCTCACCCTCTGCCCGGCCCTTGGCTGGGGGCTCCAAGGTTGAGACTGAGCTGGGGGCTTCAGTCGCCTCAGCCCCGGTGACTGAAGAGCTTTTGCACATCTGGTCTCCTGCTGAGGGACTCGTGCCCCTTGTGACTCAGGCAAAAGCTGGGTAGGGTCCTATTTGACTTTACCACAGCAAAATAAAAAAAAAAAGCCAACCTTCTCGCACACAAGCTATGCATGTTGCTTCTTTACCCCCTGCCCTTTTTTTTTTCTTAAAAAAAAAAAAAAAAAAAACTGGCCACACCATGTGGCATGCAGAATCTAGTTGCTTGGGCAGGGATCGAACCCATGCCCGCCCTGCAGTGGAAGCGGGGTATCTTAACCACTGGACCACCAGGGAAGTTCCTCCTTTTTTTAATTGGCTCTTTTCAAATTCCAGCTCTATGAATGTTATCACATGCATGGACTCCTATAAGCCTAGCACACTTAGGATTCAGAACATTTCCATCATTCCAGCAAAGTCCCCCCACTCCTACCCCTGGCTACCACTCATCTGTCGCCCATTACTATGCTTTTGTCTTTCTGAAAGTGTCATATAAATGGGTCATACCTTTTGAGATTGGCTTCTTTCACTCACCCATTATGCCTTTGAGATCCAGCCAAATTATTGTATTATCAGCAATTTGTTCCTTTTTATTGTGAGTAGTATTGATATCTTACTGTCTGCTTATGCTTTGAACAATGAAATGTCTCAGGCATGCAAGAGAATGTCAACCTGAGAATGTTCTGTAATGATGTGTACAAACAAGTAATTTTATTGGCTGTTCCACAGCCAGGGTAATGTTTTACAAAGAAAGAAACTAAAGTCTGCAACAGGGAATTTTCTTTGTTACTCACAATATTTAATATAAACCAGACTCATTGGCTAATGCTTTCCTTAGCTATCGTGCTGGCTCTTAAGCTGAGTCTGTCAGTTCCAAGCCTATCCTTCCACACACTGTGCTGGTACTGCCAGGACTCTGCAAACATTTCTGCACCAGCTGCTCCCTCTTAGCTTTTGCCCTCAGAGTGTCAGCCGCTTTCTGCAATTACTGTCTCTGCGTCACCTCAGTTTCCCATTTGCCATGCCAGTCTTATAATACCTTCTCTCTTTTAAAATAACTGTGTGCTGTTTTCCTGACTGGACCTTGACTGATAAGGTACCTAGCATTGGCTCCTGGCTTGCTGATGTCTGAGGCCTCTGAAGTGCTTGCTACTTCCAGTTCCTCAGTCAAAGGAGGAAAATATGAACAAGTGTGATGTTCCATGGGATGTCAAGATTTTAATGCTCTCTGTAGTCTGTGGCAGAGAACAGGGGAGCCGACATGGTGTCAAAAGCTAACTGCTTCTAATGGCCCTTGAAAATGGGTATAGAGGGAAAAAAGTATTTGCTGGGGTCACTTCACATGCTAGGTGCTGTGCAAACATGCTCCAAGAAAAATACCATATTGGAATAGCAGCTACAAAGTCACAAACTACTTACAGCCAGTTTCCCAGGTCTGTCTACCTGCTGTGAAGACCAAACGGGTGAGTGAAGAGGAGAGTGTGAGAGGCATCACCACTCATCCAGTCTTAGATCTGAAACTCAAGCAAGGCTTTTCTCTCCCTGGGATACTATGAAGGAAGCTCTAGAAATGGAGGAAACTAATCCTGTACATACATAGCCTTGTATCTTCATAAAGCACTGCTCTTTGTGATCATGTTATTTCTATGCCCAGAGCCCTTCAATAATTTCCCTTGCCTATGGAATACATTCAAACTTTTTAGTCTGACACACAAGATCCTTCAGGATCTGGTCTGTTGAAGCACTGCAGCCAAACCAAACTTTCAAAATTCATGTATATGCACTCCATTTTCTCCTGCCTCCGTGTGCTCGCCCTTGTGGTCTCCTCAGCCTGTAATCCTTTTCAAAATTCCACCCCATCCTTCAAGGTCTTCTCAAATGCTCCTTTACTGTGAAGTTTAATCCTAACAATTGGCTCCATTCTAACACCCCACACCAGTTAGGTATTAACACCTGACATTCAATACCATATAACTTCCTCTAGTAGTCACGGACTCTCGATGGCAGAGATTATGTCTCATTCATTTTTGTATCCTCCTAGTACTTACTTCAAAGTGAAGGAATAAATAAGAGGCTACATTAGGGGAGAGGGCATTCCAAGTGGCAATATTGCTTTGAGAGTGCAGGATATTTTCTAGAGAAGCACATGGAGTTTGGTTTGGCTAAAGTCTAGGGTCTGCATGAAGGATCTGTGGGAAATCCATCTGGAAAGGTAGGTTAGGACCAGGTTGTACAGAAGCTGGAGAGTAGCTGGATTAAGGATTTGAAATTATTTCTTTAGGCAGAATGGAGGAATAGAAGGCTTAGGTTTAGGAAAGAATTTGTATGTCAAAGGTTCTCATACCAAAGTTAGAAATTTTTCTTAACTGGTTTAAAAGGAGCAAACTAGATGAGATAAAGGGAAATACCTAAGCTGAAGCAAGACAGACTTGACTTCTACAGACAGTACCTTTTTGAGACAGGTCATAAAACAACAGAATACTTCTGAGAAAGCTTGCAAAACTATGAAGATATTTTGTAAAAACAAAACAAGACTTGTCTAGGACACTGTGGTATGTGTAATTCTTTTATAGAAAAAGGAAAGGCGTGGTAGCATTTCTTAGTCCCAACTCTTAAAAACCAGTAGAATACTGAAATCCTCAATGTGAATGCATGAAGAAAGGGAAGAAAGGGAGAGACTGGATAAGAGAAGACAGAGCTGGGGATGGGGGAGAGGGTGAAGCAGCATGTACCTCTTTATCACCAGGGCAGGTATATAGTATTGAAAACACCCTTCCTGCCAACTCTGGTCTTTAATCTCTCATGACTCAAAACTCCCTTCTCAGCCTTCTAATTCTTCTGTGAGCTAAATGAGTTTTTCTCAAAAGCTGCCTTCTGATAAGGCTGATTTTTTTCTTCTTGGTAAAAAAAGGAAGAATAAATACAGTCATTATTTACAGCTTTGGACTATGACCAAATGGGCGTGGGTCAGAATTTGAATGATGTCCTCCGTTTACTTCTGAATAAGCCTATTGGAATGCCCCCTGTCTTTCAAATGCACCCCCTTAATAAGAAGAAAAGTAGGATTTGACAGATTCTTATTTTTAATATCCCTGGATGCCACAGTGTGGTAAGTAAGGAAACTACTATCAGGCTATGAAATGACAAAGAATCTCTGATGTTCTTTCCTGGTTCATTGTATCAAGTCTGACAAAGAATATTACTGTGAACATGATTGGAATAAGTTAACTGTCAACCCTGATGATAAGGATTTAGGTCTCATTGTTTCTCTGGAACCTGCTCAACCTCTGCCATCTCATAGCAAACATCTCCATCCCATAGCACAGAGCCCATTTGACATCATGCCCTGCATCGCTGGGGAGGCTTGAGGAGGGACACTTGGTGAGACTGCTGGAGCCTCTTCCCACATTTGCAGAAGAGTGACTTCCATGCCTGTCTATCTAGACAGCAGAATCTAAGCAGGAACTTAGACTCCAAGAGTCCTGGAGACTTGACTGCAGGCCAAACGCAGCAATAGACTGTTCAGCTCAACTGCTGCCTCTGATCAGCTGGGGCGGTGGGGACTATGTGGGAAAGAGTGTTGTAACCTTTTGGGAACGCCTGCCTTAGATTTGTGTAGGGGAAGAACATGTGAACATTCCAAGTATGTGCAGATCTGAGCCTGGACCAGGGGTCTTGACTGATAAGAACAGATAAGCATTCAGCAAGGGATCAGAGTGAACTGCTCTGACAAACTGACTCCACACTCTGAAATGGGAATCTATGCCATGATGGTACATTAAGGGCCAAAGTGTAATATACCATGGCAACTTCTCATCATCTGAGAGTAGATTTTTGTGGCCATCTAAATTTTGCTATTTAAAGTAAATAAACTGTGTACTAAACATTTCCTGGTTGAACTTACCTTTTCCTGAAGCCATATATGTATCATAGGCATTGGGGTGTAGGTCTCAACTGTGAAATATCTATGGCTAAGAGTATACATTTATTTTTAACTTTATATTTTAAAATAATTTTAAACTTAACAGGGAAGTCATCAAGAAATAAAGTACATATAATCCTTATCTAGGTTTTCCTAAAGTTAACATCTCACATAACCATAGTATACTTATTGAAACCAGGAAATTAACACTGATAAATACTATTAACTAATACAGTAACCTTGTTTGGATTCTATCAGTTTTCCCAATAATGTCATTTCTCTGGTCCAGGATTCAATCCAGGATCTCGCATTGGGTTTAGTTGTCAAATCTCCTTAGTCTCCTTCAGTTTGTGATAGTCCCTCAGTCTTTGCCTTCTGTGACCTTAATACTTATGAAGAGTACTGGCCAGTTATTTTCTAGAATGTCCTTCAAGTTGGACATTGTCTTGTGATTAGATTGAAGTTACTAATTTTTGGCAAGAACCCCATAGAAGTGTTATCTCAGTGCTTCCTGTCAGGGGGTTCATGCAGAGGCATGCCTTTTTACTGCTGATGTTAACAATCCCTGGGTTAAGATTCTGTCTGCCAGATATTTCCAGCTCAAGTTACTATTTTCTCTTTGTAATCAACAAGTATCTTGCGGGGAGAAACTTTCAAACTATGCAAGTATCCTGTTTCTCAGCACAATAATCCAACTATTTTAGCATCCAGTGATTCACTTCAGTTCAGTTCACTCAATCGTGTCCGACTTTGTGACCCCATGAATCGCAGCACGCCAGGCCTCCCTGTCCATCACCAACTCCTGGAGTTCACCCAAACCCACGTCCATCGAGTCAGTGATGCCATCCAACCCTCTCATCCTCTGTCGTCCCCTTCTCCTCCTGCCCTCAATCTTTCCCAGCATCAGGGTCTCTTCCAATGAGTCACCTCTTCACATCAGGTGGCCAAAGTATTGGAGTTTCAGCCTTAACATCAGTCCTTCTAATGAACACCCAAGACTGATCTCCTTTAGGATGGACTGGTTGGATTTCCTTGCAGTTCAAGGGACTCTCAAGAGTCTTCTCCAACACCACAGTTCAAAAGCATCAATTCTTCGGTGCTCAGCTTTCTTTATAGTCCAACTCTCATATCCATACATATTGCCTGTAAAAAATTTTGCTGTCACATTTGGCTAAATGGTGATTTAAAACACCTTCCATCACCATTTCTACATTTATTAGTTAGAATTCTTCTGTAAGGAATAGCTACTCACCCCAGTGTATTTATTTACTTATCCCAGTTTACTTATGTCAGTATAGACTCCTGGATATTTCTTTTATGCTGTGTCTTATAATCTATTACTATCATTATTTTACTGTCCCAGATTTGGCCATTGGGAGCTCCTTCAAGTTGGTTCCTGTGCCCTTTTTACATGGCATTATTATTTTAGTACTTTCTTGCTTTCTGGCCTCTCAAGATATTCCAGGCTTGTATTCTATTTTCCCCAGCCCAGTCCTGGAAAGGAATCCTGGTTTCTTTTATTACAGAGTGGTATTTAGAAGCAAGTTCTAGGCACTAGATATGCTTAAATGTTACCAGAGTGTCATTGCTTCTAAGGCACTCTCAGATGACAGAGCTAGGAAGTGCATTTGAATACTCATAAATGCATATGTGCACCTATTTTGTGCCTAACTGCCTGCATATGTATATGTGTGTGAAAATACATGTATGAATTTATAGTCGTACTTTAGATTCTAATCTAACACCAAGGGATTGATTCTTGATGTCCCTCTTTCCTTATTTGGAACTCCTTTCTCCAAAGGTGAAAAACTCTAATTATCCACAAAGTATTTGTTCAATCCTAGTATACACAAAAAGTAGTTTCAGGATTTCTAACTCGTTCTCTTGTAAAGAAAAAATTTACCAACTAAAGTAGAATATTTGTGTACAATTCCTTTTGTCATTAGTCTACACTCTTTCTTCAGGTGCAGGGGCTCCCCGAGGAGCTGTCATGTGCAAATGGGGTCTCGGGCTTCCACGTCACTGTGGAGGGAAGAGTTTGAGGAGGATCAAAACGGAGACCTGCTTCTCCCACAATCAAATCATCTACCTCTGCAGCCAGTTCACCAGCCTGGACAAAAGTGAGAATGGGACCCTCAGCTGGAAGATTTCCAGTGGATCCCAGGACTTGTCATCAAGCCATTTGGGGACTGGCTCATCAGTGGCTTCTTTCCAGAGGGAAAAGATCAGGCAGGCTTCCATGGCTTCATAAAATCTTTGGCTCACTTCTAACCCACTGAAGATAGTATAAAGT
Source organism: Oryx dammah (assembly GCF_014754425.2). Taxonomy (NCBI): domain Eukaryota; kingdom Metazoa; phylum Chordata; class Mammalia; order Artiodactyla; family Bovidae; genus Oryx; species Oryx dammah. The sequence goes on from NW_024070207.1 coordinate 116,592,205, forward strand.
GCAAAGATAATTGGACCAGAACCACTTAACAGCCGAAGCAACAAACTGTACTTTGCTTTTCGACTCTATGATTTGGATAAAAATGACAAAATCTTCCACAATGAGCTATTCCAGGTTCTTTGCATGATGCCTGGAGTGAATGTCTCGGATGAGCAGCTGGGTGGCATCACAGACAGGACCACTCAGGAAGCTGATCTAGAGAGGGATGGTGCCATATCTTTTGAAGAATTTGTTGAGGCTTTGGAGAAGGTGAACTGGCAAGCAGAAAGTGAGCATCCAATTTCTTGACTAAAAGGCCAAGACCAGACCGTTCCCTGCTCTCTAGTATCTAAGAACTGGACGTGAGAGTCCTCCTGTCTCCCAGCCCTCCCTCTCCCCTATTATCTATCCAAGATACTACAGCTTTTGTGTGGCAATCTGCCTTTGGTGTACACAGTGCATTACAGAACGGCACACTCAGTTCATTTCTGTTCAGTATCCATTCACCAGTTCCCCATTTATAAATATCACCCCCCTCCCCCAGTTATGCTGCTGAATGCTACAACATCCATCCAGTCTGAGAAACTGAGAGAGCAACTCAAGCCAAGAAGCAGCCAGGCAAGCTCTGTTATTGATACAGACTGTAGCTACCCCATTGTCCCTCAGCACACAACTTCGGCCTTTTCCACGTGGCCTTTGCTTCCTGTTTCTCTGTCACCCAGGCATCCGTTGCCTTGATCTTTCAGTCTGCATGCCCTTTGTCATGCCTCCAAATATCCTCTTTTAAATATATGTCTAACTTGACCGGATGCTCCTGTGGCCTGGCAGCTTTTATTTACCTTTGCTCATAAATGAGGCTCTGGGACACTGTCTCCCCAGGAGCATCCTGGGAACCAACACTTGTCTCAGAAGAATGTGACCATCTGTTTTGTTCCTTGCACTCTGCTCTGTCATCAAAGGGCTGCTGGAGGGAGACGTTCTTCTTGAGAGGTGTTGAGCCAAGTCTTCCAGGTAGCTTGCCATGGGTGCTTTACCTCTGGCCTCTGATTCTGCACACGAAGGGTGGCTACTCTGTGGGTACCCGTTAGTACAGTGTTGTTTCTTCGGAAAATAACGACACGCCTGCTGGTCTGCTCAGCTTTGGGGCACTGTCACAAGCAGAGGACCACGCTGACAGTCTGCCTGGGACTCTCCAAACAAGAGAGCCTCTTGCGTCCCCACCTCTGCAGCATGCTTTATACAAGTTGGTACTGCACACCCTGGAATGTTTTCCACTGCGTGTTTCCAAGTGGAAAGAGTTATGGAGAGGCCTAATTCATCCTGTCCAAGGGATCTCAAGATTGTCCTTAGTATCCTCAAGGTTTTTTCACTTGGCAAATAATACGTCAGAAGCCACAGTCAGCTCCCAGTAGAGGTCCAGAGCACTGACTATATTGTCACATTAGCTGTCTGGTTACGCTGGCTTCCTGCCTCCACTGGTAATTGCTTAGAATCAAGGAGTCTGGCAGTGGTGGCACAAGCTGAGGTAGCACTGTAGACCTTTCAGCAAGCCAGGAGTCAGAGCAGCTTCTTTGCCAAAGTCAGCTTAGTTTAAACCTCACCCCAAAAGGCTGTTGCCATCCTAACACCTAAATCTCTTCATTCATATATCTGCCTGTGGTGGATTTTCTCCTTATCATCAAATTCAGACTTAAATTGAAGGAACTAGGGAAAACCATGAGACCATTCAGGGATGACCTAAATCAAATCCCTTGTGATTATATGGTAGAAGTAACAAATAGATTCAAGGGTTTAGATCTGATAGACAAATTGCCTGAAAAAGTATGGATGGAGGTTCATCACATTGTACAGGAGGCAGGGATCAAGACCATCCCCAAGAAAAAGAAATACAAAAAGGCAAAATAGTTGGCTAAGGAGGCCTTACAAATAGCTGAGAAAAGAAGAGAAGCTAAAGGCAAAGGAGAAAAGGAAAGATATAAGCATCTGAATGCAGAGTTCCAAAGAATAGCAAGGAGAGATAAGAAAGCTTTCCTCAGTGATCAATGCAAAGAAACAGAGGAAAACAATAGAATGGAAAAGACTAGAGATCTCTACAAGAAAATTAGAGATACAAAGGGACCATTTCATGGTCCCTTGAGCATGAAAGATGGGCACAATAAAGGACAGAAATGGTATGGACCTAACAGAAGCAGAAGAGATTAAGAAGAGGTGGCAAGAATACACAGAAGAACTATACAAAAAAGGTCTTCATGACCCAGATAACCACGATGGTGTGATCACTCACCTAGAGCCAGACATCCTGGAATGTGAAGTCAAGTGGGCCTTAAGAAGCATCACTACAAACAAAGCTAGTGGATGTGATGGAATTCCAGTTGAGCTATTTCAAATCCTGAAAGATGATGCTGTGAAAGTGCTGCACTCAATATGCAGCAAGTTTGGGAAGCTCAGCAGTGGCCCCAGGACTGGAAAAGGTCAGCTTTCATTCCAGTCCCAAAGAAAGCTAATGACAAAGAATGTTCAAACTACTGCACAATTGTACTCATCTCACACGCTAGCAAAATAATGCTCAAAATCCTTCAAGCCAGACTTCAACAGTACATGAACCATGAACTTCCATATGTTCAGGCTGGATTTGGAAAAGGCAGAGGAACCAGAGATCAAATTGCCTAACATTCGTTGGATCATTGAAAAAGCAAGAAAGTTCCAGAAAAAACATCTGCTTTATTGACTATGCCAAAGCCTTTGACTGTGTGGATCACCACAAACTGGAAAATTCTTCAAGAGATGGGAATACCAGACCACCTTACATGCCTCCTGAGAAATCTGTATGCAGGTCAAGAAGCAATAGTTAGATCTGGCCATGAAACAATGGACTGGTTCCACATCAGGAAAGGAGTAAGTCAAGGCTGTATATTGTCACCCTGCTTATTTAACTTCTATGCAGAGCACATCATGTGAAATGCCGGGCTGGATGAAGGACAAGCTGGAATCAAGATTGCCGGGAGACATATCAATAACCTCAGATATGCAGATGACACCACCTTTATGACAGAAAGCAAAGAACTAAAAAACCTCTTGATGAAGGTGAAAGAAGAGAGTGAAAAAGCTGGCTTAAAACTTAACATTCAGAAAACTAAGATCATGGCATCTGGTCCCATTGCTTCATGGCAAATAGATGGGGAAACAATGGAAACAGTATGAGACTTTATTTTCTTGGACTCCAAAATCACTGCAGATGGTGACTGCAGCCATGAAATTAACTAAAAGACACTTGCCCCTTGGAAGAAAAATTATGACCAACCGAGACAGCATATTAAAAAGCAGAGACATTTCTTTGCCAACAAAGGTCTGTCTAGTCAAAGCTTTGGCTTTTCTAGTAGTCATGTATGGATGTGAGAGTTGGACTATAAAGAAGGCTGAGCACTGAAGAATTGATGCTTTTGAACTGTGGTGTTGGAGAAGACTCTTGAGAGTCCCTTGGACTGCAAGGAGATCCAACCAGTCCATCCTAAAGGAGATCAGTCCTGGGTGTTCATTAGAAGGACTGATGCTGAAGCTGAAACTCCAATACTTTGGCCACCTGATGCGAAGAACTGACTCATTGGAAAAGACCCTGATGCTGGGAAAGATTGAAGATGGGAGGAGAAGGGGACGACAGAGGACAAGATGGTTGGATGGCATCACCAACTTGATGGACATGAGTTTGAGCAAGCTCTGGGAGTTGGTGATGGACAGGGAGGCCTAGTGTGCTGCAGTCCATGGGGTCTCAAAGAGTCAGACACAACTGAGCGACTGAACTGAACTGAACTGGTGGATTTTCTCTGACTCACTGTGTGCTTCCCTGCTTGGGAAGAAGCAATTCTTTAGAAAAGGAATGGCCAAAGAACACCACTGCAAAGGGAAAGGAAAGGAATGGGGGACAGAGGAGTGGCTGGGCGAGATCGCTCAAGTACAAACAAATGAGGAATTCTGTCTGATGTATCATCCTGGCTTTCTGATGAAGTGATATAACACAGGAATTGTTTACAAGGGGAGAACTGTCTGATAAGCATCTATTCAGCATCTCAGAGGCTCTTTGACTTGAATTTTTAAAGTTCCTAAGTTTATGGCTTTGCCCTCTTTCAGTAGTAATAGCATACTGTTTAAATCCTTGGCCGTGCCTTATTCTTCTATTTAAAATTATATTCATCAGTCCATCAGTAAATATTTGTGATTAAGACAAAACAACAAAATAAACATAGGTTTTTCCAAAGTTACTTAGGTTAGCTATTTTCTTACCCATCTCCTTCAGTGTGGTTATGATACTCATTTGTAATATACTTAGGTTTATTTGTTATTGCCTGTTTTCCATTTTGGCTTCTCTTTACATTCGGGCTGATGTTAATTATTTATTTATCAGGTTGGGTATGTGATACACTGGGGCTTCCCAGGTGGCACTAGTGGTAAAGAACCCGCCTGCCAGTGGAGGAGACATAAGAGACATGGGTTCTATCCCTGGGTTGGGAAGATCCCCTGGAGGAGGGCATGGCAACCCACTCCAGTATTCTTGCCTGGAGAACTCCATGGACAGAGGAGCCTGGCAAGCTATGGTCCATAAGAGCGCAAAGTGTCAGACAAGACTGAAGCAACTTAGCATGCATGCATGCGTGTGAAAGATTACTTGGGTTCTAAGAGTTAGAGCTCCCCAAAATATACTCAAAGGCATGCTCCCTTGACCCTGCTACCTCCTTCCCATCCCCCACGCTTTCTACCCCATTCCTACCCACGCCCTGTTGGTAAACTCATCTCATTCGTTTCTGGTTTCTCTCTCCTGTATAGTCAGTTTTGCCATAACTCTTGTTTTGAAAAAGCAAGTTTGTCCCAGCATGACTGCTATCTTAGAGAACAATCTGAGCTTAGCATGAATTTTGTGTTTGTTTATGCATGATCTCGTGCATGAGAAGCTCTAGGTGAACGCAGGAACTGACCCAGGTGACCTGAACTGTGGAAAAACACAAAATGCACACACTTCAATCATCTCTGAGCTGCCTTGGTTCCCCTTTTGTCTTAGCAGCCATGCCCATCGCCATCCGGTACTGCAGCCTGCCTTCTGATGTCAGGCACCCCTGCATCTCCCCCTTCTCCTGACACCCACTCCACAAGCACATTTTAGGGCCTTTTCTAGGGAAAGTGCCATATGTATTGTATTATGCATTTCTTAACCATTTCACACATGTAAACCTGTGCTACTTTTATTAGTGTCCTATCTTTGTGTGTGTCTGTGACAGAAATGTTTTGAGTGTTGTGCTCTGTTTTCTCCATAAACCTTTTGATTTTGATTGTGCAGTTCTGCATAATGTGAAGATTCATAAGGATGGCTATGTGGTTCTATAGCAGGATTGACTATTTCTTTTACACGAATAAGTGGATACCTTCATACTTTCTTATATATCCTTCTTTGTAACATGAAGGGTAGCATACTGTAGACACTCTTTTGGGCTTTGCCTTTGTCCCTTAAGCGTATGTCCTAGAAAGCACTCCTTATTAGCTCATAAAATATTTTTTTACAGCTGCATAATACTTCATTATGTGGATGTCCTGTAGTGTATTCCATCACTACATGTACAGAACCACAGAGAAAGGGCTAGTATCATTAATGAATAAATACCTCTTAAATATATCCATCTGTTTATAGGCACCTTGGTTGTTTCCAGTATTCATAACTGTAAACAACACTGCAATGAATAATCTTTTTGTATTACTGGAGGTGAAGGTTTAGCAAGATTTCTAGGGCAGAAAGTGAGTGCATATGTGGTTGTGTTAGAGATCGCCAAATTCCCTTCCAGATAGGCTGTCCAAAAAGTTTGCATTTCCACCAGCAATATTTGTAAGTACCTGTTTTCTCCCCAATTGCACCAATGGAATAGAATATGTTGTCATATTCTTTAATTTTTCCTAATCTAATAAGTGATAAATGGTATCTGTATTGTTTGTATTTCTCTAATTATGAGTTTGAACAATTTTCCCTAAGTTTAATAAACGTTTTCATGTTTTCTTCTGGATTGTCTGTTCAAGGCTTTCCCCCCACATTTCTACCAGATTTTTGCTCCTTTCTTTGTCCCTCATTTTTAAGAGTATTTATCTATTAGTGATATCAGTCCTTTTTCCCTATGGTATATGTTGCACATATATTCTCTCAGTTTTTGGTTATCGTTTGACTTTGTTTATCATGTCTCAGCATGCAAAAAGGTTAATGTTCAAATTTATCAGTATTCTCTTTTATTGCCTCTGTTGTCAGAGTTACAGAGCCGCTTCCTAGACCAAGGGCAAAGAATAATTCACCCCTACTCTGTAATAGTACTTGTATGGTTGCATTTTTTTATGTCTAGGTCTCTGATCCCTTTGGAGTTCAATCTTGTATAAGGTGTGAAGTATAACTCTAATTAAATGGTTCTCAACCAGGGGCAAAGTAACAGTGTCTGGAGACATTTCAGGTTGTCAAAACTAGGGGAAGGAGTGCTCCTGACATCTAGTGTATAGAGGCCAAGGATGCTTATAAACATCCTACAGTGCATAGACTAACTCCCACAGCAAAAAATGATCTGACTCAAAATGTCAGTAGTGTCGAGATTGAGAAATTCTGATAATTTTTTTCTTCAACAAGTGGCTACCCAGTTGTTCAAGCATCATTAAAAAAAAATTACAACTCTCTATCTTTTTGCCTCAATGTTTAGCGATATTACCTCTATCAGATATTTTCATATACACTTGGGTCCATCTCTGGAATTTGTATTCTATTCTACTGGTATATTTGTGCCAGTATCACAGTGTTGTAATTCAGTGTATTTAGGCTTTAAAGATATTTTAATATCTGTTAAGGTTAGTCCTCCCTTATAGGTGTCTTTTTTTCAGGGTTTTACTGGCTATTCTTTTTTTTTTTTTTTAATAGACTTTGTTTTATTTTTAATTTTTTTATTTTGATTTTTACTTTATTTTACTTCACAGTACTGTATTGGTTTTGCCATACATTGACATGAATCCACCACGGGTGTACATGAGTTCCCAAACATGAACCCCCCCTCTCACGTCCCACCCCATATCATCTCTTTGGATCATTGAATGAGTCTTTAAATTCTATAGTGCTTTACAATTTTCAGAAGTTTCACACACACAATTTCATATAACCCCATAATAACCTATGTTACCCCTCCCCTCTTCCCTCTCTTTATGGTAACCACTGGTTTGATCTCTCTATCTCTGCTTCTGCTTCTTTTTTTGTTTTATTCACTAGTTTGTTGCTTTTTAGTTTCCACATGTAGGTGATTATCATACAGTATTTGTCTTTCTCTGTCTGATTTATTTAATTTAGCATGAGTGAGTGAGTGAGTGAAGTCGCTCAGTCATGTCCGACTCTTTGCAACCCCGTGGACTATAGCCCACCAGGCTCCTCCGTCCATGGGATTCTCCAGGCAAGAATACTGGAGTGGGTTGCCATTTCCTTCCAAATCCAGCCATGTTGCTGCAAATGGCAAAATTTTATTTTTATGGCTGAGTACTATTCCATTATACACCCACACGCACCATATCTTCTTTATCTATTCATCTGTTGATGACATTTAGGTTGCTTCCATATCTTGGCAATTGTAAATAATGCTGCTATGAACACTGGGGTGTGTATACATTTCTGAATTAGTGTTTTGGGGTTGTTTTTTCCAGATATATGCCCAGGAGTGGAATTGCTGGGTCATATGGTAGTTCGGAGAAAGCGATGGCACCCCACTCCAGTACTCTTGCCTGGAAAATCCCATGGACAGAGAAGCCTGGTGGGCTGCAGTCCATGGGGTCGCTAAGAGTTGGATACAACTGAGTGACTTCACTTTCACTTTTCACTTTCCTGCATTGGAGAAGGAAATGGCAACCCACTCCAGTACTCTTGCCTGGAAAATCCCATGGATGGAGGAGCCTGGTAGGCTGCAGTCCATGGGGTCGCTACAAATTGGACACGACTGAGCGACTTCACTTTCACTTTTCACTTTCTTGCACTGGAGAAGGAAATGGCAACCCACTCCAGTGTTCTTGCCTGGAGAATCCCAGGGACAGGGGAGCCTGGTGGGCTTCTGTCTATGGGGTCGCACAGAGTTGGACACGACTGAAGTGACTTAGCAGCAGCATGGTAGTTCTACTTTTAGTTTTTAGAGAAATCACCATACTGTTTTCCACAGTGGCTACACAATTTACATTCCCACCAAGTATTCAAGGGTTCCTTTTTCTCCAGAGCTTGCCTTGCATTTATTATTTATAATAAATAATATTTTTGATTATGGCATCGTGATGTATGTGAGGTGATCCTCATTGTAGTTTTCATTTCCATTTCTCTAATAATTAGTGATGTTGAGCATATTTTCATGTGCCTGTTGGCCATCTGCATTTCCTTTTAGAAAAATGTCTATTCAAGTCTTCTGCCCATTTGTTAATCAGGTTGTTTGGTTTTTTGATGTTGAGTTGTATGAGCTGTTTATTTTTAACTGGAGGATAATTGCTTTACAATATTGTGTTGGTTTCTGCCATACTGTATGAGCCATTTACATTTCTTAGATATGATCCCTTCATTGGTCATATCATTTGCAAATATCTTCTCTCATTCAGTAGGTTATCTTTTCATTTTGTTGATGGTTTCCTTTGCTGTGTAAAAGCTTTTAGGTTTAATTAGGTCCCATTTGGTTATTTTTGCTTATGTTTCCTTTGCTTTAGGAGGTGGATCAAAAAATATATTGCTGTGATTTATGTCAAAAAGAGTGTTCTGTGTATGTTTTCCTCTGGGACTTTTATAGTATATGGTCTTACATTTAGATCTTGAATCCATTTTGAACCTATTTTGTATATGGTGTTAGAGAATTCTTTTACATGTAGCTGTCTAGGCTTCTCAGCACCACTTATTAAAGAGACTACCTTTTCTCCATTGTATATTCTTGCCTCCTTTGTTGTAGATTCACTGATTTTAAGTGTATGGGTTTATTTCTGGGCTCTCTATTCTGTTTTGTTGATCTTTGTGCCAGTACTTGGCGCCAGTACCATATTTTTTTTGATGACTATAGCCTTGTCATATAGGCTGAAGACTGGGAGCATGATTCCTCCAGCTCTGTTTTTCTTTCTCAAGACTATTTCAACTATTCAGGGTCTTTTGTGTTTCCATACAAATTTTAAAATTATTTGCTCTCATTTTTTGAAAAAAAATGCCACTAGTATTTTGATAGCTCAGTTGGTAAAGAATCCACCTGCCATGCAGGAGACCCCAGTTTGATTCCTGGGTCAGGAACATCTGCTGGAGAAGGGATAGGATACCCACCCCAGTATTCTTGGGCTTCCCTTGTGGCTTAGCTGGTAAAGAATCTGCTGGCAATGTAGAAGACCTGAGTTCGACCCCTGGGTTGGGAAGATCCCCTGGAGAAAGGAAAGGCTACCCACTGCAGTATTCTGGCCTGGAGAATTCCATGGACTGTATAGTCCATGGGGTCACAAAGAGCTGGACACGACTGAGTGGCTTTCACTCTTTCCCCTCCTTGCACTGAATCTGTAGATTGCCTTGGGTAGTATGATCATTTTAATAACATTATTCCAGTCTAAGAACATGGTATACTTTCTATCTGTTTGTGTTGTCTTCAGTTTATTTCATTAATGTCTTACAGTTTTCCAAGTACAGGTCTTTTGCCTCCTTAGGTGGGTTTATTACTAGGTATTTTTTTTTCTTTTTGATGCAATGGTAAGTGGGATTGTTTCCTTAATTTCTCTTTCTGATAGTTTATATTAGTGTATACAAGTGCAACATATTTCTTTATTTTAATTTTGTACCAAATTCATTGATGAGCTCTAGTACTTTTCTGGTGGCATCTTTAGGATTTTCTATGTATAGTATCATGTCATCTGCAAAAAGTGCGTTTTACTTCTTCCTTTCCAATTTGGATTCCTTTTGTTCCTTTTTCTCATCTGATTGCTGTGGGTAGGACTTCAAAACTATGTTGAATAAAAGTGGCAAGAGCGGCCATCCTTGCCTTGTTCCTTATCTTAGAGGAAATGCTTTCAGCTTTTCACCATTGGGCATGATGTTAGTTGTGGGTTTGTCATGTATGACCTTTATTTAGTGGAGTTATGTTACCACTATGCCCACTTCCTGGATTTTTTTTTTTATCATAAATGGATGTTGAGCTTTATCAAAAGATTTTTCCACATCTGTTGGGGTGCTCATATGGTTTTTATTCTTATATTTGTTAATGTAGTGTGTCACATTGATTGATTTGTGGATATTGAAAAATCCTTCCATCCCTGGGATAAATCTCACTTGATCATGGTGTATGAGCCTTTTAATGTATTGTTGGATTTGTGTTGTTAACATTTTGTTGAGGATTTTTGCATCTATGTTCGTCAGTGATGTTGGTCTGTAATTTTCTTTTTTTGTGTGTGTGATAACTCTGTCTGGTTTTGGTATCGTGGTGACACTGGCCTCATAGAATGAGTTGAGAAGTGTTCCTTCCTCTGCAATTTTTTGGAATATTTTGAGAAGGATAGGTCTTAACTTTTCTCTAAATGTTTGGTGAATTCACCTGTGAAGTCATCTAGCCCTGGCCTTTTTTAATGGGGGGGGGTGAGTTTTAAAATTATTGGTTCAATTTCGTTATTGGAAATTGGTCTGTCCACATTTTCTATTCCTTCCTGGTTCAGCCTTGGGAGAGTGTGCCTTTCTAAGGGTTTGTCCATGTGTCTTCTAGGTTGTCCATTTTTATTGGCATATAGTTGTCTGTAGTAGTCTTTTGGTGGTTTAGTTGTTAAGTTGTGTCCGACTCCTGCGTCCCTATGGACTGTAGCCCACCAGGCTCCTCTGTCCATGGGATTTTCCAGGCAAGAATACTGGAGTGGGGTACCATTTCCTGCTCCAGGAGATCTTCCCAAGCCAGGGATCAAACCTGGGTCTCCTGTATTGTAGGCAGATTCTTTACCGACTGAGCTACAAGGGAAGCCCCAGTAGTCTCTTATCCTTTTTATTTCTGTGGTGTCTATTTTGTTTATTTCAATTGGAGTATAACTGCTTTACAGTGTTATATTAGTTGCTGCTGTACAACAGTGTGAATGAGCTATATGTATATATATATCTCCTCCCTCTTGAGCCTCCCTCTCACCCTCTAGGTCATCACTGAGCACCAAACTGAGCTTCCTGTGTTACACAGCAGCTTCCCACTAGTTATCTATTTTACACATGGTGGTGTACATGCTACCCTCTCAATTCATCTTATGTCCACAAATCCATTCTCTCTTGTCTGTATTCCTGTCCTGCAGATAGGTTCATCAGTACCATTTTTCTAGAGTCCATATATATACATTAACATACAATATTTGTTTTACTCTTTTTGACTTACTCAGTATCACAGACTCTAGGTTCATCCACATCTCTACAAATTACCCAGGTTTGTTCCTTTTTAGGGGTAATACTCCATTGTATATGTGGACCATATCTCCATCCATTTATCTGTCAATGAACATTTAGATTGCTTCTATGTCCTGGCTATTGCAAATAGTGTTGCAGCGAACATTGGGCTACATGTGTCTTTTCAAATTATGGTTTTCTCAGGGTATATGCCCAGTAGTGGGAATTCTGGGTCATATGGTAGTTTTGTTTTTAGTTTTCTAAGACACCTCCATACTGCTCTTCAGAGTGGTTGTATCAATTTATATTCCCACCAGTGCAAGCAGGTTCCCTTTTCTCCACATGCTCTCCAGCATTAATTGTTTGTACAATTTTTTGATGATGGCCATTCTGATCAGTGTGAGGTGATACCTCAGTGTAGCTTTGATTTGCATTTCTCTAATAAAGAGCAATGTTGAGCATCTTTTCATGTGTTTATTAGCCATCTGTACGTCTTCTTTGAAGAAATGGCTATTTAAGTCTTTCACCCGTTTTTTGATTGGGTTGTTTGTTGTTTTGATATTGAGCTGCATGAGCTGCTTATATATTTTGGAGACATATGTTGTCAGTTGCTTTGTTTGCAAATATTTTCTGCCATTCTGAGGGTTGTTTTTTCATCTTATGTAGAGTTTCCTTTCCTGTGCAAAAGCTCTTAGGTTTAATTAGGTTCCATTTATTTATTTTTATTTTTGTTTTTATTTTCATTACTCTAGGAGGTGGGCCAAAAAGGATCTTGCTGCAATTTATTTCAAAGAGTGTTTTGCCTATGTTTTCCTCTAAGAGTTTTATAGTGTCTGGCCTTACATTTTGTTCTTTAATCCATTTTGAATTTATTTTTGTATATTGTGTTAGGAAGTGTTCTAATTTCATTCTTTTACATGTAGCTGTCTAGTTTTCCCAGCACTACTTATACAAGAGGATTTCTTTTCTCCATTGTGTATTGTTGCCTCCTTTGTCAAAGATAAGGTGACCATAGGTGCATGGGTTTATCTCTGAGCTTTCTGTCCTGTTTCATTGATGTATATTTCTGTTTTTTTTTTTTTTTTTTTGCCAGCACCATACTGTCTTGATGACTCTAGCTTTGTGGTATCATCTAAAGTCAGGGAGCTTGATTCCTCCAGCTCCATTTTCCTTTCTCCAGATTTCTTTGGCTCTTTGGGATCTTTTGTGTTTCCAAACAGATTGTAAAAATTTTTTGTTATAGTTCTGTGAAAAATGCCATTGGTGATTTGAAAGGGATTGCATTGACCTTGTAGATTGCTTTGGGTAGTATAGTCATTTCACAATATTGATTCTTTCAATCCTAGAACATGGTGTATCTCTCCATCTTTCGTATCATTTTTGATTTCTTTCATCAGTGTCTTATAGTTTTTCTGGATACAGGGTTTTTGTGTCCTTAGGTAGGTTTATTCCTAGGTATTTTATTCTTTTTGTTGCAATGGTGAATGAGATTGTTTTCTTAATTTCTCTTTCTGATTTTTCATTGTTAGTATATAGGAATAGAAGAGATTTTTGGTGTTTTAATTCTGTATCCTGTGAGTTTACTAAATTCATTGATTAGTTTTAGTAGTTTTCTGGTGGCATTTTTAGGATTTTCAGTATCATGTCATCTGCAAACAGTGACAGCTTTACTTCTTTTCCAGTCTGGATTCCTTTTCTTTTTCTTCTCTGATTGCCATGACCAAGACTTCCAAAACTATGTTGAAAAATAGTGGCAAGACTGGGCACCCTGAATAAATTTCAAAAATCCTGCATTTGTATTCTCCTCCCCTCATGATTGCTTTATTTTTGCTGCAAGGCTTATGGAATCTAAATTCTGCAACCAGAGATTGAACCTGTACCCCATGCATAGGAAGCATAGAGTTCTAACCACTGGACTGCCAGGGAATTCCCACAATTACTGTTTTTAATATCATATTTTTATGTAGTTATTTTGTGTATTCCTTAACAGTTTATTGTGGACATAGATGATTTTACTACTTTTGTCTTTAACCTCCCTACTAGTTTTGTGTGTGGATGATTTCCTACCTTTACTGTATATTTGCCTTTACTGGTGAGCTTTCTCATTTTGTAATTTTCTTGTTTCTACTTGGGGTCTTTTCTCTTTTTGCCTAGAGAAGTTCCTTTAACATTTGTTGTAAATCTGGTTTGGTGGTGCTGATCTCTTTTTGCTTGCCTGTAAAGCATTTGATTTCTCTGTGAAATCTGAAGGAGAGCCTTGCCGGGTAGAGTTGTCTTGGTTGTAGGTTTTTCTGTTTCATCACTTTAAATACACTGTGCCATTCTGTTCTGGCCTGCAGATTTTATAATGAAAAATCAGCTGATAGCCTTATGGGAGTTCCCTTGAATGTTACTTGTTGCTTTTCCCTTGATGTTTCTCATATTCTCTCTTTATCCTTAATTTTTGCCATTTTAATTATAGTGTGTCTTGGTGTGTCCCTTTTTGGGTTCTTCTCTATGGGACTCTGTGCTTCCTAGACTTAGGTGACTGTTTTCTTTCCCAGGTTAGGCAAGTTTTCAGCTATTAGATTTTCAGATATGTTCTCAGCCTGTTTCTCTCTTTCTTCTCCTTCTGGGACATGTATAATGGGATTTTTAGTATGCTTGATGTTGTCCCAGAGGTCTCTTCAACTGTCCTCTTTTCATTCTTTTTTTTTTTTTTCCTGTTCACTGGTAGTGATTTCTACCACTGTCTTCCAGCTCATCAATCCAGTCCTTGATATCATTTAGTCTACTATTGATTCCTGCTAAAGTATATTTTTTCATTTCAGTTACTGTTCTTCATTTCTGTTTCATTAGTATTTATATTTTCCAACTCTTTGTTAAAAACTTCTAACTTGTTTTGTGCATCCATTCTTCTCCCAAGTTCTTTCATCATCTTTACGATCATTACTCTGACCTCCTTCTAAGGTAGAATGTCTGTTTCCTCTTCACTTAGTTCTTCTGGGGTTTTCTCTTATTCCTTCATCTGGAACATGTTCCTCTGCTACCTCATTTTTATCTAAGTTGCTGTTGGTATTTTTACATATGTAGTAGGTTAGTTATGTTTCTCAACCTTGGAGGAGTGGCCCTCTGTAGGACAAGTCCTATGCATCCCTGAAGCACGTTCCCCTTTTGTCACCCAGGCTATATGCTCTAGGGATTCCCCCTAAGACGGCTGTGTGGGTCCTTCTTTTGTGGTGGGCTGACGATGTGGGTGGTCTGATAGGCCCCTAGTCCAACTGGTTGTCAGGCCCTGCCTTGTATGGATGCTACTGGCTGCTGGGACTTGTTTATGAATGTCTGACTACAGAACTCCAGGGGGTCCTGGGGCTAGTACCAGCTCACTGGTGGGTGGAGTCAGGGTACAGAAGACTCAGGGGCTATTGTCCTCTCTAGTGGTGGGTGAAGGCAGTTCTTGGGATTAGTGCTAGACTACTGGCAGGTGGAGCCTGGTCCTGGAGCCTGGCTGCACGGCCCAGGTATCCAGAGCTGGTGTCAGATCACTGATGGGTGGTGGAGGTTCCTAACACAGTTGAGTATGAGGTTTGGGGTGTCCCAAAACTTGTGTTGTCCTGCTAGTGGGCAGGGCGTGTCCAAGGATTGGGTCTGATGTACTTTTGGCTGGCTGGGTCTACAAGTTGTGGGACTGTAGTTTTCTGGCATCTGGTGTCTGCCCACTAGTGGGTGGAGCTGGGTCTTGGCCCTCTGATGGGCAGGGCTATGCCTAGAGGTGTGTCTAGAGCGGGCTATGAACTCATGCTCAAATGAGCTCAGACAGTAAAGAATCCGCTTGCAATGTGGGAGACCTGGGTTCAATCCCTAGGTCAGGAAGATCTCCTGGAGAAGGGAAAGGCTACCCACTCCAGCATTCTTGCCTGGAGAATCCCCATGGACAGAGGAGCCTGGCGGGCTACAGTCCATGGGGTCGCAGAGTCAGACACGACTGAGTGACTAAGCACACATGAGCTCATGAAGTCTTTAGGCAGCCTATGTGCTGATGGATGGGGTTGTGTCCCCATCCAGTTAGTTGTTTGACCTGAGATGCCCCCAAAACAGGTGCCTACAGGCCACTGGGTAAGGCCACGGCTTGGTGCTCCTCAGCTAATGGCACCTGCCAGCACTGACTTCCATGGGGTAGAATAAGTTCCTAAATATGGCTGCTGCCAGCGTCTGTGTCCCCAGGATGAGCCACAGCTGCCCCCACCTCTCGGGGAGGCTCTTCAAGACCAGCAGATGGTTTTGGCCCTGCTGCTGCTGCTGCTAAGTTGCTTCAGTCGTGTTCACTCTGGCCCTGGCTCCTGTGAAATTACTGCTTTTGCCCTGGATCTTGGTGTGCATGAGGTTTTCATGTGTGCATCCTGTAAGAGTGGTTAAACCCTGCTGGCCTTCAAAGCCAAATGGCTCTGGGGGCTTGTCTTCCCAGAGCATTGCAGGACCTCTGGGCTAAGGAGTCTGATGGGGGACTCAGAACTCCCCTGAGGGAAAACCTCTGCAATGTAAGTATTCTCCAGTTTGTGGGTCACTGACCTTGGGGGTCTGGGACTTAATTATATCACAAATCCATTCATACCCATCTTGTTGTGGTTCCTTCTTTATATATATATATATGTCTCTAGTTGTTAAAGATCTTTTCTGGCAGGTTTTGGTCTTTTTCATAGATGGTTGTTCTGCAGATGGCTGTGGTTTTGGTGTGCTGTGAGAGGAGGTGAGCTCAGGGTTTTTCTACTGTGCCATCTTGGCCAGAATTTTCTCTAGCTGTTCTTGTATGTTTGCTTCTCCATGAGGAGTTCAGTATCAATGGATCTAACCCCCTTTTTAAAAAAGCTTATGAGTAATTTTTTGGGGGATTGTGTTAAATTTCTAAGTTAACTTAGAACTGACTTGTTTATGGTGCTGAATCATTCTATACAAGAACAAGGGATGTCCTTCCATTTGAGAAAGTCTAATTTTGTGTCTTTTAGGAATGCTTTCAAGTTTTTCCAATATAGGTTTTGCACATTTGTGAAAAATTAATTTCTAAGTAATCTTCTTTGTTACTGCTGTAAATGGGATTTTCTATAGCACTAGGTCATCTAATTGTCTCTCATTTGTATAAATGAAGGGTATTGATTTTTGTGTTTATGTCCTGCTAGTGTACTGAATTCTTTTATTGTTTAAATTAGTTTTATCATTGATTCTCCACAATCTTCCTGGTACAGCATCACATCACCTGCAACTAGACCTAGGTTTACTTCTTCTTTACCAATTCTTATACCTGTAATTGATCTATTTTGTCTAACTGCATGGATTAATCCCTCTAATATAATGCCAATTAGTACCAGATAGTGAGTATCCTTCCTTTGTTCCTGATTTTAGTAGAAATGCCTCTGATGTTTCCCTAAGATATTGGCTTTAGGACTAAGGCAGAGATATTTTATCCTGTTAATGAAGTACCACTCACTTCCTATTTTCTCAAGTCTTCATAAAGAATAGGTCTTGTATTTTATTAAAGGCCTTTCCATCATCTATGGAAGTAATCATATGGATTTTTCCTCCTTAGATCTATTAACACAGTATATGATACTAAGAGATTTTCTAATACTGAACCAACCTTCCATTCCTGGAATAAATCCCATTTAGTCATGGTATATTAATTTCTTAATGTGATACTGTATTCTGTTTGCTCAAAGTTAATTCACTTTTTAAAATGTATTTTCTTTTAGCTTTGCACTGGGTCTTCACTGCTGCGTGTGGGCTCTCTCTAGTTGTGGCAAGCAGGGGCTACTCTTTCTTGAGGTGCACAGGCTCCTCACTGGGGCGGCTTCTCCTGTTGCAGAGCATGGCCTCTAGGGCATGCAGGCTTCAGTAGCTGTGGCACGTGGGCTTAGCTGCTCCGCGGCATGTGGAATCTACCCAGACTAGGGATCAAACCTGTGTCCCCTGCATTGTCAGGCAGATTCTTATCCACTGTATCACTAGGGAAGTCCTAATTTAGTAGTTTTGCATCAGTAATCATGAATTGATATTGGTCTGTCCTTTCTGCCTTTTACTCTCCCTCCTTCCCCACCTTCCTTTCCGTCTGTATCAGGTTTAAGTATCAAACCTTCAGCAAAAGTTCATAAAAGAAATGGTGAAGTTCTTCATTTTCAATGTGCTGAAACAACTTATAGAGCATTGATATTATCTGGACTTTGAAGGTTTAGTTGAATTCCCCTGAGAAACCGTCTGGGCCTGAAATCACCTCCTTTGCCACCCTTGCTGAAAGAGAATTTCCACATGGACTTTAGCTAGGAGATACCCCTTGAATTTTCAGCTTACAGAGCTGGGATTTAAACCTAGTTAGACCCATGTCGTATCACTGTATCACTGATAACCTCAGGGACTTGACTGCCTAATTGTAATAATGATGATGATGTCTAATACATATTAAGTGCTTATTATACTTCAGATACTGTTTACATGTATGAATACATTCAATCCTTATTTCAGACTTATGAGGTACTAGCTCTTAGTATCCCTAAGACACTGAAATGATTGGCTTGTTCAGGGTCACATAGCTCATAAATATCAGAGCTGGTCTTCAATTCCAGGCAGTTGGCTTCACAGTCCATGTCTTTAATGACCAAGGTACAGTATAATAGTTTGTAGAACTGTGGATGATTATATATTAGAATCTCAGTATGAATGCTTTTTTAAAGGAAAAAAATGATTTAACTAAAGTCTTGTAAAGGAAAGAAGAGTTTCCATTTATGATAATGTATGTCTAGTGATTTGGCTACAGATTTCTTATCCCTATACCAACAGCTTTTTCTCTTTCAGCAGTATATGGCCTTTGTAAGCATAATGTCCAGAACTGTGTTCTATTGTGAGTCAGCTCCAGGTCTGAGGGATTCAACTTGAATGGAAAATCTTCCAATGACCATGGTGACCCAAACTCAATCAAACAAATGAAACAGTTAAAGTTTTCCCAAATTACTTAGATATACTAAATAGTACCATTGAGATGGGTAAATTTTCTGCTTTATATAAGTATGACCTCTTATTATTGTCTATTGGGAAAATGAAGTACCCTCATTGCTATTCATTAGTCTAAGCTTTTTCCTATACTCTTGCTTTGAAATTTAGACATTATTAAAAATTATGCAGATGAAGACAAAGGGTAATATTTTTATGTCATTTCTGTAAATGCTTAACATCTTCTCTCTCACCTCCCCCCGCCAAAAAAAAACACAAAACTTAATGAGCCACAAAACATGTTATAATGAATGGGAAAAATATTTTTAGCATTTTTATGCAGAAAATGCCTCATTAAAAGCAAATGCTTCGGCAAGCAGATTTGAGCTTAATAGGAACTTTTGTCAAGTAGGGGCTTTTATGACAAATCACTAGCATGTATAACTGTTCTATATAAAGACCTGGAAAGCCCTCAGAGGCTCTTACCTTCCTTTCTGGTCCCTGAGCTGCATTGCAGCAGTGTGGTTTGGCATGGCACTTAGCAGACATTTGATGAGCCTGAAGGACGTGAAGCCTACTGTCTAGCCACAGATAGGAAAAATGTCTGTCTACTGTTAAATATCACTCATTGTTTTATCTGGATATATCATGAGAGTCATTTAGATGAAATCTGTTCTCATCTGGGTGTCTGGCATCATGTGACCCAAATATTTTTATTCTAATTTGCATAAGGGTACAGGGTTTATAATCATACATACAACCGTAATGTCAAATAAAAACCTCAACCTCTCCCTACACTATAACTTCTTTAGACTTAGGGCGTCACACTGGCATGACAAGGGCGCAGGAGTCCAACCACTCAGGCAGGCTACGTGGGCTGATTTGGTCACAGAAATAGCAGTCCCTCACCTCAATGATGGCAGAAAGTGCTCACCTATCCCTGCTGAGGCCTCAGAAGACACACCTCGGGTAATGGTGTTTCCAGGTATTCTGAGCTGGTCTCAGCTTCATCATCTCTGATCCATACTTGGGGGCTTGAGCCGAGTTACAGTCACACCCACCCAGGCAAGGCTGACATCACCAGTGGTGGTGATATCACTCTAGTAACTGGTTATTCAGAACACCCTTCTTTGTAGAACGGGGGAAGCATGAAAATTATGACATGATTCATCTTTAAACAGTAATTTTTCACATCACGTAAGTTCTTTCTCAGTTCACCCTACCAAGACAGCCACGCTATCACCTGGCTAGTAACAACAGTAGTGGTTGCAGCAATTAACATTTACTGAGGTCTTGCTCTATGCTTGGCATTGTGCTAAGATCTTTGTATGCCATATCTCATTTAACCCTCAAACTCTATAAGCTAGCTACTATTAATATCCCCATATTACAGATGAGGGAGCTTAGGACAAAGAAGGTAAATAACCTTTAGGTTATTTAGATTTAGGGCTGGCCCTAAATCTTTCAGCTTGTATGCAGAAGAATTAGGATTTGAAGGACTTTCCCCTCTGGTTTTATTTTTATTAAAGTATAGTTACTTTACAGTATCATGTTAGTTTCAGGTATACAACAAAACTATGCAATAAATCCCATTTATCTTTTTTTATATATAGCACTGTATATGTCTTAATCCCATACTCCTAATTTCTCTTAGAGTCCTTAACTGTTACTGCTTTACAGCATTGTGCAGCCAATTAACTGAAAAAAAAAATCTGTATCCCCACTCTATTCCAAAGAAAGAAGCATTCCTTTCAGAAACAAAAGGGGAAAAATTCAGTTGTCAAATGCCCATAACTAGCTCTTTCAGGGAGCCCAGTCTCCTTTGGTAGGAGAAGGGACACTGACTCCCAAGACCCACTCAGACTTCCCACTGAGCAGGCACAGGGTGGCCGCTTGGCCACCAAGCTCACCGTTAAGAAGTGCCGGTCCTTGGCTTCGCGCCTCCTCTGGCTGTGAGCTGGGGGGTAGGCGGGCAGTGGAGGAGCAGCTGCCGAGATGGGCACAGCAGCTCTCTGCTCCCGACGATCACTCCGGCTCCGGTGCTCTGGGAGCAGAAAAATCAATAGTATAGAAACACACTTGGCATTTGCAATTTCTCTTTCCCCCTTGGGAGGATGAGCGAAAGGCTGGAAAAAAAGTGAGTTTTTGCTAATCTAGCTTATGTGTATACCAAATAAGATTTTCAGAATGGTTCTAAACTAAACTTTTACTTCATAGTAATATGAAATTGGATGCCTACATTTCAGTGGGTCCGTCTCAAGATGGATCACTCTGTGTTTGATATTTCTCAACACAGCTTGTTTCTAAACAACATGAGCTAGAAAAACAAATCTAGAATAGTGGTACAAGATCTGCTGATCTGAGTCCTGGAGTGGACCTAGGCACAGACACGCCAGAGCCTCCCAGGGAGTGATAAGGATAGATGCTCACAGCTATCCAGTGGGTGATGGAGCCAGCTCACATTGGCTCAGGGGCACAGATAGTTAGGCGTTCAGGAATTTTGCAAGCCAGCTTTTAAATTGTCAGTAACTTGAAATAGGCTATGGTGGGAATATTTATATCACAGAAATTGGTGAGTCCTACACATTAGGGCCTCATTCATTTATTTCTTTACTACATTTTTTGGGCTTCTCTTGTAGCTCAGTTGGTAAAGAATCTGCCTGCAGTGCAGGAGACTGGGGTTTGATCCTTGGTTTGGGAAGATCCCCTGGAAAAGGAAATGGCAACCCACTCCAGTATCCTTGCCTGGAAAATCCCATGGACAGAGGAGCGTGGTGGGCTGCAGTCCATGGGGTCACAAAGAGTCAGGCACGACTGAGCAATTAATGCTTACTTACTTAATTTTTTTTTTAAAGAGACTGTGGCCGGCATACCATTGCACCCATCTAAGCCCTGTCACCCACAACACCCAGATGGTTTTCAAATTCTGGGTTCCTAGAGGAAGCAAAGGAATCCCAATGATGACAACTGTCTGATTTAGGAATAAAGCTACTTTGGGGAAAAAAAAAAAAAAAAAACAAGAAATTTCCATGTGTGGGGTGAAGTGATCCTAACTGCATAATAAGAATCAGAGGGACACTAGGAGCCCAGTTTAGCTTTCTGGGTATCTCAGTGAGCCTACCCAACATACCCTGCCCAACAAACTGGCTACAACAAAGGCTGCACTACCTGCCAAATCCCAGCCCACACTCACACTCAGGGCCTAAAGTCTCGTGACCCCCACCCAATATGACCAGGGTACGAATTTGTGCAGCAGGTGTCCTAAATTGCCTTCTGTTGTTTAAACCTGCCATTACTCAGCACATCTACAATAATAATTGTGATGCCCAGTGTTTGCTGGGCAATGGGCATGCATCAGAGATGCTTTGCAAAAGCTTGTAGGTGTACTATCTTGACGATTGCACAAAGCAGGCACTGATAGTGTCCCTCTTGTGCAGATGCCTACATGGATCAGGGAGGCTAAGTCATTGCCGAGCTGTCACTGCTACACACTTGGCCCCAGGGCCCTGCTCATGACCACTTCTTGACCTGTAAGCTCTAGAAGATCTAAACACACCTCGCCTATCAGAGCAAGACTGCTGGCATTTGACAGTATTTGTTATAATTACATTTTATCACATTGTAATTCTTTGGACACTGATAATATAGAATATTTGGCTACTCATAAGACAGTATTCTTTCCCCCGTATTGTTGTTTAGTTGCTTAGTCGTGTCCAACTCTTTGCTACCACATGGACTGTAGCCCTCCAGGCTCCTCTGTCCATGGGATTTCCCAGGTAAGAATCTGGAGTGAGGTGCCATTTCCTTCTCCAGGTGATTTTCCTGACCCAGGGATCGAACCTGCGTCTCTTGCATTGGCAGGGAGACTCTTTACCGCCGAGCCACCAGGGAAGCCCTTTACCCATATTAGGAAACAGCCAACTACACTGACCCTCTCAGGTGGCGTCAAGTGTCTTTTCTCTAAAGGCCCTGTAGTGCCAGGGCCCATTTCATCTCTGTCATTGTAGTGATAAAAGTCAGGATCTCTCTGTATGTCTGCCTCTGTATAGAAGTCTGCTCCTAGACAACAGAGATTATAGTCAGCTTTCCATCACTGTGCCTTGCTGTGCCTGTGATCTAGTGGATTTTCAGTAAATGTTTGTGGAGTGACTGAAAGGAAGAACAAATTAATGCTTTCATGAAGGTCTGCTTTTGTAACTGTAGAATGTACTCTAAAGCCCTATCTTTCCCATGGGCTGGGTACTGAGTCAGTGGCCTCACTGTACCCTTGCTGTTAGGCCCTTCTCTGGGTCTTGTTGCCCATTGACACTGGCCTCCCTAATGCTGACCTCTTTCTTCTTTGCTGTATTCAGTGTGCTGCACTCTAAACCAGTACCTGAGCACTCTCGAGCCTTCTGATTTCTGTCCATGTCTGATTGGCCTGTCTGTGGGCCTCCCTGCCTCAACTGCCAACTTTGTCTGCCAGGAGAATGTGGCAGAATTATTCATCTTCCTTTGCTTGGGGTTCTTGAGACAAACGTTGACTCCCATTCACAACCAGAGAGAAGTCCTCAACCCCATGTAGGTGCTCTTTGCTAAACTGCCTCCAGAGCCATTGCTCATCAGGAAGACTTTATAAAAAAGTATTTCTTATATATAGTAGATTTACAACATTGTGCTAGTTTCACTCAGTCGTGTCTGACTCTGCGACCCCATGGACTGTAGCCCAGCAGGCTCCTCCGTCCATGAGATTTTCCAGGCAAGCGTACTGGAGTGGATTGCCATTGCCTTCTCCAGGGGATCTTCCCGACCCAGGGATTCAACCCGGGTTTCCTGCATTGCAGGCCGACGCTTTACCATCTGAGCCACCAGGGAATCCTTTATTATATATAGTAGATTTACAATATTGTGCTAGTTTCAGGCATACAGCTTCAGAGTCCTTTCTGTTATAAGATACTGAATATCGTTCCCTGTGCTATACAGATAAATCCATGATGTTAGTCTATTTTATATATAGTGCTGGGTATCTATTAATCCCAAACTTTTCATTTATCCTTCCCCCTTTGGTAACCACAAGTTTGTTTTCTATGTCTATGAGTCTATTTCTGTTTGGTAAATAACTGGATTTTTTTTTAGATTCCACATACAAGTGATAAGAGATATTTCTTTCTCTGACTTAGTATGATAATCTCTAGGTCCATGCATGTTGGTGTAATATTTCATTCTTTTTTCATTGCTGGGTAATACCCCATTGTATATATTCCACATCTCCTTCATCCATTTGTCTATTGATGAACTCTTATGCTGTTTCCATGTCTTGGCTACTGTGAACAGTGCTGCTATGAACACAGCAGTGCAAGTACCTTTTTGAATTATAGTTTTTTCCAGGTATACATCCAGGAGTGGGATTTCTGGATCATATGGTAACTCTATTTTTAGAGTTCCATTTTAAGGAACCTTCATACTGTTCTCCATAGTGGCTGCACCACTTTACATCCACACCAATGGATAGAAGGGTACTCTTTCTCCACACCTTCTCCAGCATTTATTATCTGTAGACTTTTTCATGATGGCTATTCTGACTGGTGTGAGGTGATACCTTGTTGTAGTTTTTATTTGCATTTCTCTAATAATTAGCCATGTTAACCATCTTTTCACATGCCTGTTGGCCATCTGTATGTCTTCTTTGGAAAAACGTCTAGTTATTGAGTTTTTTTTATATTAAGTTGTATGAGATGTCTGTATATTTTGGGAACTAAGCCCTTGTTGGTCTCATTATTTGCAAATATTTTTCCCAGTCTGTAGGTTGTCTTTTGTTTATGGTTTCTTTGTTTATGGTTGTCTTTTTGTTTATGACTTTGCTATGAGAAAATCTATAAACTTCACTAGGTCCTATTTATTTATGTTTGTTTTTATTTATTTTACCTTGGGAGACTGATCTAAGAAAACACTGCCATTTATGTCTGAGAATGTTTTGCCTATGTTCTTTTCTAGGAGTTTTATGGTGTTATATCTTATGTTTAAGTATTTAAGCCAATTTATATTTATTGTTGTGTATGGTGTGAAGGAGTGTTCTAACTTCATTGATTTACATGAGGCTGTCCAGCTTTTCCAGCTCCACCTGCTGACAAGACTGTCTTTTCTCTAGTGTATATTCTTACCTCCTTTGTTGAAGGTTAATGACTGTAGGCATGTGGGTTTATTCCTGGGCTGCCTATTCTGTTCTTTTGATCTATCTGTTTTTTCTCTTCTGTTCTTTTGATCTGTTTTTGTGACAGTACCAGGCTGTTTTGATTGCTGTAGCTTTGTAATATTGTCTGAAGTCTGGGAGGATAACCCTAAAGGCAATTCTTGGTCTTTTGTAGTTTCATATAAATTTTAGGATTATATGTTCTAGCTCTGTGAAAAATGTCATGGGTAATTTGATAAAGATCACATGAAATCTGTAGATAGCTTTGGGTAGTATGACTGTTTTTAACAATATTAATTCTTCCAGAACAAGTGCATGGGAGATCTTTCCATGTCTTGGTATCACCTTCAGTTTCCTGTATCAGTGTTTTATAGTTCTTACATATAAGTCTTTTACCTCAGGGTTAGGTTTTTTCCCTAGGTATTAAATTTTTTTTACACAATTTTAAATACACAATAAGTGTTTTAATTTCTCTTATATTTCATTGTTAGTGTAAAGAAATGCAACAGATTTCTGTATATTGATCTTGTACCCTGCTACCTTGCTGAATTCATTTATTCTAATAGTTTTTATATGGAGTCTTTAGGGTTTTCTATATAGAGTATCATATCATCTGCATACAATGACAATTTTATCTCTTCCCTTTCAGTTTGGATACCTTTTATTTCTTTTTCTCATCTAATTGCTGTGGCTAGGACTTCCAATACTATGTTGAATAGAAGTGATGAGAGCTGGCATCCATATTGGTGTTTCAGAATTGAGTGGGAAGGCTTCCAGCTTTTTGCTACTGAGTATTGTATTAGCTCTGGATTTGTTGTAAATGGATGTTATTCAGCATTACGTTGTTATACCCATTTTCGCGTGAGTTTTTATCATGAATGGATATTAAATTTTATCAAATGCTTTTTCTAACTTTATTGAGATGCTCATGTTGTTTCTGTCTTTTTTTAATGGCATATGGTGTATCACTTTGATTGATGTGTATATGTTGAACCATCCTTGGAATGAATCCAAATTGATGTATGATCCTTTTTATATGTTGTTGGATTGATTTGCTAACATTTTGGTGGGGATTTTTGCATCTGTTGATACATGTATCAGAGATATCGAGCTGTAATTGTCTTTTTTGTAGTGTCTTTGATTTTGATATCAGGATGATGTTGGCTTCATAAAATGATTTGGGGAGTGTTCCCCTTTGTTTAGTCTTTTGGAAGAGTTTGAGAAGGATAGGTATGAGTCTATTTTACTTCTAGCAATCAATGTATTTAAATTATCTGTTTCTTGTTGATTGAGTTTTGGCAGGCTGTATGTTTCTAGAAATTTGTCAGTTTCTTCTAGGTTGTCCATTTTGTTGGCATATTACTGTTCATAGTATTTTTCTTATTTTTTTATATGTCTGCAATATTGGTAATTATTTATCTTTCATTTCTTATTTTGTGTATTTGGGTCCCCTCTCTCATTATTGGTGAGCCTGGTTAGCGATTCATTGATTTTGCTTACTCTTTCAAAAAAACAGCTCTTGGTTTTATTGATTTTTTATTTTTAATCTATATTTTATTTCCTCTCTGATCTTTATTATTTCCTTCCTTCTGCTGAGTTTTAAATGTTCTTTTTGTAATTCTTTTACGTGGAAGGTCAGGTTGTTTATTGGAGATTTTTCTTATTTCTTGAGGAAGGCCTGTATTGCTATGAACTTCTCTCAGGTCAGGACTGCTTTTTCTGGATCCCAAAGATTTTGGATGGTTGTGTTTTTATCGTCCTTTATCTTGAGGTATGTTAAAATTTCCTCTTTAATTTCATTGTTGGCCAATTGGTTTTTAGTAGCATGTTGTTTAGTATCCATGTGATTTTTTCCTTATTTTTCTTTCTGTGACGGATTTCTAGTTTCATGCCATTCTGGTAAGAGAAGATGCTTGAGATAATTTCTATCCTTTTATATTTGTTCAGACTTTATTTTATATCCTGGTATGTGGTCTGTCCTAGAGAATGTTCCATGTGTGCTTGAAAAGAGTGTGTATTCTGGTTTCCTTGGATGTAGTGTCCTGTAGATATCAATCCATCTAACTATTTTAAAGTGTCATTTAGATGTGTGTATTACCTTACTGATGTTCTGTCTGGAAAGCCTGTCCATTGATAAAAATCTATTAATGTATCCCCATCAATTGCTCCTTTTTTGTCTGTTAGTATTTGTTTTATGTATTTAGGAGCTTTAGTATTGTGTGGATATATGTTAAT
Organism: Oryx dammah; assembly: GCF_014754425.2. Classification (NCBI taxonomy): domain Eukaryota; kingdom Metazoa; phylum Chordata; class Mammalia; order Artiodactyla; family Bovidae; genus Oryx; species Oryx dammah. The sequence continues at coordinate 116,618,937 of NW_024070207.1, forward strand.
GAAGACAATATTTTCTTCTGTTGATCCTTGTATCATTAATATAGTGTCCTTTTTTGTCTTTATTCATGGCCTTTGTTTTAAAGTCTGTTTTGACTGAGTATCACTACCCTTACTTGACATTTCCATTTGCAGGAAGTATCTTTTGCCATCCCCTCACTTTCAATCTATGTATTTCTTTCACCCTAAAGTGTGTCTCTTGTAGGCAGCATATTGTAGGTTCTTGTTTTATTATCCAGTATGTCATTCTATGTCTTTTTATCAGAGAATTTAGTCTACTGACATTTAAAATAATTACTGATAGTATGTATTTATTGCCATTTTAAACCTTGTTTTCCAGTTGATTTTGTATGTCTTCCCTTTTTGGTTTTTCCTTTTGTAGTTTGATGGTTTTCTTTAGCATTGTGCTTGAATTCCTTTCTTTTTAGTTTTTGTGAGACCACTGTATGCTTCTGATCTGTGGTTACCTTGGTTTTCAACTGTGTTAAACTGTAACTCTAGCTATTTGTTTTAGACTGATAGTCATGTGAGCTCAAACACATTCTAAAAAAATATCTATATGTTCTTACTCTCCCATAGTTTGTGATTTTGATATCCTATTTTACATCTTCATGTTTATCCTTTTGCTGTTCTTTATAGTTTTAATTGCTTTCACAATTTTAATTGTTTTTTTAATGCATGTATTGGCTTATCTAAGTAATCTTCAATCCTTTCATATATTTACCTTTCCTGTTGTGAATTTCCCTTTCCTATAGATTCTTGCTATTTTTCTACTCAGAGAAGACCTTTCAATATTTCTTTTAGGATAAGGTTTAGTATTGCTGTATTCTTTTTTAAACCTTTATTTTATATTGGAATATAGTTGATTAACAATGCTGTGTTAATTTCATGTGTACAGCAAAGTGATTCAGTTATACATGTAGCTATTCTTTTAAAAATTCTTTTCCCATTAGGTTGTTGCATAATATTGAGCAGTTTCCTGTGCTATATAGTAGGTCCTTGTTGGTTGTCCATGTCAAATATAGCAGTGTGTACATGTTAGTCCCAAGCTCCCTAACTAGCCTTTACCCACACCCCTCCCCAGTAAACCATAAGTTCATTCTCTAAGTCTGTGAGTTGGTTTTTGCTTTGTAAATAAGTTCATTTGTATCACTGTTTCTTAGATTTTGCATATAAGTGACATCATAACGATATTTCACTTTCTCTGCCTTACTTCATTCAGTATGACAATCTCTAGGTCCATCCATGCTGCTGCAAATGGCGTTCTTTCTTTCTCTTTTGTATGTACCACAGCTTCTTTATCCATTCCTCTGTCAATGGACATTTAGGTTTCTTCCATGTCTTGGCTATTGTGAACAGTACTGCTATGAACACTGGGGTGCATGTATCTTTTCAGATCATGTTTTTCTCCAAGTATATGCCCAGGAGTGGGATTGGAGGATTATACGGTAGTTCTATTTTTAGTTTTTAAAGGAACTTCCATACTGTTCTTCATAGTGGCTGCACCAATTTACATTCTCACCAACAGTGCAGGAGGGCTTCCTTCTCTTCACACCCTCTCCAGCATGTACTGTTTGTGGATTTTTTGATGATGGCCATTCTGGCTGGTGAGAGGTGAGATTTGACTGTAATTTTGATTTACATTTCTCTAGTCATTATCAATGTTGAACATATTTTCATGAGTATTGCTCTATTCTTTTAGTTTTTGCTTGTCTGGGAAATTCTTTCTATTTTCCTTTATTCTAAATGATAATCTTGCTGGGTAGAGTATTGTACTTTGCAAGTTTTGCCTTTGGATATATGTTGCCACTCCCTTCTGGAATAGCCTTTTTATATTCCCTTGTAAATGACTGTTTTTCTGTTGCTACATTTAGAATCCCTCTTTATCTTTCACTTTTGCCATTTCAATTATATATCTTAGTGTGGATCTGTTTGAGTTCATTTCATTTGGGACCCTCTGTGATTCCTGTACCTAGATATCTGTTTCCTTCTGTAGGTTTGAGAAGTTTTCAGCCACAAGTTCTTCAACTACATTTTGATCCCCTTTTTTCTTTCTTCTTCTGGAATCCCTTTCGTGTGGAGGTTGGCATACTTTACGTTATCTCGTAGGTCTCACATGTCACTTTCTTTTTTTCTTTCATTTGTCTTTCTGTGTTGTGTTAACTTCCAGATGACTTATTTGTTCCGCTATGTAGACTTGGTCTGCTGTTTATTGGCTTTAGCTTGGTTTTTATCTCAGCAGTTGCGTTGTCTAATTTTGGTTTCCTTATGGTTTCTAGTTCCTTGTTAGAGTGATCTGCCTTTTTATCAATAGTCTTTCTGAGGATCTTTAGCATTTTTATCACTTCCTTTTTGAACTTGGCATCTAGTAGACTGGCAAGGTCTGTTTTGCTCAGGGAATTTCTCTTAGTCTTTTTAAGTGGGAGTAGTTCCTCTGCATTTTCATTTTACTTCTATTTCTCTTACTCCATGAATTTAGGAGGAACAGTTATCTACTGTGATCTTGAAGTGCTCTTTTCCTGTAGGAGTGTTCTGGTACAGACTATGTGAGTCGAGTAGTTTTGATGTGAGGGCTGTATTTGGTATGGATGCCTGCCACATCTTTCCTCAGCATGTGCTGGCCGTTATCCTCCCTTGATGAAGGGTGTGTTTGGTGCTGTGCTGTCCAGAGCTTGCACTGTAATGTTGGATGGGGCCCCCTCTTTGCTCTGTAGTTGCCACAGTTCTGTTGGGGGCAGGGTCTGCTCCCCAGTTGTTGGAATAGAAACCCTGAGATCTGGTTCTCAGCTGTAGTGTGAGGTAGGTAAGACCAGAGCACTCAGCTGTGTGCCAGGACACGTGACTCTGTGACATATCCTGCCAGCCAGTATGCACGTCTACAAAATCAGCTAATGCTGGTACCACCCCGAGACCCGTCTTGGCTGTGAGAACACTGATAATTGGCTCGGGTGGCAGCCTTGCCTTCGGTGTGTGCATGTTCACAAAGCATGAGCTCCTAATGCCCACTGAAGCAGTGCCCCGTGGTGGGAACGCTGATAATTGGTTCCGATGTCAGCCCTGGGGTGTGTGTGTGTGTGTGTGTGTGTGTGTGTGTGTGCGTGCGTGCATGCTCCCAACTGTGAGCACACTGAGAATGAGGTGTCTATGGTGGACCTACACACAGCCCTTCCTGTGTTGACTGGGGCTCCTTTGGTGGACCTGTGCCCCGTCCTGTGTGTGCCTCCACTTATAGCCCAGACCACACTCCAGGCTCTTCTGGATAGCTCTGCATAGCCAAACAAAGTCCTCTCGCCATGTCTGTCTACTGAAGCCTGAGTTTCCACACCTAGCACTGTGCAGACCAGCAGGTGCGCCTCCCTGGCTGGGCAGTGACATGGCAGCTCAGTGCCCGTCCCTCTCTATCCTGCTTGGCAGCAAGGTAGCATGAGCACACTCCTCTCCTGGAAACTCTAGACCCCTGAAGCTCCCTGTCCTGGCAGACCTCCCAGCTAGTGAAGGAGGTTTCCAGGGTGTGGGAACCAGCTCTCTTTCACAGCTCTCTCCCAGGGGTGCAGGTCCCTCTCCTTTAGTGCTACCCAGGTATATGGGGCTCTTTGGTTGGTTGAGCTCTTGTGACGGCTTTTAGCTGCTATGTTGTGAGAATTATTCCAGATGCAGCTGGAATTTTCCTGTATTTGTGGAGCGAGGTGGGCTCCATGTCCCACTCTGCCACCTTGCTCTCCCTTCCAGGAAGGTTTTTTGAGATAAATGTCTGCCATGTTAAAGCGTCTACCTCTAGTGCCACACCCTCATTTTTCTCTACCAGGAGAAAGTCGGCTTTTCTAGATGGGCGGTGGGAGGAAACGCTTCTACATTCTTAAAATTGTAATGAGAGTAAAAGGTGTCAGTGGTTGGGAAAAGGTAGAAGGAAAGGCGGAGTCTGGAGGGAGATATCAACTCAGTTTCCCATTCGGCCTCTCCCCACTTGCTCTTTCTGAAGCTCATCTCTTTCATGTGCCCCAGGCCTGCAGGAGGCAGGCAGATTAATGGCTCCCTAATACTTCTTTCTGTTGGTGCTATGGGGAGACCATTTATCAGCTAGACCCTGAAACTGCAGTAGACTTTTGGTCCTTACTTCCTTAGACCAGTGAAATGTAGACCCCAGCCCCGAAACTTGAAAGAGAAGGAAATATAAAATGTAAATCTCTCTTTATAGCCTCATAATAATCTCTCTGTCACTGTCTTACAAATGTAAACATTGGCATCACTTCAAGCCATTATTGGCTCTGAGCACAAAGAACTGCTAAGAAAAAAATGGAAAAAAAGAAGAATCACAGGCTTAATAACTTGAACTCCATGAAGGAATTGCTTCCTCTGAGGAGCCTTCTCTGAAGCTCCATGGCCTGGTTAGTGCCTTTGCTCTGAGCCCCCATGGCCCTGTGTTGAAATGACCTGGTTACTTGCCCTTTTCCCTTACTAGACCAGGAATTCTTTGTGTGCCAAGAACCACATGCTATTGCTCTCTGCATCCTAGGTTTAGCACAATGCCTGGCCCCTCAGTTGACTTTGTTGAGGGGGGTTGCTGCAGAGTAGATCTTAAAGGCAGCTGGTTTCTCAGTTCTGATCTCAGGATACTCCAACTGTCTAAATAGAGAACCTACGGGGAAGCTCATTTGTGAGCAAGGGCTTGTCAGATAGGTCAGTATTAGTCATGGCCACCAGATGGCGAAAGTGGCATTCTGTCAAATGCACCAGTAAGCTTCTGTTTCTTGGACAAGGTTTAAAAAAAAAGTCACTTTCTAATTTCAATTCTACACTGCATGTATTTAATTCCATGATGCCTATAATTCCTGTTTATGGCTCTCTGCAGTGCTATTAAAACTACTACACCCAAGATTTGCTATGGAGACAACCACGAAGCAAGCCTGTGTGTGGAGGGCAAGATGCAGCTCCTCTGTCTTTCCTAGAAACCCCAGGAGGCCCCATATCCCTCTCTCAGCCCCCCAGGAGGAAGTTCTGAGAAAATTGATATTGGCACTTGCTGTTCCTTAGTTCTGCCATTAAGTCCAAACCTGACAACACAGTGAAATGTGATAGCTTATGAGCAGCTTAGTGTTACCTGGTTGAATCCAGAAAAATCTAATCAGAGATGACTTATGAATAAAAATAAAGGGGTAAAAATAATTACGTCTAAAGGGCTAACATTATTGAAGCTCTCTACTGATGGGATCCAGAGAAGGCCATGGCACCCCACTCCAGTACTCTTGCCTGGAAACTCCCATGGACGGAGGAGCTTGGTGGGCCGCAGTTCATGGGGTCGCTAAGAGTCGGGCATGACTGAGCAACTTCATTTTCCCTTTTCACTTTCATGCATTGGAGAAGGAAATGGCAACCCACTCCAGTGTTCTTGCCTGGAGAATCCCAGGGACAGGGGAGCCTGGTGGGCTGCCGTCTATGGGGTCACAGAGTTGAACACGACTGAAGCAACTTAGCAGCAGCAGCAGCAGCAATGATGGGATCAGAAAAGTATTTAGTGAGAATGATCAGACTCCTTGGTCATCATTCTCTACCCCTAGTGCTCAAGCAGTTTTCTGCAGAAGTTGATTCAGGTACACAAACATTCATTGAGGACCTACTATGAGTGAGAACCTATTATGTCAGGGTTATGGTAAATGCTTTGAATAAAAAAGAAAATCTATGATCATTCCCCAGTGGTACAGTGGTTGGGACTCAGCACTCTCACTGCTGAGGGCCGGGGTTCAGTCCCTGGTTGGGAAACTAGGATCCCACAAGCCACTCAGTGCAGTCAGTCAAAAAAAATTTTTTTTCTATCTTCCTCATCCTTGACTTGTTCACAGATTGATGGTAGGAGACAGGCCGGTAAGTGGTTGGTGATGATATAAGCTTTTAAGTGGCACGATGGGAGGATGCACAGGCTATTATGGGAAGAGTGTCTAATCCAGGCCACAGAGGAACAGGAAGGGTGTTGTTAAGGAAGCTTTCTGGAGGGTGGCTGGCGCTAAAACATCAGTAAAGAACTTTTCAGCCAACTATCAAATCCAAGTGAATAGTAAGAATGCCAGAGGTAGGTCGAGGGGATACTGACGGTCAGTCTTCATAATAAGGCTGATAGTATCAGCTACTAATAACCAAGGACAACTGTCAGAAAGAATTGTATTAGGGATATTAGGACATGAGCTCTTTTGTTACAGGTGAAAAAGACAAGGGATTGGGAAAAGGGAGAAGTCATGTACATGAAGAAGAAAAAAGCTGAAAACATTTGCCATTTCATTTCTCCATCTTGACAGTAACATGAAAGCGTTTTATGTGAATGTTAACACTCTCACCAAATATCATTCCTTAAAGGAGCATAGGGTATCTGGAACAAAGACACTTGACTGTACAGACCCCATATGTCTCCACAGCAAAAATCTAAAGGCCAAAAAAGCTGGCATGCCCAATTCTGACACTAATGGGGAGGACTCTGGAAGGATGATGCTAGGTTTTAATCTCCTTGTCCTAAGTAGAGTGGCTTTACAGCAGTGAAAATGCAGGCAGTGGAAGAAGAGACTGCGTGCCTATCTCCGACTTTCACAGGTTATGAGAGGACTGAAAATATTTACTTCCCTAGGACAGTGTATGATGTGGAGGAAAGTCAGTCTGGCTGGGGCTCTGGAGGCTCGGGTCTGGGCCTGGCACTGTACCTAACCTGCTGTGTGTGACCCTCACAGGTGTCTTGCCCTCCCTCGGCCTCCATGTGCTCCGATGTAGAATGGATCACATCACTGGTTCTCAACAGGAGCAGAAGCCTCGACCCCAACCCTGGCAAGCTTCTGGTTCACAGAGGACCAGGCTGGAGCCAAGAACGGGAGCCCTCCTACAATGCAGAAGACAGTGCTGAACAGTGAATCAGTGCCCCAGCTTCCACAGCTAACACTCCAGAACTTCTTTTCGGGGAAAAGCATAGAACGTATTTCTGAGTCAAACCTAATTCTCTTGTAATTGTAATCCGGAGGTGTTTTATTTTTTTGGTTCATGTTTAATGCGTGCTGAATGCACCAGTTTCTATGGTTGTGTCCTCTTGCCACTTTCACATCTCTGTACTTTTTGATCAGAATGACTCCTGTCTCTACTTAATCTGAACCTACTTTCGATAGGCGTAAACATCTCACTCCATGACGTCTTTTAGTGCTGCCATGTCTGGCCATTTATATGCTGCAAGTAGTATTATTATAAACCATTTTCCTTTCAAATTCTCTTTATTGCTATATTCAGGCCATAATGCTATTATTAATTATATCCATAGGCAGGTTATACTAACCAAGAATTTCATTTCAGGGTAGAAAAGGGAGCATTTTAAAGTACTGGCTCTAATGAGGGGAGGTGTTGGGACCAAAGGGACACAGAACAAGCCCTTGTGGGGATGAGCTCCAAGTTCTCTCCCCCCAAAGCTCCCAAGCCCAAGATCAGTCACCTCTGCGCAGGGCTTGCAGGCTCTGCCGGGCCTGGCGGTGCAGCTCCTCCACACAGGGTGGCCTGGTGGCCGGGAGGAAGATGTTTCTCTGCTGGTGCCACGGTGCACGATAGTACACACTCAGCTTGCTCTCGACGTCCAGGTTGGAGACAGCTGCGAGATCAAGAGGGAAACGGTATTAGACAGGGGCAGCTTTCAGCTGTGCATTGTGCTGTCCCCGGGGTGGAAAGGGGAACAGGAGTGGGGCCTGGGCACAGTGGAAATCCAGTCCACTGCATTGTCCAGAGGAGCTTGAGAAAGCTTTCAAGTTGCCAGTACAGACAGGGACAACCTTTGACCCCCAAAGCAAGGGACGAGAGACCCTGGCTCTTTGAGCCAGGCCTCAGAGTGGGGTGAGGTCCTGCCTTGTAGGAAGGCAGAGAAGCACCAGAGGAAGGACTGGACCAGTCTTCTGGTCCAGGGCCTCAGAATTATATAGTTCTGCAGAGCTGTTCCTGATGCCTACCTGATCAGTCCCCTTGTCTTACTTCCTATCTCCCGAACCTTACCACTGAGCCATATATTATCCACTATATATATGCCCATCATTCAAAGCACTGCTCAGCTTCCTTAGTTTTACCTAAGTAAGAGCACAAGAATTAAGAACTTATCAAATAACATATTACAGGGGTGATGTGTGTTAGGAAGGGAACGTACACATAGTGTTGGGGAGGAAAAGGGCATGACAATGCCTTTGGAATTCTTGCAGAACTCCTTAGCACCATGCAAGCATCAGGATTGGTAGGATATATACCTCTCTGGTGGTAGTGATTTAGTCGCTAAGTTGTGTCCAACTCTTGCGACCCCATGGACTGTAGCCTGCCAGGCTCCACGGTCCATGGGATTCTCCAGGCAAGAATACTGCTGTGGGTTGCCATATCCTTCTCCAGGGATCTTCCCAATCAAGGAATCAAACCTGGGTCTCCTGCATTGCAGGCAGATTCCTTACCAAGTGAGCTGTAAACTGAGGGTAAGTTCTCAGAGCTGGGTGGGGGGCGGGGTAGAAGGTTACCATTTGAGAGTTGCTAGGTGGTGTAGTGGTTAGGACTTTGGTTCCCAGTGCAGGGGTCATGGGTTTGATTCCTGGTGGGGGAGCAGGGGAGTGAGGAAGCCAGGTCCATGCCATATTAGTGCGTAGTGGATATGTGGATTCTTTGTTGGACAGTGCAACAGTGATGATGTAGGTGTAACTTACAGGTACATGGGGGTACTTATTTTAATTCTTGATTTGGCTGTGCTGGGTCTGATTTAGGGCTTCCCTCAGAGCTCAGTCGGTAAAGAATCTGCCTGCAATGCAGTTGGGACAGGTTTGATTCTGGGTTCAGGAAGACCCCCTGGAGAAGGGAATGGCAACCCACTGCAGTATTCTTGCCTAGAGAATCCCATGGACAGAGGAGCCTGGCAGGCTACAGTCCATGGGGTCATAAGAGTTGGATATGACTTAGTGGGTCTTATTTACAGCATATGATCTCTTAGTAGCAGGATATGTGGATCTCATTCCCTTACCAGGGATCGAACCTTGGCACCCTGAATTGGGAGCTCAGAGTCTTAGCCACTGGACCACCAGGGAATTCCTCCTTTTTACATGCTTCATCCTGGGAGAAAGACTAGCTGCAGAGAGAGCACTGGTGGCTTGGAGACTCAGGCTCCAGTGATTTTCTACGAAGAGTGGCCAGTACTACCCCCAGACTGGGGGCCAGAGAGACTCAGCACAGGATTCTATTTACTCCTGATTCTTATATTTCCCAACAGTTACTAAACCCAAGCCTCCACCTGTCCTTAGAAATGAACCTCACTTTCCCACGAGACAGGTGGACACCAACTTCAGATGAACCCAGTGACCATAACCTTGTGGTCGATACATCACTATCTGTCAAGGTCTAGACAATCCCATGACCTTCAGAGTTCCTAGGGGATAGACAGTAAGTTCAGCCTAAAAAGACATCACACTGCCCTGTGGACAATTCTTTCAGCACTTTGGTTCTCTGGTCTCTGTCTGCAGCGTTGTTTGTACTTCTGGAATATGACTATCGCTTCACATCCCCCTCCCCCAGTCAACTTTCCTTTAGGCCAACATCTTTCAATGTTGCTTGGGGAACAGACAGCAGCTTGGAAGCCAGAGCTGCTTCCAGCCCCAGATCTTCCAGGCGCCAGCTGTGTGCCTCTGCACATATCATCAGGTGGAACTCCTTCTTTCTTTCTCCCTCTTGCTCTGTCCCTTCCTCCCCAGGGCCTCGCCCGCACACTGTTTGGCAGTGTACGGTAGGGAGCAGCCCAATGCCAGAGCCTGATGTCCATGGTCTGTCCCTGCCAGGAAGCCTTTTCCAGCGAACCACAGTCATTCCACGCTGTGGACACAGCATCCACCATGCATGCCCTCAGCGTTAGAACTTGTCAGGAAGCCTAGACTTTTTTAACACCGACGGAATAGGGATAACCTGGCTGTGTATTTATTTATGCACTACCTGGATCCAGAACGATTTTTCCCCTATAAAAATTTCTCTAACTTCTAAAATAAAATGGAGCTTCACACTAGGAGTACTGTTTACTTATTGGTGCTGCTGTTTGCACACTCGACATCCTATAGAAAGATCAGCGGAAGCCTGGGTTCTACTCACAGTTCTCTGCCCTGGGGCAAGTCACTGACCGTGCCCAGGACTCAAGTTCCCCATCTTTATGAATCAGGGTTTGGCCTTCCTGTTGGCTGAAGGAGGCCCGTCTGCCCTTTGTGCCTCTCTTTTCTGCTCATCACCAAACTTCAGGATGCACCGGGGGAAGGCCCTGGGCTCTGGGATTAAGAGACAGGGTTTCTGCCTGCCAGCAGTGGTCCAGAGCAGGTGACTGAAATCTTTGGGCCTCTGTCCCGTTCTCCTTAAGCGGGGCTCCTAGAGCCTTCACAGAATCCAAGGAAATGATCATGATATGATCAATCCTTGACATGTCTCTGCTTACTACATACTCGTTCCCCTTGCTGTGGTGGGAATGGATGAGATGAAGGGGCCAGGCTTGGGTTCAAAGACAAAAGTCTGGAGCTTTCTTCCTTTTTTATTTTCCTATCTTCATGGTGAGTCATGTATAAACAAACATGAGGCTACCAGAGATGACTGTTGGTGGGGGGTAGGGTGTCTTACATTCTGGAAACTGTAAAGAAAGCTGCCTACAACCAGGGAGCCTGTGGCCTCTCTGAGAGGTAGGATGTCCCTGGTCTCTGATGTTAGCTAATTTGGGCAGCATTCAGTTCTGTGACTTCGAGATGCTAATTCTCTGAGTTGTGAGAGCTGTAGCACTATACGTTCTCCCTGGAAATGGTTTATCATTTTCTTGTTTATCTGTGGGTCATTCTGCTGCCATGTTCTACACCATGCACTTACTCCAGAGTGTGTAAGCACGCATCCATCTGTCACAGCTCAGCTGTTGTTTTTGGAAAATTCCTGTGGGCACTGAGCAGCGCCATTGAATTCTACTGCTGAAGAGACCTCGGAAATGACGAGGTTCTGTGTTTTTTCAAACCACAGGGCATGACCTTGAATGGATTGTGAAATCCATTCAGCAGATCAGGACTAGCATTTTTTAAACAAAGACATACAAGAGACTGGAATACAAAATGCCAACATGCATCGCATGTAGTGTTGTTTTGTGAAGCTGTTGGTTCTGTTACATATGTGTCTGTTTGTACATGTGTGTGCTTGGATGCTGGGGTGTGATGGAGACATGTACTTCTTGCTCTGGGTACCAGTCAACATATGGAAATTTACTGCTTAGACTGCCACTCTCAGGTACTAATGAGGGAATCAAGATTCCAAGGTATGATCCAAGATCCCAGAGTTGATTTTTGGCAGAGGTGGAAACAAAGCTTAGGTCTCCTGAGGCCAAGTCCGTGCACTTCCCTAGGCAGCCTCTTCCTTCCCTGCCATCACTCGGCCTGGCCGCTGCTCCCTTCCTCTCCATTGGTGACTATTTGCTATCTATTGCATCTATTAAGTTGTCCTTCCAAAACCAAAACTCTCAACTCACGACACACACAAGTTTCACCTGTTGTCTGAGAAAGCAGCCATTTGAATTTTAGGATGCCAGCAACACTTCAGCCCATGGAGCAGAGGACAAGTTTCCCAGGGACACTGATGCTCCCAGTCTGCAGACCACACAGTGAAGACCACTGCTTTCCAGAAAGAGATATTGAGGCAACAACGTAGGTACTCGACTAAACAATATTAAACGAGCGATGTTCAACCGTTTTGCTCTACACAAACCTTCTCTAGAGTTCAACCTAGTCAACAGATAAACCCCAAGGCCAGCTTAACTACAAAGGCTGTCACGTTCTCAGACGGCAGTAATGCACCTGCTTCCAGCAACCTGGACTGAAAGCAACCACTCCATCACCAAGTCCTGACACCTCTGTGCCAGTCTGCAAAACTTGCATGCCTGAGCTTAAACCAGAGTGGGAGCCTGGCTCTGCCCTTGCCTGGTCAGCCCCACAGACCTTAAAAAGGTCACTTTTACATGGTAGCAAACAAGTTACAGTATACAAAAGATAATACAGATCAATAATAAGGAATTGGATCTTTCAGGAGAGCCTGATGGATAACTAAGGAATGCTTCTAAGATTTAGAGAAGGGCGACTTGTCACAAAGCTATTTTCATTATTTGCAAAGAACCGGATGAGGTTGGTTCTTTGAAAGCAGGAAAATGGAGACGCAAGAAGGCACTCTAACCACAAAGATGCATATAGTGTTTTAAAGTCCCTTTACTCCCGCTCAGGCTACAGATGTGATGTTACGAACGCAAGTACCTCTCACATTCCAGGGAAGACAGTGGAGCTGGAGTGGGAGAGACACATCAGAAAAAGCATATGAAAATCACCTTTCTGTTCAGGAGACACTGCATACTTATCACCAGTATGGTGCCCAGATTCTCTGGTCTGCTTGGACAGGTGCCCTGGGCTCGATTAAATCATGACACAGTAAGGTAATTAGCACATGACACCCGATTATACATGCTAGTAAATCTCTTCTACTAGATAGAGGTGAGACTCTTAAAAATTACTTAGAGATCACCAGCAACAATGGAAAATTTAAAAAATATCCAGACTTACAGAACCCCTCCACTGCACTCCACTAAGACTTATTACTTAACTTGCTAGTTAGTATTTTCATAGGTAGAGAAGTAATGCCCTTTACTGGGCCCACAAAGCTATAAATACATGAGCCTGCAAGCCAAAAGGAATTCTTTTCCAAGGACCTTTCCACGCGCAAAGCCTAGAGATTTATGTGTTCTGTGCTTTCTGTAAAAGACACACATGATATATTGAATCTGGAGTCAGAAAAGATGTGTTCTCTTTTGACTCAGTTAGCCTGAGTCTAGCCGAGTCTGCAGCCAGACTGAGGAAGGCCCACTCTTCGGGGACACGGGCTCTTTCTCTCCATCAGCCTGGGGGAGACAGGCTCTGAGAATGATTTCTCATGACTGGCACTGAGACAAAGCTTCAGGAGGTGATACTAAGCAGGGAGCAGGGAAGTGATACAGGGAAGGGAAGGAAGCCAATAAAGGGTGCACAGGCTGGAACCCCTTAGGAGCCAATGCAGAACACACACCTTAGAGGTGAGGGAGTGGGGATATTTATCTCCCACTTCCTATCAGCCATCAGTTGAAGGCTGCTGAAGTGCCAGAACAGTATTTCCTTGTACTTCTAGAAAAGCATGCTCCTCTGTCGGTTGTGGGAGCTGTAAGTAAGGCTGCCTGCTGTGCACTGAGGTGATAAGGGGAAGGGCAATACTCGGCCTAGGGGTTTTACAACTGCGACCCTTGGAGCACACAAGCATTTGCCTTTCAAATTCGGGATGTCTGGATTGTGCACCAGGCTACTTTGACAAGTTCTCCAATGCCAAAGTAGCTTAAAATGGATTTGTTGTCAAAATCCCCCAAGCCTGGCAGTGAAAAGCTCTGGTCAGACAAATCTGGATCCTGGTTGGAACATCAGCAGAAAGGTCATGGCCAGGAGGCCAGGCAGAGGGGCGGCTGCCTCCTGTGGGCCCTTGAGCAGATTGCTGGGCCTCTTAAGGTCTCTTTCCTCCTTGGTGGGAGTTTCTGGCCTGGTGTGGTATCCCAGGATCATCTCCAAGAAGTCCGGGCTTCTTCCCAGGGAACTGGCTTTAGAGAGCACGTCATGCGTGTTGGGGGTATTCACTGTTGCTAGGTGCCCATTGCCTCTAAGCTGCTCCAACAGACAAGACTAGAAAATATGTAAGTCTTAGAAGATGAAGACAAAAGCTGAGTTGAAATTGCTATTTCCAATTCAAATCTAAGATTACAGGTTTTCATTTAACTTACTTGATTATATAATTGATCTCTTTTGTGCTGAAAATCTTGATTCTTTATGACACCGCCATAATTTCCTATTTGAATAGTCTCAAAATGACTACAAGAAGACAACTGATTTCAGTTGTAGATATCTTTTTGTTTTCCTTTGTGTCTTTAGGATATTTTTTACTAGAAATGGATATAGCAAGACATACTTTGCAAAAGGCAAATGACACGACTGAAGGTGTTGAATACGAAAATTGTTAAGGTTCTGAAAATCCTTGGGGGACGTGAAATGAGAGAGGTTCCTGATTGCCCCATTCAGGTGTTCATCACTAACTAAAATCCATTGACAGTTTCTGCACTGGTAAGTTATAGCTTATTTGAGAAAAACATACAAGCCTTGCCCTTTGTGCCATCAGGGCCCTTAGGAGGTTCGAACCTGGCAGCCACGTGAGACAGACGAGATGATGAGCCCAATGGGCTCAAGCATGCACCCTGGGAGAGGTACAGAGGGCTGGCCATGTGTGGGAGAAATGCTCTCTGCTTGGGAAGGGACACAGGGAAGAGGTGGTTTTGAGGTGGGGGGCAGAGGTGATGGACAGGATTCCCTGGGAGGTTGGAAAATGCTGGAAGGGAACCACGAGAGATTTCTATTTTGAGGTAAGAAAGACCTGACTGTTGGCAATTTCTGGTGAGGCAACTCAAAAGGAAGGCTAGAAAGAGTCAGTCAGGGCTGGTCCCAGGAGTTGACTGCCACTGGACCAGGGCTTGTGAGGCAAAGGGGGCAGGTTAGGGGCCGCCAAGAAGGAAGACCATGCTATCAGTGAGCATGCGCATGGAGCAGGCACAGGTTAGCCTCTGATAGAGCCCATCTCATTTGGTTCCCACAGTAAGCCCAGGAAGCACATCTAATCATCTCTACTATGCTGAATAGGCACAGAGAGGTTAAGAAATTGCTCAAGGCTCCAAAGATTATGAATGATAGAGCCAGGAACTTAGAGTGAGCACCACTGAGTCCAAAGACCCACACCACATTCTGCCTTGCTCCCCCATTTTCTAACGCACACCACTGCCCCACACAGGTGCAGGAATCTGTGTGGGAATGCCTCAGCCATCTCAGACAAGAAGACTGAAGCCGTTCCATGGAGAGCTCTGGTGGCTGGGATGAGGAACCTGCTGTATCATGGGGAGCAGCTTCCATGTCCCACAGCCGAGTGCAGGACAAGCTGTTTAAGCTTAGAGAGGGGCTTCCTTCTATACTTTTTGCATCTTGCAGATAAGCAAGTCTAGAATATGGACCTATATGTTGACTGGATGGGACTTAACCTCATAAATGGTTCAATCTACACGGACCTATATGTTGTAGAAGTTCAACTATTTCGGTAGAATGGATGGGGCTTAACTTCATAAATGGTTCAATCGACACATCTTTGGGGCCTTTCCTTGTGGCTCAACTGGTAAAGAATGTGCCTGCACCGCAGGAGACCTGGGTTCTATCCCTGGGTTGGGAAGATCCCCTGGAGAACGGAAAGGCTACCCACTCCAGTATTCCGGCCTAGAGAATTCCACAGACTGTATGATCCATAGGGTCACAAAGAGTCGGACATGACTCAGTGACTTCTGCTTTCACACATCTTTGTGGCTCTTTCTCTCCCCTTTGCCTCCTTTCTTCTCCTGATCTCTTTTCTCCCAGAAAAACGCTACTCTATATCCAGCTCAAGTTGTACCTCCTCCATGAAGCCATTAAGACCTCCAGAGCCCAGTAGGTTCACATTCATTCATTCATTGAACAATGGGTGATTAAGAATCTCCCATGTGCCAGGCAGCATGCTAGGCACTGGGGACACAGCGATGGACATGACAGACACAGGCCTTGCCCTCACAGAGCTCACATCCAGGTCGGAGGCCGGTCAGGAAGTTAAGACTGACTGATAAGGAAGGATGTAATCAGGTAATAAGAAGCACTCTGATGAAACAGAACAGTTAGCAAGACTACACGGAGGCATGGCATGGAGTAATGACAGTAGACCTGAGCGTCTCAACTAGCCATCAGAAATATCAAAGTAAACGTGAGAGAGAGGGCACCTGGCCACAGGGAGCCAACCTAGTGGAGTGATCACTTCCTCTAGCTCAGTGTGGCCTAGCTGGTTACCAGTCATTTCTTCTTTTTTGGCACACAGCTGGACTACATTTCCCAGCCTCCCTTGCAGTTGTGTATAGCCATCTGTGGTGGTCTAGCAGTAGCATGTGAGCAGAAGTGAGTGAAACCACTGCCAGGAAGCACAGCCCATGGAAATCTGCCACATGTTATCATTCACGTTCTTGAGAAGCCATACACGGAAGATGGTAGACTCCCAAGATAAACAGAGACCCTTGAACTCCAGCTAGGAGGGGAGCCACCCATCCATGAAGAAAAACCCATTTTTGACATTACGCAAGTGAAGAATAAACCTGAATTTTATTAAAGCACTGGGATATTGGGGGTTATTTGTTATGGCAGCTCACATTTACACGAATACACTGAAGTCACTGTGTTACTGCCATAGCTATTGATTTGACCCGTTCTCAGCCTAGGACATGGTTTTCTGCTACCCCTCTTTACCTTTGTATTTTTAGTTCACTTCTGCTTTCCGTAGGTCCCACCCCCTCAACTCAGATGGCCACAGTGCAGCCAGAGGCCTGCCCTTCTAGGGTGAGTACTTTGATGCCTTATCTGCGCATCAGGGTGGATCCTGCTTTCACTGCTACGTCATGTTATGGCCCTTTAAGTCATTTGTACTTTTAGGGAAATGCTGAGTGCTTTCTCTATCACTGTGCTTAGAAGGTATGTTTTCTTGACTACCACAAACACAATCCTTATCTCAATTTTTCCCCAAATTAGGAGCATTCCTGAATTGGCGGGGCCAGGGTCGGTATGACAGTTCCTGCTCATACCGGGGGAGCTGCTTATTTCCCTGTCAGACTGTATGCATTCTCAGGTGTCTATCTCAGCACCAGGCACAGGCAGGCGCAGAGTAGGAGCTCAGTACCTGCTGGTTGAGGAAACGAATAGGGAGCAGGGTTATTTACTGTGTCGAGACTCACTGGCATGCGAGGGAGATAATCTGCAGCAGTTTTTGTTCTTCACAAAACATCTTTAAAGCCACCCCCTCAATTTACAGTCAGCATTAACAAAAGCTTTTCCTTGAAAACCAAATGCATAGAAGTCAGGCTGAATTACGAGGCGCTCTGGGGCGTCCACAGAAATGAGGGTTGTGTGGAGGGCACGCGAAGCAGGACTGTGCTCTCCTGCTGCTTGGCTAAGTGCTGGCTTCCCCCTGCCCCTCCCCACTCTGCTCGCTCTTCTCAGGCTCTACCTCCAAATTATCTCTAGGCGTCTACAGGCAAAGCCACTCTTTATCCTGACACACGCCTCCCTAAGTCATCTACCCTGTGAAAGCTGCACTCACCCACTTAGCCCAACACTGGGCTCCATTCTCTCCAAGGTCAACAGGCAGGCAGTGCTCATATGGCGGGGTGCTGACCTTGGAGAGCAAGACACTGCCTCCTCCGTGTCCTCAGAGCTAGTGGCCCAGCCCTGCACAGGCTCTTGCCTCCACACTCCCCTCCGGCTCCAGATAGAAACTTGCTTCAAATGTCACAAAGCAGAGCTTCACTGGTCAGACACCAAGGCCAGACTAATAAGGCAGAGGACCAAGAGCAGAAGAATGGGTGAAGAATCCATAACCATGAAGAGTCAAGGAATTCCCTTCTTGTGGTTTTTCTTTCATAGCCTCAGACCCCTGCTGCAAGAGGAACTGAGGTTAAAACACCGAGGCCACTAAACCTGCAAACCGAATGGCATGAATCAAACCGAATGGCATGAGATACCAGCTCCAAGACCTGTTTTGAGCCCAAGCCGTGGTCCGAGTTGCATAGAGGTCACCTTGCTTGATCCAACAAGAGATCAACCTCAGAATGAGGCATTTGTGACAGAATTTCACCCACTGAAAAAAACAGGTGGCTAATCTTTTTTTTTTTTCAGGAATAAATGAGAAGCATTTATTACTTCATTACACTTACACAACCCATAAGCCACCTTTTAAACTGGCTCTTTCCCCAAAGCTGTCCATGAACTGAAAGGTATAGATGCAGTCCTGTGTAGGCAGGGGACAGACCTCTCTCACTGGGCTGTCATGGGGGGCCCCTTCCTGTCATTTCTGCAGGGAATTAGATATTAGGGCAGGAGGTTTACATGAAGAGGTAATGATAGTGGAGCAAAGATAGTACTTAAACGCAATGTGGTGATCTTAGTTAAGAATGAACTTCAGCCAGTGTTCTCTCTTTTAAACTTTCTTTTAAAGGCTGTCAAACCAATAGCTTTGGTAAGCACAACATTTATGTAACTTTTATCCACCCAAGTTAATGTTCTTTCCAGAACAAAAGCCACCTGGGACAAATAACACACAGAGGTGTCTAGATTCCCATTTTTCTTACCACTGTGTCAGTGTGCTCAACCAGGTTCTTTTTAGATATTGGCTACTGGCTAAAGCCCATTGCAGAAATACCAGTGTCCTATGTGGTAGGGTTTTCTGCTGGGGGCTGTCCAAGCAAACTGCCTTTTCACGGGTAACAGATGCCAGAAGTTCCCTCCTCCTGGGCTGAGTTCAAGCCAGTGGCTGGAAGCAGACCAATTCAGGCCTGAACTGTAGGACTGTCAAGGCCTTCTCAGTAACAAGCGTGGATTTGGGCCTTTCGGGTGGTCAGATTTTATTGGATAGACCCCAGAAGGCTCTATGCAGCCCATGGGGTCCATGAGGTCACAAAGAGTTGGACACGACTTAGCAACTGAACAACAACAACAATAAAAGTCTCATCTCAGCAATTAAGAAAATCCTACCTAGGTAACTATACTTGTGAATGAGGACTCACAGACCGCTAGCCCCTCCCCCTCCCCTGCTTTGCCTCCTGCTTCCCTTGACCACACGTCTCTGTCACTCCCTTCCCTTTTGTGCTGAGCGAGGGCCTGGGTCAAGATCAAGACTAGCCTGCTCTTTTTGGATACATTACATTTTTCAGCCTCTAAGGAAAGTCCTGGTGTTGGTTTTTTTCCCGTTCGGTGTATGGGACTAGAGTAATAGCTATTATGATAATTTCACTCATGACAAGAATGAAATTAGTAAGTACCAAGAAAAATCTGACCAAGAAACAAATGACTAGTCATTCTCCTCTCGTCACTCTGTATCCACTGACACATATGCATATAAACCGCAACAATGCCTGCTCAGCAGATCATTCAGCCAGCACCTACATGGCCTACCTTTGGGTAAACGTCACTTCTGTTCCTACACCTTATTTCAGGCCTGCTCCTCCCACTTGCACTGAGGATAATGGTGCTGTCGACCACAACAACGAGCCATCTTCCTCTGAATATTCATTCAGCAGATAGTCCCTGCACAGCCACTGATGCTGTCCCTGCCTGAGGCAGAGGGAGTCTGGCCTCCTGGAGCGGACCAATCAACACCCAGATCTGGGATCAGGTGGTACAAGTTCTGAGAGGGAGTCAAAAAGTGGAGCAAAGGGCTCAAAAGGGGAGGGGCCAAAGGGCTCAAGAGGGGAGGAGCCAAAGGGCTCAAGAGGGGAGGAGCTGACGAGCTCAGTGCCTTGCTGACATAGCCCCAGCATTTACCTAGATGTAGGAAGGTCCTCTGCCTTTGGTGATTGTCTTCCCGGCCCTGGGAGAGTGGCCCACAAGCAGGGTAAGCAAGAGTATGAGACGATTCAGGCTGGTAGGAGTGGCCCCAGCAATGACAGACGCCCCCGTCCTTTGAGGTTAGGGCAACTCCTGAGAGTGCTCTGGCCCTCTCCCCAAGGTGCTCAGCAGGCCTGAGTTCCATGGTGCCCATGGTGACTGCTGGCCAGCACATGCGCCCTCTCGGCCTGTGCCCCTCCGGCTCTCTTCCCCACACCCTGCCAGCGTTCCCGTGTGGGCTGCTCCCTGAACCACCTGCACTCCAGCCCTTGGCTCAGGGTCGACTTCGGGGAGAATCCAAACTAAGATGGCTACTTAGGGCGTCTCTGCCAAGGTGACCTTGGAGCTGACGCCTAGTCCAGTGAGGGAAATGTGCTGTAAGGCAATCCCAAGCACAGAGAACAGCGGAAGTGAAGGGCCCGAGGTGGGCTCCTGCTGGAATGCCTGAGGGGCAGCACAACTCGGGAAGGAAGGACAGAAAGCGAGAGGCAAAGGGCATGAGAAAACGGCTTTCTCCCTTTCCTCCTCTCATAGTTACCATAGCGCCTGGAATTCTTTCTGTCGCGATTTCCTCCAATTGCTTCACTTCTCATTGCTCTGATGGCTTATTTTCTGAGAGTTCTGCCATTTAAATGAAATAGAAATAGCACTTTTTATTTCACTCTATTTAAACACGTCTACCACCGATTGGCGTGGAGCTGTGGGGACTGTCTGCAGCTCTGCTTAGGGAGGTGGCCTGGGGTGGGGGAGGGAACAGCTCCCTCCCCACAGTGGTGCCCCACCCTAGGTATTCTTAAAAGGTGGGAGACGGACCCTCTTCTCCTGCTCTATCAACCATCATCGTCAAGGACATCTTCTCTTAAGAAACCACTGTGTGCTGTACTTTGGGCCATTTGTTTCACCTTCATCATCTCTGACCCTGACGCCAGCTCTGAAAACCAAACAGTAACTACAATCTAGGGAGGCTACCTTCTTTGTATTTCCCCCTCCAGGCAGGTGCCCCTGGCTACACAGGATACACCGCAGCAGCGATTTCCAGGGCCACAGCGCCCTCGCCATGCATTTGGGGCCCTGCCGATGCGGTTGCTTTGATTTCAAATAGGAGACTCCAGATCACAGAGGATTTGGAGTTCTTTTTAGGCGGCTGGCATGAGCTCAGCACAGATGCCTCCCGGAGCAGGACTGCTTTGCTGCCTCCTGGGAGGTTCATCATCAAAACTTCCTGCCCTGACCCACATCACGACTCTCCATTTGTGCTTCTGGCTGCAGCTACTGGGTAACCGGCAGTGGAGTCTATTAGTGCTTCATTCTGCTCACAGTTCCTTCTGGAGGAGTTGGCATCTAAAAATTAGTTAGCAGTAAGCGAGCCCTGAGGTGATACCTATTAAGAACTAAAAGGTAGGCCAGGGAGACTGAGCTCTGTTGGCAGAACTAGCCTGCTCTCTGTGTAGCTGTTCCTCAGGAGTCCCTAGCATCTCTAGGCTTTCGGTGTCTCTCAGGCTGAAAGCAATAACAAATAGGTTTTAGGGCTCCCTGTTACCCGGCTTGTCCTTAGTGCTCACCAAATGTTCACATATACAGCTACATTTTCAGCTTCCCATGTCGTCAAACTGAGGCCAAATGACAGAGTGTCGGCTCCTAGCCAGTGGGATGCAGGCAGAATTAATGTACACCTCTTCAGGGCTTGCTCCTTATAAAACCTCCCAGGAGCCTTGCTTCTCTTCCTCCACTGCTTGAGAACTACACATTCTAGGCTTATATCAGACTTTGCATGAGGGAGAAATAGAACTTTTATTGTATTAAAGCACTGAGCTTTGTTGGTTTATCTGTTAGCATAGCATAGTATATAGCCTATCCTGACTATTATGCGTATTTATCCATCCATCCAATCCATTCATTCATTTGTCCATTCAGAGGTCATTCATTCACTTGATAGTACTTAGTGCCCACTATCTCTGGCTACTACTTTAGCATGAAGACACCTTGGGTTCTTCCTCCAGAGAACAGGTGTATATCCAGGTGAGGAGATAGACATGGGAGCAGAGACAATAATAATATAGGGTGCTAAGTGTGTCCTGGATGCATAACATTCTGTTATGTGCAGAGAAATAAATATTCAGAGGTCTTTACCTTTAAAAAATGCAACTATCCTCTTTTTACTTTCATTCTTTATCAGACTCCTGTTTTTAAGACAGTGCCCACCCCTGCATATTACACTCATTCTTAAAAAAAAAACCAAAAAACAAAAAACTGCATTTACCACCAGTCTCTCCTTCCTAGTGGCCCATCATTCCAAACCAATCTTCCCAAAGTACCATTTCTACAGATCATGCCCCTGTATGAAAATCATCCAGGGGTCTCTCATTGCCACATGAGGTTCAGAGTCCTCAATTTCACATTGATCCATATCTGAGCTATCTTTCTAACCTTATTTTCCACTTCTTTACCCACAACTATTTCTTCAACCAGATTGGCATAATCCATGGCCAACAAACCATACCACTGGTGACCCCAATTCCATGTCTTTCTCACACCACTGCTTCCTCAGGACTCCCCTCCTTGTCTGCCTAAGTCCCTTCCTCTCTTCAAAGTCCCATCTCAAGTGGTATCTTTGATCTTTGTCTACTCCATTCCATAGTATTAATATACTCAACAACTTAGATGAAATGGACAATTCCTCTTGGAAAAAAACTAGCACAGGACATAGGAGAAAGAGAAATATAGATAGTCCTATATGTCCTAAAGAAATTGATTTCTTAATCAAAACTTTTCCCACGAAGGAAATTCTGGGTCCAGATGGCTTCACCAGTGAATTCCACAAAGCAATTTAGGAGGAAACAATCCAATTTACACAAGTTCTTTCAGAAAATAGAGGAGAACTTTCCCCAACACATTGTATGAAGCTTGTAGAACCTTGATAACAAACTTGCTGAAAGACACCTCAAAAAATCTATAGCTAACATCATATTTAATGGTTAAACATTGGCTGCTTTCCCTAAGATTGGGAGGAAGTCAAAACATCCTCTGTCATCAGTATAATAAGACAATAAGAAAGGAAGTAACAAATACTGTCATTATCAGCAACATGACTGTGTAGGTTAAAAGCCCTATGAAACTGACAAAAACTGCTAGAACTAAAGAGTAAAATTACAAGTCACTGGATATAAAGTCAATATATAAAAATCATTTGTTGAGGGGGACTTCCCTGGTGGCCCAGTGGCTAAGACTCTGAGCTCCCAATGCAGGGGGCCTTGGTTTGATTCCTGGTCAGGGAACGAGATCCCACCTGCTGCAACTAAGACTTTATATGCCACAACCAAAGATACTGCATGCTGCAATGAAGACTGAAGATCCTGCATGCCTCTCCTAAAACACAGTGCAGCCAAATATATAAATAATTATTTTTAAACAATCAATTGTATTTCTCTCTCTCTCTCTCTCTCTCTCTCTCTCGTGTGTGTGTGTGTGTGTGTGTGTGTGTGTGTGTGTGTGTAGACTTCCCAGGGTGCTAGTGGTAAAAAAACTCACCTGCTAATGCAGGAGATTAAGAGACTCAGGTCCGATCCCTGGGTCGGGCAGATCCCCTGAAGAAGGGCATGGCAACCCATTCCAGTATTCTTGTCTGGAAAATCCCATGGACAGAGGAGCCTGGTGGGCTACAGTCCATGGGATCACAAAGAATTGGACACGACTGAAGCAACTTATCATATGTATGTATATACACACATACACACACACTAGTAAAAAAAATGGAGAATTAAATAAAGAAAGTGTGTTAGTCACTCATTCATGTCCGACTCTTTGCAACCCCATGGACTATAGCCCTCCAGGCTCCTCTGTCCATGGAATTTTTCAGGTAAGAATACTGGAAAATGGAGGATTAAATAAAAAGGTATACCATTTACAATATTATCAAATATTTAAGTCTAACAAAAGACTGCATGTCTTAATCACTAAAAACTACAAAGCTAAGAGAAATTATAGACAGCTCATGGGACCAAAAGCTATACTATATTCGGGGATTGGAAGCCACAACATTGTTAAAGATGTCTATCTCCCCAAATTCATCTATCAGTCCAAATAAATGGCCAATCAACATCTCAGTATTTTTTAAAAGAAATTGACAGGCTGGTTCTGTGATGTATGTGAAAATGCATAGGTTCTAGAATAGCTAAAATAATCTTGAAAGAAAAGAACAAATTTGGAGAATTTATGCTACCTGATTTCAAGACTTACTATAAATCTACAGAGGTCAAGACAGTGTGGTTTTGGCAAGACAGTAGACATATAGATCAATGGAGCAGAACAGAGTCCAGAAATAGACCCACACACATACCGTTGATTTTTTGGAAAAAGGCATTAAATCAATTGGGGTGAAAACAAAGTTTTTTTGTCTTACAAATGGTTCTGGAACTGAATATACATATGGGGAAAAAAAAGTAATTTTGACCCCTACTCTACTCCATACACAAGAAGCAATTACAGAAAGATCACAGAATTAAACATAAAAGCTCAAACTATAAAATCTCTTGAACAAAATGCATAACAAAATCTTCATGAACTTAAGGGAAATGGATTTCTCTGAAAGGGCTCAAAGGGACTAAGCCATACGAGAGAATACTGATGAACTGGAGTTTGTAAAAAAATATTTTTTAATGTCTGTATGGCAACAGACTACTATTTAGAAACAAACTGGCAAGGCACAGACAGGGAATAAATATTTGTAATCCATATATCTGATAAAGAGCTTTCATTCAGAGTATATAAAGAGATATTACAAATCAATAATAAAAAGACAACCCAAGTAAAACTGAAGAAAAGGCTTCATGACAGAGCACAAGAGAAGATACACAAATGTCTAGTAAGCTCATGAAAAGATATTCAACATTATTTGTCAGAGAAATTAAAATTAAAGCCACAATGAGATACCATTTTATATCCACTGTAATGGCTACTGTCATACCAAGTGTTACTGAGGATACAAAGCAACTAGAACTGATACATTGCTGGTGGGAATGTAAAATAGTACAACTGTTTTGGAAGAATCTCTGCCAGTTTCTTACAAAACGAAACATACACTTAACCTATGACTAAGCATTTTCACTCCCAGATATTTACTCAAAAGAAATGAAAATGTAAATCCACAAAAAGCCTTGTACAAAAATATTCTTTGCAGCTTTATTCATAATAGCCCCAAACTGGAAACAGCTCAACTAAACAGATAAACAAATTGTGGTATATTCTTACAATGGGTTACTGCTCAGCAGTCAAAAGGAATGAACTACTGATATATAAAACAACATGAATAAATTTCAGAAATATTATGCTGAATGAAAGAGGCCAGGCATTTTTAAAGCATCATACTATATGGTTCAATTTATATGTACTCTTGAAGAGGCAAATCTAATCTATGGGACAGAAATCAGAATAATGGTAGACAAAGGGGGTGGAAGATTGACTGGAAAGGGATACTAAAATTTAGGGAGTGATAGTAATTACTATTTGTTACTTTGGTTGCACAAATGCCTGTGTCAGAGTCACTGAACTCAACACTTAAGATGTGTATACAACTTAATTGTCTGTTAAATTATATCTCAATTTTAAAATTACCCCTGCTACCACCCCCAAGAGCCGTGTTGGGTATTACTGTAATGTCCTGTTATTTATTATTTTCATATGCAGTTATGCGTTTTAAACTTTCTTAGGTCCCTCAGCAGGTCCTGCACAATACTTGGGACTCCACATTTGTTGAACCAATGAGTGAGTAATAATCACAGTGTAAAAGGGAATTACAGGAAAATTAGAATACAACACATACATAATTCCACTGTTTCCATTTTCCTGTGAGTCAACACCACTGCAAATGCAGGTCCCTATCTCCCAACACGTAACAATAACCCAATATCTAAGATAGCTTGCTTTTATTTACAATAAAAGAGGAGGCAAGGAAATAAGAGAAAGCTTTTGTCTTCTATATTTTGAGGTAACATCACATAATTACTACTCTATTTCTTAACTCTAGTGCGATAGACCAAAAGACATCTGATGAATCACCTTTTCATTCATAAAACCCTGCTTATATCTTTCATCGCTTTTATCCTGCTAGAATAATAGCAGAGACACAGTGCTTGATGGGCCTGCATTATCAGACGCTATTGGAAAGGTCTAGATAAGAGTGCTGAACCACCTATTAGTATTCTGCATGCAAACCCTTCTCTATAACCCAGAGTCATCCGTATCCTGGCAACCCTCAAAATTTCATTCTCATTGAATTGCTAGATCTTTATCAAAATATAATTATAGCCTTAATTTGAAAGATAAATTTTGATTGCCAGTGCCATGCCCAAAGGAAGAAATAATCAGGTGGGAGAGTGCTCGGGCACAATTGTTAACCATATAATCAATGTCATGAATCACCCATCCCCTAAAAAAAATAACTTTGGGGGAAGTTGTGAGGGGTGGAGCAAGGAGGGGAAAAAAATCACTGAGGCATCAGACTGACTTAGGACTCCGTCACTTTCTGTTTGCTTTTTCTCACATTTCTGCTTCAGCACTTGTCATCTCTGCCCAACAGGAAGAGTCTGGGGATGGCCCATGCCTGCTTCTGTGTGTGCACACAGTGGCCCAGCCCTCAGCAGGGGGTAACCCGGTCTCCAAGCCACCTATCTTGGGTCAGGTTTCCGGAGAGCAGGCACTGGCGTCACACAGGCACTAGAGTGTGGGAAGCTTAGTAGGAAAAGCTCTTGGGGTGAGGGAGGGAACTGAGCAGGATCGGGCAGAGAGAAGCTTCTCTTTCAGCTTGCAGGAGGGGTCCTCTGCTGATCCCCGTCACAACGAAGGATCAGCCAGCCCCATGGGCGAGCTCTGGAGCTGGGGTGGCTGCACAGAACTGTCCTCAATGGAAGTAGTGTGGCCAGTCGCTGTGTGCGCTGACCTGGGAAGGAAAGGGTGTGACCTTGGGCGAGGCAGCTCTCTTCAAGGACAGTTCCCAAAGAGGGGCTGGGCTGTGAGCCGTCAGTCAGCCGTGCCCAGCACTGGGGAATGAGCGCTTGAGTCCTGAGGAAGAAGGGGCTGTGTGGCTACTTCGCTGCACCTCCACTGAACTCACGAGCCCATTTCTGGGGGAGAGCAGCTGTCCTTCCTGAGGCAGCCAGGTGCTCCTGTTGTGCGTGCTCAGTCATCTCAGAATGTGTGTCTGGCTGGGAAAGAGGAGCTGGATGTCAGAGGGACTTTTGTGCCCTGATCCAGCTGGTATGCTTCTTATTTGAGGGGGGGTACTGATACTTTGTAAAAAATAATCAATACCTGTGAGACACTGTCTGGGAAGGGCAAGAGAACAGAAGTCACATACTTCAGTCCCCTTTCCTTTTGGGCACTTACATCCACAGCCTTAGTGCTTTCACGGTCATAAACGGGTCCTGACTTTGGGACGGAGAAAGACCCAGGCACGTATAGCCATCTTTGTCCACTGGAGTACAAGGAATAGATTTCTTTAACCTACATCTTAATGTACAGTCAGCTTCTCCTGAGACCTCTGGGAATGCTCAAGTTTGTAAATACAGAGCCTTCAGAGTTCACCACTGTGATAGTCTGTCTCCGCCCCTCCAGGATTCACGGCCTGTTGGCAAAACAAGTCACAGGCTCAGCCTTGAGAAGGCCTGGAAGCTCCTGCCCTTGTGTTTTTGGGGACCCCAAGTCACTAGGTAAGAAGTCCATGCCCTGCTGGCAAGGGCACTTGGACTGGCCCTGAAACTACACAGAGACAGAAGCAGAGCTAAGCCCCCAGGGCACATACCACCAGTAAGACTAGTGGAAGAACTGCCCCGAGAGCTTACTCAACCCTGCAGAATCTTGAACCAACAGATTGGCAGTTGTTTCTTAGGCCAGTGAGTTTTGGAGTGGATTCTTACAGAACAGTAGATAGACAACATAATCGCAACTTGCAATTACCTCGAGTCAAATGGCTATGCTGGCCTTGCCCCTCCCCTCTCGAGTCAACTGCCTTTTCAGAGTGGACTGAAGAGCCCTTCCTCATTTGATGGCCACTTCTCACAAGGAAGAAACATTTTTTTTAGAACTTCATAGTACATACTGCCTATCCAGGGATGAGTAGACCAAAAATTTTAAAAGGAGGAAAAAAAAAGCTTCACTGGGCTGTCAGAGCCGGAGATGAGGAACTGGGGCTGTCTCACTAGCTACATAGCTTAATCCTGTGTATCATTTTCATATGCTGGGGGCTCAAATTCATGCCTCAGTCCATTTACAAGTGACTCCCTGTCATGGACCTCCAAGGTCACTCACTAAGAGAAGAAACTCAGAATATTACATCCTGAGTATCAGGGTCTGCGTTGACTGTAAACTTCACAGAAGGCCAGAACCTGGAGCCCACCAGAGCAGAGACGGAGTGTAGCCAGATGGTCCAGGGTTGGATTCTGGAGCCACGTCACCTGGGATCAAATCCCAGATCTGTCACATGTTACCTGTAAAACCCTGCGCAAGTTACTTCTCTGTGCCACAGCATCCTTATCTATAAAGTTGGTATGATAATAATCCCTCCCTCACAGAGTTCTTATGAGGATTAAGTGAGTTCATCTATGTACAGGGCATAGACCAGTGCCTGGCTCTTCTGAGACTAACTCCAACTGGTTCTACAGTAACAACTGGGGGGAAAAATCTCACATCGATTTTAGGTAATATGGATGGCTGTTTCTAGTGATTATACAAGATGAAGGCTATCTAGGGGACTGTATATCAGCTTTCTGAAACTCTACCCTATGTAACTGTTTTCCTAAGAGGGCAGAGTGATCAGCACATGGCAGAAGGAACACAGAGCTAAGAGAAGGAGACCTAGGTTCTAACTGCAGCTCTGCCATAAACTAGCTGTATCACATTGGGCAAGTGATCTACAACATGGGGAATAATGACAGTGACCAGACGGTCCCTCCAGAAGTCTGTTATGTCTCAACACCTTTCCAAGTCCTGTGAAACAGGAAAGGGCAGGTGGAACCACCACCATTTTAAAGAGAGAGATATGTATTTGGCTACACAACCTGCCCAGTGCCAAAGCCAAATCCAATCCTAAAGGAGAGCAAAAGGGGGCATCTTCCAGGCATAGACTACATTTCCCAGCCTCCCTTGCAGTTTGCTGTGGTCACGTGATTGACTTCTAGCCAGTGGAATGTAGATGGGGATGAGATGTGCTACTTCCAATCCCCAATGCTCTTTCCCCTTCTGTTGGCTAGATGCAAAGAAACTCAGGAGGGACTCCGAGGCCCTAGGGGATAGCAGAGCTGCAAGAGGGCATGAGACTAGGTTCCTTGTCATCACAAGCTAAAAGTTGATTACACTTTATATGGTAAAGGAAAAAACTGCATTGGGTTAAAATCCTGAGATCTGGGACTTATTTGTTATGGTATTCCTTAACCAATGCACTCAGTGTGAGTCTCCAGTTAAATGCTGATCCAGGTTCTGAACTTCAAGAGGAAGCAGCACCTTTCTGTTTTGGTATAACAGGTCATTGACATCTTATTTGCTACAGGCAGAGCCAAGTCAGTGAGTCTTTAGGAAAGACTTCTGCATCCCAGCTCATGGTCTCCCCATCTGCTCTTCTAAGGGGGCCAAAGAGTTAGCTACTGTTGCACTGGACCTTTGGGCTAAATGGAATCATCAGTAATCTTGCATCTTCTGTAGGGAACATCAAAGTGAGGACATTTCTAAGATGAACTAGCAAATATTCTGAGGCCTCTGCTGCTGCTGCTAAGTTGCTTCAGTCATGTCTGACTCTGTGCAACCCCATAGAGGCCTCTACTAGAAGACTAATCAGCAACGATTAGAGGATTTATCAGAGGTATTTGGTTTCCTAATCTCTTCCTTCTCCCAATCAAAGGAAAGGAAAAGGAAAAGGAAGTCACTCAGTCATGTCTGACTCTTTGCGACCCCATGGACTATAGCCTACCAAGCTCCTTGGTCCATGGGGTTTTCCAGGCAATAGTACTGGAGTGGATTGCCATTTCCTTCTCCAGGGGATCTTCCTGACCCAGGGATCGAACCCAGGTCTCCCGCATTGTAGACAGATGCTTTACTGTCTGAGCCACCAGGGAAGTCCAAACACTATCTTAATATGGTCCTGATCTCCTCTGTCCATGGCATTCTCCAGGCAAGAATTTTGGATCGGGTTGCCATGACCTCCTCCAGGTGATCTTCCCTACCCAGGGATCGA
The DNA here is from genome assembly GCF_014754425.2 of Oryx dammah. Classification (NCBI taxonomy): domain Eukaryota; kingdom Metazoa; phylum Chordata; class Mammalia; order Artiodactyla; family Bovidae; genus Oryx; species Oryx dammah. The sequence goes on from NW_024070207.1 coordinate 116,648,676, forward strand.
ACCCAGGTTTCCCACATTGCAGGCAGATTCTTTTCCATCTGAGCCACCAGGGAAGTCCAAGGAAAATAAATGTATAATTTAAAAATCAAAATGCACTTTGAAAAGGAAGAGAGATTCATCCAGTAGGTTCTATCTTGAATAGGGAACTGATGGTGGGAATGTGCACCGTCCCTCCTAAATTCCCATACACTCTAGTTCATTTCTTTCAGTGTTAAAAGGTTAGGCATTTACATTTTTTCAGCAGTTACCAACGCATTTTTGCCAAAATAAAAAAAATCCTATGATTCAATCAGATCAAGAACAGATGGGGTCTCTTTTTTTTCTTTACGCTGGACTTTGCTATCTTTGCCACCAAAGAAAAGGCAAACATCAGGAAAATGAAGGTTTATGGAAATAAAAACAGGAGAGCCCTGGCAGGCTCAAGGGATCCAGGAATCCAGGAGGAGACCGTGACTTCCTGCCATCCGATAGCATCACTGAAGTCCTCAGTCCCTTCCTGTTTTCTCTCTTCCATGTGGTACCTTCCCCATCAGCTGGGGCTGCCCCTCTCAGGCAGACCAGGTTCCCTGCAGTTACCAAGAAGAGGTTCCTCACTCAACTGTCCAGAGATTTCCATCTGGAAAAGAAAGAGTGGCACCCTGGCTACCACCTGCACCCAGGGAGCTGGCATGATTTAGGTACCACCTGGACCCTTTGGTCCCTCTATATTCCCGGCCAAATGCCTCTGGGGGGGTGTGGCCTGCTAGCCCCTGAAGCACAGAGGAGGAAGCCCCACATGGATGGCTAAGCAGAACTCCCAGAGAATGTAAAGCTGCAGAATCCAACGGCTGGGGGCTGCGGAAGGGTCCCTGTCTGGGATCCCATCCCCCAACCTTGCACCCCAGTAGCTCTGGCCCTCACAGAGGGGTGGATAGGCAGCTGCTCTCTCACCCAGACCAGCGCCCTAGCATCCCCACCCTGTCCGGAGACTGGAGGCGGCACTGCCTCTGAAGGCTGTGTGGACCTGGCCTCAGGCTTCCTGGGGGCCCAGCGGGGCTCACTCTCACATATCCAGGAAGGGAGACCCCATCCTTGTGATGGTGGGGTCCGGCTAAGCTGCATCTCCAGCCCCGCAAGGCTATTTTTAGATGCTGTTATCTTTGCCTTGCTCAGAAGCAGCTGTGAAAAACAAACTGGGGACCAGGAGACACAAAACTGGAAAATAAAAACCTCATAAAACAAGAGCTCCCAAACTCAGGAGCAGAGCACACGGTGGCCACAACGCCGGGCACCATCATGGCGGGCCTGCTTAACCTTCCCCTGAGGGGGTACCGGGGGTGGAGGTGGGGGGCTTCGCTCTTCTACTGTCCACCCATCCCTGGCCTGGCAGGCCCTGGGCAAATCCTGCTTTGACCCACTGGCTGGCGGAACTAGTCAATCAGAAGCCAGATTCACGCCCCCCCAGACAGTGACCCAGGTGGACAAGTGTACCAAGGGAGCTGGCTTGATGGGGTTAACACTGCCACAAAAGCAAAAGCTGCAGCTCGGTCGCCTCCCTCGTCCAGGTCGTCCTAACAGTCCACTTGCCTTACAACATCACAGCCAGCTCTGTGACAGGGAGACCCCTGCACAGGCAAAATGTCACCCAAAGCCCAGCAACAGGGCAGGAAAACAGGAAGAGGCACCAAGAGGTGCCCCCGACTTCTCCCCAGCCCCTAGAGCTTCCAGAAGGCCGAGCTTTGGGGTGCCCTCCCATTTCCAGTGTCTTCGAGTCCCTGTCGCCACCAGCCCCTGCAGTCCCTGCACCCAAGCTAGGAGAGGCCTGGGCAGCCGCGTGGAAGAGTGCCGCCCCGCCCCAAAACCCAGGATGGGGGTGGGGAGGAGGCGGCAAACTTCAAAGCTGCAGCTGCAATATGCTTAAAAAAAAAAAAAAGCCACCCCCCTCAAAGCCAGAGTGGCTCCCCTCATCCCTTAGAGCTATGCGCGGTCCACCTTGACCGCCCGCTCCCCATCACTCTGCTCTGCCAAGGGGACCCGGCTCTTGGACCTTGGCTGGGGATATTTCCTCTCATGCTAGCGCACGGCGGGGCTGCGGCTCCTGCTTCCTCCTTTCCCCAAGTTTACCCACCACCCAGAGGTGTGAAAAATTAGTTAAAAATGATGTCACCTGCCCCTCCCCCCTCCCCCCCACGCCGGTCCCATCTCACACACACCGGAACATCCCGGGGGGTTGCGGTGGGGCTCCGGGCCGAGGCTGGCCTCCCCGGGCGCCCGCTCAGGCTCAGGCTCGGCCCTGGGAAGCCCGCCCGCGCTTCGTTCCCCCGGTGCAGAGATCCTACCGCCCGTGCGCCCTGGGCGCGCCGCCGGGCCCCGCGCCGGCTCCCCGGGAATGCGGCCGTCAGGTGAGGTAGGCATGCGTGCCGGCTCCGCAGCGAAGCAGCAGCTGGCTGAGGCGCTGGGCTTGCGATCTGCCTCTTCTCCCTCTCCCTGCAAAGGAGAGGCCTCCCGGGGGGCTTTCCAGCGCCTTGTTGCGTTAGGACCGCATTCCTCCTTCCTTCTCCCTTTTATCTTAGTTTCTGCTTCAGATGCAAAAAGGGAGATCGCCGGAGTCCATGCCCAGCTCCAGTCAAACTCGGTCCACAGGCTGAGAGAGAATTATGAATGGATGCTGCCTTCTGATGAGGAAGTCGACTGGGGAGGTCTCTGCGCACGGCGCGCTCCATCAAAGCCGGGGCATTGGCCCCTCCACTGCTTCAATGCTGCAGGCAGAGACACCTAATTGACCACTGGGAAATCAGGTGCCAGGAGACCTGGGCGGGACGTAGCCCCAGGGCCACGCTGGGATCGAGCGCCTTGCCGGTGTAGACAGCTTCGATTTACAGCCCAGTGAATGGAGGGGACTGCGGCAGCCAAACCTCCCGGGCAGCAGGCACGGTTGCACCAACGCTCTGCAGACAGCCGCCCGGCTCTGTGAACATCTCCTGGCTCCACTGGGCTAAAGGGAACCTGCTAAAAATAATCCGTCCCCTGCTGCCAGCCGCAGTGAGCTGCAGGACTCAGACCCCAGCCCCAAACTCGGTGGCGCGCGGGAGCTGGCCACAAAGCGGGCCCTGCGCGCTTAGATGAGCCGGGGGCTGCAGAGGATCCTGGATCCGGATTTCTGGTACCTGTGCGTTTCCTTCTCCGGTAGCACGACCGCTGGCGCTGCGCGTTACCCATGCCCAGAGAGGCAGTGGGCTCGGCTCATCACCAACAGGCTGGACCGACCACGGCTGCTCAGCACCGCACCCCCGTGGTTCCCTTCTCACCTCCCCGCTCCCTGGTCTCGAGCCAACAGCCGACCGTGCCAACTCCTCTAGCCGGGGCAAGAGGGAGGCGGGAGACTGGCGCGGAGCATGTGCCCGCGTGCGTAACAGGATTAGAACAGCCGAATATTGTAACACTGCCTCCCCTCCCCCCTTTCATTGGCGAAACCTCGAAGCCTGGACACAACTCAGCCTGCCCAGGCTCCAAAACACTGCAAAGACAATGCCTTCCCGGCGACGGGCTCATCTCCAGGGATGGGTGATTTACTAAACCAGCTCTGAGAAGAAACCAGGGTTAAAAACCACAGCAGTGTGTGCCCATGCCTTAGGCTGGCAGATTCTATATATAACCACCACAGGCAGAAGACAGAAAGGCATTTAGGGCCACTAAAAACACAACACTTATGGGATATATCCCTAATATATAACCAGGGGGAAAGCAGTGAATGAAATTATCCAAAATATGCCTTGTGGGAGGCAGTTTCTGGTACTTTGTCTTGAAGCCTTGGAAACCCATTTAGGGAAAACTTGTCCCTGTTTTGACCAGGCTACCTGTTTTCAAATAGGGAGATGGAGGTCCTGGGCAGATTTGCATGCAAGAGCAGTCCTGTGTCCACGAGGCCCCTGACCCCTCCATAATTCACAAATTGTGGTGAAACACTTGACTTGCCAAGGTCACAAGAAATCACAGGGTTGCCACAAGCCCTGGTAGAGAGTATTTCCTAATTGGCATTACTATGAATTATGATTGTGATCACACAAAGGATCACGTGGAAGCCAGGTTAGTCCGGGGTGGCTGCTCTCCTCTGACCCCACTCACACCAACCTCCTCCAAGGGCTGCCAGCCTGCAGCACAGGCTGGAGTCCCCGCTGGAAGACAGAGCAAGGCGAGGTCAGGAAGGATGAGGTGGGAGGAGCTGACGTGGTCACTCCAAGTGAGGCCGAGAAGAGTCGTGAGCCCCAAAGTTCAAGGGGTGGGTTGACAAAGGAAAAGAGTCCACCAGGGAGATGAGACAGAGAAGTTCCAGACCAGGCAAGAAGGGGTGGCCTCTCCTGGACACCAGGGTTCACAGGGTTTCATGAAAGTGGCATGATGGAGAATGCCAGATATCCCTGAGGAGTCAGTGGGAGCAGAGCCCGCCACTCCCTTGGCTTTGGGGGAGCCTGGTGGAGTGGCCACAGCATGTGTGGAACTGCTGCTGAAAAAAGAAAAAAAGGAGTCTTTCCCTTAGACTTGCTTGTCAATGGACCAGAGGCACCCGGGAGCTTGTTAAAAGCACACTGAGAGTTCTGGGACAGTCTCCACCAGGCCAGGGGAAGCCCTGCCATGGGCGGACTCAAACCACTCGGGCTTTGAAATGAGGATTTATGTTCCAGTGAGCAAAATGGCCACCCTTTACAGCAATCCCTGGCAAGATCAGGGGGAACTGGTGGCCAAGTCACTAATCACACATCCCAAGGAGATGGACTGTCTTGCTCCAGCTTTTCAGGGCTGCTCTACCAAAGGAGAGCCTCGGCAGTGAGGCCCACAGAGCTCCGTAAAGTGATGAAAATGGCCATCCACCCTTTGCATTCATCTTTACAGTGATGAGGTTGTTGTTAACAGTGACAATGAAAATAATGATATAACTAGATCACTTACATTTGGATACGGTTTCGGCAAGTCCTGTGGTATACATATATATATATATATATATATATATATATATATATATATAGAGAGAGAGAGAGAGAGAGAGAGAGAGAGAGAAAGCAAACAAACAAACAAACCCTGGACTTTGGTCCCAGAAAGACCTGAGTTGGAATCTGAGCTTTTCCATTCTTAGCAGTATGGCCTTTGGAAAATCATTTGACTTTTCTGAACCTTGGTTTCCTTGTAAAAGGCAAACAGGATGCCTAATTTATAGGGTTGTTAGGAAGAGGGAATAAAATAATAGATACAAAGCACCATGATGGTGCCTGGCACATAGTAAACCCCAGTGAAGATAGCTCCTTCCTGTGTCTTAGGTCTTCCCAAACATGCTCAGACTGTAGTTTTTCTGAGTCCCTACCCTGTTTCTGGTGGTTAGGGTACCTGATGCTTCCTATGGCTCACGGGTTCAAACAGAAGTACTTATTGAACATCCTGGGTGCCAGGTACTGTGCTGGATACTAGAGTGGACAGAGCAGACTCCGCCCTCTTGGAGCTAGCATTCTAAGGGCAGAGTTTACGTCCCAGCCCATGTGGGTGTCCTGCTTGTTTTTTCTGGAAGCCAAGGGTACTAGGTCTCAGGAAGAAAACAATGGCAAATGTGCCGTCCCTTTAGGACAGTGATGATCTAGAGGAGGGATCAGCAAACTTGTTCCGTCAAGGGTCAGATAATATTTTAGGCTTCAAAAGCCATGAGGTCTCTACTGCCATGACTCCACTCTGCTGTTATAGCTCAAAAGGCATAAATGAATGGAGGGGGCTGAGTTCCAATAAAACTTTATGCACAAAACTGACAGGGGATGGGATTTGGCCTGAGAGCCATAGTTTGCCAGCCACTGAATCTATGACATGACTCAGGACAGGACTGTTCCCTTTAACTGGTATTCCCAGGAAATGTGGGAATGGTATTCCCAGGAAAAGTCCATTCTTTCAATTATTGGTGATCGTCCATTCAATTGAAGTTGATCCGACCAAAAGCAGTTCACTGAAGCCCCTCATTGTTTTAGAGCACGTTTTATATTTTCCCTGGAAGAAACTAGCTAGTTAGTTATTCAACTGACTGTCCCTGTCTTGCTCCTCCAGCTAGCCTCCCTGGCCATCAGGCGCAGCCATGCAACTCAGTGTTGCCAGTGGGAGGTGGGAAAGGCCTGTGTATCCCAGGCCAGGCTCAGAAAAGCTTCTGTCCATTCCAACACATAATAAGAGACCCTGGGGGTAAAGAAACCCCAAAGTGGAAAGAGCCTGGGATGCAAGTGACTACATGCCGACCTGCATTAGACTGCAGCGTCAGAAAGAAGCCACTGAAATGTTGGGGGTTGGTTACCAGAATTAGCCTACCTTGAACAAGTCACTCTCCTATCTCTTTAATCAGATGATACAAAACACAATTTAATGCTCTGCTGATTACTTAGGGTCTTTATTAGGAAGGCTTATTATCGGTCTCTATGGCAACACATTTCAAAGACTCCTTTTTGGATTTCCAAGCTCTTTCCCTGATGGTTGTTAGTTCCCCACTGACACTCCTCTCTTACCTTCTTCTAGCTCCCTCCCTGTACTTTGAAGCCACAGTGGGCTGAGGGAAACAGACATCATGGCTGGGTAACAGCTGCCCACTAAGGAAGAGTTACTAGTGGCCTGAGCAAGAATCTAAGTGGCAAGGTGTGTGGGCTTGCTGACAGCTATTTGCAGCCCGGGGAAGCACCTTCCACTTACTTTCAGGCTTAGTGCTGTGTTCCAGAGATAAAGTTACTGGAAGCTCAGCATCTCTGGAAAGAGTGGGCCCTTTCGGTATTATCTAGCCTCCAGATTTTCAAAGCTTTAATGCTTCTACCGTCATCTCAGGGGAATCTGTAAGAAAGGTTCTAATTCTGTCCCCTGACATTCATGGTCTATTCAGCTTTCAAAATACTATTACTTCCTGATTTTTTTATACATAGATGATACCCAATATATGCCCCAAGTCTGTTCTAAACTTGCCTTTCCTGCTTAATTATTTCATTGTTATCTTATAGGAGCTGAAGAAATTGATTGGAAAAAGCTAAAAAACTTTAGTCTTGTTCCAGAAGTGATATGTTATCTTTATATCTTGGAGCAGTTGACCAGGAAAACCCAGCTGTGCTTTAGACCTCAGATGGTAAAGAATCCGCCTGCAATGCAGGAGACCTGGGTTGGATCCCTGGGTTGGGAAGATCCCCTGGAGAAGGGCAGGGCAACACAGTGCAGTATTCTTTGCCTGGAGAATCCCATGGGCAGAGAAGCCTAGTGGGCTACAGTCCATGGGATCCCAAGGAACTGAGTGACTAACACTTGCATTATTCTGATGGGTGGGGGCAGTCCTTCCCCAGCATAAGGTTGGGCATCAGGAGACATACTTGGTGCAGGGAGGAAGCAAATCAAGGAGAGATGTGAGGGGAGGCCTACAGACTCCACAAACCCTGACAGTCTGCGTTCATTTTTTAACTGAAAGAACCAAGATGACTCAATGTAAGTGATCCTCTTGGTCTGTTTCTTCAGCTATCTATAAAACAAGGACAGTGGAGATGATCTGAGAGGTTTTCTCTAGGTCTCTCATTCTGGAAGTTTATTGTCTTATGAAACCTGGAACCAAAACCACCTTCTGAAATGATTCTTCATCATCACTTCTTATTTCTCCTTGCCATTTCTGCTTATCTTCCAGAACTGACCACTCTACACATAAACTTCAGCATCGCAAGGGCAATAATATGACCTGGGGTGGGGGAACTTGTGAGTGGTCCAGCGCTTAAGAATCTGCTTTGCAGTGCAGGGGGTGTGTGTTTGATCCCTGGTTGGGGAACTAAGATCCCACACACTGTGGAGCAACTAAGCCCACACAATGCAACTGCTGAGCCTGAGCCTGAGCCTGCGAGCCACAACTGGAGTCTCTGCCACAACTAAGACAGAGGCAGCCAAATACATAAATAAATCTTTGTAAATAATAATAGTAACAGTATGAACTATGATCTGTCCAGTCTGGGAAACCCTTTTGCCCTAGACTGACCTTGTTGGTGACCTCAGGAATCCCAATTCCAATTTCACTCTCCAGCATACACACCCTCCCCAGATGTTTCCCTAAGGTGGCTTCCCTCCTTTCCTCTCCTGGGCTCCAATGACAGGAACCCAGTTTGGCCTCCAATGTTTATTTCCCTGAAGCAAGCTGGATGTCTCTGGCATCAGGTGGGTGTGGCAGAGTCTCACACCTCCTGACTCCTGGTAACGTCACATCACAGCTGCTAGCCCACCGCTGCTCACAGATCTCGTGACTTCCACAAGACACCACTGCTCTAAAATGGCTTGCTCGTTCATAAGGAACTATGTGTTTATTCATATACATTTTATATCATAACAAATGTAAATTAATTTCAGGGCCAAACTACCCAAGCTAGTGTCTGTATGGCTGCCTGTATAAAATTTCACTCTCAAAATTCTCAAAACCATCTGGCACAAACTACTGTATTGTGACCTGTTAAAATAAGTAACAGCTGTGATAATCCCTCTCGATTTATGGCAAGCTATAAAGCTTTGCATATCCTGGCAATGCATATAAAATAATAAATAAAACCATTATCATTCTGTGCTGTCTTGGTGGGAATTATGATTATTTAGCCAAAATGGAGCCCTATGGAATGCATCTGAGAAGCAGAGGTCTGGCCCCATCTGCCCCTCCCTCCCCAGCCCCTAAAGCCCCAGCTCACCACTTAGAGCCCCTAGATGTGTTTGCAAACCTTCCCCACTGTAAATACACCCTTTCTGAGAGAACTCCATTCCTGTACACTGCTGCCCACTTTTTATTACTTCAAAGCCTTCTTTTCTGGTGATGAGTTTCCAGAATTCCTCAGGATATCCAGACCATAAAGAAAACCAAGCTATGCACAGTTCAAGAGTGTGACATCATGTATAGCACCAAAAGTAAGAATTGTCTTGGAATTGTTAGCTGTGTTCTTATGTTTGCAAATACTGCCAAGATCCCAGGTTGAAAAATACTATATCAAAGTCATTTCTCTAAAATATGTAGGATGTAGAAAAGGAAAACTTGGTACCTGGCAGAGAAAGGAACTTGGCAGCTGTGATTCTAAGTAGAAGCCACTATGCCCACTGAATGTGGATTTCAAAAAAAAGAAAAAAGGAAGGGGACAGGCTTCCCAGGTGGCACTAGTGGTAAACAACTCACCTACCCATGCAGGAGATGGAAGAGACCTGGGTTCAATCCCTGGGCTGAGAAGATCCCCTGGAGGAGGGCATGGCAACCCACTCCAGTATTCTTGCCTGGAGAATCCCACGAACAGAGGAGCCTGGTGGGCTACAGTCCATGGGGTCGCAGAGAGTTGGACACAACTGAGCGGCTAAACACAGTGCAAGCTCTAATAGAAGATGGGCTTCCCTGGGGGCTCAGTGGTAAAGAATCCACCTGCTAATGCAGAGATGTGGGTTCCATCCCTGGGTGGGGAAGATCCCCTGGAGGAGGGCATGGCAACCCACTCCAGTATTCTTGCCTGGAGAATCCCATGGACAGAGGAGCCTGGCGGGCTACAGTCCGTGGGGTCGCAAAGAGTCAGACACGACTGAGCACACAGACACACAAAGAAGACCCAGTGCAGCCAATAACTAAATAAAGAAAATTTTTATTTTCTTAAATGAAGGGGACGGGGAAGGAAGCTAGCATGAAATGGCTCTTTACTATGTATGGCTATTATACATAATCTCATTTAATCCTCGCAACAACCTCAGGTATCACTTGCCTGTTTTATGGTTGAGGAAATTGATGCTTAAAGAGGTTAAGTAACTTGCCTAAGGCCATCCAACTAAAAGTTGAGATGAAGTTTGAACTCAGATCTCTCTTTTTCCAAGGTCTGTGCTCTTTCCACCTCACCACATTGCTTTCTGGACAGCTGTTCACAGCCTTTTAACAATGTGACTGACTCACAGGACAGATAATATTTACATGGAGCGTTCACTGTCATGGCCATGGGCAGGTCCTACCCCTTCTCTCCCACCTCCACAGTCTATTTGAGTGCAAGTGAGAGTTACCTTATCAGTGGAAGAATGCCAAATTCATATGAATATATATATATGTGTCAGTACATATTAAATTACAAATAAAGGAGCTTGGTTATTGTATAGATTTCAAAAAAGAGCTGTAATACTTTTCAGCTTTGCCCGTTGAGAGGTAGAATCTATTTTTCCACCCTGAATCTGAGCAAGTCCTTGTGACTTCATTTGGCCAAGAGAATGTAGTAGAAGTGACACTGAACTTGTTCTGAGCCTGGGACCCAAGATGTGTTCCAGCTTCTACACCTCTGCTGATCATGGTGCCTGCCCAGGCTTGTAGCCACTGGGGGCAGGGCTAGGCTAGGCTGGGCTAAGCTGTTCGCTGATGACACACATGCAGTCCACTTGTCCCCCTCATTCTGACCCTGAGCCCGCTACCCTCCAATGCGTGAATGAGGCCGCCCTAGATCATCCTGCAGGGCTTGACCAGAAGAACCACCCACTGATTTTTAAGCCACTAAATGCTAGGGGTTTTGTTACACAGAAAAGGCCAACTGAGGAAGTTCTGTCCATTTCTAGCCACTTGTCAAAACAGATACTAAGTGTTGAAACCTGGTTTAAATGCAGATATCAATCAACTAAAACCTTCCTAAAAACAAAATGAATTCTTTTTGATGGCTCCACACATTGCCACAGCTTAAAGTCTTCACATCATCTCATTTATGCCCCGTGAAAGTGCCAAGCCAGAGAGGCTTCCTATGACTAGCCTTCAGCCATGGAGATCCACCTTCCCTCCTCAACCCTGGGCTTGTCAGCCTGATGCTGGGTCGTGTGGTTTGGGGGAGAGCATCTCCAAGGGGGGTGGCCCAGAGTCACCCCCAGGAGATGGTCAGTGCATAGGAGGAGGAGAAGGAGAGATGGTATGTTCGACCCCAGAACCCATTCAGGGAAACAGAGGAGTAAGCCCGAGAACAAGAACCACTTTTGTAATATTCAACAACAGTCACGGTTGTCTTAAGAAGATGGGGCAGCCAAAGACACAGGTGGGCAGGGGAAAAGAGGTGCACACCCTCCCTTCCCACACACTTGGGGAACTTACAGATGGAGACTCTCAAAAGGAAGAAAGGAACAATACAAACTAAATTAGGGCCGCACTCAACAGTCTGAAACAGGAACAAACAATGGTTACAACTAAATACCTCAACAGAAGTGCTCAACCTTGGCTGCACTATGCAGTTTCAACATGGTAAAACCAACCCCTGCACTCTTAATTGCTACATTAATTACTAACTTTATTTAATAGGAAAAATGCTCAGCATTCAGAGTTACCAGCAGTTTCATCAAAAGCCATTTCTTTTACAGAAAGTGCTGGCGAGTAACAGATGAGTTGATTGTTTCACTGTCTTTGCATGAGATGCTTGGGCTTTTTTCTTTTCTTTCATTATTTTCTTAGTAAATCTGGGAATCTTTGAACTTAGGGTAACTTCTCTTTTCTTTCTCTTGGTGCCCTCTAGTTATATAAACACAAAAAATAATTACAGAGGGAGTATTTACATCTATACATCTATGGTTTCTTCATTTGGTATTTACAGTGCTGAGTGAATGAATTAATTTAGTTCATTTTACTTCTTGGGAAAAAGTATATATGATGAAAAGGGTTCTTTTTCAGTTGACTCTGGCAAGGCTTTGCAAGGAGCAAATAAAGGAAGGGGAGAAAGAAAGAAACCTTCTTTGTAGCCCTGTGAACATATGTTGGTCTGTATCCTCAGCGATTTTCTACATTTGTGGTTCAACACATACTAATTATGTTCCAGAAACGGGGATGTTTTGCTGAGAAACTTCAGGAATTAAAAAAAAAAAACCCTCTCTACACCAGTGGTGGCAGCTTCCCCCAATTCAGGCCCTGACCTTGCTTCCCAACCACTTTGCCCAGTGTGAGAATGGGGATTCCAGCTCTAGGCTGGGAGCTCCGTGAGGTGCCTTCACGGTGGAATCAGAACTGCAACTTCCAGATCAGAGGAGACAGAAAAATAGCATCATGTGCCAAACTGGGAGGGAAGGTTTTGTCATTTAAGGATGGGGTGACGTCAAACAATAGAGAAATGACTGGGTGGGCTTCATACCAGAAGCAACACTAGAGAAGCCAGGTAGGCTGTGACCTGGAGGAGGATTGAGGCATGGTTTGGCCTGCTCTTGAAGGGTGTTCCATTTCTGTGAAGAGTAATTCACTTCTAAAGAAGGAAGGGGCACGTCCCTGAGCATCCAGTGGTTAAGACTTCGCCTTCCAATGCAGGGGGTGCGGGTTCAATCTTTGGTCGGGAAGCTAAGATCCCACATGCCTGGAGGTCAAAAAACCGAAATGTAGAACAGAAGCAACACTGTAACAAATTCAATAAAGACTTTAAAAAAATAAAACTTACAAAAAGAAGGAAGGGTACCAGTGGGAAGTTTCTGAAGAATAATTTCATAATAAATGGATCATGTGTTGAAAGTTGCTTTGCACAGGAGAGTTCCTTTACTCAAATATTTCTTAAGAAACTTAAGTTTAGTTGAGACTCCTTTTTAAAGGAGAAACGATAGATGGCTCAGGTGTTCATTTGTCTGAACCGGAGAGAAACAAAGAGTTTTAGGATCACAAATGTCAGTAGGATTTGTGAGAATGAATTTTTCTCGCTTTCTGAGACATTCATTACACATCCAAGGTAGCCTGCTGCTGCTGGTAGAACCAGAGACCTGAGGGAAGGACCAATCTGAGGTTATCCCTGACCACTCCAGTGATTCTGGGATATCACTCTGTGGCTCTGGCTTCAAGCTTCCTTACCCCACTTCCTCAGGCTGTGGGCAGTAAGCCCTATAAACAGAAACTGCCCAATGGAGGGGCTTGACCCTTGAATATAGTCAGTCTCCAGCCTCAGAGTGTTCCAGAGTTCATGTGTAAGTTGTTTTTGTTTTTGTTTTTTAAATTCAGGACCAATTTTCCCACAGAAAAGAAGTGACAGATGACATTTAGAGTTCCAAGTCTGCCCATCAAGGCTTCTTTCTTCCACAGTATTGCTGGGGAAATATGCATTTGCCATGAACAAGTGTGGAAAATAATACTGGTATCATGGTAGTGACTAAATGTTAACATAACTGCAGAAAATGGTTTTAAAAATTAATCTTAGGGACTTCCTTGGTGGTCCAGTGGCTAGGACACCACGCTCCCAATGCAGGGGGCCTGGGTTCAATCCCCAGTCAGGGAACTAGATCCCGCATGCTGCGACTAAGACCCAGCACAGCCAAGTAAGTTAACCTAAAAAATAAAATAAAAATAAAAATTAATCTTAAATGCCAGTGCCCACTGAAATGCAAGAGTAACTAGAGAAAGAAAAGTGGGCTGATGGAGACCTTGGGGTCAAACAGATGACCCCATCTCTTTGAGGTTTAATAATACTGGTTCTTTATTATGTCTAATATCACGAGAAAGATTCACTCACTCAAAAAAAATGTTTGAGTATCTAAAATCTTATAAATATTACAGCTGAGATGAAAGACTTAGTCCCTACTCTGAAGGAGCTCATAGAATGGCCAACTAGAAAGACACTGTACTATACATGGTTTTCAGAGGGACGTCCACATGCTCTCAACATATACTGTGTTGTGCCTGGGGGTTCAGGACGCCACAGGACAAAGGTGGGGGATCTTCATGGACCATAGTTTTACTCAATAATTAGTTGGGGGGAGATTATTTTATATTAAATACTGTAGGGAATAGTGCAGACTTTATAGAAAATGCATATGTGAAGTCGTGAAGTCGCTCAGTCATGCCCGACTCTTTGCAACCCCATGGATAGTAGCCTGCACCAAGCTCCTCTGTCCATGGGATTTTCAAGGCAAGAAGTACTAGAGTGGGTTGCCATTTCCTTCTCCAGGGAATCTTCCCAACCCAGGGATCGAACCCAGGTCTCTCACACTGTAGACAGACGCTTTACCATCTGAGCCACCAATTACAAAGAAATCTCAAGATCTCTGGAAGGCAGCTTTGGGCCATCTCCACCTCCACCCTGTGGCTCAGATCCCCTCAGGGGCACTAGTTCATCCTCTGCCCTTGGAAAAGTGAAAGTGAAAGTCGCTTTGTCATGGCCAATTCTTTGGGACCCCATGGACTGTCCATGGGATTCTCCAGGCAAGAATACTGGAGTGAGTTGCCATGCCCTCCTCCAGGGGATCTTCCCAACCCAGGGATTGAACCCAGGTCTCCCACATTGCAGGCAGATTCTTTACCAGCTGAGCCACAAGGGAAGCCCAAGAATACTGGAGTGGGTACCCTATCCCTTCTCCAGCTGCCCTTGGAAGCACCACTAAAATACAGGTGTGTACAGCATATGGGCTATGGGAAGGGAGATGACAAAATCCCTCTGAGCAATGTCAGAAAGAGCTTCTCAAGGAAGGTGATGCTTAAGCTAAGCCTTCCAAACTGCCTAGGAGTTGGCCAGATGAAACCGGTCATGGAAGCATTCTAGAGAGGGAACACTGTATACAGGCTTGGAGGTGTGTGCAACAGCATGGTGTGATGAGAAAGTACAAAGAATTCTGCATGACTGGAACACTTGGCTGATATAGGGAACTTCAGAGATGCACATGCATTTCATCTCAAAGTACTGGAAAGGATGCTGAGTCTCAGGGTTTTCTGTTCCAGCCAACAGGCAGCACTGTGGGTTCAGAGCAGCCGGGCCTGAGAACTCTGGGAAAGCAGATGATGGTGGGAAGATGGCCAAGTGGAGAACAGAGACAGTTACAATCAGATTCCTGCAAATCCAGGAAAAGCTGTAATCGTACCTGCTACTTGTTACTTTGCTCAAAACCTTTGAATGAGATGAAGTATAATCACTGTGAGGACCTTCACCAGGATGCTGAAGTCAGGAAGTCAGAGAGGACCAACTCTCCTCTCTCTCACCACTGAGAGACAACTCATGACCTGCCAACCCTCGCAAGCAATGGTGTGGGAAACCCCACATGGTAACTTCTTGACCTGCTGCAACCTCCCCCACTTATTAATCCATTACCTTTTATGATTCCAGGAGACATTTACAACCCTCTCCTAGGAAATGAATATTTGAACAATATGTCACTGATAAACAACGCTGGGTAATAAATATATCAGTTATTGGCAGTCAGGTTAACTAGCTTAGGACTGAAAGAGAAAGTCAAAGGCCTTCCCTACACCACTCTGTTTTCTCAAGACAAGGGGTGGCAGGTTGGGGGGTGGACACTGTTGGCTCTGTCCCTTCTCTGGTGCCTCTTCTTAGCTCAAGTCTCATGTTGTGCTGGGCCTATCTCTGCTGATTGGGTGTTGCTCCTTCAAATAAAAACTAAGTTTCCTTCTCTTTGGATGACCTCAACAGAACTGGAGCGTAGGCTGTGGCACATCTTTTAACTCTTAACCTGTATGATAACCTAAAGATACCACCCCCAAGTTTAGTTTGGAGTCATTATTTTCAAATCCTCACAGTCAGTATGGCCTGGTGGTAACAAGCCTGGGGTTTGGGATCAGACAGATATGGGTCCAAGTTCCGGTTCCCATCGACTGAGCTATAATCTTGGGCAAGTTAGGCAAATGCTCTAAGCCTCATTTTCCTTCTCTGGAGAACGGACACAATTGTGCCTGTGTCAGAGGGTTGCTATGAGTAGCTGCTGTGACCCACACAGTTCTGCTGAGCACATAATAAAGAGTCCGTAGATGGGTTTTAATCTTAATATCCTGGTTTTCCCCAAGCTCCAGGCTCCAAATCGCCTCAGCCCCCAATGTTAATGGGCAGACCCCTCTCAAAAACATTATATTGATCACTTATGACACAACAGTACTTCACCTTCTATTGTAAATGCTAAACTTTAGAAGAAATAAGTTTCATTGCTTTTTGCCAGAAATACCTTTCCTTTTGTGACCCAAACAAAAGCACTGGAGGATAAACAGATTAGAAGAAAAAAACAACCAAGTGAATGTTTTTTCAAGTTGTAGAAATGAGTTGATGAAAACAAAGACCCAAGAGCAATGCTCGCATCCGCCACTGGTTTTATATCTATATGGCCACGCAAATATCCACCCACTCCTAAAATTATAAACCCTGTGTACAAGATGCTATATTGAGAAATGGAGTAGGGTTCAATACATCTTTTGAAACTTGGTTGAACCTGCTTTCATTTTGCCAGAGGGGAACTAATATTAGCCAAAGTCTGCCAAGATATGAGAAATGAGAGTCAAGTCTTAGAAAGAGTGGGTTATGATTAGAGGGCAAAGGGTTTTCATGGCTTGTGACTGAGAGCCTTCAAATTCTCCACACAATACCATCTCCTGATGATGACGACGACGGCGAACAGTTCCTCAGTCTGCGACATGGGCCGAGCCTTGCACTATGTGCTTCGTTTTCATTACATCCTCTAGTCTTCACAACAAGCCTATGAGATCTTGCCAAAGAAACCACAGCTCAGAGAGCTGTGACCCCAGAATGCTTCTTGGGGTCAACAAATTCCTAGCAATCCATCAAACTAAACCTCCCTGCCTTCAGGGCGCTGCCTTCCCTTTTCCTCCTCCATCCCCCACTCACTCTCTGCAGACACTTGGAAGCTTGGTTTGTTTGTCTGCTAACAGCTGCTCTTGCACCTGCGGTGACACACCACTTGGGTTTGCCAGCTCCTGCATAGAGCACTGGCTGGGTCTTTATATGTGGCTGTGATACCTTGAAGGTAGGCGAGTCCTCAGTTTTGCTGTGAAAACAGGGCAGGATGTAGCCAGATTCTGTAGCTACAGAGTCTGATCCAGGCCTACACGTCTATCAGACTGCAATGAATTGGATTTTCATCCTTTACCAAGTTTCAGATTTCATAGTTATTTTCTGCTTGATACTGTGGACCAAGGGTAGAGAAATGTCACCATTCTACAGAGAGTTCCAGCCACAAGAATGTTGTGCAACAGGAAAGGAAGTCATTTTTTATCATTGAACTCAAAAGCTTCCCTTCTTATATGAATCAAGGGTGTATCTTATCTGCCAGTGATTTCTTCTGAGTCCATCAGCAGCCAGCCCTGCCACCCTCCCGTAAGAGGAGAGCAGACAAAGAGAAGCAGAATGCGATTTGGCGGCAAAGAACATTTTTTCCCAGGAGAAAATGGAGTGACTTTTAGCTTATCTGCTGTCACCTGGTTAATGTGATCATTGTTCTTCAAAATAAAATCTCCTCTCCTTGCCCATGATGTCGTTAGTGTAAAAACAAAACAAAACAAACAAACAAAAAAAAACCCAACAACAACAACAAAAGCAGCAGCAAGAACAAGTAAATGCCAAGAGGAGATGGGCCAAGGGGAAAAAGAGAAGGCTCACCAAGCGAAGCTACAAATCACCTTCTTTTCAAGGAAAAGCATTCAATACACAATTATCTTAATTCTCCCAGCTGGCCACTTTGCTGGCTTTCCAAGGTAGCTGTGGAAAGTACTAGAAACCCATGGTCCCCATCATCACCTCTGGCTTTCAGAGCAGGAGCTATAGAGGCCTGCATTAGGTGGAATGAATAATTTGTCATCCGTTTAAGCCAAGGGCCCTGTGGCTACTGATGTGTGCCTCTTGCCTATTCTCAAGCTCGTCCTTATTTCAAAATTAATCATCCAGCTCTATCTTGCTGGTTAAGGTTTCCAGGGATAAAAACTTAGATGGAAGAGGGATCCTAGTTGTTAAAGGCCAAATGCCATCCATGGCAAGCATAACACAGAGATAAGGTGGTGAGAGAAGAGTGATTTACTCTGTGTTAAAGAATAAATCAAAACTTCCTCCTTGCTTGGTTGTAGAGTGGGGGCCAGAGGGAGAAAAGATAACATTCCTGAGAGGCCTCAGTTCTTCAAAGCCGAGGAAACATTTGCATCTTTCCCTTTATTGGTGTTTGACATTTGGCCTCTGGATGCTGAACAACTAGGCCTGCATTTCAGATGAGAGGATATGACTGAGGTGAATTCCTTTCCACATTTCCTTTCTGCCATTTCAGGAGCCAGTGGGTGTCACCACACTCAAGGTCACTGAGTTAGAGCCACATGTAAGGCCAGCCACCCTCAGGAGAGCAGACTTTCTCAGTATCCCTTCTGACTCCAAATGTGGCACCCAGGAGGAAGAAAGCCATGTGACCCAACAGAGCATTCAGAAGCACAGGCCAGCTTTGGAGAAGACTAGAAGATTCTGCCTTGAACACAGACATGTAATGTCTACCTAAGTCTACATACAGAGGACTTGTGCAGGGTAGAGAGTAGACAGCAGGTTACACTGGCTTCTGTTTTCCTGCAGCCTTAACCCTTCCTAACCTTCCCATCTCCTCTATCTTCCCACCCTCACCTCCAACTCAGAGAATGCAAGAATCAACCCCAAGCAAATAGGCTTTCATTTTCTGCAAAATATTGCCTCTATAAAAGACGGTAATATCTAGATACCGGAAGATGGCAAAACCTCTTGGTTTCACAGACTAGGTATTTCTTTCTTCATATTGAATATCAGAGTGAGCTCATTCTATCATGTTCTCTAAAACAGAACAAAACAGACAAGCAAGCAAGCAAACAAATAAAAACCCCACAAACAAAAACCCACCCCAAACTTGATACACCTTAACCCATTTACCCTCACATAGTAGGTTCAAAGGTCCCAGGCTCTGTCAGCCACACTTGGCTGGCCAGGCCACACCCCACAAGGGAGAGCTGGTCCCTCCTTCCCGTGGATGGGCCCTGAGGCACTGTGACCAGCCTTTCTGTTGCTCTTGGGTCAGTATCCTCCTGACTTGTAAGTCCTTGAATGCAGAGCAGGGTCTTAGTCATGTCTGAGGCCCACAGCCAAGCCTGGTGCCCGGCACCGAGATGCTGCTCCATCAAGTTCAGCTCCCCAGATGCCTGGCTCCTTCAAGGCCCTGGCCATGCCAAGCAGTCAAGGCCCTAGAGAGGGGAAGCAACCTAGTTGGGTAGCTGGGAAAGAAGCCAGGTCTGGGACAGAGCAGCTCCAATATTCTATTGAGGAACATTCCACAAGAGAGGCAGACTAAGGAATTTCAGAGGAATTTTTCAATGGTGCGCTTTTGGGTTATGCTGAGTTTTTTCCTGGCTCGCCTCAGCATGCTCAATCCAATGTAACACTTGGCTGCTTGCCCTTCCCTAGGCACACTGTTGGTATTTTCATGTCCCATCTGCTAGTGCCTCTGGAGGACGTTAGGATAAGTGGGTTGATCCAGAAAGGACACCCACTGTCCTGG
Source organism: Oryx dammah (assembly GCF_014754425.2). NCBI lineage: Eukaryota > Metazoa > Chordata > Mammalia > Artiodactyla > Bovidae > Oryx > Oryx dammah. The sequence continues at coordinate 116,667,909 of NW_024070207.1, forward strand.
CCCCCTGCCTAAGACATGCAAATACAGAGTAGCTCCCCAGCCAAAGGCGTGTTATTTTAAATACGATTATTATCCACAACTACTATGGACTGAACAGTTCGTAGGTGAGTTATGCTAAGCCCTTTGCCTGCATTCACTCATTTTATCCTCATTTAAAGAATATACAAGGCAGATTTTACCATCTCTATTTTAGAAATAAGGAAGGTGCCATTCTATAACTTGACCAAAGTCACACAACTGATACATGGCAGAGTAAGGATTTAAACCCAGATCTGGTAGATACCAAAGCCTATTTTCCCCACACCATGCTGCCTCTCCAAAACCTAACTATCAAAAGGATGAAACCGATAACAATGAACCCAACTAGTAAAACCAATGGAAATTACCAAAGCTGTCCTCTGAGGTAAATTTATAGCTGGCAATTCACACACATTCAATTTAAGGGTTAGGAAAAAAAGTTTACAACCTGAAGTCAGTGACTATAAAATCAGATAAATGAATCGAAATGGGAAACTCTAATAAAATGGACAAAATAGACTTTGCTGTAAGATGGTGGCAGTCTACACAGCACTTCCTCTGAATGTGGAGTTCCCAGGGATGAACTAAGGAACCTGAGAGGATATTTATACTAATGTGAAAGCTTTGTTTCTGGTAAATATGTATGCCCAGAGATTAGGGTATAAATAATGGCAGCAGCTGTTGGGCCCTGTGGCCCCGGACTATGGGATGGTATAGGGGTCCGGGCCCCAAGAGCCAGCCTGATTAGCTTAGGTGGTTCCCACACTTACCCAAGCCGCTAGGACACCCTTGTAGGCTAGATGCAGCAGGAGCCTTAAGCTAAGTCCCGCTCTGCCCTCCTTCTGAACACCATACTACTCTGCTGAGGTCTAACCACATACAGCTTAGCAGCTACAAGATCTAGCATGGTCAGCTGGTGGCTATGCCTGCCTCTGGGTTGGGAAGATTCAGCAGGGGCTGAGAAGGAAAGAATGCAGGGAGTTTGCTTTTTCCCTGAATGATTCCTATGTTTATAAGGCAATCGTATGAAACAATTGTTCCATGGCTTTAAATCTAGTAAATAAAACTCCCTTTGAGACTCCGGTTTGAAAGATGGTGAAGATCAGAGTAACTACATTGTTTATATAATAAACACACACCCAAAACTATAACATTTTTATAATGAAACCTGGTGTAATAAAATTTGTGTTGAAGCAAAAAGCAGTCATTTTCCTCTCCGCTTTTATTGTGCCGAATGCAATCTCTGCCAAGTCCTACTTGGAGGCATCTTTGATTAAGGGCCTGGTCGCCCCCCACTGGTGAGCTGTCCAGAGTTGGCAGAGGTGCCATGACCTTGCTGAAACTAATGCCAGAAGACGGCTCCATTCACAAAGTGCCAGCGGCTCTGAGAGGGTGAGCCCTCCAACCTCCTCCCACTCCAGACCCCAGCCTGCCCCCAACACCTCGGCCTTAGATCTTCACGTCTCCAAGGTAAACTGGGTCAGGCTGTCCTAAAGGTCTTCCCCCAACCCCACCATCTTTCGCCTTGAACACAGCCTGGAAACTTCTGGCAGGCACCTGCAGGGGAATTATGTCTTTGACACTCCTTCCCGTAACTTAGTCCTTCTGTCCTGATAAAACACTATCTGGCTGTTTATTTGCCCCTGAATCCACTGATCTTCGTGAAACTGGGTGGATTTAGGTCCTGGATTGTTGTACTTGGTTCCCTGAGGGAAAGCAGGGGTTAGGGTGGGAGTGAAGTTCTGATTTCTTACCTAAGGCAGTGATTCTCAACCCTGGCTGCACGCGGGGATTCAGCTGGGGAGCTTTCTAAAGAAATGCTCTGATGCCCGGGTCGATCCCCAGAGGTTCTGACTGAACTGGCCTGAGGAGCAGTCTGCATGTCAAACAATGGTGATTCATCGCAAGCATATAAGCTATTTGAGACGTGGACTGAACAACCTCTCTGCTCCCAAGTTCAGAAACCGTGATGCCCTGAAGAACACACAGGTTCAGTGGTGCCCACCGGAAGCTGCCAGACCCACAGGACTGTTTCTTTTCCCTTTTAACGGATCTTAGGTAACTAAGCGACACAAACCAGCATCTCCTCGTCACCACACCTGAAGAAGCAACTCAGAGGGAGCACTGTTAGATGGTGGAGCAGAATAGCATTGTCGGTGAGTGAGGCTGCAGACGACCATACTAGTTAGGCTAACGCATGGCCACAGCACACTGCTCCAGTCTCCACAGACCCAGTGGAGGCAAATGCGCACCATGGTGGCTTAGCTAGGCTGAGAAGAGTGCCAGCTTCAGCCAGAACACCGCCATGCCTCACGCTGACAGTGACCGGCACGGTAGTGGCATCTCTAGAAAAAAGGCCCCATACCCGCCATGCAGGAGCCCGAGTTAAAATGGAAGGACTAACCATGGTGCAGGACAGATACTGCAAAGAGTTTGACACTTTTCAAACAGGGTTCGCTGGTGTGGCCGAGCTGATGTGGCGAAGAACTAAAAGGAAGTGGGGGTTTAGACCAAAGAAGTCAAGATGGCACAGAATGTGCTAAGGCCACTGCAGATGAAACAGAAATGACACTGGGGAACTTAGCTCTGGGGACTCCCAGATCAAGGCTGTTTGGGGGCCACCGGGAGAGACATAATCCTTTACTTGTGATCTCAGGTTGAAGACAGGATACTGAAGAATTCCAACAAGACAGGGGGGCAAAGCGCTGGAGGAGAAGCAATGGACTAGCAGGCCAGGCGCAGTGCTAGCGGGTGCAGGACGTGGGGCCAAGCCCACAGCAGCCTCCCCAACCACCCAGACTGGAGCCTGGCGATCCTGCCCTGACTCCTCCTCTGCAGGCCATCCTCTGGGCCCTCTTGGAAGACAGGCCAAGGTCGGCACAGAAGAGGAGGAGGGAGAAACCTTGTCCTCTCTGTCTTAAGTGGTCCAGCACCTCAGAAGGAGCACAAAGTTGCCAAGTTGGCCAGCCTGGAAGAACCACCCCAAGTCCCTGGAGCTCAGGAGCTGCCAAGCACAAAAGTGAGTGTCATCTCTGCAGGTCAAGCACAGCCTCCCCTTGCTCTTCCCTCACTCCCCCCACATGAATCATTGCTGGAACCGGGCTCCCTCGGGCCTGGCCTCCCCTGGTTCCCTCCCGCTTTGTCTTGCCAGGAAATGCTGCAAACCCCCAAGTACCTGCATTCTTGGGCATGCAGCAAGCGAGAGGCATGCTTGGATTCCCGCTCTGCTTCTTGAGGCCGGGCCTATTCTTTCATCCAAAGCCCTCTGGAGTCCCAGGAGCTGAAAGCTGATCTGCTTAAGTCGGCAGGCAGAGCAGGGGGGTGGGAGGGTGAGGGAGGGCAACCCTCGGTGAGGAGGGTGGCAGATTCTCACTCGACATCTGCGCTGCCTCCGGGACTCCCCCCTGGAGGGGGAGATGGTCTCACCCAAGCAAGCGCTGGGCCAGCTGCTAATCCCTCGGGGGTTCGCTTGAATGGCAAATCAGGACTCTGGGGCAGCCTCCGCCACACCCTGTCTGCAGAGGAGGGGCTCAGCCGCGCTCTCCTTCCTCGGCCCTGGAGGACTTCCGAAGGCCCGGTACTTTCTACAGCTGCACTGGCATCACCTGGGAGCTGGTCTGAAATGCAGACTCTCGGGAGGAGCTCTGCCAAGAGCCACGTGGCTATGGAAACCGTAAGCATGCCGCTGGACAAGCCAGCCCAAGGCCTGGTAAGCCAAGGAGCCAAGGCAGCCCAGCCCCCGGGGCGACTGTCTGGTCATGATAAGGAACACATCCCATCTCATCACCCCACACCGCCCCGCGGTGCCCCCATCCCCTCCCCCGCCCTTCTTCTCATTAGGCTGGGGCAGGATCACTTGGCTGTGAAAAAACATTAGGTTGGTGTGAGGCTGAGCTGCTCAACAGGTCTGCAAATATTTGCACACCCACTGAAAGGATGAGGGGCAGCACACAAGTGGAGTTTGCTCTTTGCAGGTTGCAAATCAATTTCAGATCCCCTCCCACCCCCAACGCACACACCACCTGTATCAACACGTTAGACTCGTGCGATGCCAATAACAACAGTAACAGCGCCCCAAGCCCTTTCACAAACATCCACCATCCTGGGGTCTGTTGAGAGCGTCTTCTTGGCACCAGAGGGAGAAGGCAGAGATTTCCACCGCTTTGCCCTCACAGCCTTTATGTTGTCACGGCATGCGCTTCACCTCCCAGCTGAGCCTAGCAACGGAATCAGTGTGCAAAAACCGGAGGGAGGAGGGAAAGAAAGGAGACAAATGGAGGAAAAGACTGAGAAGAGCACTGGCACTGCAGTCCAGAGAGGTCACTGAAATGACTAACGGTGTCAGCTCCTCGCTTCTACTCCATAGCCATGTGGAGCAAGAGCCAGAAGGGGTAACTTCGTGTCTGAGGGGAACTGCTGGGCGCTGAGCCCTGGGGCACACCAGGACCACCCCAATCAACAGAAAGACTCCCCAGCCTTGCAAGCACCTGCAGCATCAGGGGCGGGCCTGGCCCTCACCTCTTTGAACCCTTCTGGAGGGAAGAAATCAAAGGGCTGGGGAGAAGAAGGAAGAGGAAAAGTCAGCCAGGGATGACGACAGACAAGCAAGAAGGCAAAGAGGGTGGCCCTGAGCTCTGCTGGAATTCGCGAGGGCCCTTAAAAGCACTCCCGGTGGGCTTCTGGGTAGAGACCCAAGCTGAGACAGAACTGAAAAATCCGTGGATTCCCAGTCTTGCCTCCAACAACAATCACTCATAAAAAGACTCACGGATGGAAGGAAATGAGGCCGTTGTTTTATTTTCTATGGGAAGTCATAATAGTTTTTAAAAGGTTAATCTCCTTCTCAGCCCTGTTTTTTCCCTTCCAGTGACCCCAAGCTGAAAAGGAAAAATATTTGCACTTGGTGTTTAAAAACCACAGTGAATTAGCTTTTGTTGTTCATGGCAAAGCCACTATTTAGCTGCCCAGAATCAAACCAGATGTCAGGGAAGAAAGAAGGCCTGCACCCTGTGAACTTGCCTTTCACCTTTGCAGGGGGGCCAAGGGCCAGGCTGGACTGAGAAGTCAAGGTGGAGGGAGTGGGGGCGGCCAGCAAACCCGGCGTGCGGTTCTGAAGGACGTGCTGGTTGGGTCTGCGTGGGGGCATGCCAGCGGGACTGGGATACAACAGCTCCACGACCCTGCCTGTGCAGCGCCTCCGGACGTCCCGAACTTTTTCCTGTGGACGGAACGCAAGGCACTATTCGCACAGGCAGCAGAGACCACAGAAAAGCAGGGAAGACAGGATGAGGAGACAGCAGCAACACAAGAAAAGGTCAGCAGGGCTGGCTGGCACATGCAATCTATCAGAGGAGGTGAGAACAAATCCTGCAAGGAAAAACCTGCATGCTCTTTCTGGGGCCTTCCAGGAGAGTATGAGGAGGAGATTAGTATTCCATTTTGTCAGGCTTGTTTTTCTTTAGCACACCACCCACCACAACTCACTGCTTAAATTGGGAAAAATAAAAGTTCCTCTGGGGCTCAGGCTGTTTTCTCAGTTTCCTAACTCAGCAGCATAAGGAAAGACGAAGTTCTGTCTACTCCAGGACCCTTTGTATCCACTCAGCGAACATTTACTAAGCACCCCCCACCACACACACACACACACACACACACACACACACACACAGGTAAGCAAGATATTTGAGAGATAACAGAGGCCTTGGCTACTATTCCTGTCCATTACAGCCTACTGGGTAGGACAGACATGTTCAGAACAACACTGATCCTAATAATAGCTATAGGTCCCACTTTTCAAAATGTAATGATGCAATCAGGACTGTGTTTTCCATACAGTAGCTTATTTAACCCTTACAATAACCCTATGCAGTGAGTTTTATTATTCCCATTTATAGATGAGGAAACCAAGGCTCAGAAAGTTTAAAGAACTTGATCAAGATCACACACCTGTTAAGATAATAGGGGTCTTTGTTTTTTGCGCTGATGGAGCCCAAGTGCCTAGAACAAAGCCTCGTGCATAGTAGGTGTGAAATAAATCTTTATGGAATGAAAAAAGTAGGTGGGGGTGCAAGGAAGGGCTTTTGGGGGCCTTGGAGATGAACTGTGAAGCATGGCTGGGATTTACACAAAGAGGGTAAAAGGCACACTGGGAAGAAAACAGGAAATGAATGAATGCACCCCTAAGGAAACACAACTGTTTTACAAAATAGCAGGAGTAGGAGGACGTAGTAGTTAAAAGAGGGAGCCTTGAGTCAGAGAGACTGCAGTCCTACCCTGACCCTGCTGCCTATGAACACGACTAAGCCAGCCAGTCTCCAGTACCTCATATTCCTCATCTGTAAAATGGTGAGAAAAGCATTACCTACTATGGCAGAAACTGTTCACTTCCTATCAGATCTTCCGTGTATGCCCTCCCTTTTGAATTCACACAACCTCAATTTTTTAAACTGGGTCCATTGCCAGACCACCAAATGGCTCTATCTCCAGGCCTCTCTTGTAACTAGGGGCTGCTATGTGGCCAATGAGATCAAAGCAACTGTGGTGTGGCATTTTTGAAAACTCTCCTTGGAACACAAGAAACATGCCCCTTCTTTCATTCTCCTGTTTGGGCCAATGATGTGATGGCTGGAGCTCCAGGGGCCATCTTGGACTGAGAAGATGAGGGCCACAATGATGGCAGAACCAAGAGCTGGGAGAAGTCTTGGTCTCTGGACTAGTCCTGGACTTCTTATACATAAGAGAAAAATAAAGTTCCATCTTTTTGAAGCCTTTGTTAATCCCCAATGGATATATTTACTTCAAAGAGTTGCTGGGAGGATTAAAAAAGATAATGCAGACCAAGTAATTAGTCCTGGGCCTTACACATAGTGGGCACTCCAACAAATCTTAGCAATCATGTTTTGCTGCTATTCTTATGACTACTGTCATCATTACCATTACTAAAACCCCAAATGTTCCCTTATTCTGCATCAGGCTGAACCGTCTTCATTCAGTTATTTAATCAATTTGCTTAAAATTCCTTAGGATTATGTCTTTCATGAAAACCTGATCAAGAGTCTTCCTATCACAGGGTCCTCTTTGAAATTCATCACCAAATCATCCCTATAACCAATAAAAAAAGAAAAAGAAAATCTAGGTCTGTTGGTGACACGGGGAGTGGGGGTTAGGAGGTCAGCACTTCTGAGCATGGTGACTAGGAAGCATTAATTAAATCCCAAGTTGGGTCAAATGTCCCTTTTTGGAAAGCTCCATGGCAACTCAGTGCCGCAAGAGACTCCCTTTTCCCAACCAGACAGAATTTTACACTGCAGGATGAGGAAAAAATAAATGTAAAGATACAACACTTTGCTTAAAAAGTTCTGAGAGTCAGCATAGTATGCTGGACTTCAAGAGACTTGCCAAGAACTGTGGATCATTTTACTTAAATCTCCACTTCTTAGTATCTCTGACAGATTGTGTGGTTTGTTCCTGAACTTGATCAATAAATGTTTGCTAAAAGATCTAAGGAAGGAAATAAATGCCATGAGTTAGAAGGCATGGTTCTCATAGGTCAAAGGATCGGCTGCATTCAGATGATGAAAGATGTACTCAGGAAAACTACAGTATCTCAGGCCCCACCCTAGACCCACTGAATCAGAATCTCTGGGTGTAGGGCCTGAGAATCTGTATTTTTAAGCTGCCCTGGTGATCTGATGTGTAGTCAAGTTTGGGACTGTTCTGAAATGCCTCCCTTCCCCTGACTCTCTCTTAGGTTGGGTTGCTATGTGCTCAATCGCTCAGTCGTGTCCAACTCTTTTTGACCCTATGCACTGCAGCCCTCCAGGCTCCTCTGTCCAGGAGATTCTCCAGGCAAGAATACTGGAGTGGGTTGCCATGCCCTCCTCCAGGAGATCTTCCTGACCCAGGGACTGAACCCACATCTCCTGCATTGGCAGGTGGATCCTTTACCACTGAGTCACCTGGGAAGCCCCCTTAGGCTGGGTTACTTAGAAGCAAAGTCTGTGATGGGGATTCTTGTTGAAACGCTGTATGGAGGGGATACTCTCAGTGGAGGGGGAGCACGCCAGCTGATGGAGAAGACAGAGCCAGCACACCAACAGCACCCAGTCCCAACTCCACCATTCTAGGCTGGAGTGGAATCGGCCTCAGTACTTGTGTGGCTTTGTTTTCCACAGAAGCCCTCATGTTTCCACCCTCTTTGCTGACTCGATCCAAGTTTACCCTTTACACAAGGGTCTTGAAGATGAGTTTAACCTGGAGGGAGGTTTTTAGAACCTGATATGGTCCTTTCAAGGACCAGGTCCCCTGAGTAGGTATACCAATTACCAATGAAACTTCAGGGGTTATCATTTGCTTGGTAAGTGCTGCCAAGAGTTGGCCCAAAGTCAGTGTCCCAGAATCCTTCTCAGGCGTTCCAGCCATATTCACTCAGACTCCAGAACAAGTGACTTAGAGGACTCCAGCCACCTGGTGGTCCATCCCCTCTTCCTTCTCAACCCTGACAAATTCAGATCCAGGCTACAGAGCTTCCTTTGGCTTATTCTCAATGACTCCTAAATGGGTCAAATCACTTTGGAGGCTGGCCCAAAGCTAATTTTGTATTCACCGCTGACCTGTTTGTTCTCCCCCTGGCACTTCAGGAAAAAGCTGGGTGAATGCCTTTTCTCCTGGTTTCAGTCTCTCCCCCTGGAGCAAAACTTGCTGCCCAGGCCACTGTCATTTATCCAGAGCTCCTGCTACCCTGTCCTGGGCTCAGTACCCAAGCTCGCTCCCTGCCCATCTGTTGCATCCCTGTACGTGAGTGCACATGTGGGGAAAATTAAAGGCCCAGTAGGGCCCCAGTTGGAGCTGCCTGGCCCCACAGCTGTTCCCACCCCTACCAGGCTTAATGCCAAGGTTTGTGGAAGGCACCTTGGAAATGGGGAGCATCAGTGATAAGGCATCTGTGACCTGCTTTTCATCCAGAGATCAGCCAAGAACAATGTCTGGAGCACTCCAGCCCCTAAAGAGCTCCGCAGTAACTCAGTCCCTGCTCTCATCAAGGAAACGCCACCATTTTGGTTTCTTGTATTGGAGCAGAGTTCCAGGAAAAGAAGCCGAGAAGGGAGGAAAGAGTGAGGAGTGCTGAAAAAAAAAAAGGAGGGAATGAGATGTTTTCCTTTTGTGGTTCATTCAAATCCAAGTGGAAACTCAACACTTTCAACCAGTCAGAGTCTGGAGCTAGGAAAATAAAAAAACCAGGCCTGGCTCAACTCTCTCCAGAAACTGCTGTGTGGCAATGCCTTAATTTAATTCTAAGATGTCAATCCCCATCTCCGTCTCATCCCAGATTTCATCATTTGTTTTGTTTTGAGACATTGAGTTGTTTTTCCTTTCCTTTATAAACTGAGAACTCTCTGCACATGAGTCTGTGTGGCAATCTGGCCCTGCCATGAGAACAAAAACAGAGATTCTTAATAGGGCTCTCCTCAGATTGCCCACTAAAGCTGAAGCCACCACATTGAGTTTCCTCCTGGGAATTACATAATCATGATAAAACAAAGAGTCTATTCATTCAGCAGATATTTATTGAGCACCTAATAGGTGTGTTTCCCTGGTGGAAACTCATCTTAGGGGCTTCCCTGGTGGCTCAGATGGTAAAGAATCTGCCTGTAACGCAGGTGACCAGGGTTCAATCCCTGGGTTGGGAAGATCCCTTGGAGGAGGAAATGACAACCCACTCCAGTATCCTTGCCTGGAGAATTCCATGGACAGAGGAGCTGGGTGGGCTACAGTCCATTGAGTCACAAAGAGTCGGACACCATTGAGTAACTAACACACACAGTAGGTGTCAAGCATTATTTTAAGTGCTCTGTAATTCTCACGACAATTCTATGAGGTACATACTAGTATTACCTTCACTTTACAGGTCTGGAAACTGAGGTACAGAGAGGTTAAATGACTTGTTCAAGGCCCCGGAGGTGGTAAATGGCCTGGCCTTCTAACCACTATGCTGGGTTACCCCAATGATAGATGTTAGGGAACTCATTATCCTACCTTGGAAAGCGCAGAGTCACCATCTCTCATCATTCACATCCAAACCCAAGTTAATCATGAGGCAAGACCAGGACAGAAGTCCCAGCTACCCACAGGAAATACCTGGTGCTTGCTTTGCTGAGTGTTTCAGGAGGAACTTTTATGTAGAGATGGAGTCTAATGCTGAAAGGATAAACCTCAAAGTCAGCAGGTAGAAGAGAATTTGGGCATGAAAGGGGAGGAAGAACCACTGGGGCTTTCTGTAGCTTTAGAATGCTTCACTTACGATTTCTTGAGGATCCTTAGTAAAAGAAAACTACGTTTTACCCAGAAGAGGAAAGAACATTAAAATCACCTTTAGAGCAAGATCATTCAGGACAGAGACAGCAATAGATAATCTCCAAGGTTCCTAATAGTTCTAACGTTATGATTTAACTCCTTTTTTCCCCCCATCTTTTAATGACTCTAGCTCCTTTAGTGCAAATGCTGAAGAAGAGACTTGGCTTCCCCAAATCCGAATGCATTCAAGATGGTGGTACAACTGCTGTTTTAGGCAATTCTTGACCTTAACAATTGAGTGTATGAATTGAAAGGCAATTTGTGTCCAGCCAGTACTGTGTACTCCTGGCTCCTCTGACACTCTGCAGTGTGGACCTGCAGGCAGAAAAGTAGGGTATCCAGTTCAATAAGGAGCCCAGGAAAACAGTCTTCTCATGTCATTCTCATGTCATTTAGCATGAAATCACTTCAACCAGAATGGTGCTAGCCTTCACTGAGATCCTGATGGATGTGAATTAGGTTTATTTAGTTTGGCAACCTCAGATAAGGAAATTCCAGAAGCTTTCCAATTGCTGTTAGATTTATTAGAAATGACATCATGCACTCAGATGCAGGATTCTTGAGTGAGTCCAACATTAGAAGAATGGATATGATGGAATGAGAAAACTGGCAAAAAGGTTAAGTAGTCAACTTGGAAAAGGGAGAACATTTGGAAGGGATAATAGTCATTTCTCTTGTGTGCCCACTCAATGAGAAGGCTCAAACACCTGACCAGCCACAAAACTTTCAGTAATGGGACCCAATGGTCAGACTTGGAATTCTAATCTTTTGCATTTGGGAAGTATAAATAAGAGATCCATCAATGTGTAAAATGGGATAGTTTTCATTCTCCTGAATTTGAAATGGTTGGGAGATGATGTCATTCAAAAACAGAACAAAGTCTTTATGCTGTACCGACTTTCTCTGGCTCTCTCCTTTGAGCCTTGTTAAAGTACTTTTTCTGCCTTTCAGTTACAAGATGCTAACCTCACTGCTGCATCTTTACCCTGAGTCTGTCTGACCTGGAATTTCACTCCATCTCTTTTCCAAAAGGTAAAGGGAAGCAATGGAATGAAATGTGGAGACAGGAAGACAAAGGGCAAGCTGACACTGATGTGGAGTTCGTCACTAAGAACTTAGCAAACTTCCTAGGGCTTGGTCCCAACAAACACAGCAGCCCAGGTCCTTCATGGTACCATCCCATTTAAGCTCCCACCATGTCAACCAGAGAGAGGTCCATTCCAGGGCTGGCTGTGACCAGCAGTATACATCACAGCTGCATTGGTAACCACGTGGGATTATTTTACATACATGAAAACATCAAATGAGAAGGTCCTAGAAGCCAAGCCAAAAGGGAAGCTGCCATTGCTAGGTATGGCTGCTGAATGCTTCTTTCACTCCCAGAGGTCTAACACCCTAACCAGCCTATGAAGAAACCCACTGTGGCACCAGCTTGAAAAATAGTAAGAATGATTAACCTTTCATAGTCGGGCTTCTAAGCACTAAAGAACCACAGGATGGGATGGATAAGGAAAGCACAGGATAAGGTTGAGATCTGCTCTGTCCAGTAATGACAGCCAGTAGCTGTATCTGGCTACTGAGCACTTGAAATGTAGTTGGTATGAGCAAGGAACTGAATTTTTTATTTCTTTTAATTTTAATTTGAATACTCCATTCAATTATTAGAAGAACTTGAATAAGAACCATTTTTTCCTAATTTTCTGGAATCTTATGAAATGTAAGCACAGATGAAGTATTTTGGATAAATATTTAGCATCTAAATTAAAATGTGTTATATATGAAAATACACACTGGATTTTGAAGACTTAATATGAGAAAAAGAGTGTAAAAATTTTGTCACTAATGTTTCATATAGATTTTATATGATTTGATTTCTATATGAAATTTCATTGATTTTATATGCCAAAATGATACTCTTTTATAAATACTGAGTTAAATATATAATTAAAATTAGCTTCTGTTATTTCTTTATCACATTTTGAAGTGGCTACTAACATTTTTAAATTATGTAAATGACTTGCACTGTATTTCTAATGGACATTGCTGGCTTTGAATGAACAAGATTCAAAACATTTCAAATCATTGTTTTTAAATGTATGAATTATAAGTTGAGAAGAAAATATGAGTTTTTAATCAGCTAGGAAGAGAATTAACTCATGGTGGTTTGCATTAAGTCACCAAAACCCCTCAGTGACTGGAGGCCCCTGTTCACTGGAACTTTGTTAGAACTTTGTTCACAGCCAAAGTTGGGCTGACTGGGGTGTTCTAGAGTAGCAGTTCTCCAGTTTTGGTCAGGGGACCCCCTGGGGTCCCTGAAACCCTTTGAGAGAACCTGTCAAATCAAACTATCATCATCATGATTTGAAGACATTCCTTGGCTTTTCACTCTCATTCTCTCCTGGATGCCATGTGACACCATGCCAGCTGGAACAAAGAAGCAGATACGAGATTCCAGTGATCTTCTACTAAGCCAACTACTATGCAAGATACTCACACACAAAAAAGTAAAAGAATGCCACTCTTTCCATTAACATTTGTCTTGGGAAACATACTTATTTTTTTCCTCAAAAGATGTAGAATATGTACTTATTATTGTTAATTTTGAAATAAACTACCAAGTAAATTATTTTTACTCCTCAGTTTTAATTTCTAATATGATAATATTGACATTCACTCATATGAGCTACAGCTCTTTGGGGTCCTCAATAATTTTTAAGAGTGAAGAGGTATCTTGAGATCCAAAACTTTGAGAACTGCTATCCTAGAAGGACTTGGTAGCGGATGCTGCTGATGGTTCATCCCCTAGCTCCTTGGTGCATGTCTGAGTCCTCCTATGGCTGCTGTGGACATTTTCCCACCTCAAACACCTAGGCATCTCTCTTGCTCTGCCTGAGGGCTTTCTCTCATGCTGTAGGACCAAATTAGAAACAACCAAACACCAATCAACAGTAGGCCAAACAGGTAAGTTCCAGTGCTTTCGCACCATGGAATACTACATTATATAATACGTGGAATATAATACTATATTATATAATACATGAATATAATACTACATAGCAACAAGGGTGAACAAGGTGCTGCCACATGCAACAACACGGGACCCTCCCACATTGTCAGTGGGAATGGAAAGTGGTGCAGCCACTGCCAAAAACAGTATGGAGAGTTCTCTAAAACCTAAAATAGAACTACTGTATGACCCAGCAATCCCACTCCTGGGCATATGTCCAGAGAAAACCCTAATTCAAAAATATACATGCATCCCAGTGTTCATAGTAGCACTAGTTTCAACAGCCAAGACATGGAAGGAACCTAAATGTCCATCAACAGATGAATGAACAAAGAAGCTGTGGTACATATATACAACGGAATATTACTCGGCCATAAAAAGAATGAAATAATGCTCTGTGCAGCAACATGGATGGACCTAGAGATGATGATACTAAAGTGAAGTCAGCCAGAGGAAGACAGATCTCATATAATATCACTTATATGTAGAATCTAAAGAAATGATACAAATGAGTTCATCTGCAGGGCAGAAATAGACTCACAGACATAGAAAATGGAACTTATGGTTACAAAAGGGGAAGGGTAGGGTAGAGACAGGTTGGGAATTTGAGATTAGCATACGTGCACCGCTATATTGTATGCAGAATAGATGAATAACAGGGACCTACTGTACAGCACAGGGAACTATATTCAGTGTCTTATGGCATCCTATGGTGGAACAGTCTGAAGGAGAATATATATATAGATATATGTATATGTATAACTCAGTCACTTTGGCATGCCCCTGAAACCAACCCAACACTATAGATTGACTATACTTCAATTTTAAAAATGGTAAACCAAAAAATATATATTAAAAAATCAGGCACATCTAATTGATGTTATTAGAATCAATATAGCAATTGCCCTTGGGCAGGAAGAAGAGCCTGTGGGGGGTGCTGGGATCTGATAACATTCTAGGTCTTGACCTGGCTAGGGGGTACAGGGGTGTGTTCAATTTTTAATAATTCATTGATCTGTATGATTTGAGTACTTTTCTGTATATATATGCTGCTGCTGCTGCTAAGTCGCTTCAGTCGTGTCCAACTCTGTGCGACCCCAGGGACGGCAGCCCACCAGGCTGCCCCGTCCCTGGGATTCTCCAGGCAAGAACACTGGAGTGGGTTGCCATTTCCTTCTCCAATGCATGAAAATGAAAAGTGAAAGAAGTCGCTCAGTCGTGTCCAACTCTTAGCGATCCCATGGACTGCAGCCCACCAGGCTCCTCCACCCGTGGGATTCTCTAGGCAAGACATCATTAAAAAGGTTTAAAAAATCAACTATTTATTATTGTTTTTACCCTGTGCTCTGGTAGGCACAGGAGGGGATAAAATAAAATTTTCAGACATGGTTCCTGGTTTCTGCCTTTACATCAGTCTTTCTGAGAGAGAAAAGTAGAAGTCTTAACTTGGAGGTGGGCAATTTGGGGCACCTTGTTTTGCTTGGCCAACACGATGGCTTACTTTGAATTTACTTGCAATGCTTTTATTTCCTTAGAATGCACACAGCATCTCGGGCCCTGCCACTCCTTGTTATTATGCCTGTGGCCCTGTCCCACACTTGAGGTACCTGCCTGACCCTGAAGGCACCTGAGTTTGAGGCCTACAATGTCAATGATTCCAGTGGAGGCTGAGGCATTGGGCAATGGAGACCCAGCTCACTGCACCAACACTGATGGCCAATGGGCTATGGGGGCAGGGAGGGGGTTCTGGTGTGAGGGGGAGCAGCATGGGGGGTGCTGTGTCCTGGAGGGGCCCTCTGGGGAGAACGGACTTACAGCCCAAGTTTTGTGACTAGGGGGCTGCTGTCAAGGGGATATGGACATGCTCTGACCACCAGTCTCCTGGGACAGTCCTCCACCAAGAGGCCACTTCTGCCATCACTGCCATTTCCAATATGGGGTTTCCTGTCAGTCAGGACCTGTGCTTGTATCCAGCTATTAATGTGTGCCTCTACGGGAGATCACCTTTCAGGACCAGTGATCTAACCCTTACCTTAGATGGGCATAAGTTATCCCCCTAACCTCATCTCAGTTCCCCCTACACCCACAGCGGCCAGGGTGCAGGTAGGGCAGGGAGGAGCCTGGCTCCAAGGAAAGGGGAGCAGTGGAGCTGGTCGTCGTGTGCCCAGAGGAGGAGTGTGTGAACACTGCTGAGAGGGCTGCCTCTGCTTCCTGGAGACCCCCTCCTTCCTTCCTGGAGAGCCAACACTTGGCAGAAGCCATAAAAGAGAGACCACCCCCCCAACCCCAGTTGGGGCACTGGGACCCAGTCAGAGCGCTCCCAGTCACCTGGCCTCTGGCCTCAAGGCTGCAGCCCCCACCCCCACCCCCACCCCTCACCTCTAAGACTCTCACTGAATCCAGAGCCAGCGGGACCACAAGACTCATCCCATCCTACATCGGCCCAGATCCTCCTGGTTCCACGGCTGCTAAGCAGCTTCCCAGCCCACCTCTGCCTCCTCCTGGCTCACCCTGTGTGCCCCCTGAGCCTGGAGATGACCCCCGGGTGGGGATGGATGCTGCCTCAGGCCTGTGTGCAGGCCCACCCTGAGGTTGGTGGACAGCGTCCCAACATTCCTGAACAAGACTTCGTTTGGAAAGTTTGACTCTCTCTGGTCTTGGCTGGAGGAGGGAAGATTGCTTCAGGGTGACCGCAGAGAGTTGGGAGACTGTTTTCATCACAGACAGACCCACTTTCTCGCTTCAGCTCCTGAGAAATGATACCAGGGCTGAAAATTTGCCCAGATGCCAGGGCTCATAAGCATTTGGGGGCCTTTCAGGAGCCCTCGATGGGGAATAGATCACGTGCACTGGAATCTGTTGCCCACAGCTTCAAAGCTGACGTAGGGTCTCCCCTCATTTTTCCAAGACTTTGAAATAGCTCCTGCCCTCAATAAATGAAATTTGGGAAATGATAGAAGGGGTAGAATGGGGCCTGTGGACTGGCAACTCCTCACACCTTCACTGGAGCCTAAGGAATTCAGATGTGTTCAGTCAGACGGTCAAGGTTTGAAACCGAAACAAAGCAGGAGGCTTCTGTGTGTTTTTAATTGAAGCTGAACAACTGCAGCCCACCCAGCCTCCACAGGGCCTTGCACAAAAGAACCAAAAAGCTATTCTCTCCCAGGTATTGATGGCTATTGTACCAGTTCTGACTGCCAGTTCTGTAAGAGGCCACTCACTTCACCCAGTGGCCTGAGACAACTTAGAATCAGAAAACGTTTGAGCTCAAAGTACTCTTCAAGCCAATCCCTTCATTTTACCGATGAGGGAAAGGAGCCTGGATCACATGGCAAGGGGGCTCGGGGCTCAGACCTAAAACCAGGCTGCAGCTAGATCCCAGCAACGCCTGACTCATCAGTGGTGTTCAGAGCCATCATTGGGCGGTTCGTTCCTCAGAGCTGCCGAGGAGAAGGAACCAGCAGCAAGACCACATCACACACATACACACACACACAAGACCACGTGACAGGAAGGGGGCAGCCCCTGAGGAGACAAGTCACTGGCTACAAGCATCATGGAGACCAGGAGAAGCCAAGATGGAGACAGACCAGATAATTATGTTATGTGAAGTCAGTTAGAGAAAGACAGATATTGTATGATACCACTTAGATGTGGAATCTAAAAATGGATACAAATGAACTTATGTATAAAACAGAAACAGACTCAAAGACATAGCAAACAAACTTATTATTATCAAAGGGGATAGTAGGGTGAGGGATAAATTAGTTTGGGGTTAACAGATACACACCACTATATATAAAATAAACAACAAGGGCCTACTCTATAGCACAGGGAACTGTAGTCAATATCTTGTAACAACTTATAATGGAAAAGAATATGAAAAAGAATATATATATATATATTGACTATATAGATAGATAGATAGATATACACACACACATATGCTGAATCACTTTGCTATACATTATAAATCAACTCTGCTTCAATTTTTAAAAAGGGAGGGGGCAGACTAGCTTGGAGAGGCAGAATTGACTCTTCAGCATCTTGAAAAGGAGATGGGCAAGGGAGCCAAAAAAAATGATGTCACCTAAAGCAAATGGCTAAGGTTCAGCATCTGACCTCGAACTTTCTTTCTTGGTGTTCCTCCTCTTTGTTAACATCTGATTGCTTCCTCAGAACGTGTTCCTCTTCTCTTGGCCTAGCCACACATTCAGTTGTTTTTTGCATATTCCCTGCTGGCAAGGCTACAGGTACGTTGGCTTCACCGTTGTCCAGAACCCCTCAGTGACCCATGCACACCTACTCTTCACCAGGGTTTCCTGTCTCAGAGGAGAGCACCCCCACCTTTGCATCCATGGCCCAAGCCAGACACCTGGGAGTCCTTCAGTCCCCATATCCAGGGAGTTCTGAAACTGCCTTCTTCCTTCCACATTCCCCTGACCCTCGGTCTAATCAGGCCTCCTCAAATTCACATTGGCTCACTTCTCTCTCCCGCCTTACAGTCTTTCCCGTGGTTCCCACTGCTCACAAGCTAAACTCCAGACTGTGGAACCGGAGCAAAAAGGCTCTTCAGAAATGACCCTCTGCCTCTTTCTCTTGCCATCATTCGCTTTCCAGTCCCATCCCTCTCCTTCCACATGCAACACACCCTCCAGTACCACTCAAGCCATCTTCCTAGTCTTTGACAAGATACTCTCTCACCTCATGGCCAGAGAAAACCTGAGTGCGTCCCTCTGCCTGAGCGTTCTCTTCCCTATGTGGCTGGCCCCTTCTTGTCACTCTGTCTTCAGCTTGCATGTCACGGGAATACTTATTTCCCAGAGGCCTTTCTGACCACTGATAGAATCTTCCTAACCTGAGCATTTTCCATCATGTTGACCTCTTTGGATTTTTTTTTTTTCACAGAACGTTATCTCCATTTGACATTTTCTTCTGTGTTTATTGTTGGTCTGTCCCCACTTGACTGGAAACTCCTGGATGGCTGGGCCACTGTGTTCCAGCACCTAGAATCAGTCTCTGCCCTGAGAGAAGTTCAAGAAATGCCGGCCTAGTGAATGCATGGAAGTGTAAAACAAGATCGGCCCTAGACCTTAAATAAGGTGATTTGGCTTTAACTGCTACTTGCATGTTTGTTCCCAAATGTTTTCATTAAGGGATTTGGGCCATCAACTGATTGAGCTCCAGCTCTCAAAACTTCATGGCGCTTGGGAAAAATAAAATCTGAAAATGGATCCTGCTCTTGTTTCTAATACAGATTTCTGTTTAAGCTGAAGTCAGTTTATCTCAAGTTTCCTGTTTTTAAAAAGGGAAAACTCTATCCCACCTGTCCAACTAAAGTGGTCTAAGGACCAGCTCATGACGACCCTAAGGCTATTGCTCATCCCTGATCACCATAATCTCATTGTAACTCACTGCCTTCATCACAAACAACATGTATGGCCCAGGCATTGGGCAGAATGGAGGGCATACATCAGCGAGGTGGTTGAAATGGCCTCTGCCATTTCGCATGGTCTACTGGGGGAAGAGAGGAAAGCTCATGAGCAAGACATGACCAGCCAGTAAGATAAGAGTCTGATGAAGGCACATGGGTGATGATAAGACCACAAATTGTAAGCAAGCAACCCAGACCTGGATGGGGATTAGGAAAGTCTCTTCAGAGGAAAAAAAAAATTGAAGCTAAAACCTGGAGTCCTTTGTAATTCATACAGATTTCTGCACCCTCATCTGGGGAAGTGGCTTACTGAGATGATCAGTTTCTACAACGTCAAACTGTCCACAGTTGCATCTGGCCCAGATAAAAGGCTGACTCAAACCAGAAAAATCACAGTAACTGTGGCTTAATTGGACATGGTGACCAAAGAACCCTATGGCTCATTGGTTACACACTTTCACAACCTACTGTTCAACACCAGCAATGTGCTCTGCCTGTTCCATGGCCCCTTGGAAGCTGTGGAACATGTATAAAGAGTACTGACTCTCCACTACAACTATAAGAATATTAGTTAGGGTAGGCTAACTTGTATAACAAACAACCTACCAATCTCACTGGTTTTACACAACAACGTTTAATTTCTTGCTTATGTCATCCTTGAGACAGTTCAACTGAGATGCTCTGCTCCATGCAGTCATTCAGGAACCCAGATTTCTATCCTGTAACTCCATCATCCCCCAGGGGCCTGGGGCCCTCCACTAGACTCTCTTCACCTAGGTAATGGGCAAAGGAAGAGAGAGTGTGTGGAGGATGAGAAGGAAAGATTTTAAGGCCGGGGCTCAAACAGGATTCTATTACTTCTGCTCACATCCCATTGGTCATAACTCAGTCATAGGGCTTCCCAAGTGGCACTGCCTGCCAAAGCACATCAATATAAGAGACATGGGTTCGATCCCTGGGTCAGGAAGATCCCCTGGAGGAGGGCATGGCAACCCACTCCAGTATTTTTGCCTGGAGAATCCCATGGACAGAGGAGCCTGGCAGGCTGCAGTCCATAGGGCTCACAGAGTCAGACACGACTGAAGCAACTAAGCATGCACACACAGTCACAGGGGGTCCTTCTAACTACAAGGAATGCTGGGAAATGTAGTCTATCTGTGTGTCTTGGAAGAAAGGAAAATGCGGTTGGGTGAACACCTAGCATTGTCTCTGCCATCGGACATTTAATCGTGAGATAAAATATAGAACGAGTCAGTGCAGTGAAAATAGAGGAGTGGTACACTGTGTAAACCAAACCATCAACCACTGACCACAAAGAATTAAATCACGAGTAACTGACTGCATTTTCCAGTTGGTGAGTTAATCCTGCTTAGTTAGTCAAAGCATTCTCTCTTCCAGGTGACAATCGGAAACAGTTGTTAATGGAGAAAAATAATTTTTTCCATCTAATGCACAGGACGTAACCCTGAAAATGTTTACATATATGAAATTAGTAGAAGAAACGAATGCTTGGCTAAATTCTCAAGAGCATACCTGACTCTGTATCTAATCACTTACTCAAGGGATATTTATTAAATATGTCAAGCCAAATTTAAGTCTGCATGTTACATGTCTATATTCCAAAGTGAACATGTAGAAAGCCATAATTTTTCTCGGCCCGTTGAAAAACCCCAGCATGAATAAACACGCTTAAATATACATGGTTTTCTGAAGATATTTATTTGTACTTAGAAAAATAAAAGTTTGCAGAGGGCCTTGCAGTTTTCTGATGAAAGTCACTCTCTAAGCACAAAGCATTATTTGCGGAACAAAATCATGGAGCAAGGTGAAAGACTGGAGATGCTGGGAAGAAGCCAAGAATTAATGATGTAGATCTGCTATAACTTTGCTCAAGAATTCTTCATACTGGCAGCACTGTGCTAACTTCAAAAGTAATAATGATTAAATATACTGAGGACTAATATATCATCAACTCCTAAACCAAGCCAAAAAACAGATAGTTCCAAATGTGTTAACACCACACTGTCACAGATCACAAATCCAGACCACCCTCAGGATGGTTATTTGGATATGTAATGAAATAATTGACAAAAGCCACTCTGAGGGCCATGACTCCAATGTGTCAGCAGATCTGAATGGCTCAAGTTCATGGAGCTTGCTAGCACAGAGGCCCGCGTACATTTTTCACATTAAGGAACAGATGGAAGCTGTAATTCCTGACATAGCTCAAGGATGCCTTGCACCCAACAGCAGCAGATAATAAGCTCATTTGGGGAGAACTTTGCTATTTTCATCCAAGAGCTCAATGAACTGCCACTGAAGCACTCAGTCAACTGTGGACAGCACATTTCCCAGAAGGAGAGGGAAGTGGCACTTGCTTCAAGACCCCGAAGGTTCTAGAGTCACTTCAAGTTTCCCCTTAGGTCTCAAATCTCACATCAGAGCAGCAACGGGGCAATGACCCACCTTCACAGAATTCTGGGGAAGTCGATGCCTAACCCTGGTTTCTTAGTATAAATAAGTAATGGTGAATGCTTTCACAGTTTATATGAGACACAGTGGCTAGATACTGGGTAAGGTGACACACCTCATTTTCATTTGGTCCAAAACATTTTTGCTCTCAACTTTTCAAGCTTTAAAGTGGTCTCTGGGGTGCCATTCAATGGGAAACTTGAAGAAAGAAAAAAAAGTTATATTCAACTATTTTGGATTTGGAAAATATGCTGTTTGGCTGAGAAAGACGTTTTCCACATATTTGATCACTCAAAGGCAGTGAAGCACTGAAAGATGCAATATGTTCTAATCTGATAAAAGCTGAGAGCATTGAAAAATGAGTCATCCCAGTGCTATGGATGATCAAGTATGGAACTGACGCATGCAATTGACATGTACCATCAGACACTGGTGTAGACGCACACTGCAGAAGGTAACACACATCAGAGTAGTTGTGTAGGGCGGCAACTGTGTAGACACAGAGCCCGATTCTCAACCCCGCCTCACCAACAAGTCTGGCCATTACACGGGTCATTTCACCCCTGGATTTTCAAGTGCTTCATCCACAGAATCCTATTACCTTTCATGGCAGGCCCAGGAACGCAGCAGGCAACAGGGCCCAGTGTCATGAAGAACTTGGTGGCAAGGCTGGCTAATCAGAGTTCTCTAATACCACTCTCCATCACATTTTTTCTTTATTTAAAAAAAAAAAAAACTAAGTTGTAGGAGAAGAGGAATGAGCTAAGTGATACTGTGTCTCAAATGGTAGCCATTAGCCACAGTTGGCTATTGAGTATTTAAAAGTAAACCAATACAGAATTGTAAAGTAAAATAAAAAATAAATTAAAAAATAAATAAATAAAAGTAGACTAGTGCAACTGAGGAATGGAATTTTAAAACTCTAATTCTATTTAGTTTAAATTTAAAAGCTGCTCATTTACTGGAACAATTTTAAACACACTTTGAAGACCTATGATACGTGAATCTACTTTTTCAACTGTAAATTCTAGGAAATGTAAACACAGATCAAGTGTACTCTGATAAAAATTTAGCATTTGCATGAATATTTGTTCTAAGTGTGTAATACATAGAGCTTTTGAAAAGTTAGTACCAAAAAATGTGAAACATTTCATTAATAATTTTAAAATATTTGTCTCTTTCTTAAACTAATAGATTTGATGTATTGGGCTAAATACAATATATTATTAAAATTAATATCACTCTTTTTTTGCTTTTCAAGTTTGAGTACTAGAAAATTTTAAGTTACATCTAGGGTACACATTGTATTTCTGCGGGACGGTGCCATTCAAGACTAAAAACAGCCTCACACAGCTATCTACCTGCCTCCCCAACTTCTTCCCACACACACACATCTATACAGTCCCCATCTCAGTGTGTAAGATAACAAATGGCAACTTAACATCTAGAACCAAGATCTCTGAAGAGGTGGCATTGCCCAACCACTGAGGATGGTGACAGAAGGGAGAGGATCTCTGACTTGACTTGTCCTTTGAAGGGCTGTGAATAAGAGAATCCATTGATCTGTCCTTAGAGCAGTGGATGTGAGCCCCTCCCCAACAGGGCTATCATTCACTCATTCAGTTCATTTCATGAGCTCTCCTTACGGCCCAGCCACTTGCTGGATGCTATAGCGGGGCCCAGAGTAAAGTGAAACAACATCCTGGCTTTGCAGTCGAGCTGTTTCCATGCATGTGCTTAAGTAGCTAGGTTGTATTCTGGTTAGTTGTTTCAGCTTGAAATAAATGCTGAAACTGAGCTCACATCCAAAGGCTCCAGAAGTTCAGGATGAAGAGTGAGGAGTTCCACCCATGGAGACTTTGGTGGAGCTCACCACCCAGGGTGAGCTTTCCATGGGGTAGCATGCAAGAGGAACCTTGATAGACAAGGGGGATTTTCCTGGTGGGAAAGGCGGGGGGAGGAACCACACATGACGGAAACAGCCTGAGCCCGAGAAAGGACAAAGGTGAGGGCACAGTGTGTTCAGGGAATGGTGAGGGGGTGAAGGAGGGAAGTCCCAATGGATGATGCTGGAAACGCCCAAAGAGGCCAGATGATTGAGACTCACACGCACCAAAGGGTCCTTTAGGACAAGCACAGTGTTAGGAGACAAGAGGGACAGGGTCACAGAGATCATGGCATTATTCCAAGTGAGAAACGACTGGAGCCTGCCCTGGGGTGGCAGAAGGAAAAATGGCAAAGGAGGGGCATGTGCAGATGCCAGCATAGAGGAAGATGGGGCTCTTATGGCAGTAAAGGAAGAGAAGATAGGGGTTAACAGTGCTGTCATGAAGCAAGACTAAGGGACACGGGAGGAAGAAAACATCTGACACAATGTGTGAAAACAAAAACCAGCACAGCAAACTCCTTGGAAGAAAGCCTAGATTAACACAGGACACTGATAATAGACCTGCAGACCCATGTATGCCTAGCGTTCGCCTGAGCTGTTACCAAAATCCTTCATCACATGACGAAGATGGGAAATTGCCAAGGGGGGATATCTTCATTTTGGAATTTCCTGAGTGCATTTTCAAATAGGAGGGACCACGAGTGTACACTGTTAACACTTAATATGTGAGGCATTGGAAATAGAACAAACATAAGCTAAGTGTGGGCACTTGAATCCTGACAATACACCTATGATCGGTGGAAAGTCAAAGCTCTGCCCTTGGAAAATGTAACCCACTGTGATGAAAGGATTATGTAATTTTTGCAGGGTCAGAATTATCAGAGGTTTGCTTATACAAGTGGAACAGACACTGACTCCCCCACCCACCCACCCAGCTACCCACCCCCACGGCAAGAGGAGCTCAGGTTTCAAAAGCCAGCTTCTGGCCGAGCCCTCAGGCTGAGGCTCTGTGGTTTCAGATTGGTTTTGGCTTCAAGCGAAGGCAAGTCCTTCCTTCTGCTCTCTGAACTAATTCCAGCGTTTACGGCTGAGCCTTGTGGCCCCTCGTCTGCTCACCATGTGGGGAGCTTCAAAGTCTTTTCGATGTGATTATTTGTTCTGTCAACAGCTCTGTGCCTCTGAAAAGTGAGGGCCACTGCTTCAAGCGATCACTCATCCTCTCTCTCGGCCCGGATCACTTCTCAACAATGCAGACCTTCTGGAGAGACGCTCAGCATTTTAACACCACCTCCCCACCCCGATCCATACTAAGTGATACCAGGCGTTGCTTTTAATCTCACAAGAACAAGCCAAACATTCTGTTCCTGTTCCCACCCCCCAAAAGAAAAGTGCAGACCAAGCAAAAGAGAAGGTTTACCAGCAGATAAACCACAAAACCATTAATTAATTCCATTTCACAGGAGCTGTGGGAGCTGAAACTTTATGTTTTAGCCATTATTTTTAGTCGTCTTCAATAGACTCACTGGTCAGAATGATCTAGTCGACCATCAGCCAGAGTGCAAGCCCCTAGAGCTTAACTTCGCTCTATGTATGTATCCCACTGTCACAGTCAATTACAAATATGTCTTTAAAAGGACATGCTGAGAGGAACTGAATGAAACCCCTGTCCTATGGAGGGGAAGGGTCCTCTCTTAGGGGAAATAGTGAGACAGAAGTGGGGGTGTGCTGACACACCAACTTGGGCTGAAGTCAGACACCACAGATCATTTTGCTCTCACCACTGTGCCATGACAGGTGCCTTCAGAAACTCAGTTCCTCAAGCACTGCCAAGAGGGCAGGAAAATGCTGCTTTCCTCACATGCAAAGGCTGAAAGGAAGACCCCTTGTTGAAAACATTATGACAATCAGAACAAGTAGAAGGTCTAAAGGACATGAAGCCAGGGCCTCAGATGAACCGAATCTGGGGGAGTTACTACTTTTGGTAAAAATGGCAAGTCAGATCTTGATTCTGGAATCTAGAAGATGGAGAGTGAGATTCCACCGTCACCTGCCCCTGAGCACCAGCACTTTTTGGTTCAATATCATTGCCGTGCTATTTCTATGAGAGGTGTGCAAGAGTGATGACAACACTGGTCACTTGTGAAAAATAACCAGCCAATATATCCATATAGCTGAGGGCATGCACCTAGTTTGGGAGATGAGACACGCACATTGGGGAAAAAAAACACTCGCAAGGCTGTGTCTGAGAGGAACCGGGGGAGTGGTACAGGCAGTTTGAGCTATAATTGAAGGGGAGATGGCAGATCATTTGCAGCTGTGGAAGCCAGGGCTGGCCTGGAGAAATGAGTAGAATTGGGATGGTAGTGACAAGAGGAAGACACATTAAATGTGGGAAACAACGGCCCAGAAATAGGGAGCTCCTAGGCATGTCCAGGGTCCAGTGGAGAATGAATGGCACAGCAGTCTGGGAATAAAGTCATAGGGATTTATTTTCCCATCCGTTAAATGGGGATAATAATTATATTCCCCACTGAATTGCTGCAAGGATTAAATGTGATAATATGTAGAAAGTGCTTGGCATGGGGTCTGGTATAGAAAAAACACTCAACAAATTTGGGGGCAGAAGGGCAGCTGTAGCCAAAAGGATCAGAGAAGGCTGGGAGGGCTGTTCCCACAGGTGACCTGTCAGGATCCAGCTGGTCATGGGGAAGAAAAGGACAGAGAGTACCAAAGTGAAGGTGAAAGTTGCTCAGTTGTGTCCGACTCTTTGCAACCCCATGGACTATACAGTCCATGGAATTCTCCAGGCCAGAATACTGGAGTGGGTAGCCTTTCCCTTCTCCAGGGGATCTTCCCAACCCAGGGATCAAACCCAGGTCTCCCACATTGCAGGCGGATTCTTTACCAGCTGAGCCACAAGGGAAACCCTGGGAATACCAAAGGGGGCTCGGAAATTTGGGATCCAGGGAGGAGGAATATGGAGGGATGACTGGCAGAACCTGGGGGCAGGGCAGAGGGGCACGTTTCATACACATGGTGCTCCAAGTGCCAGAAGGCAGTGTTTGTCTACTTCAACAAGACGAACAACCACGTTTTCACAATAACAAAAAGCATCTAAAGCTTCATGGCTGCTGCTGCTGCTAAGTCGCTTCAGTCGTGTCCGACTCTGTGTGACCCCAGAGACGGCAGCCCACCAGGCTCCCCCGTCCCTGGGATTCTCCAGGCAAGAACACTGGAGTGGGTTGCCATTTCCTTCTCCAATGCATGAAAGTGAAAAGTGAAAGTGAAGTCGCTCAGTTGTGTCAGACTCTTAGTGACCCCATGGACTGCAGCCCACCAGGCTCCTCCGTCCATGGGGTTTTCCAGGCAAGAGTAGTGGAGTGGGGTGCCATTGCCTTCTCTGAAGCTTCATGGGGAGCTACACAAAGTAAATTTGGTGTCCAAATTCATCTGATTCGAATTCTTGCTGTTTGTTCCAGTTAGGTGATGCTGGGTACTCTGGAAAAATTGTTTTGTCTGTCTGAAACGTTTCATAATAAAATGCTGGAGTGAGGGGTTGGGGGAGAACACAGTCCTAGAAGAAACTGTTATTGAATCTCGCTGAGCAAATGTGCATTTACGTTCTCCTGAAAGTTAAATTCTAGTTTACTTCCAGCACACAGGATCCAAACAGCGGTTGAGACTCACATCATTTGCTTCCTTGACAGTTCTCTAACCAGCCGTGTCTCTGCTTCCAGAGAACACACAGCTCTGACAAGCTCCTCTGCCTGATGGCTGGACACTGTGGATCTGAGGCTCAAGGGGACACACATTCACAAAGAAACCAAGAGAAGCGCTCTCTGCTGGTAAAACAGTATTTCAAAACTCAGTCACCTAATACAGACTCTTCTAAACACCTGGGTCATTTGGCTCTTGTTTGCTGAAGATATTGGAAGTTTGAGATTTCTGCCCTACAGTCTTCCTTAAATTCCCAAAGAGTGGGAATTTAAATGGAACTCACACCGCTAAGCCAAACTATCGTGAAAAACCCAAGCACGTTTTCATTAGGTAAAAAGGAAAACTTTAAAAACTGTTTCTTTCCCTCTGATAGTTCTTCTCCTCAACTGCTGCCCAGGGAATCAAATGCTATGTTTGAGTTATGGGAGGGCCGTCCCCAGTCTGCCCTCTGATCTAGGTCCCTGTGCCACTTTCTGCAGGCATAGCCGAGGCCCTGAGCACAGGAGGCGCCTCAAGAACAAGGAAAACAGAGGGTGGGGGAGGAATCCAATGAATGGTGTGGCTTTCCCCCTCCCCTCCACTGCGCTCACTGGCTTCCCTCACTTAAATGCAAGTCTGGAATTAGTTCTTAAATCTGACAATGTGCCTAATGACAGGATATGGTTGGAGATCAAATAACCAACCAAAACAAGGGGTCTGTTTCACCTCAGCCACTCAGCATTTTGCTTTTATCTCCCCTATTTGTTTCCCGATAACTTTCAAAGGAGTTGGCTGATTCTGATCAAATGTGGGGCATGGCTAAAGGGTTTCAAGATACATCTTAAGCTCAATTTGTGGTTCCACCAGCCATCGTGAAACAAAACAGTAGCCAGTAAAAGTTTCTAAATGGGCATATGTGCTGTAATCTTTAGCAGACTTCACCAAAGTTCATACATGAGGAGTGGTTACAGATCTGTGTGATTACACGGAGTGAAGTCTGCAGACCACAGCCCCAAGAAGGGGTCTGAATTCACTGCCTACAATGCCGTCTCACAGCCTCTCCAGAGCCAAGGGTTATCTCTGCTTAGACAAAAGGGAATAAAATCCTTAACACAGGGGGACAAAGTTATATCACTTTGGCCATATCCTGTAAATGATTCGTGAGAGAAACACTTCAACAGATACAGAATCCAGCCCAGGAGAAACAAGCAATGCTCTAATAGCTAAATGTCTGCAGTGGAAACAGGATCTTTCAAGAAGCAATGTGGCCACCAGTTGATAAATCTGGATGTCCGCGAAGAAACCATTCAGCCTGACACGTTGAAATGAAGTCTTTATCATGGTGGCGCCAAAGGACAGCTTAGAGGGGTGCTCATCCCTCCAAGTCTCCATCAACTTCCACCAAAACCTCCCTGAAATGAATGAATAATAACTCTGCCTCTATAAACTCTTTAAGTATCATTTTAAATGAGCACAAAGTGTGGAGCTAAGCATTTTCATTAATCACGTCTGTTTCCTTCATTTTGTGTTGATCAGTCCTGGACAGCTGATGACATTACTCATGTAGGAAGTAAAGAACTGTGTTTTGGTAATATTTCTATAATGACTTTTTTATATCTGTCTTTTTCCTTGCCCTGTTTTCATAAACCTATAATATACGACTCAGTTAAGGGCCACATGCTTCCTACACAATAGCACTTCCCGAGGAGCCCTCTTCCAGATAGGCAGTCATCCTTAAGTCCTTCTCAAGTAGAAACTGTACAGTCACTGTGGGACCTTGATCATTTGATTGGATGAATGAAGAAAGTCAGTCAAATAGAGCAGATCATTAACAACTCAGAAAGAACTGAAATAGGGAAGTCTTCACACCCAACTCTAAGGCTGGAATACCAGGTTGATGGGTTTACCATCACCTTCTGGAGCAAGCACCTCCAAAACGTCCTATTTGGGGCTGAAAACCCCATGTTCACCCTAGGCTGCTACATCTTAGTTAAGAATGTCCATGCCCACCAGGTCCACTGAGCTGGAATCCTTAGAACCACCCTCCTCTCCTCCCTGCCTTCTGAATACAACAACCAATCGCTCTGAATCCTCTCATAATGGCTCTCAACTCTATTCATTCCTTCCGTTCTGTTGCCTCAGCTGCTGCCAGAGGCCAATGGTCCCCTTAACCGTCACATTAACTATGGCCTCCTGGCTGGTTTCCCTGACACAAGTCCATTTCTCCCTCTCCCAGGCCTTTATATGTCATCTTCCTTCAACTCAAACCCCGCCATCACTTCTGTGCTAAACTTGACTGGCTCCCTGTTGTTTACAGATTTAAGTCTATTTTTGCCATGGCATTCCAAGCACTTCACAATATGACACCAACACAGACCCTCCACTTCATCTCCTATTGGACTCCCCACCCTGCCTACCACCACCCAACCTTTATGCTCCAAACTTGTGGCACCTCTAATTCTTCTCTGTTCTTTTACACCTTGAGGCTTTTCAATTTGCCCTCTGCCTGGAATGTCCCATGTCCTGATGAATGTTTACTTATCCTTCAAGACCCAAGCAAGTATCACTTTCTTCTTCACACTTTCCCAATACCCCCATGTCAGAGTAAACACTTCCTCCTCTGCCTCCCACAGCTTTTTATAACCACTTCCATTTTAGCATTGGCTCAGGATTTTCCATACTGTGATTATTTGTTTGCCTATCTGTCTCTCTCACTGTCTGACTCAATTTGACATTAAAGAAATCAATGATGGGGTGGCTCTGTGCCTTCCCACTGAAATAATTTCATTGCCTGGAGGCTGGGCAAAGCCACAATGTTTGGGGGTGATATTACAGATATTTAATAACTGTACAGTGTGGGCTCAGACCAATCAAATGGGTTCCTGGCTGGGCGGGTACATTTCAAGTGAAGACCAACCTTGGCCACAGCTCAGACTGTTCCACGTCTGATTCTGTCTTTAAAAAGTGCTAAGCTTTCAAGGTGATTCGGTCAGCTAGGGCCTGAGGCTGTGGGTACTGGTGGTTAAATTCTTCAGGCTCCAAGATATTGCCCTGAGTGTATGTAGGCAGCAGGTTAAAAAAAAAAGTTACTCTCATTAATTATTTTTAGAAAGATGGCGACAAGATGGACAGTACCTAACTGTGAGATGGCTTTGTAGTAATAAGGCCTTCAACACACACACACACACACACACACACACACACACACATTCACACACACTGATATTCCTTCCCCCCCAAAAAAAATTTTTTTTCCATTGTCTTTGTAGTCACAGTATAGCCACACAAAGCGGGCTTTCATTTATGTTTCTCTCTTTCTGAGAAGCCAGGCTGGAGAGTAAAAGATATCTTAATGTTCTCTTTCAAGGCTGCTGCAATTTAGAAACAAAGATTGGTAGGATGCTACAATATCAGCCTTTCTTTTACTCTCCTCCTGCCCTTTCTCTTACCTTCCACTTGCCCTAAACAAGATTTATTTGAAACAGCTCCTATTTTACTTAGCTACCTGGAAATGTGTTTGAAGTAAGTAGCAGTGGGAAGAAATTCAACTCTGAAGAGAAAGACTGAATTGGGGGTTTTGTGGCCAATGTTCATGGATTTAAGTTTTAATCCAACAGTGCACATTTGAAAGCTGCAGTTCTAGCCTCCTGTTCAAACTTCCCCTGGTGAAATTTAGGAACTTAGAATCATGTGGACTAAGCTGGAAGGAGAGGGCTTGATGCCATGTTCAAATAGGAAAGTTTTAGGGCTGTGCAGTCCACTACAGAAGCCACTAGTCACACATAGCTATTTATATTTCCATTTTAATTAATTAAAGTGAAATCATTCTTTAGTCACACTAGCCACATTTCAAATGCTCGACAGTTAAAGCTAGGGGCTACTCTGTTGAAGAGCATAGATAAAGAACATTTCTGTCGCCCAGAAAATTACATTGGGCTGTGCTACCAGTGATTAGACTTTATTTGGCTTGGGGGTGGGAGGCAGAGTCTGGCTGGGAGACAGAAAACTCCTCATGGGGGAGAGACAGAAACTCCTGGAACATTTCTCCTTCCTCCTCATTCCCTGCTTTTCTATTTATTTTCCCATCCTTGATTCTCCTCTCCCTCATCTCTGTGGCTGGAAGAATGTGATCAGGATGTACACCAGAATGGCACCTCCTCAAGGACAGGGAGTTGGAGCCCTTCGGCTCACTGTTGTAGTCTTTCCAGCACTGCAGCGCTAAAGGGCAGGTGCTGAGTGGTTGGATGAGTGCTCCCAGCAGGGTGGGATGTCACTAACTTCCCCTATGAGGCAGGAAACCAAAACCTCTTCCACTTTCTGCATGGCTGGAGTTGGGCGAGGAAGCTGCTGTTTGGACCGAACAAGCATACCAGGGACCACCAGAGGCCCTCTCAGTCAGTCTCTATCCTCAACTCTCCAAAGCTGGGCAAAATCCTGCCTTCCCTGTGAGACTAGGAGGGGCAGCTTGTCGTAGGAGATAAAAACTCGACTCCATGGGTGCGAACACTGGCTCTGTCATTTATGAGCTGGATGGCCCTGTGGGAAGCCATCTCACCTGCTCAGAGCCTCAGCTGCCTGGTCTTTAAAATTAGAATAATAAATAATAGCTCCTACCTCATAGGGATGTTGTTTACAGGTTAAACCACATCATGCACTTGGGGGCGGTTGTGGGCTCATAATAAATGCTCAATAAATGTTAGCGATTGAAACGCCCCTGCCAAGCCCATCTTACTAAACGAGGCAAGACAGTCCAAACCGTTGCCAATGAACCCACAAGAGTAGCAGAGCTGAATGTACCGAATAAAATGAAACATTGAAAATCTGCTCCAGCCATCCAAAGCCCGTATGTTAGGAGGCTTCTGGAAGTGCCAAGGTATTTGAGAGATTTAAAAGCAAAAGGAACTCCTCCATAAATAGGAAACATAAAACTTTTAGAAAAACTGAGGGTGGAAATCCTTTTCTGTCCCTCCAACTGGTCACCTCTGTGGCAGGAAGATAAATCAACCGGGTTGTTTCAGATGGAAATGGGCTCTGAGTGTCTCCCACTGACAGAGGAAGGACTTGACGCAAGCTGAGATTTGAAGGGCCAGACCCTCACAGGTTCTGAAAGCTGACAGGCAGCCCTGGCAAGGACGCAGGGCATGCCCAGCCTCTGCACCTGCAGTACCTACCAGTGGCCTCCGCTGGTTCAACAGAACAGTCTGATTGCTGGGACCACCACAGGCCACAGCCAGGGTGGGAGTCAACTGAGAAGGGAACTGACGAGGAGCAGGGCAGCCTCTGGCGCTGACCCCTCATCTGTGGTGGTCTTTACAGGCGCTTACATGCCAACGGACAAGATGCACATCAGAGAGGGCAGGGTCCATCTTGGCTAGAAGCCCCCTGCCCCACAGGAGCAAAAATATCTAATATAGTGAGCAACTGGAGTTTCCAGGGGCTCCAGAAGGAGCATGCCGGCACCCAGTGCTGTGCACCCGGGGAAGCCCCAAGTTATGGCTTCCTGCCAGGTATTTAGATTCCTTTACAATTCTGCTGCACCAGAAGCAATTCCACAACTGGGTCATTTTTACTATAAGCAATATTGCCTGGTAACACAGCTGACACTCCACCTGTACCAGGTTTCCAGGGCAACAGAGCTAGGAAGTTAACACAGGGACTGATTTCCACAGGGAAGGGGCAGGGTTCCATTAACCCCTTATCCACAGTGACGGACTCTTCCATAGAAGGAAGCCTGCCAGTCCCTGCTAACTGGGGAAAAGCAGGACTCCCATCCTGGCATGGGAGCAAAGGATAGCCCTCGGAACTCCTGAGAGGGGTGGGGGTTCCTGGGTCACAAATGTTGAGGACTGGAACAGGGCTGATCCTCTGACCGAAAGGCCACGAGCAACAGGTCCTCAGGACTGCTATAGTACTGGCCCCCACAGGGAGGAAGCTTCATGATTTGCACCCCAGGGCAAACTAGAGGAACCCCAAAGAAAGGAAAGCCAATCTCTGTTAACCAAGCTACTCAGTGACCTAAGTGCAGTTAAGGACTCTTTACCGAGGCAAAGGAGAAAAGGAAAGATATACCCATCTGAATGCAGAGTTTCACAGAATAGCAAGGAGAGATAAGAAAGCCTTCCTAAGTGAACAATAAAAAGAAACAGGAAAACAACAGAATGGGAAAGACTAGAGATCGCTTCAAGAAAATTAGAGATACCAAGGGAACATTTCATGCAAACACGGGCACAAGAAAGACAGAAATGGTATGAACCTAACAGAAGCAGAAGATATTAAGAAGAGGTGGCAAGAATACACAGAAAAGCTATACAGGAAAGATCTTCATGACTCAGATAACCACGATGGTGTGATAACTCACCTAGAGCCAGACACTTGGAATGCAAAGTTAAGTCGGCCTTAGGAAGTATCACTGCGAACAAAGCTAGTAGAGGTAATGGAATTCCAGTTGAGCTATTTCAAATTCTAAAAGATGATGCTGTGAAAGTGCTGCACTCAATATGCCAGCAAATTTGGAAAACTCAGCAATGGCCACAGGACT
The DNA here is from genome assembly GCF_014754425.2 of Oryx dammah. Lineage (NCBI taxonomy): Eukaryota > Metazoa > Chordata > Mammalia > Artiodactyla > Bovidae > Oryx > Oryx dammah. Next base: position 116,701,315 of record NW_024070207.1, read on the forward strand.
GGAAAAGGTCAGTTTTCATTGCAATCCCAAAGAAAGTCAATGCCAAAGAATGTTCCAACTACCACACAATTTGCACTCATTTTACAAACTAGCAAAGTAATGCTCAAGAGTCTCCAAGTGAGGCTTCAACAGTATGTGAACCAAGAACTTCCAGATGTTCAAGCTGGATTTAGCAAAAGCAGAGGAATCAGAGGTCAATTTGCCAACATCCGCTGGAGCATAGAAAAATCAAGAGAATTCCAGAAAAACATCTATTTCTTCATTGACTATGCTAAAGCCTTTGACTGCATGGATCACAACAAAATGTGGAAAATTCTTCAAGAGATGGAAATACCAGACCACCTTACCTGCCTCCTGAGAAATCTGTATGCAGGTCAAGAAGCAACATTTAGAACTGGACATAGAAGCACAGACTGGTTCCAAATTGGGAAAGGAGTACGTCAAGGCTATATATTGTCACTCTGCTTATTTAACTTATATGCAGAGCACATCATGTGAAATGCTGGGCTGGATGAAGCACAAGCTGGATTCAAGATTGCTGGGGGAAATATCAATAATCTCAGATACACAGATGATACCATCTTTATGGCAGAAAGCAAAGAGGAACTAAACAGCCTCTTAATGAAGCTGAAAGAGGAGAGTGAAAAAGTTGGCTTGAAACTCAACATTCAAAAAATGAAGATCGTGGCATCCCATCCCATTGCGTCATGGCAAATAAATGGGGAAAGAATAAAAACAGTGACATACTTTTATTTTCTTGGCTCCAAAATCACTGCAGATGGTGACTGCAGCCATGAAATTAAAAGACGCTTGCTCCTTGGAAGAAAAGCTATGACAAACCTAGACATATTAAAAAGTAGAGATAGTACTTAACCAACAAAGGTCCACAGAGTCAAAGCTACATTTTTTCCCAGTAGTCATGTATGGATGTGAGAGTTAGACAATAAAGAAGGCTGAGTGCTGAGTAATTGATGCTTTGGAACTGTGGTGTTGGAGAAGACTCTTGAGAGTCCCTTCGACTGCAAGGAGATTAAACCAGTCAATCCTAAAGGAAATCAGTCCTGAATATTCATTGGAAGGACTGATACTGAAGCTCCAATACTTTGACCACCTGATGCGAAGAGCTGACTCATTAGAAAAGACCTAAAAAAAAAAAAAAGAAAGAAAAGACCTGATGCTGGGAAAGATTGAAGGCAGGAGAAGGGGATGATACGGTTGGATGGCATCACTGACTCGATGGACATGAGTTTGAGCAAGCTCCAGAAGATAGTGAAGGACAGGGAAGCCTGGCGTGCTGCAGTCCATGGGGTTGCAAAGCGTCGGACACGACTGAGCAACTGAACAACAACCTAATTTCCTGGCTCAGCGTTTGCCTGGAGAACACCCTTTCACCTTCATTGTTTCTGCTGCAGGATGGAGCATACATTTCCAGTTCCTAGTAAGCAAGCTTGTTTCTCTCCCACTCAAGAAAGCATATCAAAATGGGATGAAAGTGATGTTGGCTGTAGCCTTAAATCCACCCTAATTTATATTTAAGAGTAAATCATTCCCAAATGTGTGTCATGAATAACAAAGTCTGAATAACAAACTTCAGGCTTACAACTTGAGCTTACGAGTGACACGCGGATGTGTCAGGACCTGCGTCTGAGAATCAGCGCCCCGTCATATTAGCCCAGGGGCAGGGAGACTACCCTCAAAGCCCCCCACAAGCTGTGAGCACACATGCCTTCATCTTTCTGAAGTCCAAGTTGGGAGGATCAGGCATCTCTTGCCCCAACCTGCACTGCTTCTGAGCATTTTCCTGGGGTCAGGCTACAGTCTGGGATACCCGAGGTGAGCTGGTTCTGGTATTTTCTTCACCAGATTTGGTTATTTATCTAGTGTATGGGGTCTCAAATCCTCAAATCCAAATGTATTTTATATTCTCATATGACCTTAAGTCAAAGGATAATCAGGATTATCTGGTGCTTGACTTAACTCAAGCTTGGAAAGAGCATTCATTCATTCATTCACTCACTCAACAATCAAGTATCCAAGGCTCATGCCAGATGCTGTTAAAAGTGACCTCAAAGGGTCTTCATGGAGTTTCTGGCCTCAAAGAGTTCAAGACCTTGCTAACTCAGATACCTGATAACCCTCTCTTGCCAACTCCTCCCCATCCTTCCGCCCACTGAGAAGTCCCAGAAACTCTTTATCGTTGGAGGCCTGACCTGGCTGCTCTGTAAAGGATCACCCTTGCAGGAAGCTGCTTTCTAAACAGCATCTCCTGAAATGTTTCATGGAACCCGAGACTCAAATGTATTAATAGAGCTCTGTGGTCAAATGAACTTGGGAAATGCTTCATGATTGAGTCTCGTTTTTAGAGTCACAATGTGCTTCAGGATATTAAAGACTCTCACCCATTCTGCAATAAAGAAACTTAGCTTTTTTCTTTTTAAATTCATCCAGTTTTCTCAAACCTTGACCACAGAAACATGTGTGTGACCTACTAATCCAACTGAGCGACTGAGAACACGTGCATGACCTGCTGATATCCTGAGGAGCCCACGCAGTGGGGGAAACACTTCACTCAGTCAATGCACCCTTCACTTGTCTCCCAGTCTGGAGATGTGTTTATTAACATGTACATACATAAAATGCCTTATATTATTATCAACTTGACCAATGTCTTTTAACTCTTATTAAAAAGTACTGCTAACATAGTTTATTGTCAGGATGCAAATATTGTCTAAATGAGATTCTTAAGGTCCCAGAGTAGCATGCTGTGGGGTACAGATAATAAATCATTAATGCAGCAAATTCATGGCCCTCAAGGAAATTACAGTCTTCTCTGAGAGGTCACTGAAGCCAAGTCACATTCTTTTCCTCTTGGACCATGGGTCCCAGGGACTTGGGCAAAGAAAGTTCTAGTAGCTATTTAAAATATGTGCCCCCGTCTTACTGCCACTCTAGCTTTGGGTGCCAGTCAGAGTTAGAACTAAAGAGGCTGAATGACTTGGCCATGCAAGCAGTAACTTTAGGATGGTGTTCAACCATGGTGTGAAGTCACAAACATCTTTTAGCACTTATAACTATATTTTATTATGTTCTTTGTTTGAACCATTAATAATGGGAATGGGAATGACTGAATGAATGTCTAACTATATAGCAGGTTTGGCAGGCATTCGTGAGAAGCTGTGGACTCTGGAGAGAGAAAAAAAGAATGCAAATTCCTTCTGTTCTATTTTCTGAGCTCTGAAATATCTTGGAGAGAAGTCTGAAATGGTTACAAGTATCAATTCAATGTCCCCAAACGAAGCCAGCATGTTTTGTCTGAGGCTGTTCTGGCTCTTGGCCGACATACTTCTTGAATCCTGCTCTTCAGAAAGAAGGAAAGCAGTTTATCTTGATTTACACCCCCGAGCCTGAAATCACTGCTGCTCAAAGCCTGAGGGAAAAAAAAAAATGCAAGTCTGTATGCGACTGTATGTAAGAATGGAAATGAAATGTTTAAAAAGTTTATCATGTTAACAGTAGCTGGGTTGCTGCCAAGTAGCCTTGTGCTCTAAGGGACCCCCTACACAGAGGAGAAACCCCACTTCAAGAAGTATAAAGAATTTTCTTCTTTGAACTTTTTCCTTTTCCTTAACTGCTGTTCTCAGACAGAGAAGGGGAAAAGTTGAGTGGCTTAGCAAGCAGCAGGAAGCTTTTGGCATCCACGCCAGGACCCCCACACTGCCTGCCATCATGGCCACATGCCTCAACACCTGGTCTCCCCCGGCCAGCACACACACCCCGGTTCTCTACTGCTGTCCCATGGCTCCTTCCTTCCAGCGGACTTGGCTGCCTCCAGTAGAGCGAACTTCCCTTTTCTTAGCCAGAGGCCTATCTGAACCCATTTGTGATGAGGTTCAGGAGGCCTCTTCAGTTTCTTCCAAAGGCCAAAGTCTCACATGAAAGGAAGCTGTGACTGGCCATCCTTTTTCCGTCTCACCAATTCTAAGTATTCAGGGTGCTTTCCTGGGAAGACTCTCAAAGGATTTCTCAGATTATCTCTTAGTGCACCAAGGATCAGCTTGAAAATCACATAGGTTTGATTCTCTGGTCGGGCTTGTGTGTGTATGCTGTGTGTGTAGTGGGGTGGGGTGGGTGGAGGTGCTCTTTAAGAAGCCTAGCCTGTATTATTTAGAAGGAGTGTTCACTATCTTACCCAACAGCTCAAAGCTCCTCGGGAGGACTTTGCCTCTGGTCCTGGTTCCTTGCTAGCATGCAGGGCCACGTCTCATTTGCGCTTTAAAGTCCAATTTACAAGAGAACTGATGTTTAAATAACAGCAGTCAAAACTTGATTTGGGTTCTTTAATACACTTCATGACCAAAGACACAGACTTTATGCCTCTGAGCTGAAATCTTCTTGTAGATAAAAGAGGCTGGCCCCTCTCACAGGTGCTAAACAGACCTGTTGGCTCAGTGCTCTTTCCCCAGGGTAAGAGGGTGAGGTCAGTGGAAGTGCCGGCTAACAGCAAACCCTTCTGAAACAAGTACTTAAGTGGAAATGTTCATCCTAGGTGGAAATGTCTCTGTATGTTATCATTTGGGGGCCATGCTCCTTTAGCCACTTAAAAATGTACGTGAGACTGCTGGTATCCAGGCCAATCTGAAGGAGTTTTTCAAGCGAGATTGTCTAACACAACACAGAAACATCTTTTAAAGCCCCAGACATAATGTCCTCCTTCTCATCTAATAATTATGTAATTTTGAAGATAACTGCTCTTTTCCATCATCAAATCCATTTATCTTGATTTGAGAGGAGTCTTTGCCCACAGCAAACACTCCTGCCATGCCCAGATCTTTTATTATTTTCCTTCTGAGCTTACTCTGTACTTTGATAGGGAACTAATGCTCACTTTCTGACCTGGAATGGGCAGGACTGGTCTTTATGTGCCGCCTTAGAAAGCATCACTACGAACAAAGCTAGTGGAGGTGATGGAATTCCAGTTGAGCTGTTTCAAATCCTGAAAGATGATGCTGTGAAAGTGCTGCACTCAATTTGCCAGCAAGTTTGGAAAACTCAGCAGTGGCCACAGGACTGGAAAAGGTCAGTTTTCATTCCAATTCCAAAGAAAGGCAATGCCAAAGAATGCTCAAACTACTGCACAATTGCACTCATCTCACATGCTAGTAAAGTAACGCTCAAAATTCTCCAAGCCAGACTTCAGCAATATGTGAGCCATGAACTCCCTGATGTTCAAGCTGGTTTTAGAAAAGGCAGAGGAACCAGAGATCAAATTGCCAACATCCACTGGATCATGGAAAAAGCAAGAGAGTTCCAGAAAAACATCTATTTCTGCTTCATTGACTATGCCAACGCCTTTGACTGTGTGGATCACAACAAACTGTGGAAAATTCTGAAAGAGATGGGAATACCAGACCACCTGACCTGCCTCTTGAGAAATCTGTATGCAGGTCAGGAAGCAACAGTTAGAACTGGACATGGAACAACAGACTGGTTCCAAATAGGAAAAGGAGTGCGTCAAGGCTGTATATTGTCACCCTGCTTATTTAACTTCTATGCAGAGTACATCATGAGAAATGCTGGACTGGAAGAAACACAAGCTGGAATCAAGATTGCTGGGAGAAATATCCATAACCTCAGATATGCAGATGACACCACCCTTATGGCAGAAAGTGAAGAGGAACTAAAAAGCCTCTTGATGAAAGTGAAAGAGGAGAGCGAAAAAGTTGGCTTAAAGCTCAACATTCAGAAAACGAAGATCATGGCATCCGGTCCCATCACTTCATGGGAAATAGACGGGGAAACAGTGGAAACAGTGTCAGACTTTATTTTGGGGGGCTCCAAAATCACTGCAGATGGTGACTGCAGCCATGAAATCAAAAGATGCTTACTCCTTGGAAGAAAAGTTATGACTAACCTAGATAGCATATTAAAAAGCAGAGACATTACTTTGCCGACTAAGGTCCGTCTAGTCAAGGCTATGGTTTTTCCTGTGGTCATGTATGGATGTGAGAGTTGGACTGTGAAGAAGGCTGAGTGCTGAAGAATTGATGTGTTTGAGCTGTGGTGTTGGAGAAGACTCTTGAGAGTCCCTTGGACTGCAAGGAGATCCAACCAGTCCATTCTGAAGGAGATCAACCCTGGGATTTCTTTGGAAGGAATGATGCTAAAGCTGAAGCTCCAGTACTTTGGCCACGTCATGCGAAGAGTTGACTCACTGGAAAAGACTCTGATGCTGGGAGGGATTGGGGGCAGGAGGAGAAGGGGACGACTGAGGATGAGATGGCTGGATAGCATCACGGACTCGATGGACGTGAGTCTGAGCGAACTCCGGGAGGTGGTGATGGACTGGGAGGCCTGGCGTGCTGTGATTCGTGGGGTCGCAAAGAGTCGGACATGACTGAGCGACTGAACTGAACTAAACTGAACCCACCTCATGAAAGACAAATGCTCTGCAAAGCCATCTCTCTACGTGACAACCTTCCCACTTCCCTAGGATTTTTCAAAACATCAAAAAGAGACAGGGTGCCCATTGCTTCACCACACCAATCAGATTGGCTGAGTCTTTAAGTTGGGGATTTCCAAGCAGCTTAGAAAACGAACTCCACCCCTGTCTCTTCTCCATGACCTGCCACCACTACCACCTCCTGCAACGCCACCACCTCCCATGGTTTTACCACCTTGTAGCTAGTTACACCACCAGCACCCACGATGGCTTCCCAGGAGTTTCCACCAGAATTTCTCAGTGACCTACTTTCTCTCTAGTTTCTTTGCACTTCCTTGTACTCTGAAATCAGTCTGACAAATGGCTTGATCTAGAGTCCCTGTGTGTTTATTCCTAGAGGTTTGATCATAGCATTTATTATGATATGACTGGTACCTTTGCCTCAAGGCCCACCATGCCACATGACGTACCAGCTCATAGGCACCCACTCATCTTCTCCTTCATCTTCTTTCCTTTGTTTATCCCCTCTCTCCTCCCATCCCCATTCACTTAATTCAGCCTCACTAAATGCCACCTCTCCAGGAATAGAGTCTGACAATACCAGACAGCTGAGATCTACTGGAAAATACTAAAAATAATTGCCTTTTGTTATTAAAGTCAGGATTGGGGCTGCTGTTCCCTCCCAGGAATTTGCAGAGTTTCCTGCAGGGATTCAGAGGTCTGTAGCCCAGTGCTTTTTTTAGAACATGAAGGGCTGTTTCAATAAACATGCCACTAAATTGACGAAGTCGTCGTCTTCAATTAATGTGTATTGTCTCTTGTCCCATTTAGCTCTGACTGTTGCTTTTCTGGAATTCGCCATTGGAATATTTTATACACTAATCTCTTCCTGCTGTCCTCCACACCCTCTTTGACGTGAAAGTTCCTTTTGCGATTCCAATGGGGCCAAGAGCCCTAACTCTCTGCCTCAGTCTCCTTACCCAGTGGGGACCAGTTGTATCATTTATGCTTTCCAGTGCAATTTTTGTAGTCAAGGTCTTGGGAAATCTAACTCAAGAGTCACTCTCCTTAGGACTCTGGTATTAACAGGCTGCCTTTTTGCCCATGGGCCTTTATTTTATTAAAATACTGGGTTGGCCAAAAGGATCATTTGGGCTTTTCTGTTACATCATATGGAAAACTCTGAATGAACTTTTTGGCCAAGCCAATACACACAATGTGAACCACGTGAGTGTCTCAGTACTGGATGCCTAGACTGGGAAATGTTATACCTCCTGGATTTAAAACATTATTGACATATATATACACTAACATGTATAAAATAGATAACTAGCAGGAAGCTGCTATATAACACAGGGAGCCCAGCTTGGTGCTCTATGATGACCTAGATGGGTGGAATGGGGTTGGGGGGAGGGAGGCTCAAGAGGGAGGGTGTGTATAAATATAAATATAAATATAAATATAAATATAAATATATATATATATTTATAATTATGACTAATTTGCATTGGTGTATGGCAGAGACCACCACAACATTGGAAAGCAATTATCCTTCAATAAAAAATTTAAAAAAACTTAGCGCTATTAATTGGGCATGATTTTCTACATCTGGAACACAGGCTATAAGGATTTAGCATGCATTAGAACCAACTGAAGTTTCTTGTTCAAAAGTTACATTCTTGACTCCAGAGGTTTTGATTTTTAGTCGTGGATGTGGTCCAACAAATGGCATTTTACAGGAGCCCCACGTGCTTCTAGGGTCCGTGTCTGGACAAACCCCGATCAGGAACAATGACCATGAAGGCTTACATCAGGTAACAATGCCCCACACATCATCTGGTTGGGTTTGACTTTACTGAGCAAAGAACTCACTAGAGTTATCAACCCACCTCTGGTGCATTTGAAAAAGCTGACCGTGACACTGTTACCTAATAGTCCTCGATTTGACATTAGGAGAAGGTATTAACACTGCTATTCATTTCTCAGATGTGTTTGCTGTTTAACAAGCATTACACAAATGGTAAGGTATCAGCATTGGTTCATGAAACAAGTGTACCACACTAATGTAAGGTGTTCATAGTAGGGGAACCAGTGCAGGGTACATGGGAGCTCTCTGTACCATTTCTCAGATTTTCTGTAAGTCTAAAACTCTTCTATAAATAGGCTATTTTTTGTTGAAAGTGATACACGCCACCTGCCAGAATGTCTAAAAATAAAAAGATGGAAAATTGCAAATGTTGGCAAGAGTGTAGGGCAACTGGAGTGGTTGCACACTACTGATGAAATTATAAGATGGCACACCCAGTTTGGAAAACTGCTTGGCAGTATCTACTAAAGCTGAATATTTGTATTCCCTTTGATCTTGAACTTCTAGGTATATACCCAACAAAAATATGTCTCAGTTCACCAAAAGATGTGTACACAGCAGCAGTATTCATAACACTCCCAACTGGGTATTAGCAAAATGCTCATCAATCATAAAATGGATAAATCAACTGCAATATGTCCCAAAACTGAAATACTACATAGCAATAAAAACAAATACATTTCAAAAAGAGGAAAAGTTGTTGCAGAGGGAAAGAAATCAGACATGAAAGAATTCTTACTGTATGATTCCATTTGTACACAATTCTAAAAACAGTTCAAACACATCCATGTTGGTAAAAGTCAGAATATGAGTTATCCTCAGGGTCAAGGTAGCGGTGAGAGGGCTCCTCTGGGCCTGGTGATGTTCCGTTTGGGGGGATGTTGCATACTTGGGGGCATTCAGTTTCTGAAAATTCACTGAGCTGTATAGTTAGGATTTGTGCATTTTTCTGTATGTGTGTGATACTGTTTCACAAAAGCAAACCACATTATCTTTGGGGAAAGAACATATAAAGAATTGGCCTAGTTGAGTTACAAATACACACTCCAGCTACATGGGCTTGGTTCAGGTTCTTGACTTACTACCTAGGAGCTGCATGAAGATGGGGAAGCCATTAAGCCTTTCTTACCTCAATGTCCTCACCTGTAAAGTAAGGATAATAACAGTTATGGGGTTGTGGTGAGGATCCAACGAGCTCAAATTAGTACAACTCTTAGAATAGTGTAAGGCCCAGAGTAAGTACCCTAAGTGTCTGTTAAATAAATAAAACAGTTTACTTGAAGAGGGGTGCACTTTAAAAACAAATCTTTCAATGATCACTACTCTAAAGGAGATTGAAGAAGAAAATCAGAGGGGTGGAACTTATTTCCTAGGCAGAGTTCTTGATTATGAGGGAAAAATATCATCTTGGCACTTGGCCAGTGAATTCTGTTCTTGACTGGGAGTCTGGACTTCCAACAAGCTCCTGGGCACCAGTCCAGAGCCTTGACAGCGAGCCACACTGGGGACTGCCAGAAACTGCCACAAAAGGGTCCGCCCCAGAGGCCCTGTGGGAATTGCTAGGGAGGGAGAACACGATGCAGTCAAGAGCTACACCAGGCCCTGCGCCAGGCTGGAGGCCCCCGACGCTACCTAAGCCCTTGCCTCTCCTCCAGCTCCCTGCCAGAACCTTCCCTTCCATCACAGGTCTCCTCCCATAAAAAAGCTGCCTGGGACATGGCTGAGACAGGAAAAGAAAAAGAAAAAGAGAATCGAGCAGGAAGGGCCTAGTCTTCCAGAAATGAGCCTGTGTGCGTCCTGGCCCCTCTCTCATTTGAGTCTGTTCTTCCTGGAACAGCCCTAGTGAATGAAGGGCCTGGGGGGCCTCTGGTTCTACAGGCCACCCCTAGAGTCAGCCACAATCAGGCGCCCGCGGCGGGGCTCGCCCTGCTCTGCTCTCCCGGTTACTTTCTGACTCAGCTGGGTCCTCAATCAAAGCACATTTCCCTCTCATCTCATCCTTTGCCTCGGGAAGTTGAACTCACCCTCTGAAGCCTGTGCCTGAACAAAATAACCCAAATGAGAACAATTTTTATCTCCCATTATGAGTGTAAGTGAATCTACTCTAACTTGGCAACTCTCCTGGAATACCCACTCACTGTTAACTAGTTTCTTGCCTGTCCTCTTTTGGGACTCTTTCTCCAGCTTTCTTCCAAATGCTTGTTGGAGGACAGAACCTCTCCCCCTCCCCCTGCTCCCTTTTGTTTTTCCTTTTTTAGACGCATGGTCTCAAGTTCTTCAAACCACGTGCAGCAGACTGGCTGGTTTCACACAAAACCATTTCCCTTTATGTCTTGGGCACATGGATGTCACAGCCTCCCTTGCATGGCTGTGGGGTCATGTGATAGCTCTGGCCAGAATAGAGGCATGTCCATCAAACTTCCCACCCTATCTTCCATGCTCTTTTTTGCCTCATCTACTGGCTGGATGCGGGAGCTCTGGAGGTAGAGAGGACTAGAAGGTTTCAGCAGATAGTGAAGCCATAAAATGGAAGGAGTTTTGGTCTCTGAATGCCTAGAGGAACGCAGCCCCTCTTCCCTTGGAACATGACATGAACAAGAAATAAGCCTTGATTTGTGTGAAGCCCCAGGACTTGGAGTGGTTGGCACAGCAGTTCACCTATCCTGACAACTACACCAAGTTCCAGACACTCAAATTTCTTCCTACCAGTGTGGACACTCCAGTCCTGTCTCTCAGTGGTTCCCTGTGCAAGTCTCTTTGACCTCTCTGTGTGGTAGACCATACCAAGAGGATTAGCATCAAAGTCTGGACCCTCCACCTGTAACCTTGGTTCAGGTTTCAACTTTATGGTTTTCTGCCTGCTGATTAAAATGTACTTGTTGGAAGTGAACTGAATGTCTCAGAAATGGTGCCCATTATTCCCTTAACTGAGTCTTCAGGCCATATGCTGTGTGTGTCCGTGTGGGCATGTTCAGGATATTTGAATTAGTCCCACTGGCTGCAGTGTAGACAAACAAGAATAGAGACTGGAAGCTGCCAACTCCCTCCAAGCTGGACAACTTCTCCCAAGCCACCCTTCCCATTCTGAGGCAGAATAATTACAAGCGCATTACAAAGAAAAAGCCGTTCAGCATCTTGGCTTTGCCTGTACCCTGACTTGCATCCATAATGACAAGAAACAGGCAGCTTTGTGGTAAACAGAGGCTGACACATAACTACAGACTGAGGAACTGAGTAGATTTATTATATTTGACTTTGAGTTTGGAGGCTGCCAGATTTCAACGAATAGTGGTGAGTATAGCAAATCTTCAGTGTTGTGTGTGTGTTTTAGAGTGGGGGAGTAGGGGAGTAGGTGAGTACATTATCTGTAATTTAAGCCCAGCTCAGGGCTCTGAACATCCTTCTGTCAGTTCTCACTCGGTGGGAAATTAGAGCTCTAAGAGCTACATAAAAATCACTTTTCCATTATTAAAGAACCAACACAAGCAACTGTTTGACTCAACATTCACTCCTTGGAATAGATGATGGGTAAATATTTACCCACTGGCACAGCTGTTGAGTAACTGCCCATTAAGAAAGTTAAATGTTAATCACTAATTTCTGAATCGAATCATTTCAACACGATCCTATGACTAATCTTTAAGACCTAAAAGCAAGAAAAAAAAAAGTCTACAACCATTGGTTTCTTTCAATCTTGAGCATAAAGGAAAGGCACACTCTTAGGAATTGAACATATAACTAATACTCACACCCTTAGCACTCCAAGGCAGCTTGATTGCTTTTTCATTGTTCTTCACCCAAAGAAACCTTGACCTCCAGTTAAGTATTAACAGGAATGGAGAGGGAAGGGTTGGGTAGGAGCTTAGCAGGAATATGGGGAACATATGAACTAAGGAGAAATAAAACTTGGGAATAGGAACTATCACCTAGAGGTGATGATGTTGGCTGAACTCCACCAAAGGGGACCACGCATGACAAATGCTGTGAGAGTGCAAAACCCTAGGCCATACTTAACCCAGAACATTAAGTTTCAGCTGAGTATGAGCAGGGGATCTCAGCAGCAGACGGCCAACAAAGAGTGGCTGGAGAAAGTCTCCAGACTGGCAGGCTCATGGGAGGGACCCTTGCTTGGTACCCCCCCCGGGTCAAAGAGTAAACTTCTAGGTTAACTATCCCCATCCAACAAGTCAGTCTCTCTTTGGATGAGAAGGGCAGAGGCCAAGATAGCTGCAGAAATGCCACATAGACCCCAAGACAGTGGAAGCATAGATGGGAGCTTGCTGGGTTTGATGGGTACTGTTGATGCCCCATCCAGATCCCCTTACCTGGGCTGGAATCCCTTTCCCAGCTGCTATGAGTGTTGGCTACTAACAGAAGCTCACGGTTGATCCCTTCTCTGGAGAATTGGCCTTAGTCAACGGGAGTCAACCTCCAGCCCAGGAGGTTATGCCTGCTTCCCCAGCGGCAGCCCATAGCCAATGACTGACCAGCACAAGGACACGAAAGGTCACCTCTTACTTCAAGGTGGGATCAATGCTGCAACGCAATCCCTGCTCCTGCGGAGTCAGGCTGAAGCTGGTCTCCAGCTAAGACCACAAACGTGCTCAGAGCTTTTCCCTTTAGCCTATCCTGCTCTCCTTCCTCCCCTCTCTTGAGAGCACTCCCTTGATGAAGCACATGAACAAGAATTAATGTCTTAGTTTCTGCTCCTGCTCTGCTTCTTTTTCTGAATCTGGGCAAGGACAGCAAGAAATGCAAGACATCTGGTCCCCTTTCACTGGCTCCAGGTCGTCTGAGAACCTGCCTGCAGAGGCTGCCCCTGTGGGCAGGTGCAACAGCCTGGTCCCAGAGGTGTCCCCAGCAAGCCTGAGAAGTCCACTTCACTCCTTCCAAACAATGACTGCATTCCAAATGGAGGACCAGCCTGGGACTGCAAGACTGGCTGGAACCTCTCTGCTATCTCCATGGTCCATGAGCTTCTCTCATGTGCCACCCACCTTCCAATGTATGCCCAAGTAAAGACTCTCTTCCTTCCATTGGATCTTCTTCTGACTCCCTTGCCTCTTAGCAACATATTTGGGTCAGTGGCTCTCCTTCTCACTTCTGTACTGCTATCAATGGCTTTTGCTATAATTATGCTTGCACTGTGTGATGCACAGAAAGAATATGGACTTACATGGTACATGAACTTGGGCAAGTTCTTCAGTCTTTCTGAGCACGGATTGCTTCATCTGTAAAATGATATTAATAAGGCCAACCTTATAGAGTGTTGTGAGAATTAAATGATCCAAAAACTCAGGGTTCACTGATACCCTACCTGGTACACAAAAGGCATCCAGTGGTAGACTATTTGGTATATCATAGGTTCTTCTTAGTGAGAATTTTTTTAAAAAAGACAAGTAAGATATAAAAAAGAAACTGAAAAATTAAACTCTACTCTTGGCACACAGAGAAAATAGGTATCCTGCCTCAGGTCAGTTCCACCATCCATCTGTCTATACATCTACCCAACCACTCACCCATCCACCCAACCTTCTATCCACCCACCCAGAAAAACCCTTAGACTTCCTTGTGAGTCACATATTAGGGATACAGAAGTAAATTAGATACAGACTCCATGTAAGAAGCTCACAGTTCACTGCTGACAAAGTTGTATGCTGCTTCCCTTGGGAGTCCAGGGACATTTGGATAGAGGAGGAGACAGGAGATTTGGGGCTCAGTTCCACACTGAGAAATCATTTATTTTAGAAGTCTTTCCTGTATATAGGATTCTCACACTCCCACTCAATGAAACAACTAGGTATCTCTTGGGATTTGATGGGAACTTCTCCCTCATTAAATTCTTGCTGAAACGTAGAGGAAGCTCCGAAATCATCAAGTTCCAAGAACTGGCAACTGCTGGGCCAGTCCTTTCTGTGGAACCTGAGAGCTCCTGTTTTTGTGAAGACTGAACGAATAACTGCTCCCAAATATGCTTCCTCTCAGTGGGCCCACTGGAACCCATTGGGGGTCTTAATCCACTTAGAAGATTAATAATAAAAGCAGGGACTACTTGGAGGGAATGCCTACCAAGGCCAGGTAGAGTTCTAGGTAATTGACACACGTTCATTTCTCATGGACCCAGCAACTCTGGGACATGGATGCTGTATCCTCATTTTACAGCTGAGGGAACCAAAGGTCAGTGACTTGCCCAGGGTTACAAACAGAGTAAGCAACATGATTCGAACTCGTGTCCTTCTTCAAAGTCTGTGCTTCTGATAACCTTTGTGCTATGGTGTTTTAATAACTATAGTCTTGTAATAAGTATGTTGTTTTTTTCTGCCACTTACTTGCTAAATGATCTCGGTCAAGTTTCTTCTATTTCTTCTCTTTTTCGGGGGAGGGGGGAGCAGTTTCAGTTCTTATGGAAAATTCCTAATTTATCCCCCAAGTTGACAGAACTTACCTGTGAAACTCCATGTACTCATCACACATACTCAACAACCATCTAGGGTTCATCTGTGCCATTCACACCCCTGTCCACTTCGCCCTCCCATCTTAGCAATGCAAAAATCCAAACCTTGCAGATCTGGCTTCATGACCCCTTCCCATGCTGATCCCTGCTCTTTCCCTAGCACTGTGCCCTATTACAGCACTCCAGCCCACTTTATATGATTGTTTATGTGTCATTCTCTTTTTAAAAAGAATTCATCACAATTAATAAATTTGATAATATTCAGGTTGACTGTACTTCAAAGCTTAACCTCAGACTTCCAACTGGCAAAGGTCTAAGGTCCCATCACTAAGCTACCTTGGTAACTGCTGAGACAAAGTTAGAGTATAATAGAATTCAAAGAACTTTTACTCCAGCAAAAATAAATACATAACCAAGTAGCTGGCTTGCCAGTTGGGCAGTACAAATTGTTCTTTTTCCTTCCCTTAATTACCTCTCAATGGAACATTCTAGAATACCCAGGGGATAAGTCCCCACTAATTTTCAGGCTTCTTTAAAAGCCAGTGCCAATACAAAAGTTAAATATAGAACAATATCCTATAAACAAAGTCCTGAGTCTAAGGACCCAAATGATTCCAACATTATTCCTATTCACGGCTTACAAAAGAAAGTAAAATGAATTGTGTCAATGGCCCCAACACCTCTAGAGAATATTATATTGGAACACAAAAGATGCAGACAATCACTTTCAGGGAATTTATAATATGGTTGAGTGTACAGAATATGCCCAAATGAAAATACAGTGATACACAGAAATACCCTGACAGTTACATACATAGACTTACTGCAGAGTACTATGCATATGTGTACACACACACACACACACACACACACACACACTGGCTGACCACCTCATCTCAGATGCACACGGTCACAGTGTCAGTGTGATATAAATGGAGAGAAACACAAGATGACCCAGGGACAAGGAAGAGTCTGAAGCTTTAGTCTGGGTTTCAAGTTGGTGACCTTAGATAAAGGCAGTCTCAGGGAAATAGGGGAGTCTGCTGGAGAAAATTCTTAAGATTGGAATGGGTTCCATCCCTGGATCAGCCAGTAATGAGTCATTTCTTTAAGCCACTTAACTTCACTGGGGCTCAGCCTCTTTGGTTCTAAGGCACCTTCCAGCTCTAACCTTGTATGATGCTATCAAGACCCACTTGGGAAACAACCCACAAGGGGAATTTCCCACAGTATGGAGTTCTGGGACACAGAGTGTAATCAAGGCTCACACATTAGTTGGTGTGTCTTGCGCAATTTAAGAAAAAGTTATAACAAAACGCAGCAGTAGCAAGTGACTTGGATATGGCCATGGAGTCAGAGAAGGCGCCACTGTATCTGGCATATACAGAGGGTTCCTCCTTCACAGGAAATGTTATGGCCATGATGGGGACAGTTGTTTTCCCACCCCTCATGAGGGCTCAAAAGTTCACCTGCAAGTCTGCAGCAGTTTCTAAACATCCTGGTTTACCTAGTAGATCTTGGGTTTAGTTCTGGAAGTACAAAAAATGTTGCGCTGACGCCTCTTGGCCACCAGAGAGCTCCATGCATCCAGCCAGAGGCACCTATTTGATCAGCAAAGCACAGGTTTTTTAAAAAGCAGACTGCCCTTCAGTGCCTGCAGCCTGGAGCACAGGCTCTACAACAATTTCTTACACCAGCAAAATGCAGTCATCTGCCTTGTCATTAGTAACTCTGGCCTCATTTCCCTGCCTTTGAGATTATGGGACTTGGTGTATTCAGGAGGCGACAAACATGGGTACCAGGTCCCCACATTGGTTCAAGGACTTTCAGGCTGTAGGGCAGGAAAAGCCTGGGCCTTCAGACTTCCTCGTTTTGCAGGTGGCTACCAGCACTGATGGATTTGTGCAATACAGGACTTCTTTTTATAGATTTTACTTGGTGGTAATTTTCTTTTACTGCTCATATAAACAATATATGCCAATCATGAAAAAGTTGGAAAATACAAAGTAGTATAAAGAAGAAAATAGCAATAATCTATCATTCCATCATCCAAAGAAACTCACTGGTATGATATGGACATATTTCCTTCCAATCTTCTTTTCATTTTAGGACGTGTAAGTAATCTTGCAGAGTTAGAGTCAGTGTATTCTGATTCTGGGGGTTAATTTTTCAAACCTGATATTTTCTCTAAATTTTATAAGTGTTTTTCCATGTCATTTACATGTATAGTGCAAGACAATTTGGAGATTTCAGAGCAACATAGAAGAAAATTAAAACGCCTTGTTTTTTACTGGTACCCAGAGATAATCATTTCCACATTTTGGTGCTTTATCTTCCAGTCACTTTTCTTAACATGATATTTATTTACTTTTACAAAACTGAGATCCTATTGTATATACTGTTCTAAAGACTTCCCTTTTTATGTTAGTATTATATCATGACCATTTCCCCCATATCATCAAGTATCTTCCAATAACATGATTGTTAATATCTGGGTAATATTAAAATCTATGAATGGAGCTTAATTCATTTAATGACTTTATTGTTAGCCATTTGTGTTGCTTCCAATGCTTTTAATTCCAAATAACATCAGGATGAACAACTTCATGAAATTATACTATGTGTTCTTATCACTGATTGTCTACCAAACATAAATTCTTAGATTTTGAATTACTGGGTCAAAGGATTTGAACATTTTAAACAGACAGATTCTAATGGCCACAATGTCCCCCAGAAGTGTCATTACCAATTCATCTTCTCATTAGGTGTCCCTGAGAGTCCCTGTCTGACCAGACCCTCACCCACTCCAGGGTCACCAATCTAAAAAATCTTTGCCCTTGTGAAATATACACACTAGCACGTGAAGTTATTCCTCACTGAACATTTAAAACTTTGTGTATCAGCCATTTTTATTTCATGATGAATTACTGAGATCTTAGTAACTATCTAGCACTGTGCTACATGTTTAATAACAACTAAGTCTTCCAAAGAACCAAGCAAGAAAAATACCATACTCTTTATTTTACAGATGAGGAAACTGACACGTAGAAATCTGAAGTGTCTTCTCAAGGTCACACAGTGAATAAATGGCAAAGTTTGGTGTTCAATTCAGATCTGTGATTCCCAATCTCACGCTCTGCCTACAATACCACATTATCCCCCTGAGAAATGTACTTTTATAGAGGAGGTAAGATTAAAGAAACGTCTCTACTGTTCATGTAAGAAATGGTGTGAGACTGCTTGGTAATATCGTCTTCCTAAAACTTAGAAGGTAGACAAGGAATGAATGAAAGCACTTTGGAGACCTTTTGACAATTACAGAATCCCATTGCCTCATTTTTATAAATGAGGACTCTGAGAACCTGAGGAGTTCAATGACTTGCGAGGTATGGAGGTTTCACCAAAAGATGGGGGAAAGAGGACAAGAAAATACAAACAGGACAAGAATCTGACAAGCTCTTTCATGTCTCTGTGTCTCCGCCCATCAGATTTCCTGATTGAATTTCTCTCCCCATCTACGTGGGGATGCTGCTCAAATGTCAGCCCCTCTGCAAAACCTTCCATCATTTTTCAAGGCAGAATTAACTGTTTCCATACTCAAAGGACATGAGTTTGAGCAAACTCTGGGAGATAGTGAAGGACACGGAAGCCTGGCGTGCTGCAGTCCATGGGGTTGCAAAGAGTTAGACATGACTTAGCAACTGAACAATACATATCTGTACTTACTGTATTGTGAGCACTTATTGCATTATGTGGCAGAGATGTCCCATTGCCCAATAAACTTTTAAAATCCCTTCTACAGGGATCACAGGAACTGAGATGATGATGGAAAGTGGTTTCCCAGCCAAAGGGACTTGTAGGCAACACCACCCCCCCCAAACCTTTGCAGGTAGGTGTGGCCAGGTGACTTGTTCTGGCAAATAGCATGTGAGCGAACATAATCTTCTACCTGCTTACTGTTTATGAGCTCTGTCATTTGAGAATATGATACTTGGAGCAAGAAATCATATTGCAACCACGAGACAACAAGCCTACAAAAAGCCCACATGATGAGGATGGCAAAGCAAAAGAATGGGAAGACCCTGGTGTGAATGACACTGTCAAACTACTGAACCAACCCTAGAACCATCTACCTTCAGACACTATATTTTCTAAGATAATTAAATATCTTTATCATTTAAGTCACCATTAGTTGGGTATTCTGTCAAAGCATCCTACTGCTATCTTTGATTATTATATTTGCCTCTGTCTTTCATTAGATTATTAACTTTAAAGAGCATCCTTTGTGTCTAATTCATCTTTATATCTCTCTTCCTCAGGCCAATCACAGACCCTTCAGGGGCTTAGCAAATATTCCCTGAATTGAAACCACCAACGATGTTCAACTTTGGTAGAAACATAGTGCTGTGCTCAATAATAGCTGATCTCCACTGGCCAAGTCCTGTAAGAACCTATTTACTTAAAACCAGACTCGCCCAGCTGTGGCTCCATGAAGCGCTCTGCCATTCCTACAGTCCAGTACAGAATTTCTAGGCGAGGTTTTATTTAATGCTTGTTAATTCGTCAAGTGCTGAGTGCGCCACATGACTCATTTTTACATTATTCGCACAATTGCACAATTAGCATTTTAAAAGGTTTTCTAGGAGGCTGGCCCAAGTAAGTTTATCTTGAAAAATGTCACAAAAAGAAAAGAATAATTAACAAATCAGTTCCCAAGCAGATTCAGTGGACCATTGGCTTCAGCCCAAAAGGCATTGCATACAGGACTCACTTTTAGTACATGGTCAAGCAAACTGATTTTTGCAGGACTTAAACCTCGTGGGCCCTACCCTCTACCCCCAGAGCAGCAGACCTGCTGAGGAGGGGAAGGCATGCATTGTGCTAGGAGGTATTATGTGGTTTTTATACTGCTCAGTTCAATAATTAGCTCAGGCACCTGTTTCACTGACTCCAACTGGACAGTTACCAGTGGGGTAGTCTGTTTTTGAAAGAAGCTAAAGAAGAGCGTGAGAGGCATCTCATCTTTATTATAAAGTGAAAAAATTGCATTCTTTAATGAGGATTTGCAGTTGTTGCATGTAATAATGCATATAGTAAGGACTCAGTAAGTTAATATACGTCAATGTACAGTATTTGTATCTTTCCCTAGGAATGCCAACTTACTAAATCAGCACTGTCTTGGGTATGAGGAAATCCAATCATTAGGTGCTCGCCCTCCCCCCATGGTTCACTAATAAACCAGTCACTCAAGAAGTTAAGAGAAAAATGGTGTTATCATTCCCTGTCCTGTCAACCTCAGAGGTTCAGAAAAGAAACCTCCAATGCCTGTGCAAAGCCTACAGCATAGCGAAGGACTGATCGTGGCTATAGAGCAGTGCACCTGCGCGTCTCAGTGTTTCAGGCTTTTGTTTATGGGATCTCAGCCCAGCTTCCCAAGTCCTGGTAGACAGGGAGGGTTGATTAGAGGGCAAGGCGTGGATTCTAGTCCTATCAGAGGTCAAGTGACATCAGGGGGCACTCTCAGAACTCAAGGAAATGGCTGTGTTTCTTCATAGAAGGGGGCCGGGGGAGTGTGGCTCAAATAGGGAACCTGATCTCTTTACTGAAAAAGCAACTGACAAGGTATCCTGTCACTCTGTCAACTCCATGTGGGTTTCCAGCCATGTTTTCTCTCAGCATCTATCATCTTACTCTGAAATACTCCTGTGGTGACTCATTTTATCCTGTGCATCAGTAAGTGTTCAGGCAGCTTTTATACCTGTGCTTTGCGGTCTCTTGGTTTCTAAGGCCCTTGAGCGCAGTGGCTCATCCTCTGGTTTCCTTGTAGCCATTCTCAATGCAGGCACCTGGAGCTCTCCATACTAGGAAGGAAGCCTCCAGGAGAGAATGGACACATAAGTCCACATTCACCCAAAAAGGTGACAGCATGACCCACTGTCACATCTCTCATTCCCCCCAAATAGCACTTCCAGCCTCACTTTCTTAACTAGATGAGACACCTGGGCCCGGAGAGGTTAAGTAACAAACATGGTCCAGGCCACCCAAGGTGGAACAAGGCCAGCGAGACAGGCTCTCTGACTCCTTCACCAGACTTTTAAAATTAAGTGATCTGATAACAAACACCCTTGGCTTTGGAGAGGGACACAAGCAAGCAAACAACTCTCTCCAGTCTGGTCTTGCCTTTTCTCAGGTGGCGCCCACACAGATATACTTTTACTCTGGCTTTCATAGTGAAATTGGCACACAGACACACACACTCACAAAAAAAATCCCCAAAGCTCGTTTTTTCCATGTCATTAAAAAAAAAGAAAACAAAACTAAACCCCCAAATACTTCTCCATTAGCTCATCTAGTATGAGATCTTGGCTCCCGCTTCTTTCCACCTACATTGCTCTGAGCTATTTTGGGAGCCACAAATCCCCCATCATATTCCTGGGAATTGGAGCTTCCTCTGGGTGATGGCACCTACATTAAGGCCCCATGGGGCTTGCAAGGGAAGGGAGAGCCTTATCTGTCAGGTCCCTCCTCAGAGCCAAAGGTGCATTCTAAGGCACCGCCTCTTCCTACTCAAGAAGGCTTGGTGTTTCTTAGAAGCCATGAAGAAAATGGAACCACACTGGATCCCTCTAGACACAGCCAAATAGAGGCAGGGCTTCTTTACTTACACAAGCTCTATCTACTGAGTGAAGATAGAGCTGAGTGAAAATACTGCTCACTAAGGCTGTGCCATAACCTGAAAGGTCTGAATCCAATAAGGATGCAAAATCAACACTGATGTATAGAAAAAGTACATACTATTGACAACAACAGCTAACATTGGTTTAGTCAGAATATATGTCAAACGATGTACTAAATCCTCGGAACAACTCTGAGATAAGTACTAATACCAGCTCCCTTTTTCAGATGGAGAAACTGAGGCACAGAAAAGTTAGGTATCCTGCCCAAAGACATACAGCTGGAGCAATAAACCATGGTTAATGTTGGGGAACAGTTGGAGAGGGGCCACTTTGCACTTTTGAAAAATTGTATACATCACTTTTTCATCTTTATTATGTATTTTTTTTTGCCACAAGCAAATAACTATATTACTTTTTAAATTAAAATGATATAACCAAACTGTGGGCTTCCCTGGTGATTCAGCAATAAAGAATCCCCCTGCAGTGCAGGAGATAAGGATTCAACCCCTGGGTTAGGAAGATCCCCTGGAGAAGGAAATGGCAACTCACTCCAGTATTCTTACCTGGGAAATCCCATGGACAGAGGAGCTTAGTGGGCTACAGTCCATGGGGTCGCACAGAGCTGGACACGACTGAGGGGCTAAACAACAACAGTAGGCAAACTGTAAAGTCAGCCTAATTCAGACTAAATGAAAAAATGGTAAGTCTTTACACTAGTGATGAGTGTAAGACAGAAAATGTTATTTTCCAAAGTATAGTTTTTCATCTTTAAGTGTTGAAGCCAGGCCAACCTAATACGATGCAGGTAGACTTCCTTGGGCAACTATTTGTTTGCAAAGAGGCATTTGAAAGTAGGGACCCTTAAGTGACTGGGAATGCTTAAAATGCTTTCACATTGGAAGCATTTTAGGCATTCTATCAGCACTCCCAGCAATATCTTTTTCTGGTTCTTGTTGAATCAACCTCCCAGATTCCACCCTAGTAACCTGTGGTCTAACAAGATTTGTTTGTATTACAAAACAGAGCAGTAGAGTTAACACTGATATTAGCGCCAAACTCAACTTTTGCCTGTGGTTCAGTTCAGTTCAGTCACTCTGTTGTGTCTGACTCTTTGCGACCCCATGGACTGCAGCACGCCAGGCCTCCCTATCCATCACCAACTCCCAGAGCTTGCTCAAGCTCATGTCCATCAAGTTGGTGATGTCATCCAACCGGCTCATCCTCTGTCGTCCCCTTCTTCTTCTGTCTTCAACCTTTCCTAGCATCAGGGTCTTTTCTAGTGAGTCAGCTCTTTGTATCAAGTAGCCAAAATGCTGGAGCTTCAGCTTTAGCATCAGTCCTTCTAATGAATATTCAGAGTTGATTTTCTTTAGGATGGACTGGTTTGATCTCCTTGCAGTCCAAGGGACTCTCAAGAGTCTTCTCCAACACTGCAGCTCAGAAGCATCAATTTGCCTATAGTACCACCTCCTTTTGAAGAACACAACTTTGTGTGGCGGCTACCTTGTAGACACAACGTGCAGAAGGCAATGAGAGGCACACAGAGGCGTCTGGCAAGAAGAGAAGGAGAAACAGGACACCCAGCTACTCTGCCCAGGAAGCGGAGCCACGGCCACATGGAGCAGCCTGTGGGGCTGCGCTGGGCACCCTTTGCTTTGTCCTCCTGCCTCAGAGCCTGGTTGGGGTGAAAGCTGAAACCCAGAGGAAGTTCAGCAGTGTCGGGATGCAATTACTCCAGAAGGACAGACTTCCTTTGAGTCCCTGATTTTCAAATCGGAGAATCTAGAAAACTCGGCCGCCCCACCTCTCCTCAGTACCCATCATCCCCTCAAAAGGAAAGCTTCCTGTCTTCCTGCACAGACACAAACAGCCTGTCCCAGTGACGGGCTTATCCATGTTGATCAAGGCTGCTTCTGTGCCAACTTCCAGCCCTCTCAGAAAACAAAGAGAAAGAGGAAGAGTTGGGGACATCTGCTCGTTGCCACATCCACATGCACAACTGGATCAATAACCTCCAGTTTGCAAACAGCCTCAATGAGCTTTTACACGAACATTGTCCTGAAAACTCAATCAGAGTCAACTTACAACTCACTCAATAGCAGAAAATCCTGACTAGAGAGATGATATTTATCCCCAGTCTGGCCTGACAAAGGAAATGGTACAGGGAGTTCTACAATCAACTGGGGGCACCTTTGGCCTGAACATGAAGAGGGACAGGCTGGGGCAGCAGGAAGGCAGATTTCCCCTCATTTCCTTTTGGAGTCCTGTATGTGCTGGGAATTCCTCCCCCAGCTGCCGGTTCAGCTCAAGGCCTGCAAAACGCACGTGTGTAATGCCTCTGCCGGAAATAATTTGTCTGGGTGGCCATGCCTGGTGAACCCCGCCACACTGAATGACTTTGACTCAAAATTAACTGCCCCAGGTCATTCTGTTGAACACAAGATGCCTAGTTTGGAGAGGAAGGGGCGAGAGACAGTTTGTGTAAACACTTGGAGGGCAGGCAGCTCTTTAGATTTGCAACTGCCCTCGGGGAGAGCTTCTGAATAAAAGAAGGAATGGGTGTGAAGGCATTCCTTGTTGAGCGACAGATCTGTGACATCTTTTCCACAGCCCTCCTGACACATATCACCATCTGACATAGTTTATTGCCTGCCTCTCTTCCCTGGAATATAAGCACTACAAGGTCAGGGGCCTTATCTGATTAGCAGCCTATTGTATTCATATTTCCAACACCTAGAATTATGTGGCCGGTGTCTAATAAATATATGTTGAACGAAACTTACGACTGAATTGGCTATGGGATATCACTGGAGAGTGGCACCCCAAGTGACATGAAGAGAGAGCCTCATGTAATGCTCTACTGCAAAGGCCATGAGACACATGTTCAGATGCGCCCCAGCACAATTCAACCCCAATCCATGACAGGAAGTCCAGTAAGTCAGTCAGTAGGCTGACACGTGGTGCCAGTGGTAGTTAAGGTGTAGGTTTGATGCCCATTTGATTCTGATCAAGTTAACTCAGCCTCACAGTCACAGGTTCTCCTAACCAGGCAGCCATCGGTAGTGTGCATTCACACGCGGGTGTGTGTGTCTGCCTGTGGACACACACTTTTAGAACTTGGGTTTATTATCTTTTCATTGTATAGAGGAGGAAACAAAGGCACACAGAGACTGATTAAGGAGCTAGACCCAGGTCATGCAGCTGGTAAGTTGCAAAGGCAGGATTCACCCCTGAGCACTGAGCTGCACTTACTCAGACCATGGGGCACCACACAGGACACCACGAGGCCTCTCTGTGCAGAGTCTGGCTCTGCCCTGGCTGGCCCGGGGAGAGCGCCATTCTCCTCTGTGTCTGAGGGAAAGCTCAAAGGCCTCTCTCTTCACAAAGTCACCAGCAGAGCAGTCCCTGTCGACCATCCCTGCCCCAATCCTGCCCCCATCAGACATCTCTTCTCACTTCCAGACTTGAATAGAGTCAAGATGGAACATCGCTCTATAATTTTTTTTTTTTAATCTCCTGTGGTACTTCAGCCTTTCTTGGAAAAGAAATACATCAATTCTTAGTCATCCTTCCTAAGTAACAGCACAAAGAAAACCACAGAATTTTCTAAACTTTCCTTTTGGCCAGCATTTCAGCTGTACTTCCTACCAAATCTTCTTCCCAGAAACACCCCCAGGCAGGAAAATAAATGACTGACTTGAGTTCTATTTCTTCATCCCATTTCCCTCATCAGTCAGTCAGTTCAGTCACTCAGTTGTGTCTGACTCTTTGAAACCCCATGGACTGCAGCATGCCAGGCCTCCCCGTTCATCAACTCTAAAAAGTGGGGACATACTCGAAAAGTCAGGTAATGGGAGAGTAAAGAGGAGGCAAGTGAGGGAACCAAATGAAACCAAGATCTAAACACGAGCCCCTGAAAACCCAAGCAAATTATTGACAGATGCTGGCCTGACAAGCCCAGCTTAGTAGCCCTGTGAAGAAAGGGAGCAGGGGGAGGCGGAGTCCTTGGCAACTTTCAGCAAAGCAAACAACACAACTTCTTGCTCTGCAATTCTGGAGCCCATTTGTTTTTTCTATTTTGGAAGAGAGATTAACATCACTAAATAATAGAAGACCTCCATTCTTGAAAATTTAATGACTGTCCTACATCAAGCAGCTGTCAAATTTATTTGCTTGTTTTCCTGACAAAGTGTTTCATCCTACACATTCACACAGGATCTTGCCTTCATCAGTCTCAAGTCACTAAGCGGGGAAGCGGGTGGGGTGGGGGGAGGTGAGAGGCAACTCAGAAAAAGCAGGAAATCCCCA
The DNA here is from genome assembly GCF_014754425.2 of Oryx dammah. NCBI lineage: Eukaryota > Metazoa > Chordata > Mammalia > Artiodactyla > Bovidae > Oryx > Oryx dammah. The sequence continues at coordinate 116,727,060 of NW_024070207.1, forward strand.
TTTCCTAATTAACTCCTTAATTTCGAAGACTAGATCAGCCTGCCTTCCCCCCAAGCAGTTGCACAGAAATCACACAGTAGAGGATAAGCCAGACCCAGACAATCTCACTTTGTTGGAATTATTAGCCAATTCCAACAAGATTCTATTGTGTCTTTGGCTTGTCTCTCTTCCTTCAGTTCACCTCACGGCTGGTGGTCCCAGTTTCCCAAACGCCCTCCCTCTGAGGTGGTTTCTTGGGCTCCTCCCCACCCAATTCTGCTCCCAGTGTCTCTTTCCACCCCTGGGGTGCCTCTCTACTCTCAACCCTTTGGTGAAAGTGGCTGTTCTTGCCCCAGCCCCAGCCCTCCATCTTCCTCTCCAAACACTGACCTGGGCCAGTTCTCTTTCTATACTTTTCTTCCTCCCTGGGAATAATCCCAGAAATAGGTGCAATCATAAGAAACCTGAGCTCCATCCTTAACCACCAATGCCTGCTTGTGGGGAGGGATATTAAAACTGCCCCCTGCTCCCTGTCTCCCTGGTAACCACATCCAAAGTTGCACCTTTGAGACCAGCCCTTTGTTCCAGTATTATGTACGCCTGGCCCCAGGAGGCAGGAGAGGGTGAAACTCAAATTTCTCCACTGTGCACAAGCGTTGCCCCCCTGCCCTTGAAACTAATGATTAAGCTTCATGAGTAATTACAGGGGAATTGGGACTAGGCACACTCTCCTATTTCCTCCGTGCCCTTCCTGCCCTAGGGGGTCTGGGCTCTTGCAAGTTTGGCCACAAATGTTCAACTGGGCTTCAGAGAGGCAGCTCCTAGTATACATGCATCACTAATTTAACATTTCCTTCTTGGTATCTTCTGTTAGTCAAGCTCTCAATTCAGTTCAGTCACTCAGTCGTATCCAACTCTTTGTGACCCCATGGACTGCAGCATGCCAGGATTCCCTGTCCATTACCAACTCCCAGAGCTTGCTCAAACTCATGCCCATTGAGTCAGTGATGCCATCGAACCATCTCATCCTCTGTTTTCCCCTTTTCCTCCTGCCTTCAATCTTTCCCACCATCAGGGTCTTTTCCACTGAGTCAGTTCTTCGCATCAGGTGGCCAAAGTATTGGAACTTCAGCATCAGTCCTTCCAATGAAGGACTTACCTAAGCTCTAGGTTTGAGCAAAGAAGTCAATGTGAGTAAAAAAAAATTCATCTGCTGAGAAGTGAGACATTTGTTTCCTGTCCTTTGTGGCTATTAATAATGTTAACTTCTGCTTGGAGGCTGATTTGGAAAATAAAGAGAAAGCAGCGGGCTATTCCAGGGGTGGCGGGTGGGGTGGGCAGCTGGTCCCAGAATCAAGCTCCATGGCCTCCCCTCTGGAGGAGACAGAAAAGTGACTGACAAGCTGCGTTAGAACTGAAACCATTCCCCCACACCTCCCGCTGCCAATGCCCCTTGTTTAATGTGATTTCTTTAGTCCCGAGTGGAGAAGGCAATGGCATCCCACTCCAGTACTCTTGCCTGAAAAATCCCATGGACGGAGGAGCCTGGTAGGCTGCAGTCCATGGGGTCGCTAAGAGTCGGACACGACTGAGCGACTTCACTTTCACTTTTCACTTTCATGCATTGGATAAGGAAATGGCAACCCACTCCAGTGTTCTTGCCTGGAGAATCCCACGGATGGGGGAGCCTAGTGGGCTGCCGTCTATGGGGTTGCACAGAGTCGGACACGACTGAAGCTACTTAGCAGCAGCAGCAGCAGCTTTAGTCCCGAGCAGTTACCATTTTCTAACACACAATAGACTTTACACATTCATACATTTATTATGTTAATTGTTGATGGTCTGTCTCCTCCCATGAGACTGCCATCATGAGTGCAGAGGTTCTGTCTGCTTTGATCATTGGTATAAACCCAGAAACCAGAGTCATATGTGGTATCTTAGTAAGTGCTCAATAAAGATTTGCTCCCAGAATCGTAAGCACTTCTGCTGCTGTTGCTGCTGCTGCTAAGTCGCTTCAGTCGTGTCTGACTCTGTGCGACCCCATAGACGCAGCCCACTAGGCTCCTCCATCCCTGGGATTCTCCAGGCAAGAACACTGGAGTGGGTTGCCATTTCCTTCTCCAATGCAGGAAAGTGAAAGTGAAGTCGCTCAGTCATGCCGACTCTTAGCGACCCCATGGACTGCCACCTACCAGGCTCCTCCGTCCATGGGATTTTCCAGGCAAGAGTACTGGAGTGGGTTGCCATTGCCCTAGTAGGTGCTCAATAAAGATTTGCCAAGTGAATGAATGAAAATCAGCAGCCAAAGAAACCTTAGCTTCACAACCTAAAGAGAACTGCATATTCCACATGAGAGTACAGCAGTAAAAATGCTGCGATTTCCCCAACTTTGATCCTGGTGTTCAGACAGTGTGGGGAAGAGAGGGGCAGGATATGAGCTATAATTGGGTAAATAGTTTTAGGTTCTTGCCCTATTTTGGGTTCCCCGAAAAAGCAGCCCCAAATGGATGATTTAGGAGCATGAGGTGATTCTAGAAAGCCCAGCAAGGGAGGGTTGGGGTGGGGTGAGACAGGGGAAGGAAGGAAGGAAGCCGGTGCAAGTCACTGTGGGTGATGGGAGCTTGATTCTGCAGGGGACCCGCTAAGAGAGCGTGGAGTGCCTCTCAGGACTGTCCCACTGAGCGAGGAGGAGGAATTTCGAGTATTCCTCCAGCAAATCCCCCCTACTCTTTGGGTGAAGGTTGCTCTGTGTGTGGAGAGGTGTGGAGCATGCTCCCGAGAAAGCCTCGGACAGAAAGGCTGCGGTGGGTGCACTGCAGTCAGAGGCTGGAGGTGGGCAGCAGACTGTCTGCTGTGCTAGAGGTGAACAAGCCTCCTGATGGGCTTAGGGGTGGGGGCAGGGCGCCAGCCGCACCTGCTACACTTCTTCACTGTCTCCTTCTGAACCTGGTACACCTACACGAAGAGGAATTATTGGTTTTGCTCTGTGCTGGCTGTCACATCAGCCTGCCTCTCATTAGCTTGGTTGCCTGTTGTTTAGATTTTTCCTCTCCTCATCAATAAAAGCAATTGAAGTGTTTCCTTTGGTGGGGGGAAGGGCAAGCAAGAGAATGGAATCCTGCAGTGTTTGAAAAAGACAGGAGAAACAAGGCTGCTTCCAAATCAAAATAGCATCAAGACAAAAAATAGGAAAAAGATTGCCTGCGGAAAGTTCCGCTTTTTTTCCTCATTCATTGTTAACACTAAAATAAAGCACACTATAAATATGAAGCACTGGGATGTTTGCAGAACATCAACCTACTCGCGTTTAAAACATGACACACATTCCTGAGAAGCTAACTGAAAATTGTGTCGTGTACTGAGAATGATTTTTTTTTCACTTTTTACTTGCTTTGGAAATGCAAGACTTCCTGGCCAAAACAATCTGATCAGGGGAAATGTTTCTTGCCTAGAAATGGCAATAAATGTTGAAAAGGCATCTGAATGTCACAATCTCACCAGGCTTACACAGCTGAATTAGGTTTCCTGCAACAGAACTTCTGACTAATCTCAGCCACGAGACACACACATCTTGTCCCCCAACACACACTCACACATTCACAAATTCCTGCACAGAGTGGGGCCAAGGAGCATCATCTCTGAGCTCCAATGAAGCTCTTAAAACCCCCTCTCCAACACTGTAGGGGTTGTATCTATATATCATGACATAGATAAGGCTAACACCTCTTGAACACTTAATAGGTGCCAGGCACCACTGGAAGCAGGGTCTTTATTTTTAATAGACACAATTTACTCAGGAAATATCTTAGATACATCAATACCAGACCACCTAACCTGCCTCTTGAGAAATCTGTATGCAGGTCAGGAAGCAACAGTTAGAACTGGACATGGAACAACAGACTGGTTCCAAATAGGAAAAGGAGTACATCAAGGCTGTATATTGTCACCCTGCTTATTTAACTTCTATGCAGAGTACATCATGAGAAACGCTGGACTGGAAGAAACACAAGCTGGAATCAAGATTGCTGGGAGAAATATCCATAACCTCAGATATGCAGATGACACCACCCTTATGGCAGAAAGTGAAGAGGAACTAAAAAGCCTCTTGATGAAAGTGAAAGAGGAGAGCGAAAAAGTTGGCTTAAAGCTCAACATTCAGAAAACGAAGATCATGGCATCCGGTCCCATCACTTCATGGGAAATAGATGGGGAAACAGTAGAAACAGTGTCAGACTTTATTTTTGGGGGGGCTCCAAAATCACTGCAGATGGTGACTGCAGCCATGAAATTAAAAGATGCTTACTCCTTGGAAGAAAAGTTATGACCAACCTAGATAGTATATTCAAAAGCAGAGACATTACTTTGCCGACTAATGTCCGTCCAATCAAGGCTATGGTTTTCCCTGTGGTCATGTATGGATGTGAGAGTTGGACTGTGAAGAAGGCTGAGTGCCAAAGAATTGATGCTTTTGAACTGTGGTGTTGGAGAAGACTCTTGAGAGTCCCTTGGACTGCAAGGAGATCCAACCAGTCCATTCTGAAGGAGATCAACCCTGGGATTTCTTTGGAAGGAATGATGCTAAAGCTGAAGCTCCAGTACTTTGGCCACCTCATGCAAAGAGTTGACTCATTGGAAAAGACTCTGATGCTGGGAGGGATTGGGGGCAGAAGGAGAAGGGGACGACCCAGGATGAGATGGCTGGATGGCATCACTGACTCGATGGACATGAGTCTGAGTGAACTCCGGGAGATGGTGATAGACAGGGAGGCCTGGCGTGCTGCGATTCATGGGGTCACAAAGAGTCGGACACTACTGAGCAACTGAACTGAACAGAACTGAACTGAAGATCCAGCTATAACACGAGTTTTGATTATTTAATACTGGCAGCTGATTTTAGGCTGCATGTTATGATGCATGCTAGCCTTACTTCTAGTTGCTAACAGCTATTATTAAATATGAAACTGAGCATTTAGACATGTCCTAACTCAGTTAATCCACACACCCTATGCAACCAATTACTCCCTAGTCCCATTTGACGGAGGGGGAATCTCAGAGAAGGGAAATAACTTGCCCAAGGTCACCCAACCTGTAAGTGGCAGAGCCAGAACTTGAACCTGGCAGTTGGGCTCCAAGTCCACTTCCTTAACTATCAACTCACCCAATGCTGGGGTGCCTGGAAGGCTGGATGGATCCTAGTCCAGGCTAGACCTCTACCCATGTGTAACTGTGACATAGTATGGGATCCTTCTGGGCTTCTGTGTCCGAGAGCATTCTTCATAGTTATTGGGTGTATACACTTCTCTGATCATTTCCAACAGCTGGAAAATACTAAAAGTCTTTAATAGGAGACACTGAATTTTGGCAAAATTAAAGAGCATCATTAATCCTAGCATCATTCGGTACAGCTGGTGACCTAAACTTTGCATGCCTTTCATCAGCATTTATGAAGTGTTCATTGCATATTTAACAGTGTATACCCTTTCTAGGGTAAGAATGGTATCTCATTCATCTTTTTATCTTTCTTGACTAACACAGTAGCACTCGAACTGGCACTCAAACAGGTTTGTTAAATGAATGAATAGCTCAGAATTAAATCAGGGTGTATATAACTGTGGAAAATTCTGAAAGAGATGGGAATACCAGAGCACCTGACCTGCCTTCTGAGAAACCTATGTGCAGGTCAGGAAGCAACAGTTAGAACTGGACATGGAACAACAGACTGGTTCCAAATAGGAAAAGGAGTATGTCAAGGCTGTATATTGTCACCCTGCTTATTTAACTTATATGCAGAGTACATCATGAGAAATGCTGGACTGGAAGAAGCACAAGCTGGAATCAAGATTGCTGGGAGAAATATCCATAACCTCAGATATGCAGATGACACCACCCTTATGGCAGAAAGTGAAGAGGAACTAAAAAGCCTCTTGATGAAAGTGAAAGTGGAGAGTGAAAGTTGGCTTAAAGCTCAACATTCAGAAAATGAAGATCATGGCATCTGGTTCCATCACTTCATGGGAAATAGATGGGGAAACAGTGTGAGACTTTACTTTTTGGAGCTCCAAAATCACTGCAGATGGTGACTGCAGCCATGAAATTAAAAAAAAAAAACTTATTCCTTGGAAAGAAAGTTATGACCAACCTAGATAGCATATTAAAATGCAGAGACATTACTTTGCCAACAAAGGTCCATCTAGTCAAGGCTATGGTTTTTCCAGTGGTCATATATGGATGTGAGAGTTGGATTGTGAAGAAAGCTGAGCACTGAAGAATTGATGCTTTTGAAGTGTGGTGTTGGAGAAGACTCTTGAGAGTCCCTTGGACTGCAAGGAGATCCAACCAGTCCATTCTAAAGGAGATCAGTCCTGGGTGTTCAGTGGAAGGACTGATGCTAAAGCTGAAACTCCAATACTTTGGCCACCTCATACGAAGAGTTGACTCATTGGAAAAGACCCTGATGCTGGGAGGGATTGGGGGCAGGAGGAGAAGGGGACGACAGAGATGAGATGGCTGGATGGTATCACCGACTCGATGGACATGAGTTTGAGTGAACTCTGGGAGTTGGTGATGGACAGGGAGGCCTGGTGTGCTTTGATTCATGGGGTCGCAAAGAGTCAGACATAACTGAGTGACTGAACTGAACTGAACATATATATATATATATATATATTCCATTAAATTGCAGAACTATGGTACTGCAAGAGTCCTTAGACATACTCTAATCTCTCTACTCCCACCCTCTTGTACAGATGAGGAAACAGTTTGATGAAGTTGAGAAGGTAGAGGAGGGGAGAGAAGACAGGTTTCTAATTCTACCTGACTTGGTTCCTGCCATTTCTCTATGATGGTATTTGAAGGCAACACTCAGCATGTCAACTAATAAACCAGGGGCACCTTCCAAAGTCAAATGTAAGTTCTGAGGTGCTAGCAAATTTTTGGTTACTTAAAAAATGTTTATATCTATATAAATTGAAGTATGGTTGATGTACAAAATTGTGTTAGTTTCAGGTGTACAGAGAAGTGATTCAGTTTTACATACACATATATCTATTCTTGTTCAGATCCTTTTCCCTTGTAGGTTATTACAAAATATTGAGTAGAGGTCCTTGATGTTTATCTATTTTATATATAGTAGTGTGTATCTGTTAATACCAAACTCCTAATTTATCCCTCTCCCCACCTCCACCCCTGCTTCAGTAACTACAAGTTTGTTTTCTATGTCTGTAAGTCTATTTCTGTTTTGTAAATAAGCCCTCCAGCATTATTTTTAAGATGCTACACATAAATGAAATCACATATTTGTCTTTGGCCACTTTCTAATAGCATGAAAAATTGAGGTTGAAATTATGTTTCATTCATTCTAGACCAAATTTTGAAACTTAGTTGACTAAGGACATATAGATGTTAGAATCTAAGTCTGCTTTAAGATAGTCATCATATTTCATTCCCTGATTGAGGCACACAATAGAAGAGATATTGAACTAATCAAAATGAAGAAGGTTCTATTTAAAATTTAAATAGTGAACTCTCAGTAACCCTAGGAATGTACAGTGTGGAGGTTCCAGAATGCTGGCATCTCCAGAGGTTATATTCATTTCCTTGTGTATCTGAACTTTTTCTCAAATTAGGTCCATAAGGATTTCAATGGATCCATCACAATTCCCTAGGCTCCTAGTTTTTGTTCACGAATTCTGATTATAGTTCATAGCAACTTATAAAGCTGCTCATTGAGACACTGGGAAAGTTGATGGGCCCTGGACATCTTGGATTGTGGGCTAAGGGAAGAAATCCTGGCTATACGCAGCAACTCTAAGGGACAGTCAGGTCAGTTCCATTTGCTCTTCCTACTGGCAGGGCAATTAGGAGAAGGAAGAAAACCAGAGAAGGATGTCACGTCCAAAATCCCAATCTTGGGCAACTGAGGTCTACCAGATAACCTTTTCATTCTTTCCTTGTTTGTTCTCCTGTCTGTAAGTTGCAATCAGAACGAATATACTATTTGTTTTCGTTGAAGATTTCCTTCTGCTGAGAGATTCTGGGAACCCATCAAGGCTAGATAGGTGCCCGTCCCTCAGTCTTAAGAAGATGTAAATGGAGCGAATCTGGATGGGGTCCGCCAGGTCGTCTCTCCTGATCACCACTCCCTGTGAAAGGGAAAACAGTTGTGTGTTTATCCTCACTGCTGACAGTGTGCAGATGTGTTTCCTTAATGGCACTTGTGACACATTTATTTATCCTCTTTGGTGCTTGCAGCCCGTGCTTTTCACATCTTTTCCAGCTGTACAGGGCAAGTCTGTTGGTCACCTCCTATTTTTTTCAGACTGATTCTCTTACCCTGGATTGTTAGTTTTGTTTTTTAAGTAATTTAAACCACACAAGTAGCCCTTGGGAGAAGGGTTATTTAATCAAGGGAAAGTTGTTTGGAACACCACCCATGAGATTTTCCCATAGTTCACCCCTTGGCCGGGACAAAGGTTGGGGGGAGGATAAGCCAAAAAAATGAGATTTGTCTTATATCAATCATTCTGAGAAAAATTCAAGGAATGTCTAGAAGGTGAAAAGAGACTAAAATCTACCCACCTCTCTAATTTTATCGGAGTGTCTCCAGTAACACAAAGGAGAAATTAACTGCCAATGGTGCCAAGCTAAATTCTCAAATGGACACCACATTAGCTTATTGCTTCACAGTCTGTAATATTATTTGAGGGTGAATAGATACATGACAGACTAGGGTGTGGGTGTAGATCCAACTCCTTAGGTGGCTGAAGACAGTGAGGAAGGAGCATGATAGGGATCTCCAGCTTCTCCTTTGGGAAAGAGGCCTGCACTAGGTCTGAAGCATGTGATGGCAGGATGAGGAAGTGAAGCAAGGTGATCCCCAGCTATAGCCTGTCTCATCTCCAGACACACACTGCAAACATTCCAGGTACGCCAGCCATTCATGTACCAACAAATATTGCCTGGACAACTACCAGGAGCCAGGCCCCACTGAGGACACAAGAGTGAACACTATCAACCTGATGATGAGCTTGCAGTTTAGTGAGGGAAGTAGAACAACAGCAAGGACGTGACCAAACAAATAAAAATACTTGTCAATTGTGAGAGGACCAAAGGAGGATTAAAAGAAGGCGCTGAGATAGAGAAGGATGGGGAAGGAGGGGTACTGAAGGATGGTCAAGGCGCTAGGAGATCATAGGAGTTAATATTTCCTGACCACTTACTACACATGTATATATGTGACATGGATGCTCTCACTTAGGGTTTACCCTGTGTGTGAAAGTCGCTCAGTCGTGTATGGCTCTTTGCATGGACTATACAGTCCATGGAATTCTCCAGCCCAGAATACTGGAGTGGGTAGCCATTCCCTTCTGCAGGGGATCTTCCCAACCCAGGGATCAAACCCAGGTCTCCCACATTGCAGGCGGATTCTTTACCAGCTGAGCCACAAGGGAAGCCCAAGAATACTGGAGTGGGTAGCCACTTGAACCGGGGTCTCCTGCATTGCAGGTAGATTCTTTACCAACTGAGATATGAGGGAAACCCAGGGTTTACCCTCAATGGTACTAATACATATGGCAGACCTCCTGGGCTCTCCATGGTGCCAGTATGAACATTCCATCCAGCTCATGTGCCAAGGCGAAGGCCCTCTCTGGAACTGCCTTCTACACAGGACGGGGCACCCAGGTGACACTCTGGGACTGTGAGAGCTGAGACATGGGCAGCTCTGTCGGGCATGCCCAGCGGCCTGCCAGTGGTCTTCAGGTGAGCTAGCCGATACACAGGGAGTGTGGGATCCTGTAGCCTTGACATCTGGGGCCACGTGGCACTGAGGCAGAGGGCCAACTCCCATGGGGAGGCCTGACTTATCTGCTGCTTCCAAGGAGAAATACAGGGTGAGGGGAGTGCATCTCCAACTTTATCTGGAAGGACAGCAGGGGAAACAGTGAGGGGAAAGATACTTTAAATAGCTTTATCCACCTTCTGAAAACTATTTGAATCACTTCCTCTCCCTTCTTTTAAGGGGTCCCTTTTCCTCTCTTCCCCTCCCCTCCGCTTCCTCCCATTTCCCAGCTTCTCTTTCCCCCTTTTGCAGTGCACATGCCTGTGTGTGTACAACTGGAAACAGCTTCTTTTCTTCCCTGGCTCTCTCCCTGGGACTCAGGGCAGGGTGACACTGAGGGGAGGTGGTAGAAGCTGGGGAGCCCGTCCATTTCCTCCAAGACAAAGGGCAGGGTGGACTCTGCTTGTTTGTTGATTTTTCCCTTCGAAGCTATAGATCACCCTTGAGTAGAGGAGACAGCGTGTAACCCCAGCGCAGTCGGCCGGGGCCACGGCCTGTTTGTCTGTGTGGGGGACTGAGAGGAGGGGGAAGGAAACCAACTGTCTTTCTCATTTAGGTCAGCAGAGAAAACAGAGTGAGTGGGTGGCAGGGGGCTGGGCTTAGCTACCCCCAGAGTGGAGTACTCCCACTGCAGCTTCGCCTTCTGCCCCAGGCAGCAGGGCAGCCCCAGTCTCATCCTTTCAAGCACCCAGCACACAAGTGGTTACTGAGAAACATGGAGAATCAGCCCGTTCTGGGCCCGCATGGGGACATTTCTTTTATGGCTTCTGTAATTATTTTTAAAGTAAATGAATTAACTATAAGCCTCACCCTAGAGGCCAAATCTTCAGTTCAGTGTTAAGTAGAATCAAGATGAGAACTATTATTAGCTTCATATCAGAAAAGGCCATTTTGCTTTCCCATTCTGTGGCTGAGAAAAGGACTTGGCTTGACAGGCAGATAAACAGTAAGGAGAATGTAACTCTGAGAGGTAGATCTTATGCCTGCCCAGTGCCCGGGCGGGCCTGGCAGCCCCTCAAGGAGTCACGGGGCCAAGTGGGGTGGGCAAAAGCCTACTCCCCAGGGCACCAAGCCAGCCCACGTCAGGGATGTTCACGGCATGTCCCACGGAGCCCAAGAAGGAATTCTCATCGTCTCTTCTCCCATAATCACACACTGTGACAGATCAGATAATCAGGTGTGTCAAGTGGCTTTTTAAAGGAATGAAGTCCTGGAATAAAAAAAAAAAATGCTAATCGTCTCTGAATCTTAGCATCCTCACTCATCAAGCAGAACAAGAGACCAAATGCAATGAACTCCAAGCTCTCCCCTAGCTCTCAGCTTCTCTAATTCATTCATTCTTTATTCATTTACTCATTAATCCATCCCATCCATCCATCCACCCACAACTGTACTCAGGAACAACCAGGGGATGTCATGAGCAAAGAGAAAGACAGAACTTCTGATGTAAGTAAAGCCCAGCAGGGGCTGGTATGGAACATTAAAGAAAGAAGTCACAAAAAATTATTGTTGTGAGTGCTAACTACAGCTTTCTTTAGATAATAAAGAAAGGGCTTCCTAAGGCATCTGCTTTAGATCAAAAGTGATATTCAGTGAAAGCATGAAGATGAAAAGTCAATTACTGCCCACTATTTGTGAGGAAATTTTTAGTATGAACTACCCACTTCCAAAATGTCACAATGGCAAATGGAGGCTTAAGATATTTTCCAGCATGTCGCCATGCCTAGATGTGTCATAGTCAAGTCAAGCATGGTGAAAATGGCTACATGTGTGTGATTCATGGCATATATACAGGAGCTGGACACGTGAGGCATCCTCTACGTATACATGCTATGCATGTCATCATTCTATAGTGCAGCCAGTTGGCCTTTGTAGCTTTTACTCATAAGTTTTGGACCCTTTCTTATGGTCCCCCAATATAGAAACCAGAAGTTTTCCTAAAGAATGTGACCAAACAGTGCTCACAGGGGAGGCTAGTGTGAGTGCCTGAGACACTCAGCAGGTGAGTGATGCCAGCCCACCAGCTGGCAGTCTGGAGGAGCAAGGCTTTGCTGCTCTTTATTTGAAGTCACACTCTTATAGATTGTTGAAAACTGTAATAGTGTCAATACGTGTGTATCAGTTATCAACAGCTGCATAACAAACCATCCCAAAACTTAGTGGCTTAAAACAGCAATGATTCATCATTTTTCATGATTATGTGGATCCACTGGGTAGTTCTGCTGGTTTTATCTGGCCTTGCTCATGTGGCTGGATTTAGCTAGGGGGTGAGGACTCTGAAGGTCCAATATGTCCGTTTGGTGGTACTGGCTGCTAGTGGGGTGCCTTAGCTCTCCTCCACATGCCACCCATCCTCCAGTAAATGACACCAGCTTCCATCTAGGGAGGTCTCAGGACAGTGGTCAAGAGGGCCAAGGCAGAAGCTGCAAGGCCTCTAAAAAGCTCTAAGCTCTGGAACTTGAACAATGGCACTTCCACCAGATTCTGTTGCTCAAAGCAAGTCACAGGGTCAGCGCAGAGTCAACTCGGTGGAGCATGGTCTCCGCCCCTTAATGGGAATCACTGAAGGGACTTTGTGGCCATACTGAATTCACCACAGAGTGAGAGAGAACTCTGGAGGGGAGTTTTGCAATGTGGTTAGCTTGCGGTATGAGGCTCTGCACGGAAAACACTGGACTCGCCTGAGAAATGTGCCTGAGAAGAGTCCTGAGCCTAAGCAAATATTTCCACATCCCAGAACTGGAGAACTTTGAAAGGTGTTCAGGACATATCTCTTAAGGCCCTGTATTTAGGTTGAACCATACAAAAACTGCTGATATTTGACCACTGGAGCCTCAGAAAGTGGCCATTTCATAGGCTCTCACCAACCCATGCTGAAAAAATCCTACCTGATTTAGAGCTGTTCCGAGTACGGAGTGCCTGCTAAGATGAATCTCCTGGTTGGCTGTGTGATCACTGCCAATTCTCTCTTGTACAACATGTGTGCAATCATTTCATTTAAATGTTTGTGCATGTTTCCGAAGACATATGAGGCAACATCTGAACCCCCAAATTGCACAGAGCAGTATAGCCAGTGTTGGATTCTAGGACCCACCAGGCTTATATCCAGGCCAGTGGCTCTCAGTTAGGGGTGGTTTTGGCCCTCAGGGGTTATGGGCGATGTCTGCAGGTAGTTTTGAATGCAACAACTCAAGGGAGGTGATACTGACATCAAGAGGTTAGAGGCCAGGGATGCTGGTAAACATCCATCCCAAGACAGTCCACCACAGCAGAGAATTACCTGGCCCTGAATGTCACTAGTGCCAAAGTTAAGAAGTCCTAGGAATTCTATGTCTGTAATGTTAATGCACTTCTCTGAGTTTTCTGATTACTTAGATTTTGTGTGAATAAGATGCCAAGGGGTGTGTGTATTGAAATGGCCAGATTGTATCAGTTGACAGATGTAGATTAGATTAGCTTTAGGAACAAACATAGTAAGAAGATACCGAGTCTGGGAGAACACAACCTGTTGGAAAAACACAGGTCTGTGCCAAACTCTGGAGCATAAACATAGTGCTGCCCTGCAAATGCGACTGACACCTACACACCGCCTTGCCCTCTCCCCCTCCTTGGGCACCTCTGCTCTCCCGCCCCATCCCCCATCACACACGCTCACCACCCACAGAAACCATACCCAGCACCCCCAGCACCCCCAGCGCCCCCAGCACCCTCAGCACCCCCTCCCCCGTCCCTGCTTCTGAGCTTTCCATTCACCCTCTCATCACCCACCAATTCTAGAGAATGACAAAAATTTTCTTGCGTGACTGATCGACCCTGTGAGGCTTTTGTGGTTAAGATATAAAGTTCCTGAAAAAACCTCTCTGAATCTGAACAGGATTGCAGTGCCATCAAAGCTTCTCCCCTCTCAGCGTCTTTCATCCTTTGCAGCCTCTGGCACTCTCCCCACCAGCGTCAAGTCAATTAATTGAAAAGTCATTAGAAAGGCCCTCCCTCCGCTGTGAAGGCCTACCTCGTCAGCTGCAGATCTGGGGCTACTGAGAAAGAACAGAAGGGCTCAACGGCTTCCACTGTATCCTGTATCAGCATCTCTCCCTCCTCTGTTCCCCCCACCCCTTTCTGTTCTCAACTAAGGCTGGTCCAATGAGTTATCAGTGAACTGGAGGGAAGCCGTTCATACCATCAAACATTTATTGAGTGCCCACTATGTGCCAGTCATTGAAACTAAACCTGACCTAGTGCCCATCCTCAAATATCATCCCATCCTTATTTCCCCATCCAGATGTGGCCTCATAAGATCAGACTCTTTCTCCATCAATTTCTTCTCCATCGCGGATGTCTGACTTGTGGCCTCAGATATGGAATCCCTAGCCACTGCTCTTGCAAAGTGCAGGCCACAGTTACCAGGAGAACCTAGCCGGGGCTGAATGGGCACAAACCATGGCTCAGAAGTAGCTGAAGGAGCCTGCCTGGTTGTGGAAGTCACTACCCAGAGTAAAATGCACTGGTTTGCCAGGACCCCAAGTTTAGCATTTCCTGACTAAAATTCTAGAAAAAAGGCTTCACTTGTTGATCCATAGGCAGAATTTTAAGGATGCAGGCAAGTAAACCCCAAATATGCAGGAACTTAGGATTCTACTGAATGGTGTTAAAATCTAGAATTTCATACTGGCTTCCTTTTATATTTAGGTATAACTCTGCTGCTGCTGCTGCTAAGTTGCTTCAGTCGTGTCCGACTCTGTGCAACCCCATAGATGGCAGCCCACCAGGCTCCCCCGTTTCTGGGATTCTCCAGGCAAGAACACTGGAGTGGGTTGCCATTTCCTTCTCCAATGCATGAAAGTGAAAAGTGAAAGTGGAGTCGCTCAGTCGTGTCTGACTCCTAGCGACCCCATGGACTGCAGCCAACCAGGCCCCTCCATCCATGGGATTCTCCAGGCAAGAGTACTGAGTACTGGAGTGGGTTGCCATTGCCCTCTCCTAGGTATAACTCACATGGAGCTAAATGCACAGATTTGAAATGTACAATGTAATTAATGACAAATATATGTACATGGAACCCTTACTACTACCCTCTAGCTTTTGAAAATCTCTTTCTTCAAAAAGTTTTTTATTTATTATCCCAAATCTTCTTCTGCATCTTATTAAAGGTTTATTAGAAATGTTTATAGAGACCATAACTGTGAGAAAGTCCCCTTCCGCAACAATCTAGGTATATACCCCTATGAGACTGTAGCCTCCACTGTCAGAGGCTCCCCTCCTCTATACAATCTTTGGACTGTACACCTTGGTGCACTGCAGCTGACTTCCAAAGGCCTCTATCTGCATCTCTGGGTCTGGATTTTTTTCCCCATAACTGATGAAGGCCACTCTGTCCACAGGTGCTGGGACACCAGTAACCCAGAAATGATGGGGATTCAGCAACCCTAGGAAGTATCTCTTAACAAATGACTATCGGAAATTGAGGTATCAATACCTCAGCTCCCTTACCCCTAAGGTGGGAGCACTCTGAGTGTTCTACACTCCCAGTATCTCCCTTGGGATTCAGTTCCAGTTGCTCACAGTGGTAATTTGCTTAATCACCCTTCCATAGCTTCAATCCCTCCCCCAGTTCCCTTCTCCACTCTGTTACCAGTGTTTCCTTCACCTCTCAAATAAACTACTTGCACTTCAACCTTTGTCTGAGCGTTTACTTCTGGGGAACCCAAACAAAGATGGTCATCCACAATCCATGTATAGTATCTACTATCTGTAATATGTACTGAAGGCAGTAGCATTAGGGTTTCTCTATCTGTACACATACACACATACTAAGGAAAAGGCTGAGAAAAAATAGGAAAGATGAAAGCCAGAAACTTCAGACCCTGGTTCATCTGGATCCTGATTCTTTTCCTGGCTAAAAACTTTGCCCATGAGCCTGGGTCATTTCTAAAAGTTGGCATCACATAGTGGGCAGCTCTCCAAGTCCTAACCTAGCCCTGCCAAGCCAAACCATGCTTTTAGAAGGCATGATTTGTGTGTGTTTGTGTGAAGGTACAGTTGCATGCCTGTGACCCTACCCACTGACTTGAGGAGTCAAGGACAGGGAGTGCAGGAAAATGGACTCCTCTTTGCTCTCCCTCTCTCCAAGGCCCCGCAGTGGAGGAGTTGTCACTTTAATGTACTCTTGATACTTGTGTGCACCCTCCTTCCATTCCCAGACAACAGAGTAGAAACAGTACCTTTGTACCCCTTCCAAGTGGGTAATCTGGCAAAAGTAAAAAGAGAGGTCCACATGGGTTGGTAATGAGGAAACAGCAAGAGAAAGGTTTTTATTTCTGCCTGTTTCATCATCACAGATCCTGTTTCTCACTACACAGCTGAGCAATATGGAGTCAGTGGGAAATTCAAGAGAACTGAGCAAGACAGGGCTCGGGGACCTTATGCCCTGGATAGTCAACCTGGCGGGGCAGAGGGCTGCCCATGGCTTTCATTATAAATGAGGCCTCATTGGACATCCCTCTGCTTCAGTTCATTGCAGAGAGACTAAGCTAGCTATTTTTAAAGACACGGGAATTGTTCTTGAGCAGGACTGGTGGGCAGGTGAGTGCTCTGGGAGAGTGTTCTCAGGATGGTGAAGGCCATCTCATTTAAAGCCCACTGGGAGGCCCTGGGGAGAACATCAGCTTGTGCTGCCCTGTCAGCCTGGCCAAGCTAGCAGAGTGGGCCTCTGTAGTTCAAATTTGAAAGGCTGAAAAAATGTGATCACCTGAAAGACAATAGGAGGCTTTGTTCCACGAAGAGAGACAATAAGGGAGCATTCAGCCCTCCCAGATCTGTGCTGAGGCCAGTGGAATCTGAAGCTGGAGACTGTTTGAAGTGTGTTTATATGTCTACACAGTGCTGAACCATGTCTTGGAGCTACAGCTTGCCAATGAGAATATTCACGCCACCCTGACAGCATGAGGCTGCTCATCACAGACTGGCAGGATGATTCAAGATGTACATGTTGCCTGGGCTCCCTTACATGGAGAGCTGGGCAGACAGAACCATGGGTTTCCCATGGGCAGCCAAGCATCCATGGGGAGCTTTCTCTTGATTTTCAACTTGGAGAGTTCTTTCTTTGTCTTTGGAAGTCCAAGGTAGGACAATCACTTTTTCTAAAATAAGAGAGTTTAGCAACCATTCCTGAAGATCTCCTTCCAGTCAGCTAGCCTGTGGCCACCCAGACCACCACTACAAATCAGTGTGCAAGTCCATCAAGCTGCCCAAAATAACTCAAATGGATCCTAGAAGCAGATGCCCAGGGAGAGGGTACTGGAACATCAATGTCGTGACACCAAAAAGAAGACCAGAAGGGGAGCTTGCTCAGCTTCCTTAAACCAGTGACCTTTACAAAGCAGATTGTATGCAAAGAAAAACACTAGACCACGAATGTATGTACATATATTCATCTCCTCTTTTTGTATTTTCTATTTTTACATGTCTTTTAAGATGCAATTGTTTTGAAATAAAAGTAAATTGGGTTTTTCTAGCAACTTGGAGTCAAGGATTCAAGGGTAAAGAGTTTATTTGGGAGGGGCATGAGGAAGGAAGGAAGGCAGTCAAGAGAGGCAGCAAGTAACTAGAGCTCACTTCCCCTGGGAGACTGCAGAAGTGCAGAGAACCAACACCTCCAAGTACTTCTCCTGGGAGCAAGGGAGCCGGGGCATGTATACACCAGTCTCCATTATTAATGGGATGAGGCTCTCCAGGGTATGTGATTTCCCCTGCACTTTTGGCCTGCCCAGGGAGTCAGCAGAGGGGTCTTCCACATCTTTAGAGCAAGCTCACAGGCAAAGTGATGGAGAATCTGGCAGTTGGCTATCAGACGGCTTGCCCTAGGTGTTAAGGCTCAGGAAGACAGGCAGGAACTGCTACAAAAAGCACTATATTACTACAGTCACCCATGCATATAACTCCTCAGCAACTATATGGACTCTATTATTTTTACAGTGACCAGGTTGCAGGGAGGCCACTACCTTAACCATGCTCTGGCTAAAAGTATCTCTCCTCACCTTAGCTTAGAGGCCAGAATCAAGCCTCTGCTTAAAGGTCTCCAGAATTAAATAGTACAACCTCCTTCAGATGCCAAGGCCAATAGCTAGTTCTCGGTCAACCAGCAAGGATGGAGTGTGTCCTAGTGGCGGGAAGGACTCCACCAAGGACATGTCTACCTGGACTTCCATCCACAGTGCTGCATTGCCTTCATGCCATTAGCTCCCCTCTCCGCTCAGCAAAAATCCCCAAGGCCGGCATTCATATGAGCATCCTCACTTGATGGAACAACCCTCCCCAAGCAGCCACAGGAAAAAGAGGTAGATTGGAGCCACTTCTGAGGCTTCTGCTACCCTGGACATGAGGAACTGTTCACCAGTATGCCAGATTCCCTTTCCACTCCACATAAAGTCGCCAATATTCAACCATCTTTTTAGCTTACAAAATAGCTGTTTCATGTCACTCAAACTAATACACCGTCATACATGTAAACCAGGGCCTTTTATTAACAGTGATAATGCTAGTCAGATGGCTGTGTGGCTTTTGGAAAATTACTTGACTTCTCTTCATGCACACCATCTACATCATGGAGAAAATGAATGGATCTGCTTTATGGAGCTAGGTGAGGGTTTAATATGAAGACGTGCATTCAGCCAGGTACGTGTGAGGACCCAATAAACATGAGCTGGTGCTCTGCTTGTTTCCTTAATCATGACTGTGATGGTTTACCCTGACAATGACCCATTTCTACCCTGAGGGTCGACAGAGGCAGCCTTTGGGGTGTGGCCGTTGGCATGTGTGGCTTTCACTCAGCTTAGGGCTCTTCCTGGAGTCTCCCCCATTGCCTTCCCCAGGATGGTTCCACAGGCTTTAGCCAGAAATCCCAAGGGGATATCCTCATCTCCTCAGATGAGACTTCTAAATCAGCCTCCTCCAGAGCAGACCGAAAAAGCTTGAAATTCTAGGAACAGTCTTTTCTAAAGAGCAAATGCTTCTGTAACTCCCAGCCCCAACCTAGGAAGTATTTTTAAAAAAAGACAAAGAAATCTAGACTCGATTCTTCTCCATAGTCTAACTCCAAGCCCCTTTAAATGCAGTCTGGGACTGAAGGCCAGGTTCAACAGAGTGTGTATTTTATCCAAACCCGTCTGCTCTCCTCTCTTGCCAGCAACACATTTTTTAAAATCTAATCTGTGTTTTCTTTACATGAATCTAGACCAAATGTGATTTCTCCCCTGCATGTGAAAATAAATTATTTCAAATGTAATTTTCTCCTCCAGTTTGTTCCTGCTCCTCCAGAGACCTTTGAAGGGTGTAACTCCAGATGCAAGCTGCCTGCTACTGCCCCACCAGCAGGAACTCCCGGGCCCCTGAGGTCCCCTGGGGGGGTGGCTGGGAGGGGGAGCCTGGGGGTGGCCAGGCTAAATCCTTAGCACCTCCGATTCCCGCTTCACACTCAGGATGGTATCTTAACTGCCCCATAAACGAGGATTGGGGGAGTGGAAATGAAGTGCTAGGCTCAAAAGGAAAGGTGGCTATCACACTGAGTTGTGATCCTGACAGAGTCAATCCATGCTCAGGTGGGGAGAGGTAGAGTGAGGGGAAGAGCACCTCTCTGGGGACACTGCTCCTCAACGTGCGGCCCGTGGACCAGCTGCCCGGGCATCAGCTGGGAGTCTTCAGAAATGTCGGCTCTCCAGCCCCACTCCAGCCCCACTGCATCCGAACCTCTGAGGGTGGGACTCAGCCATCTGGGTGCTGCCAAGCTTTCCAGGTGATTCTACGCACGCTCCCATAGGCGACGCCCTGCTTCAGGGGGTTGGCCACACATAGTGGAGACCTGTGACCTTGGAGCTCAAATCTGTCACTGCAGCCCCTCCCACTGACTGAGCAGGCCCCAGACAGCCTCCCACCACAGTCCCGTGACGCACTCACGGACAGGAAGGGTCTTCTGACTGGAAGAGGACGAACGGTCACTGAGGTTGGAAACATGGGCATGGCCACAGAGCCTCCACATAGAGCTGTTCCTGCAGTACTGCAAACAGCAGCACGTGTCTTCCAGTTGGGCTTCAAACTCTCGTAGACAAAACAATGTCTGAAGAATGAGACAACCCTTCATCTCACCAGATCCCAGTCAGTGAGAAATGGCTCCTTCTAGAATGGTCCAACCAGGCCGGCTGCTCTGCCATTCCTAGTTCTGCATGACAGAGAGCTTCCACAGTCTTGGGGGGGGCGGTCCCCTGGCAGGCACTGCCCTTACTCCATTCACCTGGGCACCCCTGCCCACCATCATGACCTATGTCCCGGAGCTACAGCTCCGGCCTGTGTCTGGGAATAAGGGACATTTACAAGTTTTCTGAGAAAATGCACTGGAGAAACTCAGTCACAGAGGTTTGGCTTGAGGAACTACACCCTGATACTCCACAGCTGTCTTTCTAGATGGCACACGAGTCTGAAGCAGCCCAGCAAACATAAGAGCAAGACTCTGGGCTGTACCATTTGCCTGGATCCAAAACATCGCTCAGACAAAACAAAGTGGTTAAGGAGACAAATGGAGAGGCACTGGCCTCAGGAAGCCAACTTAAGGCCCTGGGACAGCTCCCTTTCCCCTAAGCTGGGTGGCAGAAGGTCACAGAGCTCCCATGCAGAATGGCCGTGCTGAAGGACCAATTCCAAGTTCTTCAGGAAGTTGTCCCCGCTACTCTGGGATTTCTTGCCTCCCCCCCACCAAGGATGGCATAGAGAAGTCCTAGCATGTGGCACTATGCTACTTGCCAAGCGGCTCCTAGACACCAGCCTTCAGTAGCCAGGGCTCCATCTTCTCCTTTCTACTCCCACAGTTCCATGGTGCATGCTTGTTAATGGAGCATGAGGCCTGAGAAATCCACCAGCCTCCAGGCCCCCCAAACAGGAGTTTCCGGGCAGCCACATGGGCCGCCCAGGGCATGAAGCAAGAGGCTGGAAAGCAGAAGGGGGAGGACTCGGAGGAGGCTCAAGGTCAGGAAAAGTTGGTTTTTTTCCACTAATAAATCAGATCACTCCAGCTCATTCCTGTTGCTCTTGGCTGGCAGGACTAAAAAATAACTCTGAGTCACCAATGCGACTCATGACAAGTGCTTCCTGTGTGGGATTCAGGCATTTCTCTTCTGTTTTCTTGGCAGAAGGAAGAAAGCAACATGAAGGGGTGGAAGAAAGAAGTGAGGAAAGAGTTAATCTGCTGTGTTACCAGGTTCTTAATCCAAAGCCCATTCATCCTGGCTGTTGATGTGTGATTAAGTCCAGTAATGATACCTCCAAACCACCCAGATAAAAAGCCCACCAGGTTCTTAAGCATCTCCTTGTCAGCTCTCCATACCTCCACCCAAGAGGGCAGGGCCCCCGCCACGTTCCCCTGTGGAGGAGTCCTGCCTCAGGCCATGTGCAATCCAGTATCCCAAGGGAAAGGCCTTCTAGCTATCTTTCCTGAGCTCTGCAAAGAAGCTTTCTAGGTGTTTAGTTATTGGCTCTGCCTTCATACAGGCAGAGGGAGAGAAGGCCCCCTCCACAGATGAGAGCTGATGGGGTGGCTAGTCCAGGACTGGGAAACTTCTCAGCGTGCGGGACTGTCAGTGCTAAAATCAGGACAGCCCTGGGACAACTGGAGTGTGTTGGCCATCCTAGAGCTGAGGGCTGGGAGGGTTGGTGGAGGCCAGGGAGAAGATCCCGTGTTCTCAGTCCATTTTCTAGAAAGAGCACTTCTCGACCACTGATGTACACAAGGATCACCTACTCAAAGGCAGATGCTGATTCAGAGATCCAGGATCACTTCGTATTTGAGGGAGGTCACGCTCCCTGGAAGAGCATTTCTCTGCCTTCTCATGCCCTATTTCAGCCCAGGAGGACAAGTACATCCTACTGCCCTGGCACAGACAATAAAGAACGGGACGCTGCTGGCCACGGTGTCTGCCGAAGTGCTCCCGGCCAGGAAGTGGGAAACACTGGTGTGGTAGGCACTGTTGGGCCACAGTTCCCTCTCCAACCCTCTTCCTTGTCACCTTCCATTTTAAAGCCTTGAACTTTGGAAACACTTCTTCCCCAGTCTACAGCTAGGGGTGCCCCTGTGCCTGAGCTCTGGTGGATGAGTCGTAAGCAGAAATCTTCTGGCAGCTGGAGATGGAAGACTGAGAAATTTTATCTTTCAAGATAAAAAGGGGACCGATGTGACTGACACCCCATTCCCCACCTTCTTTCTCCCTAGAACACAAACGTGAAGGTTCAAGTCATGGTAGCTATGAGGAAAGGACCAACATGGGGCACAGAGCCGGGCATTGCTGAGCCACTGATGTAATCTCTGCAGCCACTGAGCTCCAGACCTTTGCCTGTGTGAGAACACTAAAACCCTGCTTTGTTTAATTCCCCTCCCTCCATGAAAGCTCAGCTTTTCTATTCCTTCCAGTGGAAAGCATTCCTAACTGATACCACTGGTCTCCCTAAGCCAAGTACTACTCCAGCAGACAGTCAGGGTGGTTGTGCACTCTAGGGAGCATCATTCATGATGCCCTTGGAGCTGTGCAGTGCACCGCTTGCATTACTGTATGAGGCAGTCTTGGAGCAGTCCCTGGTCTTGGGAGTCAGACCTTGGTAGAAACCCAGCTCCATCACCTGCTTTCCTAATCAGCCCTGGTCCAGCTAAGGTACCTCTCTGAGCCTCAGTGTCCTCTCTTTAAAGAGAAATAATAATGCCTCCTCGGGAGGATTCTTGTAAAGATTAAAGATAAGAGTAAAACACCTGGCATGCAGCAGACACACTATAAATAGCAGATATTATTACAGAGAACGGCACGCGGTCTGAGCTGGCGTCTGTTTGGAGTGCCCGCCTGGGATGACGGCAGCGAAGATATGGGTCGTCTCCTCCCACAGCTGCAGTGTGTCAGGCCCAGGCTGCAGCCGGGGACATCGGTGGAAGGGTGCAGGGAGGCACGTTCAGAGGCCACCCTTCTCCATTTGATCACCTGCCCTGGAGCATCTAGTGTGTGCTGCCACTTATGGGGACAGCAGGTTCCTCATTGGAGCCCTTGCACCCCCATAGCCAGGAAGCCGTGGATTCAGGCCATGTTCTGGGAAAAACATCTCATCACCAGACCAAGAAGTTCTCATAGCTGAGAAACAGGCTATCTTCTTTGTTCCTAGATGTGTGTCCACGGGAGCAAGAGCAGACCAGACAGCTTTGGCCATTTCTGGGTGCAGCAGTGATCAAGAATGTGGATAAAGGGGATGGTCTCCCAGAGACACAGAAGCCCACTTGTGCTAGTCATCAAGGGCGAGAAAGAGCTGGCTTCTGCAGCTCAGTGGAAGCACTAAGATTTATGACAGCTGGAGTGCCATCCCCAAAGGCAGCCTCGGGTGTGGGCCCATTCATACAGTTTGTTAGATGGTGATCAATGCTATGGAGAAAAATTTACCAAGGAAGGGGGCCTAGAGGATGGGCAGCAAAGACCTCACTGTGCAGGTGAATTCTGAAGGAGATGAGGGTGGGAGCTGTTTGAGCAACTGGTGAGAGAATGTTCCAAGGGAGAGGACCAGCAAGAATGGAAGCCCTGAGGTGGGAGTGTTGGCTGTGTTTCTGAAATTGCCAGGGCAGGAGAGCCGGGGGGATGTGGAAGCAGAGATGCTGGGGCCCATCGCATTGGGCGTGGGGGCTGCCCTGAAGTGAGAGGTTGGGCCCCCCTGAGTGAGACACAGGACTTCTGGATGAGGCCTCTTCTAGCAGCCAGGTTCAGAATGGACTAGATGCAGGCAAAGGCAGAAGCAGGGCAATGGTGAGGCGGCTGTCGCAGTCCTGGGGCCAGAGCTCCAGGGTGCTGGGGTAGGCTGTGGGTATCCACCTCTGTCCCTTCGGGGGCCCCACCAGGCTGCATCTGGAGCTCATCACCTCCAGACACAGGTGTCCAGTGGCTACCCCGTGGCTAAATGACAGCAAAAGCCAGGGGCCCCAGGCCACATCCTTCCTTGGACTGTTCACTGCTGCAACACCACGGAATCACCAACTGCCAGCCTGATCTTTAACCAAAATCTTGACAAGCAACCAAACAATAAAACAGTCATCTCCCTGGGATGTGACCTTGAGAAGTAATGCCAAGTGCAAGGAAGGTTTATAATGTTTAAAAAGGAAGTGTTAAGCATGTGGTCAGGAAGAAGATGAGCTCGTCCTGTGAGGTGAATTTCTTTGTTTCATGAAGCCAGCTGCCTGGACTGTGTGTGTGTCCATGAATGCACATGCAAGATACTGAGAGAACTAGCGAAAACAGTTAACTGTCTCTGGTCACTTAGAGTATCAAGAAATTACCTCCTCACCTGTTTCTTTACATAGATTTTCATTCTCTTAAGAAAAACCACAGCCCTATGGTTAGTGGCACAGATGCCCAGCATTTGAACTCGAGTTGACTGGCAGTAACGAAGTCAACGTTTCTTCCAAAGCCTCCGTGGTCTCTATTGCACACCCCTTCCAGACTCAAGGGGTCTCGTGCAAGTCCTCTCCTGCAGATCAAACATGTGGCTCAATCTGAACACACTTGTTCCTGAGCTGGGGTTCAAGGGCTTTACAAATTCTGATTGTATCCACTATCCCCTCCCCACCTCCAAAGTCGTCCAGTTGTTCCCCGCGTGTTGATAGTAGTGCGCCTGAGGAAATCAGCTTCCATCCAAGGCTCACAGAGCCCGTTTCTGGAGGGACCCTGGCCACGGCTGCCACCCTGGTTTCTCTCGCTTCTGCCCAATGGAACCCAGCTTTCTTGCCATCTGCGTTCTAACACTCAGCACCACTGTAAAGCCATTGAGTGCTGGCTGTAAGATGACACTCCTGTGAGCTGACAACCTCTAAATACAGACAAGAGGAAGGCCTGAGCTGCTCGGGAGGGGCGCCTTTCTCTCTCATCCAGTGGGGTGAGGTCCATGTTTTGACTGCCAATGCGTGTCTGGGAGGAAGAGACCAGGGGAAGACTTAGAGGAAAAACTCGGCCCCGCAGGGCAGCAGGGACAAGGCTTGCTGGCTTTCCCAGTTTCCACGGGAGCCAGTTCTTCACAGCCTCTAACATAAGTGGCCACCACAGGCCCTACTGGAAAGCAGGCATGGAAGAGGGTTGCTTTTCTGATGCTAATGTACAGCCTTTTTTTCCCCTTTAAATGAGGGGCCTGCTCATCTTGAAACCTTTTAAAATAGGTCTCCTCTCCTTTTTCCTCCTGCCCTGTCACCTGCTTCTTTGTTATCGGCCTGAAGACTTGTCTCCCCCAAGTGTGTACACAGAGATGGGAAAATTCATTTAAACAGACGTGTGTCAACCCCACTCTTTAAACAACGGAACAAGTCTGATACACAAAAATGTACTTCAGGAATCAATCTGTAGAGCAGAGTGTGGAGGTTTCTTGAATCGATGTTCACCTTGAAGGTAAAAGGGGCAGCCTTCCCCCAGGGCCTACCGTCACCCTCTTCCCTCTCATGTCTGCACAGCCTGCTTTCCGTTTGGCAATTCAAGGATCCCCTGGGATCGGTTAAGTCCTTAGAGGTCGTTTGGAAGGTCACGCATACAGGTACACATTGCGCATGTGCGTGGTATCTGTACGTGTGTGGTGTGCAACCTTGCAGATGTGGCTGTGTGGATATGTCAGGGAGAGTGAGCATGCACGTGTAGGGTCCATGCACACTTGTGCCTGTATGCAGGTGTGGGGGTGTGTGTGCATGTACTACATGTACGTGTGTACACGTGTGTGTCTCTAGATTCCAGCAGAGGCTCAAGTTTGTCCACCTTTTCTCCCATCATCTCCATGGCAAGAACTCTGACGTTTACAGTCCACTACTGCCCCCACCCAGGCTCTGTCCTAGGGGATCTGAGCTCAGGAAATCTTTGTGGAATGACTCAGTAACCTGTCCGTGGTGGGGTGAGACGCATCAGCACCCCAACGTGCAGAGAAACAAAATCTCATTCAGTGAATCTGTTTCTCCTTCAGGTTTTCTACTTCCCAGTGGCCTCAACCTTCTGCTTACCCAGCTTCTCGCCCTGACACTGTCACAGCCGGCCTCTCTTTCACTGGCACCACATGTGAATAAACAAGCCACCAACATCTCTGAAGCATCTCTTACCACCTATGGAAACTGTGTACAATGGTCCTTGAGTCATCCCCAACCATACTGACTCTAACTTGGCCTTGCCACTTGCTCAGGTTCAAGAAACAATAGCAAACCTGACTCAAAGAGAGAAAGGCAGAAGGACCTGGAGGCTTGCCCTCTCTTGCTACTGGGGGCCTTTCACCCCTGCCACATGAACCAGCCTGGGCTAAGCCCCTGGAGGATGAGCGATCATGTGGGGGAGGGGGCCCAGCTAACGCAGCTGTTCAGGCTGAGTCCCCAGCCCTGGGAGCAAACCAGCCTAGACCTTTCAGCTTGGCCAGGCCAGCCCAGACCTGCCCTGCCCACTGACCCACAGGATCACAGGACAGAGTCTGCGTGTGTGGCCATAGGTCACTAAGTTACAGCAAAAGCTAATAGATAACCTCCATTACCTCCCCACAGCCACCACCTCTACACTTGACCTGCTCATTTGCTGACTCAGTTCAAAAGTCTACAGAAAAGAGAAAACATTAAATCACATTGGGTTCTATATTTAGAAGCTGACTTTACTGAAATGAATCAAGATATAGGAAATCAGGACTGTCTCAGAAATGCTAAGTTAAACAAGTCACCAAAATAACAGCCTAGAAATGACACAATGCCTGGCATAGAGTGCCCTCAATGCAAACTGGCTGGATCTTGAACTAACTGACTCGCCATTTTAAAGACACGAAAACAGAGACCCAAGGAGGTTAATGACTTCCATCAGTCCTAAAACTAATGGCAGGCCTCCTCTGTAAGATAACATTTGTGTTTCATAAAAGGGGTGTCTGGATGACTTGTAACTTTCCTGCATCAGAGTGATGGGGCTACAAGTCATCCAAACATTCAAATCCATAGGATCTCTCTGGTTCTTCCTCCCTGGCACACAGTAGGTGCTCAACCAAGGTCGAATGAGGGCATGCATGTGGAAAACTTGCCACACTAAAGGAAAAATCTACAGTTCAGAACTGCAGGGCCCTTCCTCTGCCCTCACACAGAGTCACAGAAAATGCACCACCTTCCCAATGTGTCAGAGAAAATGTAGCTGAGTGCTCAGTAGCAAATGCCTAAAAGATGCAAATCAAAGGGACTCCTCTGGGCACCAGGGACGAAAGCACAGGCTTCCAAGAGGCCAACGTGCATTGACTGCCCTCATTTAATTTCTACTTCTCTCATTCTGCTCAGTCAAGGTCAGCCTCCCCTTGATTTACCCCCCTGATCAGGAAGGCTGCTTGCTGGGAGAGCAAATCCAGGCAGCAGAATCATTGAAGCTTTCCATGCCAGGCCAAGGACGTGCTCATTGCCACTTGCTCCTCCTCTCTTTTCTCCAATAAGAAGAGCTAACCTCATTTCCATACACCCCTCCAATGGAGGCAGCCAAGAAGAACCACACTCTGCTCTCAAGCCTGGCTATCAGTGCTTCACTAGTCCTTTCCTTGTTTATATAATGAGTGTGCATGCCTGTGTATGTGTACCCACATGCAGGTGGTGTGAGCTTCTTGTGGGCAAGAGCTGCCTTATTTATAGCTCTATCCCCACTATCAGGCACATGCCTGGCCTACAGTAATCTGTTCAGTGAACCAATGAATGAATTAGTGGACAGTACTCAGAAGTCTCTCCAAGTGATTCTTTGAGATTCCACTGTGGTCACACCATGTAACCAAGGCACGAATCATGTGAGCTTGAAACAAAATCCCCAGTGCCAGTTATTAAGTTATTGTCTCTCAGTTCCAAGTCCACCCTTGCTATAAGCTGCTCTGTAATACCTGGGCTGAGACTGCATACCTTTCTGCTTTCCCAGCTGCTCCCTGCTGGGCCCTGCCAGTAGGGGGAGCTAGAGGGAGGTTGGCAGCTGGAAGAAGAAAGGACTTCTGCCTCTTGGCTTCTCGGTCCCAGGAGCATCCCCTTAGTAACAGCCTTTTTTAGGGTAGTGGCCACTGGTTCCAGAATCAAGCTGTTTTGTTTTGCTTTGTTTTGTGTTGGCAACCCCAGAACCAGTCTCACTGCACCCCTACAAGATAGTAGCACTAGCCAGGCAGCATCTTGTCCTCAGGGTCTGAGTCTCAGCTCTGCTGGGTATCCCCTCCACACTTCTAAGCTTTGATAACCTCAACCCCTTCCCTTCATTCCCCCAGTCCTGGGGGGCGGTCACTGCTTCTTGTACTTCACATGTCTGTATCACTTTTTGCCTTTTCAGTCTTCCAATGGCTGTTTAACCAACAGTTTCTGTTAAAATAACTGGCATGGTTGCTCTTCTCCTGGTTGCATCCTGATTGACATGGGAACCAGGGTGTTTCCAGGGGCAGAAGCACCTTGTGCACTCCTCCCAGGATTTGAAGTCAAGCACAGGCACCTCTATGTAGTCCAGAATAGGACCCTCCAAATTTAGCTCTGAGCCAAAAGACAAACAACAAAATTGCCTCATGCCTACAGCCAACAGGACACACAGCATCTATGAGCCTGACGCAGCAGACACTTGAAAAATATTCACTGAACAAATAAGTGTACCTGTAGCTGAGATACTGCTTATCTGGTCCCAGGACCTGTCACCTCTTCTTCTCAAAACACGGCTGGACTACATTTCCGAGCCTCCTTTGCAGTTAAGGTGGCCATGTGACCAGCTGCTGACCAATGGAACATACAGATGTGATCTGTGCCACTTTCAGACCTGTCCCATGACCATGGGTGAGACTCCCCTGTCCAATGGTCAGATTTACAGATAAGGAAGATTGTAGAGCAAAACCACAAGGTAGAGGGGCCTGGTCTCAGACCAAGAGGAGAACCTCCTGTCAAATGTGGAAATAGAAAATGATGAAGTAAAACTGTTAGCTGAGTACACAATACATGCCTATTGTACTAAGTTGCTGAGATTTGAGCATTGCTGGCAGCAGCAATAAACCCTAACCAATAAAGTGGCCAAGGGCACGAGGTTGATCTCTAGCCTTGGCCCTACAGCTCTCTGCTTTGGGGCACGAAGTTGGCTAAACAGGAATTTGGGTGATCAGCAGAAGTTCACTGTAACAACTGGAGAAATGGCTCGAAGGGCAGAGCCTCCTGAGAGCAGGTCCCTAGCCGGCAGGAAAGCACATGATTATAAGGAGTCCTTCCATCCAGATAATCGAGTCAGCCGCTTTTGGGGGCCTCATGGAGGTAACTCCACAGAATGATTAACTGAACTGACTGGCTCCAGCAGAGTCTGTATCCCTATGATCCTTCAGAGAACAACAGAAGAGCACTTGCTTGAGGTGCCTTTAGACACTGAACTAGGAGGAAAGCCATCGAGCCAGTGATTTTTCACTCAACTACTAAGTCTATTTTATTGTAAATTAATATGTCGTAAAGGGGAAAGCAATTAGAAAATCAGAGAGGAAAAAGCGCACAGTTATAGTACTGCACCATCCAAACAAATCATTGTCAAAATGCTGATGTATTGCCTTCCAGAATTTTTGCCTGACTTATATTTTTCACATGGTTATGATTATGCACAAATAAAGCCTTGTGGTTAAAAACTGAGCTCAAAATGTCATACTTGAAGCCTATCTTGGCTCTTTCCTAGCTCTACAGCCGTAAACAAGTTACTTCACCTTTTTGTGTCTCTGTTTCTTTATCTGTAAAATGGGGACGATTCACATCTCGTTTACCTTGTGGCAAGAATTAAATGATGGCATCTCTGAAAGCCCTCAGCACAGTGTCTGCCTGGCTGAGACAAAGCACTTGGGAAATGTCAGCTGTTGCTATAGGCTATGGACAGAATTATCAATCTTAACTGAAAAAAAAAAAAGCGTAGTGAGGCTTTCTGATTGAAGAAGTGGTATTTCCTCATGGTAGGCAATTAGGAAAATGGGGCAGGACACCACAAAAATAAAGAAGCCAGGACTGCCAGATGCCCTACAGCTCCACTTTGCTTGCATTTTGTCCCCAGGGAGACCCAAATTCAGGAACTCCCCAAACCCAGGCAGTTGTGAGCTGAAGGAGCCTCTGGTGTCAAAAGAAAAAAGGGGGGATACAGAGAAGAGAGCAAAATCCCAAACTGTGCGGGGAGGCACTGCATTCCAAGATGTAAGGGGAAACTGACAGGACACCGAGGGCAATGTAGCCCCTTATTTTGATAGCAGTGGTATTTGATTTTCATGTCTCATAACTATAAAAGAAAAAAAAATCAAGAACTGCCTGAAGAATATTTCTGAAGCACTCTTATTTTCCTCTCTGCACAAACTCTGTGCAAGAAAAGCAGATGAGAACACGTTTCCCTCCATCAGCTCCATCTGCCTCCCTGGGGATGGGGAACCCTCCCTTCTCTGTGACAGGAACATGCTCTGACTCCTAAGTAGCGCTCCAGTTCAGCAGTAGGATCAGTCTGCAAGCCCTCAGCATTTCTTAGGGACGTCCGTTTTTCTCAGCATTAGCTTCTGCCTTCCTATCTTATCAATGCTCAGGACAATAGTAAATGTGAACTCTGCAGCCAAATGCAATAGAAACTACACTCAGATCAAAGTCACGTGATTCCACATGGAGCTTGTGGTGTGAGCTAAGATGAAATGCATTGCATCTATCCCTCTAGGCTGCAGAATATCCACTGCAAATAATGATAGTGCTGTCTTGTGGTTTACAATAATACCAATGCCACTCAAAGTAGGGTCTGTGGGCCAGCAGCAGCAGGACCCGCTTAGAAATCCATACCTGTGCAATCAGAACCTCTGAGGATGGGGCTCAGAGATCTCCATTTTTCACCCACTCTCCTGATGATTCTTAGGCATACTGAAGTTTGAGAAGCACCAGTTTATTTATACCACCTTCCCTAGATGGTCAAGCACTCATGAAAATATTATTAATAATAATAAGTAAGATCTATTAATATTATCAATAATAATAGTAAGATCTAGCACAAAACAAATACTTCCTATGTGCTAGAAATTGTGTTCTTACTCATTACTTCCTTTACTCCTGATAACAATTGGTAAGCTAGGCCCAATTATTATACCCATTCCATAGATACAGAAACTGAGCATTAGAATGGTCATGTAACTTGCTCAGGGTCACCCAACCTGGAAATGATGGATCACAACCCCGAATCAAGGCTGCTTGATGCAAAAGCCCTACACATCTCAACTGCTCTCCTTTTCTCTCTCCTCCCATTCATATTCTCTCTCTCAACTCTAGACTTCCTGGAGGAAAAGTTCCCCAGTGAGCCACCTTGTTGGATTCAGGCATCTGAATAACAGATGCCCATGAGGCTGACCCAGGAAGCCCCAACTGCTAGGAGACAGGAAGCTGTAAGAAAATGGGCCAGCCTTCGACATTAGTTTTAACGACAACTGGGCAGGTTCAAGCATCCTCAGGCTTCTGTTCTTGTGGAACTGCTTGGCACAGCCATAGAAGCACGCTTGGCACTGTCCCTGTTCCTGCTGGCATGGGCCAGTGCCAGGAAGGAATGGGCACCAGCACGAGGCTGGGGTGCCAAGTCTTCCCAGAGGGCTGCTTTGCCACAGCAGGTCAGGCAAGTGGCAGAAACGTAAAAACTGCTTCTCGCAACTGGGGAGCAGGCGTGCAAGTACAGCAAACCCTGGCAGGCTCTCCGCAGGCGGCTTGCAAAGGCTCTGGCCAACACGCAGGAAAGTGCTGACAGGGGACCAGGCGGAGCCCAATTCATGGCAGGTCCAGCTCTGCGACCACAAGTGAACAAGGCCTGCCCACACCAAGAAGATTCATTCTCTTCGTCACATGTCTTTGAAAGGTTTAGATGCCCCTTGTTGTTTAGTTGCTAAGTCATGTCTGACTCTTTGCGACCCCACAGACTGTAGCCCACCAGGCTCCTCTGTCCATGGGATTCTCTGGACAAGAATACTGGAGTAGGTTGCCATTTCCTAGATGGATGCACCTATAAGGGTGTTTTTCCAGTATCCTCTTCTCATCCTTTCCTATTGAAATTGGCATTATAAGGTACTAGGAAGAGGTTTTTCTTTTTCGCTGCACTGGGAGGCTTGTGGGATCTTAGTTCCCTGACCAGGGATTGAACCTGGGCCCTCGACAGTGATAGCAGTCTTAAGCACTAGACCACAGGGAAATTCCATGGAAAGGCTTTTTGTGACCCTTGGCATTTCACTCTTAGGTCATGTTCTATCGAGAGCAGACTCCGAGAGAATCCTGAAAGATGATTCATGTGCACAAGGTTTATCAGAGATATGCTCTCAGGAGAGATAGGCAGAAGCAGCAGGAAGAAAAGAGAAGAGCTGAGCAAAGGTGGGTGTCAGGCAGAGCTCCTGCAAGGCTGAGGGAACTCCAGGAGGGGAGTTACAGCTCTGAGCTGTCACAGCTGGGGCAAGGGAGCTGGGCTCTCGTCCTCTTCAGTCTTTGGCTGAGGCTTGTGTGTATGTGTGCCTGTCCATGGGTGCTCCTGTGTGTGTATATGGGCACACACACGTTGAGTGTCAATGCAGGCACTTGGTGTGTGCCAGCCTGTGGGCAAAGCAGGTGTAGGAGTCCATGGATGGTTCTCAGAAGATGAGCTAGGGGGCACCTGCCACTGAGAGTGATCACAGCTAGAGTGTTGGCAGGACCCTAAAAGAATTCCAGGGGTCTAGACAGACACCTACATTCTTTACTGCATACACCTTTCCTCCCACTTTATTAACATGTGATAATGGAATTAGAGAGCAGACTGGTGGTTGCCAGGGGGAGTGGGTTGGGGGAAGGATGGAAAGGGAGGTTGGGGTTAGCACACGTAAGCTATTGTACAGAGAATGGATAAACAACATGGTCCTACTGTGGAGCACAGGGAACAAAACTATACTCAGTATCCTATGATAAACCATAACGGAAAAGAATATGAAAAAAGAATATATATATATATATATATAAAACAGAGTCACTGTGCTGTACAACAACAATTAACATTGTAAATCAACTATACTTCAATTAAACAAAAAACAAAAAAATATGGTAAGTGTTACTTGTGAGTTACAAATTATTACTATCATGATTAACATTTATTAGTCTCCTTGAGCATGCTCACCGCACTGAGACATGGGCTACTCTGAGACCAAGCTGCCTGTCTTCACAATGCCCTCATGAGGAAGATGGAAGACAAATACCGAGCAATCCTTCTCTCGGAGGGAAAGAGAGAGAGATTCTCCAACTAAAAGCATTTTACACATCTCACAGAAAAGCTTTGTGCAGCCACCTGCTGTGTTACAGAACCACTGTCACCTTCAAGCCTCACTCTGAAGTCAGATTGTCTGTGTTTGAATCCCAACTCTGCCACTTCACTCCAGGCAAGTCATTTAAGCTCTCTGGGCCTCGATGTCCTCATCTATGAAATGGGGATCTTAGCACTGTCCCCTTCAGAACATTATGGAGAGGGTAACATGAGGTGACTCAAGTGACCCACTGAAGTCAAGTTGCGGGCCCACAGTGAACATTCACTCCGTGGGAACTCTTACAGTTGTGACAATATCTGGGTCAGGAAAATCCCCTGGAGAAGGGAATGACAACCCACTTGGGTATTCTTGCCTGGAGAATTCCACGGACAGAGGAGCCTGGCGGGCCACAGTCCATGGGGTCACAAAGAGTTGGACATGATTGAATGACTAACATTTGGGGCTTCCCAGGTGGCACTAGTGGTAAAGAATCCGGCTGGCAATGTAGGAGATGGAGGTTCAATCCCTGGGTTGGTAAGATCCCAAGCAACCTCCAGGAAATGGCAAACCCCCTCCAGTATCCTTGCCTGGAGAATTCATGGGCAGAGGAGCCTGGTGGGGAGGAGGACAGATGAGTCCATGGGGCTGCACAGTCAGACATGACTGAGCACATACGTATATACATACAGACACACAGACTCTTCACAGCCTCTTGGGAAATGCCTGGCATTCTGCCCTAACCAGGATTCAGAGATGTGAAATTAACTTGCAAAGCTCTTCAGAGGGTTGTCTGTTCATCAAGAACAAGGATCTCTGTTTCTGTCCCCTTTCATCTGCCCTCTCTCTACCACCCAAGTCAGCTGCTTGGTAGTTCTGATCTGATCGGTCTCTTTTTCCCTTGGGCCAACATTCCATCCTCTCAAATACAAAGTCACCTGCTGTTATGGCCCAGATGTCATATCTAACTGTCCCAGCCTAGAATGCTTTAGCTTTTATCATTCACAATCAGTTCTGCCATTTCTGGTGACAATCTCTTCAATATAAAGAAGCTAGGTCAAGGCACAAACTCACCAAGAAACCTCCTGATGCCCTGAGAATCCGATGTCATGGAATTTGTTTCCTTTTCTGATTCCAAAGGCAGTGTGCTATTTTTCACCTGGATGAGATACTGCATCTTCCCTAGGGCTACTGTGGAAGTCACAAGTTAAATCACGCACACCATCGCCCACGCAACCCCTACCCCAATGGTGAATATCTGCCTTCCAGTACAAAGATTGTTTCCTTTGTGAATAAGAAAATAGGGATTCAGAGTGAAGTGACTTACCTATAGCAACACCACTAGTGTGATTAAGATTAGGTAGGATGGGCTAGGTCATGCTGTAGTAACAAACTGTCCCCAAGTTAAAGGTTTGTTTTGGCCCATGCCATATGTCTAAAGCAAGAAAGCAGGAGCTCTGCTCTGAGTCATTACTCAGGGACCCAGGATGACATAAGTTCCACCATCTCTATATGTGACTTCAGAGTTTCCTGAGGTAGGTGACAGGGCATGTGGAGGCTTCACACCTGCTCTACTATACCTCAGGCAAGAAGTGACAAGCCATTTCCACTGAACCCTATTGGCCAGAAGCAGTCGTGTGGCCCTGGCCCACTGAACAGGGCTGAGGAATGTAATCTTCCCTGTACCTAGAAGGAGAGCTGGATACTGGTGAGTGAATAACACTTAGAACATTGCGGGAGGTGGGCTCTGAACTTAAGAGATTCCAGTCAAAGTTGCTCGGGCTCCCAAAGCCTCTGTTCTGTCCTTTACACAAGGAGAAGCCTCTGTGATTAAACTTTAGGACAGAGTGGGTCTGTCAGTCTAGTCTTCTAGGCACTGCGCTAGGAACTAGAAAAATGCAGGGATGGGAAGAATGTAGTTTACTCTCCATGGACCTCCATGGTCCTATGCCTTCGATCAGCCATCTTGTTTCATATCTACCATATGCCAGGCTCAACCCAACACACTGGGGATACAACCATCAACCAAACAGAAACAGGTCCCTGCCTTCGTGAAGTTTCTATTCTAGAGAGGCCAAACAGACAAGGAGATGGGTGAGGTGAAACTAGACAAATTTGGCAGTGTACCATGGGGCAGTGAGGACAACGGAGAACAAGAAAGCAGGGGAGGAGGGCCAAGGAGGTGAGAGGTTGTCACATTTTAAATGAAGGGGTCAGGCAGGGCAAGCTGAGAGGAGGCAGAACTGTGGGAAATATAGGGAAAAGCCTGCAGGTGGGGGGAGCCACAGGGCTTGATAGAGCTTGGCTAAAAGGGGGGCGGGAGACAAGGGCAGCAGCTGGAGGGAGTTGCTGGACGTTTCACTTGAACATCTAACGTGCTCCCAGAACAGAGATGTGCACACCATGGCGAGTGCAGAAAAGCACTTTTGATCTGTGGGATGTTGAGCCCTCAGAGAGGTGCTTGCCTGGACTCTGGCCTCCCCGCCGGCCAGAGATGACTAGGTGCCCCTTGGCTTAAGTCCTCCTTATTCTGCACACGCTGGGCACCTGCAGTGTTTTGCCCGAGGGCTTTCTCAGAAGTGCCGGGGGCTCCAGGCCTCTGGGGGCAGCTCTCAACCGAGAAGGGGCAGGAACTGGGGATCAATCACCCCTGCAGGGCACCCTGCTTGGTCTCCTGGGGAGCAGGCTGAGGTCCAGCCTCCCTCCATCCCCCTGCTCCCTCCCCACTGTCCCCGAGTGGCTTCCTGGGATAGCCTCCAGATGGTACCCACTCCTGTCCCATGTCAGGTTCTAGAGGAATCCAGTGAGACACAACCCGAGCCCAGGAAAGGCATTTCACTTCCAGAGCCTCATTTTCTTCAACACAATTTATAAGCAGGGTGTGGGACTGGATCAGCCACGGGGCCACCTTCTGCCAGGAACCTCCCCAGAACCCCAGAAGAGACCACGGCACAAACCCCCTGCAAGAGGAGTAGCAGGACAGGTCCATGGACCTGGCCCTTCCCCACCTCTGTCCTTCTCTTCCTGCGAAGTGGGCAGAGCCCCACCAGCCCTGGGGAGGCTTGTCTCACACAAGATGGGAGGCCCCCCAGCCCCCAGCCAGGCCACGCAGGAAGCCCTCCTGCCTGCAGCCGGCTCTGCCGCACCCCCGCCCCGCCGCCCACTCCTGTGGATGTGCAGGGAACAGTTTCCCCTTTGTTTGCCTCTCTGATCCCCATCTGCTCAGCAACTGCCCAAATTCAATTCTGGCGTCGCGTGCCTCCAGCCTCCAGTCCGGCATTGTCTCTTAGGAATCACTCCAATCCCCCCAAACAAAGGCCCTCAAATCTGAATAAACCCTCTGACATCAGCCTGGCGGGGCAGGACGCTGAGCGGGACAGTCCCCATGCCTGCCGCTTTGCAACCCTTGGGCTCTGCTGACCTCTGTCTCACCCCCTCTCCGTGCACTCCCTGTCCCCTCCAGGCCAGACACCACATTTCCTGGGGCTTGAGCCCCTGTGCTGAGCCTCCATTTTTTGTGACCCAAAGCCTGCCTTTGCTCAAGGTCAGCTTTGTTCTCTTATAGAAATTAACCTCCACAGGGTCTGATCTGTGACAAGCAGACAGAATCAGGGTAAGACCAGACAGGACCCTGTGGTTACCTTTACCTGGGACAGACTAGGAAGCAAATTTTTTTCAGAAATTGTTCAGTTTCTACATAATGGACTTCTAACTCATTTTACTTTCTCCTCCTAAACAAAGAGATTCTGTCTTGTTCTACTTTGAGAAGTAGACTTCCCCCACTTAAATTAGCCTCCAATTAAAATAAATTAATTTTTAAAACTGGTCATCACAGCTATTTCATCGTTCATTATGCTTGGAATCCAACTTAGAGTCCAAGTTCCGCCATCTCCCTGTGAGGCTTCAGCTAGTGTTCAGCTGGTGAGTTTTCTTGATGCCTAACAGAACAAGCAACATGTCTCCCAGAAACTCCACTTCAAGGTTGATGCCCTGTACCTGCCTGCAACATGGGAGCAAAATGCTTTTTTTCTTCCCCTTTTGGATGGGTCCTTGTTTTGCCTAGACATGACAAGAGTCACTGCTTTGCTTCCTACTGGCAAGCCTTTCCTGTTATTTCCATACGTTTTATGATTCACATTTCACTTTATCTCCATAATTCAATCATTTTATAGAAAATCAAGATAAACATTCCCTTAGACTTTCCCTCCTGGAAATACTAAGTTCATTTCACACCAAAGCAGCATGGTAGCATGGTCTTCCAAGGCCTTTCTAGAAAGGGAAAAAATCTTTGCAAAGAAAAGGTCTCAAAAGTCTCATGTAGTGAACAACTTGTTGATTAGTCAATCCAGTCCCCATTTATGGAAAGTTTCCTGCCTGTCACACAGCGACTAGGTCTGTGGCATAATGAAACCAGTCTTTCCCACTCTGGGACATATTTTTACATTTTCTTCAAGAAACAGTTTTTGCTGGGCTCCTCAAATCCCTTTGTAAGAAATGAAGAGGAAAATGGTAGTGGCCACAAATCACTTCAGTGGTAGAACAATAAATGATTCAGGAATAAACTGCAAATCTGACTCTCAGACAAAGCAAACCTTCTAGAACTTTCTCCTTTTCTCTTTTTCTATACTATATCTGTGGGTCTCTGACAAGGTGGAGATTACCAAAGAAGCTGTTACCCAAGGACGAGCCTGCTCTGAGAGCCAGTGTCTTCAGAGCATGTGTATGTCTGCAGGCAAGCTTTGTAAAGTTCCTCACTGACTACAAGGGCAGGAAACCCTGTCAAATGAATAAAGTGGGAAATGAGTCGAGGAATTTAAGGAGGCAGAGGGCCTGAGTTAAATGTTCCTTTTTTCAATGTTTTAAGAAGGAGGCAAGTCAGTGTTTATACCTGATATCACAGAATCTACTATAGAGCTATCACTGAACCCCCACCTCCAAAACTGAAATATGCCATGGTGGGTGCTGCTCCATGTCTGAGGTTCCTGGATAAATTAATTGGAGAATGTCAAAACTAGAAAGGACTTCAGAAATGATCTGGAAGCAGTTTTTGACCAGGGGTGGCACTGTCTGTTGCAGGAATTTGGCAGGATGTGGGGGGTGAGAAGGGGATTTGTTTCACCAGGACTAGGGGAGGGGCCCCCACAGTGATCTCAGGAGGCATGGCCACAGATGTGAGATGATTTGGAATGCCCAGTTCATTCCACACAAGTCACTGTCCTAGCCAAACCACCTCTTTTATCCCAACTGAAGCAGCCTATGACCCTCATTTACAGAAGAGAAGAGATCTCAAGAAATGAGGTGAATTGGCCAAGGCCAGAGACGATGCTGAGACTGGGGTTGGTAATCCAGGTTTTATATTGTACTGCAGTAAATGAGATCACTACTTTTCTCTTGACACTCTGAAATGTTGCCTTAGGACAGGTTCCCCCTGGGAATCCTAAAACAAAGATTAGCCAACCCTGAGACAAAGATTCAAGTATTGGAAGGTAGCGTATTTGGGAAGGACAGTAGCGCAGTGTGGGAAGTGGGACAGGGAAGGGAAGGCAGCCATAAAAGGGAGGTTAGCAAACAGGTTCCCACCATGGGCATGGGGTTTCTAACTTACTGCAGGACTCAGGGACATTGTAAAACACAGTTCAGAGTTGTCCCATTTGAGAGTGCGAAAGCTGGGGTATTGATCCTCCAGCTTCATTATTCATTGGCTGAAGGTTCCTCCCAGGAGCATTAATTCCCAGGCACTTCTGGCCTGCCCTGTTCTCAGGCTGAGAGAAAGTTCTCAGGCTGAGAAATGGAGCTCCTTGGAGTGGGACGCTGTCCAGGTATGCACCAGAGCAGAGATGTCATGAGCACACGCAAAGACCTAAACTGAACAGTGCGTCCAGTCACGTTTTCAGTACATGCATCAGACAGCCTGGGCTCATAGAAACTGCTGAAGATAAGGTTTTAAACACCTGCTTTTATGTGCGCAACAGTTTATCACATTCAATTGTGGATCCCCAAAGCAGATTTGGCCAAGGGTCCTGCATGAAGCCCCAGACACTGGGGCATTGCCATTTATGGGGCCACTAGAGCCGTAACTGCACTTCTTATTTCTCTCTTTGAAGTGGTTGCGAGCTTTCCCAACCCCAGTCCTTAACTGTCCAAACAGGAGCACAGAATCCAGCAAAAGCCACCAAGGTTTCTAAACACACTGGTTCCTCAGGGTGCGTGTGTGGTGAGCAAAGGTAGCCATGGGGCAGGGGGATGAAAAACATGGCATCACCTTCCAGAAGCCCCAGTGTCCCAGGCACCCCTAGCCACACTGGCCTCCTTGTGACCTTCTTTAGGCAGTATCCAATGTTCTGTCATCAAAATATATAATTTTCAGCTCATGAAATTAAGTTGTGGTCCCAATTCTATGAAATCTTTCCAAAGGCCCATCAGCTGCCAGGGCATCATGAGTATGTCCTGGGAAAAGTGTGTTAACTTGGGGGCAGACACACACATACACACACAGACACAGACACACAGACTTTTCAGACAACTGACTCTGAAGCCCTTCATTCCCTCAGAAGGTGAGAGAAATCATCACCAAAAAGAGAAAATAATAAAATATCACACTCACAGACTCCCTTAATTTGGCTTTGTAATTAATTCTGTTCAGTGCTGACAAGACTTTTGCTTACAGAAAGTGCATATTAACAGAAAAGAAGGGAAACTGACAGTTCATTGAACAGGTTATTAGACACTTCTGTATCTGTCATTTAGTCTTCAAAACAGCCCTTGGAATAATCATGACTATAAACCACATCATACAGGCCACAGAACATGACTTAGAGAGGCCCTGGGGGCTGCCTGAGGTCACAGAGTCCATGGGACTGCGTCAGGATTCAAAGACCCAAGGCCCTTCCTAGCAGGAGTCGGCACTTGGTGCTCCATACTTGGAAGTGATGTTTCCCTGATGGCTTTCAACATTTTTTTTAACGCATAATTTTAAAAGACAACAAGAAGCTTTACAAAAAGAGCTTGCTGAAAAATACATCAATGACTTAGAGTAATAAACTGTCAAGTCACGCAGACTCAGGCACTGCAGAAGATGCCATATAAAGCCACATCAGTGACCTTCCCTCTTTCACCGCATCTCTCTGATGCCCCAGCAGTCCTGTGTGGTGGGCAAGGCAGAGGCCTGCCAGCAATTTAATAGGCTAGGTGATGGGTTTTGTTCACCACAGAAAATTGCACATACGTCTTTGGTGGGCACTGCTCTGCAGGCCTCAGATGGATCATGATGATACATCCAGCTTCTCTACCTATAGGTGCAGTAATAAGTGTGCTCCATAGATCATTTTGTTTATTCCTCGCCATGGCTCTCTGGGTAGATATTATGATTCCCATTTCACGGATGAGGAAAGGGAGACTCAGAGAAGTTCAGAAAAGTGTTTGGGTTGGGCACCAGTAAGTGACAGGGTTGGGACTGCTGCTGGGTGTGGGTGAGCAGCTAGTTTGCCTGAGGCCCCCAGTCCCAGCTGCTTCTTTGGTCTGGACCTCTCCCAACCACCCTGAAATCTTCCCTGAAGTTACTCAAATCTCCGCCGCCCCCGCAGACATCCCATAGAAGACTTCTCATGGGGATGGCTCACGGTCTTGCAAGGGGAGCGCTGACGTGTGCTTCTCATGCCCTTGTCTGCATCATCTTGGAATTCTTCCTTCCAGTTAAACTCTCCAGGGCCTGCCATCTGCTGCCTGGCCCCACAAGGGCAGAAACCGCATCATGCAGCTCCGTCTGCTAGGGCTCTAGTCCGATGTCCTGCATATAGTCAGGGCTGAAGAAGAGTCCGTCAATGGTCTGGTTAATTCACAGAACGATGGCTTCCGCTCATCCTAATTAGAGCCAGAGCAAAGAAACCTTCCTGACCTCGAGGGCCGACTCATGCTACCAATTACGGAGACATTTAGAGCCGAATTCTTGTATGTGTAAGACAATTCTAAAAAGGCAGCTGTTAGAAGTTTGGAGGGGAGTCTGGTTTTTGTTTCTTAGTATCATATCTGAATATACTCCCCCACCCTCCCTACACCAGGCAGACAGGGCTGTTCCCACGTGCATGCCACCACATGGAGTTGCACAGGACCCCGATGGCTTCCACAGCTGCTATTTATTGGGTGCGTTGCGGATGCCAGCTTCTGAAGAAACTGTGCTAGGTGCATGCTAAGTCGCTTCAGTCATGTCCAACTCTGTGTGACCCCGTGGACTGTAGCCCGCCAGGCTCCTCTGTCCATGGGATTCTCCAGGCAAGAGTACTGGGGTGGGTTGCCATGCCCTCCTCCAGGGGATCTTCCCAAACCAGGGATCGAACCCAGGTCTCTTCCATCTCCTGCATGGGTAGGTGGGTTCTTTACCACTAGCACCACCTGGGAAGCCCCTGAAGATACAGGGACCAACACAAATGAATCAGGTCCTGTTTCCTAGAACGTATAGTCCAGGAGCAGAGATACCCACTGATTTCATCATCACACTCAAAGGGAACCCCTCAATTGGGGAGGGGTCAAAATAGGCCTCCCTGGGGCAGCTCGGTGAGTCATCTCAAGCACTGCTGAGGCACTGCTTCAGTGAGGGTGAGGTAGGGAGCATCTCGGCTCATGCCAAGGCCCTGTGGCACCTGACAGTAGGGACTGTGGCTGGAGCAGAGAGCAGAGCCGCCAGGTGAAGGCAATAGGGGAGCCAGTGGAGGAGGAGGCAGGGCCCACCCGCAATGCCTTCTGGGCCACGCTCGGCATGGTAGGCTAAGATCCCCATTTCACAGATGAGGACACTGAGGCCCAGAGAAGTTAAGTAACTTGCCTGGAGTGAAGTGGCAGAGCTGGGATTCAAGCCCAGACAGGCTGGCTTCAGAATGCAGCATGAAGGTGACAGTGAATCTGTAACACATCAGGTGGCTGCATAAGGCTTTTCATGAGATACATCTCCTGGACATACATCTCCATCTTTGCCCCCCAGAGGAGAGCTCAGCTGGTGGTAACCAATGGTTAGCCACTGAAAGGGTGAAAGCCGTGGCAGGGAAGGAGAGGGAGTGATGATGGGGAGAGTCTGAAAAGGTCACTGGGCCACGAGGCTGGAAGAGACTGGGTGAAGGTAAGCGAGGCCATGAGCAGTGTCCCGTGAGGACACTTGCTGGGGAGACCATAGTGCAGGTGGCCAGGGTGGAGGAGAGATGCTTGGGCGGCGAGATGAATGACCAGGGCATAGACAATGTGGGGGCAGGGAGGGAGGGCCACAGGGAACTTACAATCTAACTGGGAGGTTGGGTTCCCAGGTGATGCTGCGGGACTAGAGTCTAGGACCGCACTTGGAGATCCCTAGACCTGCAGTTAGCCCTTAGTTCCCGTCTCCTTATAAACCATCCTCAATGACCCAGGCCTCCCTTCCCTGTTCCCTTGATCCCCCTCTTTAGGGAAGCCAGTTTATCCCCCTTACGTACCTACCCAGGTCCTGCCTGGGAATCCATGTACACGTCATCTTTCCCACTCCCCCTGCTCACCAGTGACAAAAGAGCAAACAACATAAAGCCAGACCATCATGTCTCCAGAAACCGGAAAACTGGCATGCTCTGTAGCCAGGAGATCAAACCAGTCAATTCTAAAGGAAATCAACTCCTTTAGTTGGAAGGACTGATGCTGAAAATGAAGCTTCAATACTTTGGCCACCTGATGGGAAGAGCCGACTCACTGAAAAAGACCCTGATGCTGGGAAAGATTGAAGGCAGGAAGAAAAGGGGATGACAGAGGATGAGATGGTTGGATGGCATCACTGACTCAATGGACATGAGTTTAAGAAAGCTCTGGGAGATGGTAAAGGACAGGGGAAGCCTGGTGTGCTGCAGTCCATGGGGTCACAAAGAGTCGAACATGACTTAGCGACTGAACAAGAACTCTAGCCAAACTTCTTCCAGGGAAAGCTCAGCCTAGAGAAAGGTCCCTCACTCAGCAGGGCTGGAAACCTACCCAGCAGATGAGGCTAGCCCACCCCATCCACCAGCCTGGCTGGAGAGGAGATAAGAGATTTGAATCCAGACCTACTAGATGTGTTTGCTGAAATTCACTTTCAAGTTTTCCTCGAGCTATTTTTCAATTGTTAGCTCCTTTAGGAGGGGAGTTTTATTAACTCAAGTTTGCAGAGAAAGCATCTTTGCAGAGGAAGCACCTCTATTCTTCCTTCTCCATGGCCCAGAAATAGAGTGGTCCAATCCCCCTTGGCTGCCACCAAAGCACCAAAGACCACAAAGGAGCACAGCCATGCAGGGAGTCTGGAAACGGAGTGAAGGGCACAGGCTAACAGGAGACCCAGAGGGGAGAACAAACCAAGCAAACAACCAAGCAACAGAGGTAAACAGGATGCAGGTGAGTTTCAGCTGACTTCCTGTTCTGTGAAATTCACATGGTCATCTCCCAAACATGAAATCTCCTCATGAGAACGACACCTACAAGTTCTCTCTTGGGACCAATCGAATCCTGACAAGAAGGCCCCTTTCGTGTTTCATAAGAATCAAATAAATTATTCAAAGACTTTGAGTTGGAGTCTGTGTGGACTCAGGGCAGTGGGGTTTCATTTTGGTTTTCTGCTGCTTGTCTGCACTGAGAGTGTAGAGGGAAAGGTTTATTTCTCCCAGAAAAGCAGTGTGTCAGCTCTCTGGGCCAGCTCAGAAACACTAAAGGCACCGCAGCGTTAGCCAGACTGGAGCCAACTGAAGCCTGCCCGCTCCGAGCAGGCATCCAGCCACCCACTATGCCCAGCCCTCCCCATCTCTTCTGACAGCTTTCAGGCCGTGCTGTCCTGTTTCGGAGACATCCACACATCGACGGCTCACGAGCAATTTTTAGCTCTCTAACACATAATAAA
Source organism: Oryx dammah (assembly GCF_014754425.2). Lineage (NCBI taxonomy): Eukaryota > Metazoa > Chordata > Mammalia > Artiodactyla > Bovidae > Oryx > Oryx dammah. The sequence goes on from NW_024070207.1 coordinate 116,771,021, forward strand.
GGCATCCGTTTCCAGCTAAATCAGGTCTTCTGTTCAAAGTGTTTTCCCTAGAAAATATGGTGTCTTCTAATTCAATAACTCACCGAGCAGCAGGAAGAGATAGTGTGGAAATTAGAGCATTTCAGCTTACGTAGCACCCTTCCTGACAAGCAGCCCGTAGTACTAATAGTTGATGGGCTTCAGAAAGTCAAGTTGTGTTCTCTTCACGCTTATGTACTAAGAAAGAAAGAAAAATCGAGAGGGAGCAAGGGCACAAACCCCTGCTAGGTCCTCGTTCTTCCAGCAGCATCTCGACGCGGCTCTCAAGATTCATCAGTCTACCCCAGGAAGACACTTGGAAGATGGACAGAAATTACAAATGGCGATTCTACCTCCCATAATTCCCTTCTCTGGAGGAGTGTACAACAAAACAGCCCACTAGCCACGGACAGAGCCTGGGAGCTCTAGAGCCGGCAAGTCCTAGCCACCAGCGTCTCTCCCGGTAGCCAGGAGCTCCCAACTGGCTCCCCGCCAGGGCCCTGGTCTCTCCATTATGTAGCCTCCAGCTGTTGCCAGAGCACTCCAGCTGGGATGCAGGATTGGCACATTGATCCCCACCCTAAAAGCCACCACTGGCCCCCTCAGGCTTGGAGCCAACACCCAAGTTCCTGCCCCAGTCTCCCAGGACCAGGGATAGGAGTGCTCCCCAACAGCCCCTTCCCTTCTCCTCTATCATCTCTTGCGGCTCACCCCTCCTCTCCCCACTCTGGCCCCACCAGCATCTGTGCTGCTCCTGGAACCTGCCAAGCACATTTCCACCTCAGGGCCTTTGCCCTTGCATGGCTGTCTGCCGGAATGCTCTTCCCCAGAGAGCAAGCCACACAGGACTGGCTCCTCTGCCTCCTTCAGGCCTCTGCTCAAATATCGCTTCCCCCGAGATGTCTCTCTGAAGCCCTCCCCACCACAGTCTATCTCCATGCCCGTCACCTGTCTTTGCAGCACTAAGCACAACTTGGCCTCATATCACCCATCATTTTGCGGCTCCTGTATTGTCTGTCTCTGTGGCTGTGTGCACTGCCGCCTCTGCAATGCCTCCCATGGTGCCTGGCACATAGGAGGCATGCCACAGACACTCCTCCTTGTTTACTGCAGCAACCCTAGGAGAGGAGAAGATGAGGAAGGAGCCAGGAGGAGATATCCCTGGAGTGTCCATCTTCCAGACAATTCTGCTGCCGGGCTGGTGTCAGGAAAGGCAGGACAGCTCCAGGTCTCGGGTCTGGGTTGGCACTGGTCAACCTTTCACCATCCTAGGCCTCCCTCAGCTCAGTCTGCTGTTGGTTACAGTGCACTGTGCTTGTGAAGACAGATGGTGGCCCAGGGCTGGCTAACGTTTGCAAATGACAGATCTGGAACATTCCAAGGAGACCATCTATTTATAAATATTTAAGAAATAGGGCATTTCCAGTGTAACATATGCCCATAGGGGTTGCCTTGAAGTGTGGGTGTTTTCACTTATTTTTATTTCTTCCTTTTTAAATTTTTTTTTTCTTAAAGCCAGCAATCCTACCCTAAAGCCACACAAGTAGCCTTTGAAGAAGGAGTGAGTCAGTCGGCACGCCCAGTGAGAACGGGTTCCTCAGAGCACAGAGATCAGCCGCCATGGAGCTCCCTGTGGGTCAGCCCAGCACAGTTCCCGCCCCAAGCCACCAGAACTGGGACTCCTGCTCCCAATTCCTAGTGCTCACATGACCCAGTTACTCTTATGAACTGAAGAGTCCTTCAGTGGAATGTCCTTTCTTGCCGTGGGTCATACTTATTTACAGGGAACCAACACCAGACCCAAGAACAGTTCTCTCCTGGATGGAGGGATGGAGGAGCCACACTGGAAGTGGGGGGCAGAGTCACCCCCAGGTGGAAAGCAGGGCCGTAGACAAAAGCCAAAGGAAACCAGAGGCAATGGTGCAACCAGTCAGCAGGCACCCATCCATGTGGGGGTGGGGTGGGGTGGGGACAGGAGGGAGAAGAAAGGAAGAAACCTCGAGATGGAGGAGCAGAGACAGAAGGAAAAGACATATGGATGTAAGGAGGACCACACAGGCTCCAGACAAGAAGAATTCAAGTTCTAATTCAACTTGCAGATAAGACCCATGGAGAAAGCCTTCCAATACCAAAACTCGCCTGGATATGGGTCCTACGGAAGGTAGATGTGTGTTTATAAGCAGGCCAAAGGGGCAGAAAAGCCAATTAAGAAGGGAGTGTCTCACGGCTCAGGAGATAGCTTATCAAACTTACTTGAAGAATTCCAAGCAATAAAAAAACTCCAAGTGCCACCTTGAATGCTCCTTTCTTTAAACTTGAAGACTTACCAAACTTTCTGTCAACACATGGGAGCCTGAAGTGATTAAAGCAAAAGGGAGCACTCCCTCTATTGTGTCTGCTTTTAATACTCAAGAGAATTTGTCTTCTATACAAACACACACACACACACACACAGGATGTGCTGATGTGAATGGCAAGGGGATTTGAGGACAGAGGACAGGGGTGGGAGAAGAAAGGAAGAAACCTCGAGATGGAGGAGCAGAGACAGAAGGAAAAGACATATGGATGTAAGGAGGACTGCACAGGCTCCAGACAAGAAGAATTCAAGTTCTAACTCAACTTGCAAATAAGACCCGTGGAGAGAGCCTTCCAACACCAAAAGTCGTCTGGATATGGGTCTGAGTCTAAGAAGTAAAGTGAAGGAGAGAAAGAAGCACGGTTTCCTCCTCATCCCCTGTCTGGAGTCAAGAGGGCGGGCAATGGACTGCTCCCCCAAGCTCTTGCAAGGGACAGACCTGAGGAAGCTGCCCGGCCCTCTCTCTCTTTCCCACTCAAGAGCCAGATCAGACAATGGAAAGTGAGGCGCCTCCTTTATTAAGTAACAAAGGAGCCTGCAGAGTGCCTCCAAGGCTTAATAAAGCCTAAGTAACTAAACAAAGAAAAAGTCTAGCGAAAAGAAAAACCTTCACACCTGGGTATGCTCTTTATTATAGACTCCAGCTTAGCCATAACCTGCCAAGCTCTGGCCTTCCGTCAGAAACAAGCCCAACAGGGTGAACTGGTCAGTGAAGGTGACACAGATGTCTTTTCAAGCATCGGGCTGCAGGGGAAGAATTTGTCTGGCCCGCACTCATTGTTTCTGCAGTGAATTTGATTATCCATTTTACGAATGTATCTGAAGCTTGTTCACCTTTTGTCCAGTGAATCCTCAGCTTTGTTGCTAAGTAAGGCTGTACACTCATTCACCAACACAGAGTACTTGCTGCATGCTAGTTCAAAGCACTTTACTTGGATTCACTCATTAAATACAAACCAAAGCTTTCAAAATAACTTCTGTAATTATAAATTATCTGTATCTAATTTTCTTCCTTCTTTATGCATTTTCTCAAATATAGAAATGTGGATAAAAAGAATAGCCAGGC